>NW_027181782.1:30980688-32180688 GCF_029961685.1 Aristolochia californica
GGAGGAGTGTTAAGATTTACTTTGAGATTTCTTCCCTTAAGGAGAAATCATGTAAATATTATGTAAATTCGGTGATTATGTAATCCCGTTAATCACTCATAATTCTTCCATGTATATTCTGTAAAACGGCTTTTTAAGCCGATGATGTGAGCAAGAAAATATAATTGAAATTGAAGTATTATTTTCGACTTGTTCGGCATTGTCAACGTCGTCTCCATCCATGTCTCTATCTCCTATGTCAATAGACGATGAAAAGTCACCTCCCGGAAGGCTGAATCCAGATTGTTGTCAGCCCTGCTAAGAAATCACCTTTGAGCACCCTTGCGTCCCTGAAGCATCGTCTGTACTGACGAGAAATCATTGCAGCAAAAGCAGCATAAACAACTATTGCTTAAGAAGGATATTTTGAGGCTGTCACAACCGGCGTCCAATAACTACTGAAAAAGAGATTGGAATCCCATAACGTGGTTTTGCATACACAACTTCTGGAGTTGCAAAACTATTGGGTCTGCTGCTAAAGATGTCTGTAGAGGTTGAAGATGAATTTAGCATCATTTCTATAGGATCGCAATCAGGAGGAGCTTTTCCAAGGCCAATGACATCCTCAACCACTGGAAAAGCATGCAATACCACTCGTGCAAAAACAAGTTGTTGGCTGAACTGAATCGACTATTTTTAGTTGCATTTTGGTACAATTACAACTCTAAAGATAAAGAAACCAACTGAGATTAGTTTAAATTATGGTATATAATTAGATAGTCTATGGAACCGAAATTTGATCAGTTCTGTTTAAACGGTGAAGCTTGAGTGGGTTAAAAACTATAAAATTTTCGGTTTATCAACTTCTTCAGATAATTCAAAGATAAATTTTGGGTCGACAAACTGCAGTTTTGCTAAGAATCATAAGATATAAATTTTGATAAAATTTGATTTAATGACAGAAGTCTGAGGATTTAGAAATCTTTTAGGTGGTGTACACGAGCTCGTCAACATTCAAGACAAACATATCCTTACTTCTCGTTTGTAACATCCGGTAGCTCTTCCTTTGGCCATGGATCCTTACAAGGTACAATTTTCAGGTTTAGTTTGTTTATCTGATAATTTTGTTAATGGGGTTTTGTTTTCGATCATTGATCGACTGGAAGGTGATGCATTGTATGATTTTTTTCTTCAGAACTTTAGGATATTATCCAATTCTTTTAACTTAATAACACAAATAACCAATTTTTTAACTTATTTGCACAAGTACCCAACTTTGACCAGTCAACTGCATATGTGTACAATCAAAGATGATACGTAAGTTTTGACCGATTATGTGGTGTTACATTATCATGCCACATCAGCACTTGAAGAGTTTTACACCACGTCAATTGAGATGTCATAGGCGAGCCACGTTTTCCTCCATGCAAGATGACACACCATCTGACATGTCATTAATTGCCATGTCGCCCTCCATGTGACTTTGCCTTTTGTCTCTCGTTTTATTTTCATGATTGATTTGGGTTAATTTGTATTTTTTTAAATATTATTTTCTGGGTTTAAAAAATCTTACACATTTTATTTCATTATCTTCACTTTAATATAATAAAAAATAAAAAATTGATTATTAATTATTTATAGTTTTTAAATATAACTAATACTTTATTTTACTTAATACCTTAATGTAATTATTTTACTTTAAGATATTATTTAATTTAATACAATATTTAGTAAAAAATAATTTAGTTTTAAAATTCTTATTTGTTCGTACAAATGTTCTACCTTCTTTTTTATAATAAAAAACATAAAATTAGTATATTAATTAATTAAAATTTTTATTCTTACCTATTTGACACCTTTGTTATAGTTTGAAAATAATTTTTAATTTTAAATATATTAAATTTATTTTAGAGTTTAAAAATATAATTTATCGGTACAAGTTTTATTATCTTATATTTAAAAACATTTAAAAAAATCATTTAAATCGTAAATTTAGTTTAAAAAATATTTAAATTTATTTATAAAACAAATATTTAATTTTTTAAAAGTATTTTTTAAATTATTTAAATATTTAATTTAAAAAATCTTAAATATATTTTTTAAAAAAATAAAAAAAATATTCGATGATGTGGCAGGATGACATGGCCTATGAGGTGATGTGGCTTCCCGATGACGTGGTAGGTGACATGGTGTAAGACTCTTTGGGTGTGATGTGGTAACACATAATCGGTCAAAGTTTACGTGTCACCTTTGACTATACGCATGTGTAGTTGACGGTCAAAATTGGGTATTTGTACGAATAAGTTAAAAAATTAGTTATTTGTGTTATTATGTTAAAAAAATTGGGTAATATCCTAAAATTCTTTTTGGCTTATTTATTTATTTTTGCATTCAGCTAAGTGAATGGTTAATTCTTGAAATGGATAAGAGTTGGTTTAACATCTTTATGTGTTTCATCATTCATTTCAATAGAAGAATGTTTGTTCTTTGTTTTTCAACAAGTCTGGGTTGATCGTACCGAATTCATTCATGTGTTCTATGAATTCATTGCAGTCTATTGATATTTCGACTAGAGTAGCCTTGCCGTTTTTTTTTTTTCATTTCTTGCGTTTTTATATTCATGTAGGACTTTTATTTCATTATAGTCTGTGTTCCTGGGCTCTCATGGATTACCTGTCCTAAGAATTCTTGAAACTTTACACAGTACGTCCCTTCAAGCGCTTTCAACTCTCCTTTCTTCACGACAAACTCTGGTGCGCCTGTTTGGAACAACAACTCTTCTCTAACTGTTGGATCTCGAGGTACGGTTACCACTTCTATAAACTTGCATCCTGTGATTTTTCTAGTTTAAAGTTCACCAATGTGAAGGTTTTCTAATGTGAAGGGCCTTAATAGAACAAAAGTTAAAATTTAAAAAAACATTTCATTGCTGCTCAAGCCTCTGGAATTCTTCAAACGGGATTGATTCTTGACCAGAAATATTTAGGCAGTGTTGATTGGCACTTCTGAGTTCTTAAACCTTCTAATTTCTCTCTTTAAAGGAGCTCTTAATTTTTTTGTTGGGCAGGACCGATCCTCCTTGAGGATTACCAACTTGTGGAGAAACTTGCCAACTTTGACAGGGAGCGCATACCAGAGCGTGTTGTTCATGCCAGGGGAGCCAGTGCGAAGGGTTTCTTCGAAGTCACCCATGATATCTCTCAACTCACTTGTGCTGATTTCCTGCGGTCTCCAGGTGTTGAGACCCCAGTGATTGTTCGCTTTTCCACTGTTATTCATGAGCGTGGTAGTCCAGAGACTCTGAGAGACCCTCGTGGTTTTGCTGTAAAATTCTACACCAGAGAGGTATTGACTTCGAAGAGATGTTTTCCATTATTATTTTCCTAATTTCAAGTTAGATGACTTGATAGTTGTTTCTGTTTGATTCCATTCTATAATATATGCCAGGGCTTGAACGATTATCCAGGAATCTGAATGACTGAACCACCGTATCCATCTACCTTTCTTTCTTGGTTCAGGGAAACTTTGATCTTGTTGGGAACAACTTCCCCGTCTTCTTTGTCCGAGATGGAATGAAGTTCCCTGACATGGTCCATGCCCTCAAGCCTAATCCGAAGTCCCACATCCAGGAAAATTGGAGGATCCTAGATTTCTTTTCCCACCATCCCGAGAGCTTGCATATGTTTACCTTCCTCTTTGATGATGTGGGTATCCCACTCGACTACAGGCACATGGATGGATCTGGTGTCAACACCTACACTCTGATCAACAAGGAAGGGAAGGCTCATTATGTGAAATTCCACTGGAGACCAACCTGTGGAGTCAAGTGTTTGTTGGAGGATGAGGCTGTGGTTGTTGGAGGAACCAATCACAGCCATGCGACTAAGGATCTTTATGACTCAATCGCTGCTGGAAACTATCCTGAGTGGAAGCTTTTCATTCAAACCATTGATCCAGATCACGAGGACCAGTTTGATTTTGATCCACTGGATGTTACAAAAACCTGGCCTGAGGACATCCTTCCTCTTCAACCAGTTGGTCGATTGGTCCTAAACAAGAACATTGATAACTTCTTTGCAGAGAACGAGCAGTTGGCATTCTGTCCTGCCATCGTTGTCCTGGTATGTATTACTCAGATGATAAACTGCTCCAGACTAGGATTTTCTCCTATGCAGATACCCAAAGGCACCGGCTTGGGCCAAATTATTTGATGCTCCCAGCAAATGCACCAAAATGTGCTCACCACAACAACCACCATGATGGTTTCATGAACTTCATGCATAGGGATGAGGAGGTAAATTGTCCTTTATAGTTTGTGGTGTTACTGGCGTACACTTGTGTGAATCCTTTTTTGCAGAATACTTGATTCCATGCTGTAGATTCATTTACAGTTTTGCTTCTTTCTGTTTCAGGTGAACTATTTCCCATCAAGATATGATCCTGCTCGACATGCTGAGAGATACCCTATTCCATCCAGAATTTGCACAGGAAGTCGGGAAAGGGTGAGCATATGCAAAGTTTTTGTTCATTATACAGAATGTAGCCATTACACCTGTTATTTTAGGTCCAAAACATCCATTTATGACCATTTCTAGTTTCAGAAACTTCATAATAGGAAGTTCATGCTGAATTTCCTGTTTTTCTATTTCATGAGTTTGATAAAACTTCTGCTGATATCTGGTAGTTTCTAATGCAAAACTAACTTCACGTCTTGATGAATATAGTGTGTGATTGAGAAGGAAAACAATTTCAAGCAGCCTGGAGAGAGGTACCGTTCCTGGGCCCCGGACAGGTAAATAAATGGTTGCTTGACAAATTGAAGTCTCCTGTTTCCATGGCTTGGATGAAACAGAAAATGGTTGGAGATTGTAGGCTATTGAAAATTTCATGTTGTTTTCCTCCTTTTCCAATTTCAGGCAAGAGAGGTTTATCCGCAGGTGGGTTGAGGCCATGTCTGACCCAAGGGTTACTCATGAAATCCGCAGCATCTGGATCTCATACTGGTCTCAAGTGAGTTTTCTCTCTTGCACTCGTGTTTGTGTTTTCAGGGTTTGATTACAAATCTGCCCGTTTCTTTTTTACTCTGTTGCAGAGTGACAAGTCTCTCGGTGAGAAGCTTGCATCTCGCCTTAACGTACAACCTCAGATTTGAAGCGAATCTCATCCGGAGGCCTTTTGAGTTGCAGAAACGACAATCATGAGTTATATTACATAAATCCCCTTACGTTCATATCCTGATTAGTATTGCATGGAGACATGAACTTGTGTGCTGTGATGAGCTATATAATTTCATGTAATGAACTGCAGCTTTAATACCAAATATTCTCTTATTGATAGTATGTGTGGGGCTTACCATTGTTTCAACTGCTCTCTCTTTTCTACCGGCGATTGCTGCAGTTTCATATTTTTGCAGACTCTGCTTGAGATCAAAACTGTCATTAGTGGAGAAGCTTCAGCATCCAGTTTATGCTTAATAACCTAACTATAGTTGGGTGTCTGTGGACTCTTTAGAGTGCCGAAGCTTTAACTTGAGCGAGTTTGTGGCGATTCCGTGCAAGTATATAATTGGTTTTGTGATACTCTTTGTTTATAACGTCGAGTGAGGAAAGTGACTTTTGAAAGAAAATAAAAGCGAGGAATATGATAAAATATGAATGATAATGGGCTGGAGTGATAAAAGTCAGTCAAGTGGGGGAAGATATTCTCAATCCTCCAGTCCTCAGGACGATTTTATCATCTCTTGGTTGAACCTCACGTCAACAACCACATTAGTCTGATTTTCGGTGAGATTTTTTGTTCAAACTACTCTGGGTTAAAGGAGATTGAAATAAGCTTAGATTTTTAAACCCCTGATAGATTTTTAAACCACCCCCCATCTTTGTAGTTTGTACAGAGTAGATTGATCTCACATACAGGTTAGTTACGTATTATACTTGTTTCTTTACAATTGGAGTTCACAGATGTACAATTGGAATTCTTCTCGATCACTATAACCTTCTTCTTTAACCAGTGCGCATGCTGCTGGATTGCCCAACGCAATGACGTACCGGTATTTCCCAATTCCCATGGTACTTCTTCTCTTTTTGCTTTTCTGTCTCTCAGTGGGAACCTCGTCTCCCTTTGTCCTTTCCCTATTCAAATATCATAATAAAAAATCATGCATCTTCCCTCTTGGCACTGTAGGTGCTCGAACACATTACGGAAACCATCTTCCCTTATCCACAAATGTCTTCCATTTTTCTGGGTAAATAAATAAATGGGTCAAATTTGAATAATAATTGAGAAAAGCTGTAACGCGTAACCGGACTCCTTGAGCCGGAGATCCTGTCTGCGTTTAAGATTTTATGCTTATGCGGTCGTCAGGGCTGTTATGCGTTGGCCACTCTTCTTTCCCCTCGACTCGGAATTCTTCCTTCCTCAGATCCCCATTTATCGATCCCACTATAAGTCCCAACAGAAACCGCGCTACAACGCTTCTTCAACCGCTCCTCTCTCGCCCTGCTCGCCTCTCCTGCTCTCTACGCCATTTTGACACCTCTCTCACTCCTACCCTTCCTCCTCGTATGCCAAGTTGATTTGGTTTGGTGTTTTGTTGTTGTTTGCTTCAATTATAGTTACGGATGTGAGAGACACATGGAATAATGAAATGGGTCCTCTTTGATTTTTTGTTCTTTGTTTTTATAGTGAAGTTTACGTTAATAGGTTGAAAGGTTTTATTTTTTTATTTTTTAGTAAATCAGACAGTGGCTGCAATGGACAACGTTGATTCTAGGCAGAGGCTTTGCGAGCGGATGAGACTGTGGGAGATGCCGGATCAGTATGTCATTGAGCCGACAGATGGCATATCTCATTCATTTTTGACGATCAGTCATGTGGATGGATCTATCAAGCAGACCGGTAAGAAATTTTGAAACTGGAAATATTTTTAGTTCTGCTTCATCTTTTCTTCTCTTCCATCTTTTGCTTGTTGGTGTAAAATTTGTGTTTTAGAGGCTGTTTGTTTTGTGGCATATAGGAGAGCTTCCTCAAAGCAGCTCTCTTCGAGCTCCAAAAATTAGGACAGTATATGGCCTCATGGGGGTTCTGAAGCTTATTGCAGGCAAGCATGTTACTTATTTCATGTTAATTTTATTGTGCTCAATTCAATTTCATAAAATAATGTTATCCTGTTCAACTGACATTACACTTGTGATGTTTGCATAAATTTCATGTTCTCTGCTGCCCTCGCAAATTTTCTTTACGTGTAGTTTTAGTAGATTTTAAATATGATAGCCTAATGCTGTCATTTCTCTACTATCCATTAGGAAGAAAGTAAAACTGATAAGTGCATTGGTTTGTTACACATACTATGCGCCTACACATCAATAACTTTTCTTTTTTATTTTCTCTTTTTTCATTGCAGGATCATATGTAGTTGTAATAACTGACCGAGAATGTGTCGGGACTTACATGGGGTATCCGATCTATAAAGTTACTTCTTTGCAGATATTACCATGCAACCAATCTCTGAATAGTTCTACCTCAGAACAGGTAAAAGGTGGCTATTAGTTGCTCTTTGTTATCTTGCAAGTTTTGATGATAAAATTCATTTTCTTTGACAGAAAAAGATGGAGACTGAGTTTTCTGAGCTCCTAAATGCTGCTGAGGGAATGTGTGGTCTATACTTCTCTTACAATGTCAATTTGACTCTTAGGTTAATATCCCTATATTTATGTTGTTTTACCTTTTATCTTCATTTAGCTTCATTGGCATTTCCATATTTATCCTTACTTTCCAATATAACTCATTTTTCATTTAGGCTTTTTTTGTAATGTAGTGCACAGCGGTTGTATGATTTGGGCAACGAATCAAAGATCCTTCCTCTTTGGAGACAGGTAAAAGTTTTTAGAGCATCAACTAAAAGAGGTGCTTCTACATTCACTAGGAGAATTGTTATATTTGCAACGTTAAGGCTTTAGTGGGAAGAGAATATGAGATTCTTTAGGTTGGATCACAAAAGAAATGTTGAACTGATTTGGTTCAGTCAGTAATCACTATATAATTTTGACATACTGATGTTCTGCAGGCAGAGCCTAGATTTATCTGGAACAATTACATGTTAGAAGTGCTCATAGACCACCAGGTGATATATCTTTTTGCTTATCTACTAAAAAATAGATGTTCAATATTTTTGTTAATGCTGTTATACAGCTGTAAACGTACCCCATCTGATACTTGTTTACCGTTATCTTATGTATGCAGCTTGATCCATACTTGCTTCCTGTGATCCAAGGCAATATCCTCATAGTTTGAAATATTGACATTTTTCTTTGACATGAATAGTATCTGTAACTTGTTCTATGAATCAAGATGGGTTGTACCAATTCTGCCAGTTCATGGAAGGTTATTGTCTTCATTTTTCTGTTAGTTTGCCACCTTAACTGCTGATCACGTTTCCAGCATTTCCAGTCTGCAATGGGGAAAGAAATAATTGATGTAACTCTTATTGCTCGGAGATGCACAAGGAGAACAGGTAACTGAAAGGTTCAATTGATTGTTTTCTTAGTTTGAATTTTTATCTTTTTATGGTTTCCAAGTAATCCTTCCAGACATGTTCTCAGTTTATATGTCATTAGTTCTCCCTGTCATTTTGTTTAACATCTGTTGATTCATTATGTTGACTTTTGCACTTAAATTATGACTCTAGAAGAATTTCACGTGGCAGACTGAGTCATATAAGAATTTTCGATGCTAGACGTATTTGGAATGTCAATGAACTGTATGTACATTAGCTAAAAAGCTGTGATGTTAGCTTTCTGATCAACTGATTCAATTGTTAATCTGCATATTTTGGAAGGAACTCGAATGTGGAGAAGAGGGGCTGACCCTGATGGCTATGTTGCAAACTTTGTGGAGACTGAACAGATTGTACAAGCAAAAGGATTCTCGTCATCATTTGTGCAGGTAAAGTCTAGGAGGTCATTTATAGATCTCCTTTGGCTTGTAGATCTTTTAGGAAACAGTGTTATTACCCTATTACTGGTAGTTCATTTGGCTAAATGGGTAATTATTGGGTAAGGTTAGAAATACCATCTGAAACTCTATAGGAGAAGCTATTATAACCTATATGGTTATGTGCTCCAGTTCATTTATTGTCATTTGCAGTTCAATATAATTTGATATTTGATAATTTTTTGCATGGCTCCTTTAATTCTTTGATCTTGTTCTACTGCCACTTTGTTGTTGCTCATGATTGTGGCACTCACCTTGGGATACTATCTAATTTTATTATTAGAACATTGGTTTCAAGTTTCTGTGACATTTAGACTGTTTGATCATGAATTCTTCTCATTTTTCTGAAAGTGAACTCTTCTCGTTAAACACTTTTTTAAATAAGAAAATATTTTTTGTGCAAGAGAGTAAATGCTCAAGTTTTGACAGCTGGAGATGAAAAAATTTGGTGGAGGATGGAGAGAATTAAGTATATTGAGGCTCATAGACTATTGAATACTGTGACTTTGTCTTTGGTGTAGTATAGAGACAGACAACTATCTTGGTGTTAACTTTCTCTAATGATCAAATATGACTGAACGAATAAGATTGCTGTTTGATTCTGTAAATGAAGAAACAAGACAGGAAAGAGGAGAAATGGAGAGAGAGAGAGAGCTAATCAACTTGATAATCTTGATATTTTAGTTGCCATTCAATTTCCTGTTATAGACACTAATAAAATTGATGTGCTAATAAGTTGCTAATGCGACTAATATAGAGTCTTGAAGCTAATTTACTTTAACTTTTGTAATAAAAAATTGGTTTTAACTCTTTAAAATGAGTTCAATTTGTAAACCGACTTAAAAATAGGACAATAGAAAAACTGTCAAAGAACCGGAAACATGCTTATAATCTGACTTTTGACTCCTACTTGGTGAGAAAGAAAGCTCCAAATTTCCCAAAGATAATGCTAAGAGATTCTTTGCTGAACATTGTAAGGGGGTAGCCTTGATTATTTACTAGTATATTATTCAAATCTATGTCCATTATTTATCTGATAACAGTGAAAAAGTGCGTTTAGTTAAGAAGGCTTCCAAAGGAGGGAGGGAGCGAGGGAACCAAGAAATGTTTAGATTTTTACACAGGTCATCTATTTCATCAAAGTAACTAGGAGGGTGCTTGCCACCATTAGCCCAACTAATAACGATGGTTGAGTCCCCTTTGACAACAAGCCATGTAAAGTTGGAGGCCTTGGAGGATGTCTCTCAACTTTGCCACAGTTGCCTCACACTGGCTGAAGGGTGCAGGGCAACGCTTACCTTTGATGTAGTATATGGCTCAATTGTGGAGGAAAAAGTTAAATGAAGATGTTCTTCCAAAACAATTGAAAATTGTACAACAGAAGGAAGAAGAAAAGAAAAAAATGAAGATTGAAAGATAACTTGCTTTATTGAAAAATTGTTTTGGGAAGTACTCACTTTTAGTACTTTCTATCTAGGGAAAGTTAGCAAATGTCCACTTTTAGTAGTTTTCTAATTTTTTTAACAGTTTGATGCGGCACAATGATGCTTTTCCTAAATTTGAGAGTGAGAAGAAGAAGAACAGAGGGAGACGAAGACAAGCGAGAGCGAGGGACGAGAGCAAGTCGAGGGGAAATTTCAAAAATCATTCATTAACCTTTTAAAAATATTACAATCCTTAAATAATGACTTCAAAACCCTAATTGATAATTCAAATGACAAAACTGCTCCAAATCAAATTAAATAATTAATTCCTAAAAACAATTGAAAATATGAATGATAAAATTACAAAGTGACTGATAATCAATCCTAAGTGAATCACTACCCAACCACAATGTGGTGGGTTCAGTCGTGGCCCGATGCTTCCTGGTATACACTCGTGTAATCAATTGCACACAAGAGGTGTCCCCCCACCAACTCTCCCACGTTGGGGGTAACTTGACCTTGTTGAGTGGGACTCCTGATGACTCTAATAATACTCCAATAAATCAGGATGCAATTTCTGTAGTGTGTCTCTCGAAATTCATCTGCAGTTGGAATCCGGACACCCTGCCCATCGTACTAGGAAACGTTGAACCGTACCACTCCTAGTGGGGCTATAGGTAATGGAACATAATCAAAAGGGACATCAAATGAGGAAGGAGGGGGTGTATCGAGCAATCGGTTGGAGTCAGAAAGTGGAGTACAAAAAGGTTCATTAGGAATGGAGGGGTGGTCCCTATATGCCATCAAGTTTTCAATGTTAAAAGTGGAGCTAATGCCTGGATCAGGCGATAAATCTAAAACATAAGCATTAGGGCCTACCCTTTTCAGCACCTTAAAAGGTTCTGCATTACGAGCTAGCAACTTTTGAGCGGATCCTATAGGGAACCGCTCTAGTCTAATCCAAACCTTGACATAGTGACCCACATGAAATTGTTTATAACGTTTATGCACATCAACCTGAAGTTTGTATTGGGCATTACTTGCTTGGATGTGTGTAGTAACTTCAACATGTAGGTCTTGAACCCTACGTGCAAATGATGTGGTGAACTCTGAAACCTTAGCATGAGCAAAGACATGGATATGAGATCTAAAGGTTTCCTAAGCTAGTATCCATGGATGACTTGAAACGGGCTCATGCCTATTGTCCTATGGACAAAATTATTGTGGGCAAATTGGGTTGTTGGGAGACTTAAGTCCCAAGTGCGGTGGTGATCTCCTCCGAGGCATCTAAGGTTTCCTTGGCTCCAGTTAACAACTTTAGGTTGGCAATCAGTTTGATGATGTTAGGCAGAAGAGAACTTTAATCTTTTTTTTTTTTTTTTTGAGGAAAATGTGTAAATTTTTATTCAAGGAAAGAAGAATACAACCTAGCAAGATGGGCCGTCCTCCACAACATAGTGTTGGAGGGAAGAACCCCGTTTTGCTTGAAAGACCGCCAAGTGATTGGCAGATCTAGGGGCATGGGTCCATGTACAATTATGATTGGAAGTTATATTACAAATTTCAAAATAAATATCCCAGCCCCGTCAGGGGGGCAAATTTTCTTGGTGCACCAATCGATGGTGACCTCGGAATTTCCTTCGATGATGAAGGGCCCAATGAGACGGTACTGGAAGACCAAGAGGCCTTGAAGTAGCCCAGTGAGTTTTGAGGTAGTGGAGTCGAAGATACCAAGAGGGCACGCGAAGGAGTATAGGTGGCAACTTCCATCATGAATAACCCTGCCTAACCTCACATGACTAGGGCAGCCAAAGGCACTTCAATCAAAGTTCATCTTGAAGTCATGATGGGGGGCGGGAAGGCCCCGCAAGTGCGTTGATCAGATGCCAGTTCCCTCTAAAATCAGCACGGAGAGAACTTTAATTTGGTACCCATTAAATGCCAAAGATTTTTCTAAAAATAGCTCATAAAACGAACATCCTTATTGGAAACAATGGTCTGAGGAAGACCATATAGCTTGACGATCTCGTCGAAGAAAAGTCTAATTGACTTTGGAGACATCAAGAGTGTTAGAATAGGGGATAAAATGAGCAATCTTGGAAAAACGGTCCATCACGACGAAGATGGAGTCGTGTTTTCAAAACGTGTGGGGAAGGCCTATGACAAAATCTATGCTGAGGTTTTTGCCAAAGGCATGCAGGGATTGGTAGGGGGTATACAACCCTGTGTTTTGTTTGCTGTGTTCGGCCAACTAGCACATCCTACACTGTCCCACCAATTTTGTAACATCCCTTTTTAAGCTAGGCTAGTAAAATTGATACTCTACTTCCATTATGGTCTTGTTGTGCCCAAAATATCCCTCGAGTCCTCCTGCATTAACTTCCCAAATCAAGAAGTATCGCATTGGCGTACATGGAACACGACTTGTTGGACCGAAATAAATAATTATTCTAGATGTGGAAGTCATTGATGGTATTACGCGGTCCTTCCTGCAATTCAGTACAAATGCTACCAAAGTCAGAACATGAGGCACATTCATCTATGAGGTTCTCAAAGCTTGTAACCTGAACACTCATAGTGGACAACAAGACCTTATTCTCACCGCTTGATTTATGCTTTAAGATAAATGAGTACTCCTACTGGTACTCGACAAATCGACCATGCCTATGGTTAAGTTTCTTTTGGGAGTTGAGATAGTGAAGGGCCTTGTGATCGGAGTACCGGACAAATTCTTGTGGAAGTAGATAGTGACGCCAATATCGCAAAGCTTGTACGATCTTTATCATAGGTTGAGTACTTTTGTTTGACAGCATTAAGTTTTTCATTGAAATATGCTAGTGGATGTTGCTTCTGACTAAGTATTCCACCTATACCTATACTCGACGTGTCACTTTCTACTTCAAACACTTTAGATAAGTCAGCAAATCTTATAATAGGTGCCTTTGTAATACGTTTTTTGATTTCTTAGAAAGCTTGAGAGGCAGTTTAAGACCATGAGAACTCTTCTTCTTCATGTAATCCATGATAGGAGACATGATAGTACTGAATCCTCTAATAAATCGTCAGTAGAAGATGGCAAGACCACGGAAATTGAGAACCTCATGGGGAGTAGATGGTTCTAGCCACTCAACAATTGCTTTCACTTTCTTGGGATCGAAAGTAATACCAGTAGAAGTTAACACAAAACCCAAGAAAACCACTTGATCAGTTAGGAAGGAGCATTTTTGGATATCAACATAAGTTTTCTCCTTTTGGAGTGTGTGGCAAACTTGGCGAAGATGGTGGAGGTGTTGGTCTTGGTCTAACTGTAAATGAGGATATCATCAAAATAGACCACCTAGAACTTGCCAAAGAATGGTCGGAACACCTGTGTCATCATTCGCATAAAAGTACTAAGTACATTTGAAAGTCCAAATGGCATGACCATCCACTCATAAAAGCCATCTTTTGTCTTAAAGGCTGTCATTCATTCATCTCCCAGGCAGATCCGAATTTGATTGTAACCACTTTTGAGGTCTATCTTTGAAAATATACTGTCACCCATAAGCATATCTATTATATCACCCAGCCGAGGAGTCGAGAAACAGTATTTCATAGTGATTTTATTGATGACCCTACTATCCACACACATCCGCCACATGCCATCCTTCTTCAATGTAAGTAAGGCCAACACTGCAGAAGGACTTAAGCTCTCCTTGATGGAGGAGCTCTTTCACCTGCCGCTGTAATTCTCAATGCTTAGAGGAATTCATTTGATAATATGGTAGGTTTGGCAATGTGGCTCTTGGCACCAAATCTATAGTATGCTGGATATCACGCATAGGTGGCAATGCATCTGAAGGATCCTAGACTCAACCTCTAGTAGGAGTTTGGTTGAGGAATTCATGGGTGCCTCGTAGGATGCCACGACAAAAATTGCACATCATGTAGTATCTCATGCTCCAAATCCTTGGGACTAATGAAATACAAGGTTTTCTTTTGGGAGGTCAGTTGTTCCTTACCCTATACAACAGGTTTTGGTGGCAGTGGTTTAAGGTGGATAAAATTAGAGCTTCCATAAATAGTGACATCCCGATCATACATCCAGGGTCTGCCCAAAATGATATGACCCACATCCATTATGTGTATGGAGCAGGTATTCTGACTAGCCAACTTAGGAAGCCTCTTTCCCAACTAATAATCTCAGCATCTTTGTACTCACTAATCCATGTGAGACTATTCCTTAACACTTGTAAAGTTTTAGGCCTTGAAGAAGGATTCTAACTTTTGCCTCAAACATGTTGCTCTTTCCAAAGGATTGGAATACTTCAGCTAAATCCGGCCTTCTACTTGCAAATGATACCATTTGACCTTGCTCAAATTTTCTCTTGAGCTCTCATTTGAGTTAGCTAGTGGTGCTTGCTTAAGGGGACATCCCACTTGTGAAGCTCTCCATGGTATGAGAGCAGCAACAACTAGTCATGGAAGGAACGTGTTCAATAGAAAGCGGTGAAAGCCCATTTTCTCCAATGATTTTGCTTGGCTATCTTCAAACTCTTTGTTAGATTTCTGCAGAACGGATGTAATGAATGTCATTTCAATCACTCTAGTTTTGCTGAAAAGAGTCTTTTCATTCATATCAAGCCTTCTGCTCTGACAAATGGGAGCAACACTGATTCTCTAAAACAACTTTTCTAGTCTTGGAACAGGCAAGTTTGAGCTCTCAACAATGAGACCAGCATTCGAAGCTGTACAACAGAAACAGAGACCAAGTATTCTAAAGAACTAATTCAATCGGAAGGAGAATATGAAGATGCACAAATAGAGTACAGAAAACAGGGATGCACAAATAGAGTATACAAAACTTTACTCGTTTAATGAACTTCCAAGCTTGGATGGAAGAGGTGGGTTGTTGTAAGAGCCTTGCTACAGATGCTTGATCTAGCTCCTGATGAGTTCTGAAGCCATTCAGATTTAGCATTCAGATTTACACATCAAGCCGTTCTCCTAACTATAAACATCAATATAAATGAAGATTTATCTGTGTCTATGTCTTGGTCTATCTATTTGCATATTCACAAATTGAATAGCCTCTCTCAGTTTTTAACTATTGTTAAATTGGGTCCAAGGCCCATCCCAAAATGACTAGCCACCTTAGGAAGCTTCTTTCCCAACTAATAAACTCAAAATCTTTGTACTCACTAATCTTTGTGGGACTATTCCTTAGCACTCCCCCTCATGTGTAGACACTCTTTTTGTGGCTCAGACACTCTTTTTGTGGCTCTACAAGTGAATAATTTAGGAGTAGGCAGTTTAGGTGTAGGCCCTCTTTTGTGGCTCTACAAGTGGATAGTTTAGGTGTAGACCCTCTTTTTGTGGCTTCTACAAGTAGATAGTTTAGGTGCAGGCCGACATATGAGTATCTGCTCTAATACCATGTTAAATTGGGTCCAAGGCCCATCCCAAAATGACTAGCCACCTTAGGAAGCCTCTTTCTTAACTAATAAACTCAAGATATTTGTACTCACTAATCCATGTGGGACTATTCCTTAACAACTATCTATGACTTGTCTGTAGTTTTTGCATTTAGAATAATGCTGTAAACCTGATGAGCCATCAACTAGGATGCTTGTGTGCTTACTGTCACTCCAATTCAACCAGTTTCCCAATCAGTTGAACTGGCTTGACATTATAAACGATAAGCTCTGATAAAATTTTAATATAAGTTAGTATATAGTATAAAATGTGATGATGTGTGACAAATACTCTAAAAGGAACATACACACCAATTTCATTGACCTGTCTGGGTTGACGATTCAACAGTAGAATCACATGACAATCCAGGTCATCTGGTTTTAGGAAGATACCCTTTTTGTTATGTAAAAGGGGAATACCTCTGGTTCCAGTTCAGCCCTGTTAGGCTACTGCCCTGTCTGGTTCTTCTAACACTGATTTAAAGTTTTTATAACATGTAGCATAATTTTGCTTATCTTTTGTTTCTTCTACTCTTTTTTCAGTGGAGTCTGTATTTGTTAAGCTTTAACTTGTAAGATTTCCTGGATTTTCTTCTTAAAGTGTAACTTTCCTATTTTTAAAATACTTCTTTTCTCTTTGTAGGTTCGGGGGTCTATTCCGATATTATGGGAGCAGATTGTTGATTTGTCATATAAACCACCTTTTAGAATTGTGAGACCTGAAGAAGCAGTGAGTGTTGAAGTTTATGTTCAACTATATTTATCTATTGAATGATAGATAATTATGTTGTACTATATTTATCTATTGAATGATAGAATAACTGATTTTGTATTGCACTTGTTTTATATTACACTCTTATGATGCATTAAAGGTTTGTTTTTGGTTTGTAAATTGTTGCCTTCTTGATATCATGGCAGTGCTTTTGCTATAGATTTGGAACTGAATTTGTTTTTCTTTCAATTTTTGACAAGCCTCGAGTAGCTGAACGTCACTTTCTTGATCTGCGAAAACGCTATGGATCTGTCTTAGCTGTTGACCTTGTCAATAATGTAAGATGCGCTGTTACGAGATAAGTTTTTCTGATATAATTTGTAATAAATATCAAGCAAAAAGAATGTAATAGATGTTTATTTTATGGACTTCAATTCAAAAAATGGATTCAGTTGCATGTGGATTATTTATTTTTCTATCAATCAGTCAGCCGAAGCTCCTACCAACTATTTATCTTCTCATACTCTTCAGCATGGGAGCGAGGGCCGCTTAAGTGAAAAATTTGCCAGTGCAATGCAGGACCTTTTTACTGAGGATGTAAGGTGAGAACTCTTGGTTCCTTATTTATAAAAATCAGATTTTCCATTTCCATGCTTGCTCAGCTTAATTTTCCGTATTTAGGTATGTACATTTCGACTTCCATCGGATTTGTGGGCATATTCATTTCGATCGCCTTTCCCTCCTTTATGATCAGATTGCAGATTACTTGAACAGAAATGGGTATGTGATCTTACCATAAACATAATGGAAGTTTTTTGTTACAAAATATTGACCACAGATCTTAAAAAAAAAAAAAAAAAAAAAAAAGTAGGTCTGCAATCTTATGTTGCTTTGCTTGCGTTTTTTTGCTGCTCTTCTTATCTTCAAACTTGGATTCTTTAGGTATTTTATGTTGAACTCTACCGGCGAGAAGGTGAAGGAGCAGCATGGAGTTGTGAGAACCAATTGCATTGATTGTTTAGACCGTACAAATGTTACACAGGTGAAATCTTCGGTTCTATTTACTAAGTTTTTCTTTTGCATTTTGAATGATTCCACCTGATGCAAAGTTAGTATTGTTTTTTAATTCATCGAGACATCTTTGGACAATTTATTTCTGTTGGAAACTTAGAGATGTTTTTTGTTTCATTTATCTGTTTGACAGTGCTGATGTGCTCTTTCTATCAATTTGAGCTAATTGCGGAAACCCATTTTCTTTCTTTTGTATGTTGTTGTGGAAGCTGATGAGCTCAGATTCTAAAGTTTAGAATCAATTAAAAATAGACACCGGAAGGCTCTCTCTTCAACACAATTTGACTGCTTAACACCAAGTATTTGCAGTTTGTGTTAATTGTACCGATATACATTTTCAAGATATATTTGAAAAATAAACTTAGATGTTCATGGTGTTAACCTAATATCTTCAGTATATATGTGCCTCCAAAAAACTGTGAAATGTTTTGTTCATATTTTCGATATGTACTGAACATATGATCTTTTCACCTATTAAATGTGGTAATTTGGTCATGGAAATAGCTCAAGAATTTGTGGGGGAGACTTTCAAAAATTCCCAGGATGTCAGCATTGAGTTTATATCTTGTCTCCTGGTAGTTATTGTACAGCTAGTTGTTTATTCCACAATTTTTGGGCTTGATACACCAAGTGACCATATTGGGTGACGTCACATAATTTCAAACGTGAACCAGTATCAAGGTATGTGTAGGTCAGTAGGTGGTCCAACTTTAGGGTTCCAGACAAGAAGGAATAGAAGCACTAATAGATTTTTAAAAAATAATTTTATTTTTTTGGATGTCTTCATGGCTGATCAATGATTATAGCTGGGTATCACCTCAAGAACTTTATTTATAATGGCAAGCCATAGCCAAAGAAACAAAATGGCAAAAGAGAAAAAGGTGAGAGCAGGTGATCTCCTTTAGTACTATGGCTATTGGTCGAGCCTGGGCTGTCATTCTACTGTGATACACTTCTTCTCAATATTTAATAGTTATATCTATTTCTGTAGTAAGCATTGTTTTGATGGTGTATCTGATAGAAAACTCTCAAGCCATGTTTCTGTGGATGGGTTCTTGCTTGTGGATATCTAGGACTGAGACATTTGGGTTCATGGTTGTTTTGCACCTTTGGCATGACTAGCAGTTTCTATTTTCATTGTAGCATCTGTCCTAACAATGGTTTAATTCCTTCTAATAGTTCTGCATTATGACCTACAGAGCATGATTGGAAGGAAGATTTTGGAAAGCCAGCTTCAGCAAGTAGGGATTTTCTCAGAAAATGAAACCATTAGTGTGCACCCAAATATTGATGAAAGCTTCAAGAAGGGTAAGTAGCTTCCTTTTCTTTTCTTTTTTTGTATTTTTTAAAAAGATTTCTCAGGTTACTGAGCTATTTTTAGGACTAGCCTGGCATCATATAACCAAACAAAATTAGTATAGAAACAGTTCAAAAATAATGCAATGGGCTTATCAAAGTGGGATTTGATATATGCATTGTACTGAGTAAACCATGTTGATCTTGTTAAAAAGAACAAGGCCCATTCTTGACATGGTTGTAAATCAAGCTGGACATCATGTTATTGTCATAAAAGATGCCTACTAACTAGTCCACTCACATTCATATTATTAAATCTCTCTCTCACCTTTTACGCCAATAATGGCTGTCATTGATCTAAAAGTACCTGATGTAATACTGTCATTAGTTCCAAAAAAAAAATTCACTATGTGAGTTTTCCCCATCGATTCATGACTCAGACTTGGGATGCCTTGTTTTGGAGGGGATCATAAAAAATACTAGGGACAATTCATACCCTCCGACTCCCACCACAATCTCCAACCCAAATCATCCACTTGTGTTGCAAGTTGACTCGCTGAGTCGTGAATCCATGCTTTTCTCATTGATTTCCTAAAAAAGAATTCTGTTTCTTTTTTTTAAACTAATTTTGGAGTAACTCACATTTGAAACCTATTTTGGCTCAACCCAATCCACTGAATACCTGGAAGAATGAAATTGGATTAAATTTGTCTTTATAAGCTGAGGCCATATTTAACTTATCTGATTTGTAAAACTGGTAAATTATTTTTGGAGACCTGGTCCGCAAGATCAGGTTCACTCTGATTGCCTATAATTAGGGTGTGTTGTGTTTAGTGGGTTAGGATTGAAACGTAAACAAATCTAGTAGACCCAAGTTGCACTGGTGGGAAACTAGTAGTGAAACTCCAAACCCCATGGTCAGTATTGGGTTGACACTGACTTATTGGTTGAATTGATGCAGCTTGGTTAGCGGAACTCAAATTTTAACTTCTTTGGCTAGCCAAGTTCTATAGGTTAACAGATTTCCCCCACCTCACCCGAAAGGAACAATGTGAAAACTTGCGAAAGTGGATTATTGAAGGCTTGGCTGGCAGGGTCTCTCCACATCGGCTCGAGAAGATGCTGGAGCTATGTTGGGACTTCTCCCAATATTACAATGGCCTCCTTTGTTACACAAGAGAGGAGTTTTACAAACAATCTTGGCTATGATCGTTTTCTCCTGGAATGTCCGAGGAATCAACTCGCCCTCCAAGCGAGACACTATCAAGGCAGTTCTTTTTGAATGTAAACCAGATATTGTGATATTCACAGAAACTAAGCTGCAACTTTTTTATGTATCTTTAGCTTGTAGTCTGTGGTTTAACCTTGATCCTGAATGGGCAGTGCTTGATGCAATTGGGCACTCTGGTGGTATCCTCATCATCTAGAACCCAAATTCGGTTGAGGCCATATCTACAGAAATTGGTAGATTTTCTTTATGCATTCGCTTCCTCAACAGATCCCATGGCTCTGTATGGGCCCTGGCTGGCATATATGGGCCTTCGGGCAATGCAGGCCGCTCCTTCTTTTGGGATAAAATTCTCACCAAAGTCCAACAATGGAGCGTTCCTTGGCTATTGGCCGGAGACTTTAATGCCAATCTTCTCTGTTCCGATAAAAGCCCCCCGTCTAAAAGAATCACATCCACCATGAGAGCTCTTTCGGACTTGATCAGTTGTCTAGAGCTTCTTGAAATCCCCTTAGCGGGGAAAAAGTATACTTGGACCAATGGTCAAACTCCTCCTGTCCTCTCCAAATTAGACCGCTTTTTGGTCAATAATGATTGGTTGCTCCTCTTCCCCCATACTACATGCGAAGTCCTTAATAAAATAGGTTCTGACCATTGGCCCATCCTTCTAAACACCCACCCTCCAAAATGGGGTTCCCCCCCGTTCCGATTCGAAAACTCATGGCTCCTGGAGAAGTCTTTTCATCCTTCCTTGCAGAAATGGTGGGAAAATCTTCCTCATCACTCAAATATTGGGTGGGCTCTCCACATTAAACTCAAAGCTCTCAAATCTGTGCTCAAAACTTGGGCTCGTGAACTCAAAGATGCTGTTATGTCCAAAAAAGCCTCTGTCTGTCTCAGAATCTCTGATCTGGATCTCTTGGAAGAGCAAAGGCTTCTTTCCCCTTCTGAAATATCGGACAGAAATAGCCAGAATCATGATCTCTTTGCAATTCTCTCAAGTGAAACCACCCATTGGAAGCAACGGGCCAGATTTCGATGGCTGGTTGAAGGGGATGGAAACTCTAAATGTTTTCCTGCTATTGCCTCTGATTGAAAGAGAACTAACCGTATCTCCACTCTTCTGATAAATGGAGTGGAGTGTACAGATAGTATCTCCATTGCTAACGAGTTTGTTAAGTGTTTTTTCAGGTCTGTACACCGAGGAAAATTTCAACCGGCCTGTCCTGGACCAGATTGACTACCGTAGAATCTCTACCTCTGAGGCAATCGATCTCGAAAGGCCTTTCTCCCTTGAAGAAATCAAAGCTGCAGTTCTTGGCATGCCAAAAGATAGGCCCCTGGGCCCAGATGGTTACAATGAAGACTTCTTCCGGCAATCCTGGGACGTGATCAGAGAGGATGTACATAATTTTGTAAACAACTTTCATCAAGTTGGTCTCACATATAAATCCGTTGGTGCCTCCTTCATTGCCCTTATCCCCAAAAAATCCTCCTCTGTCTCAACCAAAGATTATAGACCCATAATCCTCATCTCAAGCTCTTACAAAATCATTGCCCGTCTCTCAGCCAAGCGCTTCAAATCAGTCCTTCCTAAAATCATCAGTCCTTGCCAAAGCGGTTTTATTGCTGGTAGAAACATCCTAGACTCATCAATGGTCGCCCATGAAATCCTCCATTCTTTTAAAAAATCGAAAAAGCCCAGAGTAGTTATTAAGATTGTTTTTGAAAAAGCCTTTGATAGAGTCAACTGGAAGTTAGTAGACCACATCCTTGACAAAATGGGTTTCTCCACTCGTTGGAAATTTTGGATGAGAAGTTGTATATCAAATGCATCCTACTCTGTTGTAGTTAATGGTAAGCCTTGTGGTTACTTTAAGGGCTCCAAGGGAATCAGACAGGGTGACCCTCTTTCTCCCTTTCTGTTCACTCTCATTGGAGAACATTCGGCTGCCATGGTCCGTCTAGCAAAAATATCTGGCTGGCTTAAACCCATCTCTACTGATCCTGCCTTAGATGTCAGTCTCCTCCAATATGTGGATGATACTATCCTCTTCTGTGATGGTCCCCTTCCCCAAATTCATAACCTGAGCGCCCTTCTGAGTTTGTTTGAACTCTCTTCAGGGCAAAAAATTAGCTGGGAAAAATCTTCTATCTTTGGATACAACATTGACCTTGGGTTACTTAGTTCGATGACAAACTATTTGGGCTGCAACATAAAACAGTCTATTGGATCGTATTTGGGACGGCCTCTGACCCCCCATGCCTACCCTCTAAAGCTTCCTGGCACCCTGTCATTAAACGTCTAGAGGGGAGACTTGCCACCTGGTGTGGGAGATTTTTATCTAAGGCAGGTAAGTTAGTTCTAATCAAATCATGCCTACAGGGAATCCCCACTTATTTTCTATCTATGTTCCCCTATCCTGCATCCATCAGAAACAGAATTGATACTCTTAAAAGGCGCTTCCTTTGGGGAGGCCCAAATGGCGAAAATAAGTATCATTTTGTCAAATGGGAGGAAGTATGTAAACCAAAATTGTTGGGTGGTTTGGGAATTCAGAACATCAAAGACACTAACCCGGCTCTACTACTTAATGGATATGGAAATTTAATATGCACCCGAATTTGATTTGGAGAGGCTTTGTAGCAGAAAAGGCTAATATTCAATATGGTTGGTGTACTGAAGGGGGGAGGCTCTACTCCCTCTCGCCTGTTTGGAAGAAAGTTGTTCGGCTTCTCCCAAATTTCCAAGAAGCTACTAAATGTTATATTGCGTAATGGAAGATCAACCAAATTCTGGATCGACTGGTGGACTGGACAATCTCCTCTTCGCGCCAGTTTTCCAGAAATCTACAGCCTTGCCGGCAACTCGGAAGCTCTCATTTCTGAACTTCAGTCAGATAATGGGGATTGGAATTTAGGCCTCTGAAGACATCTCTCTGACCCAGAAGCTCTCCATGCGTCAGATCTCCTCAATCTCCTCCCAACCAGGAAACCGAATAACTCAGGTGACACTCTCATCTGGTCCCCATGTCCGAAAGGTTCCTTCTCCACATCTTCCGCTTATAAATTTCTCATCCATCCATCCCCAAATCTTCCAAAGCACCCTATTGCCTATGTTTGGGACCTCATTGCCCCTCGTTGAGCCAAATTCTTCATATGGTCTGCTTGTAAAAACAAAATCCTTACATCAGACTTCTTAATTCGTAGGGGTACCTCTATCATAGATCCTCTTTGTCCGTTCTGCAGAATCTCCCCAGAAACTGCAACCCATGTTCTCCTCACTTGTCTGTTCGCCTACCAGGTCTGGTCGTCCCTCCTAAACAAAATTGGTCTCCAATACTGCTCGCCTGGGAACCTCACCGACACCATCCTGTCGCTCATTAGCTCAAACCTCCCAAAGCTAGGAAAAATGCTTATCTCTTGCTGCGTGGGATATACTATTTGGGCTATCTGGAAAAAGAGAAATAAGAGGAAATTCAATCTCAAAACCTCCTCTGTTGAAGCTATGACTGAGCAAATCTCTAATCAAGTTTCGGTTTGGTTATTAAATACAAAAGAACTCAGCAATCTGGGTGGATCAAACTTCAGAAGTAACTGGAAATCTATTGCTGGCCTATCTCTTCCCCCTCGCCCTCCAACTATGGCACTTTGGACCCCTCCTCCCCTTGGATATTTGAAACTCAATTTTGATGGAAGTGCCCTTGGCTACCCAGGCCCAGCTGGGTTTGGTGGTGTCATCCAAGATGAAAAAGGCAATCTCTTCTTCTCCTATGCCGGCCCCCTTGGCATCTCAGATTCTACTTCAGCAGAGCTTTTGGGTCTCCTACATGGGCTCCAAGTCTTCTCTAGCAACCTCTCTGGTCCCCTTTGTATTGAAGGAGACTCTACAGTGGTCATCAACTGGTGTGCCAACCACGGCCACCCCCCATGACGTCACTGGGATATATTCAATGACATATGTAATTTATTTTCCCCTTTAAATTGTAAGTGGAGCCATATTCCCCAATCTGCCAACCACTTGGCAGATACCCAAGCTAAAGCAGGTATTTCTCTCCAACATTTTCTTGTGGAGTCATACCCCCAGCATTAGGTTTGTATTCTTCTCTCTGTTTTTAATATATTCACCTATTCATCAAAAAAAAAGTTCTATAGGTTAACTGCTAACTAGTATCTTTATTTGTGTCATTCTAGTTTGGGCTTATCATGGGGATGATATTAGCATGCAATACGCTGGTACTCCTGCTCTAAAAAGGGACTTGGTCAGGTAGTCTCATTTAATCAATTTACTTCTTTTATCCTTCTTTGTTTCACTTAATGTTATTTCACTTGGTCTCCTATGAAAATGGAAATAGCACCGGGGCAATTTTTTTTGAGATTGCTGTTAGGCTAGTAGATATTAATGAACTTTTCACTATTTGGTATTAATGTTATCATTTTATTAGATTGTTAAGAACTGAGCAGAAGGGTATTTTGGTAATCTTATATTGCTGGAGTTCTTATGTTTTTACATCATCTTTTTCAGCACATTGAATTGTATCTATGGTTTAACTTTCATGTATTTTGAGTATGTACTGTAGGAGATATAAGATGTTAAGTGGATTTTAAGTTTAGAGGGACATTTTTGTAAATTGAACCATTTTTAATTAATAAAAAGATCGGGGGTCAAGCATGACTCCTAGGGAGACTGAAATTAACATCTCTCTCAACTTTTTCTGTCCTCCCTTTTCTCTCTTTTCAATTTCTCTCTTCTTCCTATTCGATTTCAATATTTTTCATAGTATCAGAGCACTAATCCTGATTGGAAGCCTTCAATCTTCATCCTTCTTCCTCTATTAAAAGCCAGCAACCTCTCCAAAAGGGGGAATTTTGAAGGTTTGTGTTCTTCGGTGACAAAAAGTTGATTCTTTCTTCTCTTTTCTGCCATAATCTCCTAGGTTGATGGTCTCTATTGCCTATTGAGCAGTATACATGTTTGATTACTGCCCTAGAAGGGTTTTTTTACTTGGATTTGATCCATCTATCCTACACACAGCTTCAATATTGTGTTTTTCTGACTGCTTCACCTTCTGGAGGATGCTAACATCAGCCCTAACTTTGATGATTTGAGTCTTGATCTGACTTGTTTAGATTGAAATTGGATTTTTGGGTGATTATTGGCTGTGCAAATTGCTATTTGCTCTAACTTTAATCTATTCAAAGTGAGGTCTACCTACCTTGTTAACCAGAATTGTTGATAGAAGAGTTAATTGCTGGATTGTGTCCTTTATGAAGTATTGATGGCAAATTCAAGTGAAATCTACACACCCTCGAGGGACTCAATAAGCACTGAGGGAAAGGATTGTGATTACCACTGAGAAGTTGCATGGGCAAAATTATCTCAGTTGGTCGAAGTCTGTGAGTGTGTATTTGAAAGCTATAAAGAAATTGAAATTTCTGAGAGATGATCCTCCAGTGCCTCCAAATGAAGATTGAGAAGCAGAGGATGGTCAAGTTGTTGAATTTATGGAAAAGAGAAAAACTTCATTGACTTGATGTAATCAGAGTACATAAACCCCTATTTATAATAGAGGAAAATAGTAGAGTCCAATTACAATTAAACTACCCTTGTCCCAATTACACCCAAACTCTAACACTTAAAAATAAGTCCTAGCATAATAACTCAACATAACTAAAACACCTTTAAATTGAAACTCTTCTATGAGACCTACTTCCATAATAATTTTGGCTCTGTAAGACTTCTTATTGTGAGACTCATGTAAGACTCTTCTATATTTGCTCTTCAACACTCCTCCTCAAGCTGGGGTTTATAACTAGAGCTTGCAATGAAAAGGATTCTTGGTCTTCAATTTTCTTTTGCTGAAAAAAATTCTTCGCAAATATAATTCTTCATAGATGCAAAAACTGTCTTTTGTGCTCCCCTTTCTTGAATATTTTGGTCACATAAAAATTACCACAACATATGGAATAAAATACCTCTTTCTTGTACTTCTTCTTCTACTTCTCTCCCTCAAACTGGGAGGTAATGGCAGTGATCTCATCTTGAAACAAATAATATAGATGTAGTAATAATCTCCTCCATCATGGTGTCTGAAGGATAAGTACGAAACTAGACATAGACTCTCAAAAGGTAAAAATGGGTGATAAAACATAAGGCGAAACCAACATCAAAGGATTTCAAACAAAAATAGTGACAATAATCACTAAAGTGGGTAATGCCTGTCATTCACAAGACAATGATAAAAAACCCAAGGGTACCAATAAAGAGTCTCAATGGACTTAAAAACACCCATATATATATAAAAAGGTAAACCAACCGAAGCAACACACAAGAGGTTGGCCCAAAGGGGAATGTGAAAGTCAAAAAGGATGGTAGGAGAAAGGTTACTGACAAAAAGGGGTAAGTGAGATAGTTTTCTTGATATTGTTGATCAATAACAGCAACTCAAAAAGTGTGACGCAAAAAAATCGGATTTTTCAATGCAACAAGATACCAACATGACCTTTGATTCTTCCAATGCGAATATATCCTTAAATATAGATCAGATTGATATGAAATTTTCTCCTTCTGAAACTAGACTTAAATACCTTTCATCCAAGTATAAATTCTCTTCATAAAATATACTTCTTTTGAGATAAATAATCTGATAGATTTCGGTCTTTGTAATCTGGTCGAACTACGTACTCTTTTCTCTTTTTGCCAACATAACTATTGACTCTTCCAAGATCAATATCACCATATAAAAAACTCAGACCGAGAATTGGTTGAATAGGTAAGAAAATAGACTTACAGATATTTCATTTGATATATAATTCTCCATATAGAGTCTCTTTCTTGATAGCATAAAATAGCTCGGAAGTTGAAGCTTTCTACTGCTGCTGCTCGAACCTCTTTTGCAATCTGAACTTTGCTGCTTCAAATATTGATTTCTCTTTATAGAAAACCCGATTGACAAAATTCGTTGTTCATTGGAAAGTAGACTCGAATATCTTTTCGCCAATAGGTAATATGCAATATGAAAAACTTAGTATAGAGGTGAAAACGCTGAAGGAAACAACGGGTATAGGGATTGAAAAGAGAAAAAAAGATAAATACGAACCTAAACTGCTAGAGATAATAAATCAGAAAAGGATCACATTATCTCTGTGGGTTGTTTAAGTCAACTCACATAACCTGCTCTGATACCATGTTGAATTTATGGAAAAGAGAAAAACTTCATTGACTTGATGTAATCAGAGTACATGATCCCCTATTTATAATAGAGGAAAGTAGTAGAGTCCAATTACAATTAAACTACCCTTGTCCCAATTACACCTAAACTCTAACACTTAAAGATAAGTCCTAGCATAATTAAATGACTAACTTAAATAGAAGACTAATACAACTAAAACACCTTTAAATTGAAACTCTTTTGTGAGACCTGCTTCTATAATAATTTTAGCTTTGTAAGACTTCTTATTGTGAGAGTCATGTAAGACTCTTCCATATTTGCTCTTCAACACAAGTTACGATTGGGATGAAGAACTGTGTTGATATCAAATTGAGGAATCGGATTATGAGTTGTGAGTCTGCCAAAGAAATGTTGATATCTCTTGAGTTACTGTATGCACATGAGAGCAATCTGCCTTGTGTCTATGAGTTGTTTGCCAAATTTTTCAGCCTTCAAAGAGGTGATAGACCAGTTACAGAGTACTACAGTGACTTTTAGGGGTATGACAGGAGATAAATGTGTATCATCCCTTTACTACTGATGAGTGAGAACTGAAAAAACAACAAGGCCAATTACTTACTGCCAGATTTTGTGATGGCTTAGGGTCTGAGTCTGATACAGTGAGGGCACAAGTGCTAGGTGATGTGCCTTTTCTTTCCACTACTTTTATCGGATAATGTGTGCTGAAAATGTTGTGGTCTCCAAGGGAGGTAAAAGCGTTAAATCTACTGATGCCTCTGCATTTAATATTGTTAACTATTCAAAGCCTTATAAAGGAAGAGTCAGAGGATGAGATGGCACAGGTAGGGGTTGAGGCAGAAATGATGGTAAATCTGAAAGGAAATGTAGTCATTGTGGTCATTCCAACCACTTCTTAGATAAGTGCTGGGCTAAATTTGGTAAGTCCACAAGGGCAAACTCTATTGTTCATGAGGGTGTTGAGAACCATATTGGAGTGCTCGAAAGTATTGTACATGGGGCACCTAATGGGATGCAACAACTTGTTCAGCATATGGCTCAGTTCATAGTTGCATCCACATAGCTCAGACTTCTACTCCTACAATCACCTTGGTTGATTCAAGTACATCTAACTTTCATGCGTGCCCTTCATCCACCTGGGTCCTAAACTTTGGGGCCAATACACATATGTCAGGTATTTCTTCTTTATTTTCAGATTTAAAGCAATCCTAATCCATTAAACATGTTACTTTAGCTGATGGATCCTTGTCCTTAGCTCATGGAATTGGTACCGTAGTTCCATCTTCTTTCTTGATTCCATAGTCAATTTTTTTTTTTTTTTTCATTACTATATTTCCTATGAATTTATTGTCTGTCAGTCAAGTTACCAAGTTTATGAATTATTCTTAACTTGTTATCCATTTCATTGTATCTTTCAAGATCTCATGATGAAGAAGACGATTGGTTCCGCGTGTGAGAAGGGGGGATTATACTATGTGGAAGGTGATTTGTAGTAGTATAAATTAAAAGCCTTGCATACTACAATATCTCCTCTATAGTGGCACCACCGGTTAGATCATCCTTCTCCAGCCACACTGATTCAACTGTTTCCAGAATTTCCTTCTAGTCTTTCTTTTCTGTGTGAGTCTTGCCAATTGGGCATGCATCATAGGACACAATTTCTTTCAAGTCAGTCCAAGAGCAGTTGAGTGTTTGATATTGTTCACTCAGATGTATGGGGTCCATGTGCAATTACTAGTGTGTTTGGTTATAAATATTTTCTTTCATTTATTGATGACTTCAATAGATGTACTTGGGTCTATCTCCTATAGGAGAAATCTGATGTTTTTTATTTATTCCAAAAAATTTATGCTAAAATAAAGAATCAATATCTCAATTCGTGTGCTTCGTACTGACAATGGCTTGGAACTCATGAATCAAAAAATTGATTTATTCTATCAGAGTAGGGTGATTATCCATTAGTCAGCCTATGTATTTACTCAACAACAGAATGGAGTTGATGAGTTTAAAAATCGCCACTTGTTAGAGGTAGCTCGTATAATGCTTTTGCATATGAATGTCCCTAAACCATATTGGGGTAATGCAGTTCTTACTGCATGTTTTTTTATTAACAGGATGCCTTCGCCTATTCTTGGAGGTAAAATATCAATTTAGGTATTAATGCTTTCTACTCCACTATTTTAACTGTCGTCTCGTGTCTTTGGATGTGTCTCTTTTTCTAATGTCTATGGCCTTTCTAGAGACAAGTTGTCACCATGAGCGGTTAAATGTGATTTCCTGGGGTATTCTCGTACACAAAAAGGATACAAGTGCTTATGCCCATCCATTAAGAAAACATTTGTATCAACAGATGTGACATTTTTTTAGCATACTCCATTCTCTTGAGATGACTAAACATATTGAAGTGGACTCCCTTCATTCGAGATGCTGTCATGAAGATAGAAGCAGTTACTCTATATGTTTGGTGTGGGTGAAAATTGGAGATGTGTTTACCAAAATACTTGGTAAAAGAGAATTGGGAGTCTTTTGCAACAAGCAAGGTCTTATGGATATATATGCCCCAGCTTAAGAGGGGGTGTTAAGAAATGAGCATAAGGGTATTTTGATTATTTTATACTTCTGGAGTTCTTATATTTTTACATCATCTTGTTCAGCACATTGGATGGTATCTATGGTTTAATTTTCATGTATTTTGAGTATGTATTGTAGGAGATATAAATTGTTAAGTGGTTTTTAAGTGTAGAGGGGCACTTTTGTAAATTGAACCATTTTTACTTAATAAAAAGACTGGAGGTCGTGAGACTGAAATTGATGTCTCTCTCAACTTTTTCTCTCCTCCCCTTTCTCTCTTTTCAATTTCTCTCTTCCTCCTATTCGATTTCAATATTTTTCATAGATGTTTACTTGTTTTCGTACAGTCAGTTTAACAAGTTCTAGTAGATTTATTTGTTCAGGAAATAGGCTTAAGATGACTTTGCACAGAAAGATACTAGGCTGGGTGTCTTCTAAAAGAGTTCATGTCAATTTGTCTACATTAAATTGCTGGATACAACATCTTTTGAGGCAATTGTTTTCCTTGTTGTGTGAGACTCCACTCTATCCATCTCCAATGTTGGTTACTTGCCAGTTCCTTAGCTGAATTGTTTTTCCCAGCCCTAGCTATCACCATGTTGTTCTGACCTACATCTATTGATACAGTGTGACTTGAGTGTTACTTTTTTAACCTTGTTATGCTATTAATTGTAATCCCATTCTCTATCCTATGTTATTCTCAAACTTGTATAATTCTAACCATATTTTTCCCTTTAACCATCAATTCGTTGCTGTCGTTTCTCAATAAAATGTGCTCGTGTCCTGAATAGCAGGCTCCCAAGTTTCGCTGGAATTTCTCAAAACTTTGAAGCACTACTTGACCTTTACAAACATTGCATCTGTTCTGATTGCTCATTCATTTCGATGTCTGCTTTTCTTGGCTTATTTATATTCAGGCCCACTCATTTAATACTTAGTTCAAACACAATGTTAGATGTTAAGTAGGAGTATTTTGGTCATTGTATATATTCTTTATGAATCTGTAGGAGTGTCAATAAGATCAGTGATTGTTAGAAGGCTATGGTCCAGATTACATGTTGTTCTGATATGTAATTAGTCAGATATGGAGTTTTGAGTCATAAGGGGTATTTATATAATTGGACTCAAAGTCACTAAAGTGAGAATGAGAGGGGGTTGTTGTTTTCCTTCATTGAATGCTGGACAACACACTCTTTTCCTCTCTTTTGTTCTCTATTTTCTTCCTTTTTTCTCTTTTTCTCCAACAAGCTTTTATTTTTACGTTGTATCAAACCATTGAGATCCTATTGCTGAGCATTTCAGGTGTTTTTCCTTCTCTTCTCTAAGTTACACCTAATCCAGAAAAGGACTCCTGATTGAAGCTAAAGGTCAGAGTTTTCTTTTTCTTTAGTGCCATGACCTTAGGGTCGATGGCTTGTACTGCCAATCGAGCAGTCCTGTGTGAAGTTTGTGCCTGTAGAGTGTTGTATTCTTCATGATTGTCCCAATTACTGCCTATGCAGGTCATTAGATTTGTACCTGTTGCCTTCGTCATCTCACTGGATGCCGATGTCATCCTTCTTTTTGACAAATTTTGGTACATTGATAGCAATTGTGCCTGCTACTCATTGAATTGGATAAATGTGATTGTGTTGGAGTTGTTTGTTGCTCTTATTGTTCTGGTGTGGGGCCCATATAAGTGTGCCATTTTGTTGAAGTTTTTGGTCTTTTCTGGATCTGCTTATTCTAGTTTAATATGGTTGATTCTGGTGAAGTGTTTACCCCAATTAAAGAGACTGGAAATTCAGATGGAAAGGATACAATTGTAATTACCACTGAAGAATTGAATGGTTAGAATTATTTAAGCTGGTCCAAATTGTTCTGATCTATCTTAAGGCCAACGAAAAATTAATATCTTAGAGATTATCCACCTATTTCAGTAACTAAAAATTGTGAAGCAGAAGACAAAAAAATATGATTTGGCTACTTAATAGCATGGAATCTAGCTTTAGAAGTCAGATTATGAATTGCAAAACAGCTAAAGAAATTTGGATTTTACTTGAATCAAAGTATGCCCGAAAAAGTAATCTGTCAAGAATTTATGAGTTGTATAGTTTGAAAAGAGGTGACAGAATAGGCATTGATTATTACAGTGAGTTATAAAGTGTGCTATAGGAGATTAGTATCTACTTTCCCTTTAATGCTGATGAGAAGGAACTTTGAAAATACCAGGGATGGATTTATGTAGCTAAGTTTTTGGATGGTCTGGAGTTTAAATATGTAGTTTGAGCACAATTGGTTGCCTCTGGTGATGTGGCTTCACTTCCTAATGCCTTCAACAGTGTAATGCACACAATCTGTTGTGACACCACAGGGTAGCAAGGAAATGAAGGGTGTTGAGGCTGCTTCCCTCAATATTCATCAACATGCGTTGAGTCGGTCAGAGGCCACCCATAGACGTGGAGAGGGCATCAAAGGACGAGGCTGAGATAGCTTAGGCCAAGGTGTGAGGGTAGTGGTCATTGACGGTGTGTACATTGTCGCCGTACCTACCATTTTTCTAATAAGTGTTGGGACAAGTTTGGCAGATCAAAAGACTGTCATCAGCTGGTGTTCAAGACCTGGGATCCTCCCCTTACCACTGCACGAAACTCAATTTTGACGGCAGTGCTTTAGGCTGTCCTGGGCCTGCTGGAGTTGGTAGTGTTTTCAGAGACAGTAGTGGAGACCCTATTCTATCCTATGTAGGGCCGGTGGGTATTACTGATTCAAATACTGCTGAAGTGAGTGCTCTTCTATTTGACCTCCAAATCTTTAAAGAGCGGCTTCATGGCAAGTTGATTATCGAAGGCGATTCAAAGATTGTCATCAGCTGGTGTTCAAAAGATCAGCCAATCATTGATTGTATTGCTGACATTGTGTCATCCATTCATTGTAATTAGAACCTCGTTCCTAGATTAGCCAATTCTTTGGTTGATAAATTGGCTAAATTCGGAACCTCCCAGCAATCTCTCATTGTTTGGGAAGGCTTCCCCTCTTGTAATCTGCTCGTTTGAGCTATCATAATAAAATTCAGCATCATTTCAAAAAAAAAAAAACAAAAGTTTGGCAGATCTGTATGGACCAATTCTTTTTTTGAGAAGAGGTGTGAATGTATTACTGAAGAAAAAAATTACATACCTTGAAGCTAAAAAGACATTTCCTCCACAACAAGATGTTGGAGGGTAACGCCTTTTTTCGCTTGAGCATCGGCTAAGTGATTAGCAGATCTTGGAACATGTTTCCAAGTGCATTGTAAAACATAAATTAACTTACAAATTTCATCAAAAATCTCCCAATGACGCCAAGGAGGTTTTGATGGCTTCGAGCACCAGTTAATAATGACTTGAGAATCCCCTTCAACCAAGAGAGCACCCTCCTTTTTTTGCTTGAAAAGTTTCAGTCCGTTGAACAGCCCATGCAATTCCACGCAAGTAGAGTCAGATACTCCAATTGGACCCGCGTATGTGAAGAGAAGATTCGCTTGATCATCGTGAATTACTCTGCCAAACCCAGCTGGCCCCGGACACCCGAGAGCACTTCCATCAAAATTTAGTTTAAAATGTCCAGGAGGAGGGTTTGGACCATTCAACCATTACAGGGGCCTTCGATGGAAAAGACTTACCCGCAATATTTCGCCAATTTTCACGCATGTTTGTCGCTTTTAAGTTACTGAATTCTTTGCGAAGGAGAACCCAAGAGCTAACTTGACCGATGATCTGCTCACAAAGAATATTCCGAGGGAGAGCTTTCTGATTGAATTTACGATTGTTTCTTTCTTTCCATAAATTCCACGCAATGTGCCCAACACAGCAAGAGATCAAAATTTTCCCCAACTTTGGAAGATGTGAGCTAACCAAAGTTAAGATAGTGTTATGTAAATCTTGCGATGGGCAATATAATAAACCGATTTTGTCCATTAATTCGGTCCAAATGTTACAAGCATATTCGCAATGTAGAAGCGAGTGATCTGCTGTTAAAAGGGGATGTGTTGCAAAATGGGCATTCTGGATTAGGAATATTAGTGCCACGTCTTTGCAAAGCGTCAGAAGTTAAGATTTTCTTACGACATACCGTCCAGATGAAGAACTTAACTTGAGGAGGAATTGGGAGCGACCATGTAAAGGTAGCAGGATGTTCTGTGTGGGGAGGCGGATACAAAATCATATGATGGTACGCAGAAGCTGTAGAGAACATACCTTGTTTGTTCGGCGTCCAGATGAGTGTATCGGTAGAGCTTTTTAAAGTCACATCAGAGAGCAAGTTGACTAGGCAAGTGGCTTCAACAACTTCAGAGTCATTCAACGCTCGCCTGAGATGAAGATTTCAGCCGCCTGAAGACTGCCAATGGTCAGAAACCATTGTGTTACGAGATCTTGACAGTTGATATAAACGTTGATGACTTTCCTTTAAACAACTTGACCCTATCCACCAATCCGTCCAGAATAGAGTATTTGTACCGCGACGACAGATTTGAAGGTAGGTAAGAGTTTGGCAATTTTCTTCCAAATAGGGGATAACTTGTAAAATCTTCCCCCGTCCGTCCACCAGCCATTGTCTGTTCCGGATTTTATTGCAACCATTCGGCGCCACAGCAGATTGGATTGCACGTTGAACTTCCAAATCCACTTTAAGAGCAGAGCCTTGTTTGTGGTAGCAATGTCCCGAATCCCGAGGCCCCCCCCATTACAAGTGGTGTACAAACATCTACCCATTTTACAAGATTAAACTTTTTTTCCCCATTTGGCCCATCCCATGGGAATCTTCTTTTCAAAAATTCAATTCTATCCCAAATAGATGATGGACAATGGTACAAAGATAAAAAATAAGATGGGATACCATGAAGGCAAGATTTGATAAGAACCAACTTACCAGCTTTGGATAAAAATTTCCCTTTCCAAAAAGCCAGACGCTTCTCAAGCCGCTCAACAATCGGAAACCAGGAGTTTTTCGTAGGTAGGAGCGGAGTCAAAGGTAAGCCCAGATATGTGCTCGGAACGGACGCTACCTTACAACCCAGATAGTTCGCCATTGAGATGAGAATAGAGGCTTCAATATTAAATCCAAAAATTGATGTTTTTTCCCAGCTTATCTTTTGACCCGAGGTCAATTCAAAGATGTACAAAATTGCTTTCATGTGTTTGATTTGTCTCATGGACCCTTCTCCAAAAAGATAGAGTCATCAGCATACTGTAGAATGGAAATGTCTTGGTTTGGATAAGAAAAAACAGGACTTAGCCAACCCGAACGTTTTGCAAACCGGATCATAGAGGTAAGGTATTCTCCAACAAGAGTAAAAATAAATGGAGATAGGGGGTCGCCTTGTCTTATCCCCCTAGAAGCTTTGAAATAACCTCGAGGTTTCCCATTTACCAAGACAGAATAAGGAGAGGAAATACAGCTCCTCATCCAGAATTTCCATCTTGTGCCAAAACCCATACGGTCAAAAAGATAGTCCACCAGTTTCCAATCAACCTGATCAAAAGCTTTCTCAAAATCAATTTTCAGAACAAACCTTGGAAGGGAAGATTTTTTGAAAGAATCAAGGAGTTCATGAGCTGTTAGAGAAGAGTCCAGGATGTTTCTGTCTCGGATAAAAGCACTTTGACAAGGATTAATTACCTTGTAAAGGACTGCTTTCAGCCGATTAGCCAATAGACGCCCAATAATTTTATATGAACTGGAAGTGAGGCTAATAGGGCGAAAATCTTTGGGTAACCGAATTAGTTTTTTTCGGAATAAGTGCAATAAAAGATGCGCTGATTCCAGAGTGAGTTATTCCCACTTGGTGAAAATTGTGAACGAGGGCACAAACATCATTTTTTTAACAGGTCCCAAAAACAGTGATAAAACTCACCATTAAAGCCATCTGGTCCGGGGACTTTATCTTTAGGAAGGTCAAGGACAGCCTGTTCAATTTCTTCTGAAGAAAATGGTTTTTCAAGATCAGCAGCTTCTTCAGCTGAAATGCCCTCGAAGTCGAGCTGATGGAGTTTTGGTCTTCTGAAATAGACTTCTGAATATAACTCTGCGAAGTACTTCACCAAAAGGTTAGATATGGAGGCACTATCCGTAACCACTTGGTCTCCGTTACAGAGAGCAGTGATACTGTTAGTCCTCCTCCTGGCCGAAGCGATGGAGTGGAAAAACTTTGTATTCCCATCACCCTTAGCCATCCAACGAAATCTTGAACGTTGTTTCCAGCAGACAGATTCAAAACGAAGAAACGTAAGATATTCAGAATTTAAATTATTGCTAACCAGTAAATCAGTAGGAGAGATTAACCTCTGTTCCTCCAGTAGATCCAGCTAAAAAATGCGGCGGCAAATCGAATCTTTCCGGGAAGCAGCAGAAACTCGGTGATTTTTATCCCACAGTCTGATCTTTGTCTTGAGGGCTTTGAGTTTCCGAGGGAGGGCCCAACCCGGGTTCGGATGATTTTCCAACTCGAGCCACCACATTTTCAAAGAAGGGATGAAAGCCTCGGTTAATAACCAGGCGTTCTCAAACCGAAAGGGAGATGTTTCCCACGTAACTTGCCGAGTGTTGAGTTGGATAGGCCAATGGTCAGATCCTTTTTTGTTTAGGACTTGGCCAGAGGCGTTGGGGAAGAGGAGGTTCCATTCTATATTGACAAAAAATCTGTCCAATTTAGACAAAATAGGGGGATTTTGACAATTTGTCCAGGTGAATTTTTTCCCCGATAGAGGAGCCTCGGATAGAGCAAGACTATTGATAAAATCAAAAAAAGCTCTCATGGTTGATGAGGTTCGGGAGGCAGGAGGACTTTTGTCAGAGCAAAGTAGAGTCGCATTGAAGTCTCCTCCAAGGAGCCAAGGGAGGTCCCATAATTGGACAAGCTGAAAGATTTCCTCCCAGAAAGATGCTCGGTCACGGTAACGAGTTGGCCCATAGATGCCGGCTAGTGCCCAAGAAGTACCGAGGTTGTGATCCAGGAGCTGGAGACCAATTGAGTATTGTCCCGGAATGACGGAAATTGCATAAAAAACAATTGGATCCCAGATGACAATTATGCCACCGGAATGGCCAATTGCATCCACATTTGCCCATGCTGGGTTGGTGTCATACCATAAATTACAAACAATTGAGTATTCAAAAGACTGCATCTTAGTTTCAAGAAGAATAGCAATTTTTGGTTTAACATCAAAAAGCGCCGCTCTGATGAGGGATCGCTTGGCCAAAGAGCCGAGTCCTCTAACATTCCATGATAGAATGATCATGGAGAACGGTGGGTGTTGATATTCCGCAGCTCCGTCATTTCTGAAAATTCCTCCCGTGGAAAGTCTTGTTCCTGTTCCAGCAGAAACAGGAGGAGCTCATCCCGCGGATTGGGAGTGAAGGTCATGGTTGGGGTAGATTCAGAGGTTATAGTTGGGGGGAGGTCGGACCAAATTGGGGGGATTCTAGAGGGGAATGCAGGGGGGAGATCGTACCAATCAGGGGGAGATTCCAATAGAGGGACAGGTGGGTGGTTGGGGGGGGGGGGGGGGGGGGGGGGGGGCGGTAGTGTCTTTGACTTTATCTTTTTTGGTGTTTTTTTTAGAAGGTGCGGAGGTGCTGTTTTTTGCTTTATTTTTCCCTTTTTTTTTTTTCGGGAATAGGTATACCGGTAAGGGGTGTTGGCATTTTGTTTTCCAGTATTGGTGTGTAGGGGAGGGGTGATTGTTTTGGGGGTTGAGGTTTCCATGGTGTCCGAGTGGGGGAGGATAACACGAAGGGGGGTGGGGCAGAGGATAGTGGGAGAATGAATATAAAAGGGGTGAAGGGAGTAGAGGAGTAAAAAGGGGGGTCGAAATCCCAGGTGGATTCATTGGAGAGGAGGGAAGGGCTTAGCGGGGCTCGAGGGGGGGCCGTATATAGGGAGGTTTGTGTCAGAGAGGGAGGATCTGATGGGACAGCGAGAGGAGCGGAATGTTGGGTGAATTGATGTGGAAGGTTTGAGGGAGGGGGGGTCGCAGGAGGTAAGCCTCAGGAAGGAGCCAAGAATGTGGGTGAAAGTGGGGAGAAATGGGGGTTTATCGAGGTAGAGAAGCCGCGGGAAGGGGGAGAGTTTGTGTATGACAGGCGAGGGGTACGACTTCGGGAAACGAGGGCTTTAGGCTCCAGGGGGGGGGGGGGGGGATTTAAATATGAAAGGATGGGAGGGCGGCGTGATGTGGACTGAGGGGTTGGTGTATGACAGGCGAGTGGTACTACTTTGGGAAACGAGGGCTTTAGGCGGCGGAGGGGTTGGTGTATGACAGGCGAGTGGTGCTACTTTCGGAAACGAGGGCTTCAGGCGGCGGAGGGGAAGGGGGTGATGTAGAAATGAAAAGACGGGATGGCGGCATGATGTGGACTGAGGGGTTTTGGGAATTGATGTGGTCGACGGCAGTGGATTTGATGGTTGAAAAGGTGTTTTTTGTATGTAAAAAAGTACGGTGCAGGGCTCGAGGTTGCCAGATCGGAGGGGCATTGGAAATACCATTGATTTGAGAGGGTGGTGATGGTTTTCGGGAAATGGAGAGAAAGGTGTGTGGGGGAAAGTGTTTCTTTTTTTGGTTCTTGTGTCGAGGTGAGGCAGAGTGTGACGGTGATGGAGGTGAGCATGGGGAAGTAATGAGAGTTATAATCCCCTTGTCAGGTGAAGGATGTGGCGGTAGATCGGGTTGAGAGATCTTGTCAGATTTTGGGTTTGGGGACAGGTGTACTGCAGATGCTTTGGGGAACTGGGGAGTGGCACTATGGGCAAGGGAAATTTCAAAGATGGGATTTTTTCGGCGGAGGCATTTATGTGGATTGAAACTTTTTCGGCGGAGGCATTAAAAGGGTTACTGTTAACTGGTAGTGATTGGACTATTTTGGGATATGGGGTTTGATTTTGTGTGGTCGGATTTTTTTTTTCAGAACCCATGTCCGATTGAGCTTCGAGTGATGTTTCCGAATCAGCAACTGGTGGGTCGGCTCAGCCTGGGTTATGTTTCGTGAGGTTTCTTCCGAGTTGGCTGCCAAAAGGACTTCCAGATCTCCAAATTCCATGGAGACCCAGATCGTGGTTTTTCTGCAGGAGATATGAAAAAACTGTAAACCACTTACCGGTGATTTTGGCCAGATGAAAATGTTTTCTTTGTGAAGCTGCGTTGGCTGGCTTTCGGCCCATATAAGCTCTCCGAAATCTTTTGTGAGGCATTCCAGAGTATGCCGGCATCGGATTTCCACCGGAAGACCTTTGACGATCACCCATTGCCCCGAGATGGGGGTTGTGAGTTCTGGGCTCTAATTGGTCATGTGAAGGATCATTGAATTAGTCTCTGTCTTTAGTGAATGTAGTCTCCTACGGTCCTCCTCCGAATGATAGTTGATTAGCCAGCTCCTCTCATGAGCTTTGATGATGGCTGTGGATATGATATTTCGTTTTTGCAGCCATTCTTGGATTTGTTTTGCTGGTGAAAATTTTTTCCGGATCTTCAATGAGCACTACCAGGGACATTTTGCGCTTGCCCTTAGATTCGATGTGGGCTGGCAGGGATATAGAGAACTGGTTTTTTTGGGGTGAAGCTTGAGGAGTGATATTGGTGGTGGTGGTGTTGGACAATTGGTTTTGAAGACCTGAGTCTTCTCCAGTGGAGGATCAGGTGGAGGCGACAGAATTGACTGGTGTGAAGCGCTGGGTTGTGAGTGGATTTTTTGGGATGTGGCTAACTGCCGGAGTATTTGATCAAAGTGTTTCCATCCCATTTCAGAAGTGGAGAGCCGTGGAAGAAAAATCATACCCATTATCATTTGGCCACGTCTTTGGTGGATGACGCATTCAAGAAGTCCTCCATGATACTGGATGTGTACTTGGAATTCCAGATCCCCAGAGAGAAGTGATCTGCTATATTTTCTTCCCGTGTTCCCTAATTGGACTTTCCTGAAGATGTCTACGAAATAGCTGACTGCGGAGATCGGAGGGAGATGTATGATTCCCCCCCCCCCCCCCCCCCCCTCTTGTGCATGAATCTGGATGGCCTGCCCACTCTTCTCCTTCCTCTTTCGAAAAGTCAGCTTTGCTTTTCCATTCCGGAATTCGTATCTGGCCGGATCCTCCACTTGGATCCTTCGGCGTGAGGATCTCGAGATTACAGTTTGCCATCTCTCGACTGAACTATCTTCAGAGTCGATACTTTTTTTTTCCCTTCTTGTCTTCTTCTTCCGGTTGTTTACCTTTGCTTCCCCAGACTGGTTCGATCTTCGCCCCATCTTGGGCACTGTCCTACTAGAGGTGCTGGATCAGAGGGAATGGTCGTTGGGTGGGAGTTACTTCGTTCCCCAGATGGTTGGTGGGAGGAAGTTACTCCTTGACCGACCCCTCGTCCAGCCATTTTTTCTCCAAGACACAAGAAACTAATGACACTTTTTTTTCCTCTTTTGAAATGGGTAAATATTATATATCTGTATGGACCAATTCTATTATTTAGGATAGCAGCAAGACGTTTTCCAGTCCAACAGTTGGTATTTGTATTGGGTGCCCTTGATGATCTTTAGTAGTTGGCCCAATGACTAGCTCAACTAGCCTCATTATTCTCCTTTCCATCTATAGCTCAACTTTCTTACAACCACTCTTACCAATTCTGGTATGTCTACCCTACATGTGAATCTTGTTTCTTCCTAGGTTATTGACTCAGGAGCATTGTCATACATGTTAGGTATGTCTTCTCTTTCATGAATAGTCCATCTTCCTTTAAATAAGTTACTCTTGTTGATGGGTCTATTTCTCCTGTTCATGGAGTATATGAGATTCAGCCTACAGCCTCGTCATTAAAATCAGTGTTATTTGTTCCACAATTTCTTTTGTTGGTCAATCAACTTCCAAAATCCATAAACTGCTCAACAATATTTTATCCTACTCATTGTGTATTTCAGGATCTTAAACGACGAGGATGGTTGATTGAGCGTGTGAGAAAAAAAGGACTTTATCACTTGGATGGTTCACCACAATAGGTTCATTTTCTATTTTATCCTATCAGTTCACCCTTCTAGTGGCCTTTGGTTAGGACATCCTTCTCCAACAAAATTGATTCAGTTGGTTCTGGATCTACCATCTAGTCTATTGTTTCAATATGAGTCATGTCAACTCAGGAAGTATCATTAGACTTCATTTCCATTGAGTCAAACAAATAGTAGTAGTTTGTTTGACATAGTGTATTCTGATGTATGGGTACCAAGTCTAGTTCCCAGTATTTTTCCTTTCTTTTATTGTGATATCGTCAATGTATTTCAGAATTTTTATAACAAAATAGAAACTTAGTTCGATGCTTCTACCGCATTTTTTGTACTGATAATAGGCTCGAGTTTTGGAGCGCTGCTTTTCTCTTGAAGAAATTGATGCGGCTGCTCTGGGCTTGCCAAAGGACCAAGCCCCGGGTCCAGACGAGTTTAATGGTGAATTTTATCACAATGCTTGGGGGACAATCAGAAATGATGTCCATGCTTTTGTCAATAACTTCCATCAAGTTGACATCACCCATAAAACCATTGGGGCTTCCTTCATTGCCCTTATCCCAAAAAAAGCCAACTCTGCCCTCTCCCAAAATTTCAGACCCATCAGTCTTACCACTAGTGCATACAAAATCTTAGCCAGTATTCTCTCCAATCGGCTTAGAGCTGTCCTCCCCAGTGTTATTAACCCATGTCAAAGTGCTTTTATTCGAGGTCACAATAGCTTGGACTCTGCAATGGCAGCCTATGAATTACTTGACTCCTTTAAAAAATCTAGTCAACCAAGAGTTGTTCTCAAACTTGATTTCAAAAAAGCCTTTGACCGGGTTAATTGGAAGTTGATGGACTACCTTTTTGGTGAAATGGGTTTCGGCACCCGGTGGAGATTCTGGATGAGAAACTATATTTCCACTGCATCTTACTCTGTTCTTGTCAACGGTAGGCCTTATGGATATTTCAATGGAACCAGGGAATCAGACAGGGAGACCCTTTGTCACCTTTCATCTTCACCCTTACTGGTGAACATTTGTCAGCCACAGTTTGACTTTCTAAAAGATCAGGATGGCTCAGCCCCATATCCCTTGACCCTGCTCAGGACATCGCCCTCCTAAAATATGTGGATGACACCATTTTCTTATGTGAAGGCTCTTTGGAACAAATCCATCACATTAAAGCCTTGCTCAATCTATTTGAAATCTCAACCGGTCAGGAAGTAAGTTGGTCAAAGTCATCTATTACTGGTTTTAATATTGAACCCCACCTTTTAAACTCCATGGCCAACTACCTTGGATGAAAAACTTAAATTACTCTGTGTACTTACTTGGGCTTTCCTCTGACCTCTAGTTTACCCTCCAAGTGCTCCTGGAACCCTGTTATTGAGCGCCTGGATGGACGCGTGGCATCCTGGAAAGGGAAATTCCTTTAAAGCTGGTAAGTTGGTCCTTTAAATCCTGCCTTCATGGAATCCCTGAAACTTTTTGCCTATGTTCCAGTGCCCCGCCTCTATTAGAGACATAATTGAGCTCATAAAAAGAAGATTTCTTTGGGGAGGACCAAATGGGGAGAAAAAATATCACTTGGTAAAATGGGAAGAGGTTTGTAAGCCAAAATCCCATGGCGGACTGGGTATCCGAGACACTGCCACTACAAATTCTGCTCTTCTCCTTAAATGGATTTGAAAATTCAATCTTTTTCCTGATCTAATTTGGTGAGCCTTAGTTGCTGCCAAAGCCAATAAGGGCTTGGGATGGTGGACTGAGGAGGGAAGATACTACCGTTTGTCGCCAGCCTGGAAAAAAATATCCTTACTACTACCAGATTTTAAGAAAGTTGTTAAATGCTACGTTGGCAATGAGACCACCACAAAAATTTGGTCCGATTGGTGGACTGGCCAATCCAGCCTCAACATTAACTATGAGTCTATCTGTCCTAGCTAGAAATATTGATGCCTCTTTCTTTGATCGTTGGTTTGAAACAAGGGACTGAAATTTGAACCTCCGGAGAGACCTCACGGACTCTGAAGCCACCCTGGCATCCAATCTCCTTTCGAGCATCTCCACAGCCAAACCCAGATTCAATCCTGATGCTCTGATCTGGACACATTCTACAAAAGGCACTTTCTCAACTGCTTCAGCCTACAATTTCCTTAGTAACCCCACCTCAAATCAGCCAAACCACCTAGCGGCCTCCGCCTGGAACCTCCTTGCCCCACCTCGTGCAAAATTCTTTATCTGGAGCGCCTGTAAAAATAAAATCCTCACATTAGACTCCCTAATCCGGCAGGGAACCTCCGTCACCAATCCTTTTTGCCCTTTTTGCCAAATTACCCCAAAAACATCCAATTACATACTTTTATCCTGCCACTATGCCCATTCTGTTTGGACCAACCTTTTAAATAAAATTGGGTTCCAATATTGCGCTGCACAAAATCTCCCATCCACTATCCTCTCAATCATTGGTGCTAGTCTCCCAAAGCTCGGAAATATGTTTCTCTTATGCTGCATTGGACACATTATATGGGGTTTATGGAAAGAAAGAAACAGGAAAAAAATTCGAATTTAAAACTTCCTCCGCTGAAATCTTGTCTGATAAAATTATAGGTCAAGTTTCTATCTTGCTCTTGACCTGAAAAGAATTCAGAAACCTAAGGGGCTCTAACCTCAGAGAAAATTGGCAGCTAGTCGCTGGGTTGTCTCAGCCTTCTCGCCCACCGACCATGGCTACCTCTCCACCAACAGGTCATTTCAAGCTAAACTTTGATGGAAGCGCCCTTGGTTGCCCAGGCCCTGCTGGTTATGGAGGGGTCATTCACAATGCAAATGGTTATCTCCTTTTCTCTTTCGCGGACCCTCTTGGCATCTCCAACTCCACAACTACAGAACTCTCTGGACTGTTGAACGGGATCAAAGTATTCACTAGCTGGCTCGCGGGCCCCCTTTGCATTGAAGGGGACTCAAAGACTGTTATTAACTGGTGTGCAAAGTCTATCAGACCTCCGTGGCGTCATTGGGATATGTATTCAAAAATCTGTAATTTAATTTCTTCTATAAATTGTGATTGGAAGCACATTCCTCGCTCTGCCAATCATTTGGCAGGCATTCAGGCTAAGATGGGTATATCACTCCAACACCTTGTTGTGGAGGAAGGTCCTCCTAGCTAGGTTTATTTGTTCTTTTCCCTCACTTTTATAGTATATACACCTCATTTAAAAAAAAAGATAGTAGGCTCGAGATTTTCCGAATCATAAATTTGACTTTCTGTTAGACTCATGGTATAATTTACCGATCATTGTGTTCATTTCACAACAAAATGAAGTGGGAAAGAGGGAGAGTTGTCATATTGTAGAAGTTACTCATACTATACTACTTCATATGCATCTCCCTGATGCAGTACTTACTGCACAATTTCTTATAAACTAGATACCTTCATCTATTCTTGGAGGAAAAATTCTTTTCCAAATACTGAAATCGAAGGCTGACCTGTTTTCTCTTTGCCCTCATGTTTTTGGATGTGGGTATTTTCTACACGTTTTTGGTACCTCTGTAGATAACTTGTCTCCTCAAGTTGATAATGTGTTTTTTTTTTTTGTTATTGTCCTTCCACTAGAAAAACGTCTGTATTTGCTGATGTACCATTTTTTGAAGATGTTCCATCTCTTGTTGATACAGGTATGGTAGCTCCTAGTCTGTGGAGGATGTTCCTTACCGCATGCCCAACATTGTAGCGCCAAAACCACTAAAGGTTTATCAACGATGGAAGCTTCTCAAGACATCAACCAAAGTTTTTTCTCCTCTTGTGCCTGACTCTTTGTTTGCAGCTCCTAGGGTAAATGATTTAGATCTTCCCTTTTTCTTTTGAACGTACTAAGATCTTCCCATTGCTCTTCAATGAGGTGTTCGTGTGCAAAGCAAACATCCTCTTTCTCATTTAGTGTCATTTGATTCTCTTTTTGGTAAATTCAAAAAGTTTGAAATGTCCTTACCCTCCTGTACCATTCCTTCGTCATTGCAGGATGACTTTGTTTCTCTTCAATAGAAGCAAGCTATGGATATCGAGATTGAGGCTTTACATGATTGAGATACATGGTTACTATGTGAACCACCTATCAATGCTGCAATTGTGTGTTGTTGTTGAGTATATTTTGTGAAATACAAAGTCGATGATTCTTTTGACAGGTATAAAGCCAGTGTAGTAGCAAAGGGGTATACTCAGACTTATGGAGATGTGTTCGAGACTCTTCTGTTTCTAGATTGACCTCAATCAAAATCTTTGTATCTGTGAATCAAGGATGGTCTTTGTTTCAGTTGGCTATCAAAACTACTTTTTTGTATGGTGATCTCAAAGAAGTGTATATGGAATAACCTCTTGGGTATGTTGCACAAAAGGAGAATGGGAATGTGTGCAGATTAAAAAAGGCAATCTATGGACTCAAACTAAGTCCTAGGGCATTGATTGATAAGTTTAGCCAGATAGTAGTGTCATTTGGGTTCTCTAAAAGTCATTATGATCACTCATTGTTTGTTACAAAAATATTATTTGAAGTTGTTGTGTTAATTGTGTATGAAGATGATATTATTTTTCAAGAAGTCACAAAAATGGAATCAAAGAAGTGAAGGAGAATCTGGCTAAGCACTTTCAAATCAAAGATCTGGTTCCACTCAAGTACTTCCTTGGAATAGAAGTTGCTTAGAGTAAGGTAGTGGTGGGAACACCAATGTGCTACCAGCAACATGAGTCTACACTTGGAGACATCGGACCCCACCAAGACCCACCACCCCCATATTTTTGTAATTTATTTATTGTTATTTTTTTATTCTCTTGATTTTACAAGATTAATCAGTTAGTGATTTATCTCTGTTTTTGAATTTCGAATTTCAGTTTTGTTTCTTTATTAAGGGATTGTAATCGGATTAGAGGGACAAATTATTGATGAATTGAAATTATCCTTTGTTCTCTCCTTCCCTATCTTTCTCTTCTCCTTCTCTACTCTTCTCTTTCTTCTTCTTCTTCTTCTTCTTCTTCTTCTTCTCAATTCCCTTTTCTTTCTCTGATTTATTTCTATTCTTCCCCAATTTCACCATCAACACCATTAAAATCACGTCGTCCCGCATCAAATTGGTATTAGAGCGAAAGTTACTAGCTAAAGACCCATCGACAAAGACATCCAGAGCTGAAATCACTCGGACATTTCACCGAAGCTCTCATCTAGAGCTGAAATCAATTCGGAAGTTTCACTGAAGCTCCACTGCCGCCACATGCCGAAGCGACAATGCTGAACACAACAAAAAAAAAGAGGGAAAATTTTTGATGCATCGCCTAATTGTCAGAACCCGCCGTTGCTGCTCTGTCGAAGATGCTGCCAATAACCAATCGAAGTCGCTGTGCTACCGACGACGCTCGCTGCCACTGATTGCAGTTCTATTCCCTTTCCAATCGTCACCAAAGCATCACCATTGTAACAGAAGAGATTCGCCAGAGCGAGTGTCAACCGCCTTCACCAGAATCGAGCTGTCAGAGTCGCCAACCGTAGTTCCTCCTTCTCCCACCCTGTTGCAGGGCCTCTACTTTACTGAGCTTCGATTAACCAGATTTCTGGTTAATCGAAGCCCTAAAAAAGAGCCAGACGCCAAGCTACCGACGATGCTCGCTGCTACTGATTGCAGTTCTATTCCCTTTCCAATCGTCACCAAAGCATCGCCAATGTAACAGAAGAGATTTGCTGGAGCGAGTGTCAACCGCCTTCACCAGAATCGAGCTGCCGAAGTCGCCAACCGTAGTTCCTCCTCCCACCCTGTTGCAGGGCCTCTGCTTTACTGAGCTTCGATTAATCAGAAATCTGGTTAATTGAAGCCCTAAAAAAGAGCCAGACACACATGTGCTTGTGACTTAAGTGGCCCACACGTGTGAGATAGAAGTTGAAAAAAGAAGAAGGCATCTACACTTGTTCGCTCTAGCTTCGGTTCCAGCCCCAGCTCGTCATCTACATTGCGTACGTTGCTACGGTCCAGCCCAACTAGCCTCTTAGGTTACGTCGTTCTACTCCTCTCTGCTATTCCACAATTTGTCTTAGATTGCATTAATATTTATTTTTGTTCCGGTTGTTAGTAGTACCGACATTAATTAGACCTTGAAATTTGTACCTTGAAATCCATGCCAAAAAAGGAGAGAGAACCATGTTTATTTTTGTGCCTATTTCTCCTGTGTGCTCTCAACTCTCTTTGTTAATTTTGAAGGCCAGATGATGCGATTTACGTCACTGCTTTTAGTTTCATTCTTTCCTTTATCTCAGTGGCCCACACACTCTTGTTTTGCATCTTTGTTGATCTGAATTATGACTTAGTCATAAAAAGAACCATAAGCAAGACATTTAACAAGCATAGAGTTTGTTTTGGGCTTACTTGCGGGAACTTAGTAGTACATGCATTTACGTAGTGGTCGCATCATGTCGGGAAATGCATCATCCTCCGTCATTGACACCAAAGATGATACCCTCAAACAAATTTTGGACCAACTTAGCACTATTAATGATAGGCTCACAACTCTAGAAATTCGGTCAGCCAAAGGGAAAAACCTTGTAGAATCTTTGACTCCTAGGGATTACGATACCAACGAGGAGGATTTTCCTCATGTTCGTCCTCACATTTTCCCTCCCTCTAGGAATCATACCTACCCCCAACATCATAAAGGCCTCAAAGACAAAATTTTGAAACACATAAGAATTGAGGCCTCTGCATTTCTAGTGGTACGACCTATCTGATGATAGAAAAGTCAGGTTCACGAAAATGAAATTGACAGGCACCGCTCAACTTTTCTAGGAAAATGTTGAGAGGGATACCGCGAGAAGACGTGAGCCTCCTATTACTCACTGGGAGGAAATGAAACTCAAGCTCCAAACAAAATACCTTCCTCCTTCCTATAGAAGCACCCTTCTAGATCAGCGGCACAATCTTATGCAAGGGAATAAATCAGTTGTAGTATACATTGCTCAATTTGATGAGTTCCGAATGCGGTGTTCTGTTATGGAAGACGAGGTCATCACTTTAAGCAGGTTCCTAAGGACCTAAATGATGACCTTAGACGAGAGATGATGCTTCGGGGAGTCACCACCATGGAGGATGCTTATGCATTTGAACATAATTACGAGTTAGCCTCCAAATTTCAACCCACGTGAGGGTCAGACATCAGTACAATCCCTTTTAGGTCTTCCACCACTAGTCCTCAAGTCTCAGAAAAATCAATTTTAGGAACACCCCCTCAGAGATTGAGTCGCAATCTAGATACCCCTCCATCAGGGGCTGGAAAATAGTTGTCAAAATTCAATTCGAGGATTCAATGTCGTAAGTGTCAAGGATTTGGGCACATTGTATCCAATTGTAGCACTCAATCACTTCTTGTCGAGGATCAGGAATACCCACAGGAAAACGTGGAGTATGAATCTAATCCCGCCAATTTTGATTTCCTAGATGAGACATGTGAGGAAAACATAACCTCCGTGAATTGTGTCAAGCCCGATCGCACTCCCGTTAACAGGCTACATGTTGTCTGATGTGCATTGACTCAGCCCAAGGAATCTAACAACTTCCGTCGGACTACTATCTTTCACACTTACATCAAGTATAGAGATAAAGGCTGCAAGGTCATCATGGATAGCGGCAGTTGCATCAATGCCGTTTCATCTCGCACTGTTGCCTACCTCGGTCTAAAGATAGTCCCGCATCCCAAACCCTATCGAGTTTTGTGGATTGATGATACCTCCATTTCAGTCGAGGGTAGGTGTCTCGTTCCTATTCAATTCCTCTACTACAAGGAAGACATTTGGTGTGATGTAATTACTATGGATGTGGGTTTTTTGGACAGGCCTTGGTTGTATGATCGAGATGTTACTATTTATGGGTGCTCAAATATTTCCTCCTTGTTTAACAGAAAGACCATCCACCTGAAACCAATGCCCCCAAAACTTGTTACGCTGGGTAAAGCATAATCAAGCTCCCAAAAGAAAACCTTGCATTTCATCAGTCCCAAAGATTTGGAACATGAAATACTGCATGTGGCTATAGTGATATCCCGCGAGGTACCTATAGAATCCTCTGGCGACCCCTAGCCTGAAGTTGAGTCCATCTTGCAAGAATTCCAAGATGTCTTTCTCGAGGAGCTTCCAGATACATTGCCACCTACGTGTGACATCTAGCACGCCATAGATTTGGCAAATAAATGAATCTTGCTAAACATGAAGAATTACAAGGGCAAGTGAATGAGCTCCTCTGAAAGGAATTCATCAGGGAGAGTTTAAGTCCTTGCGTAGTACCAAGCCTATTCACACCAAAGAAGGATGGCACTTGGTGAATGTGTGTGGACAATAGGGCCATCAACAACATCACCGTGAAGTATCGGTTTCTGATTCCCTTGTTGGATTATATGATAGATATGTTGATGGGTGTCACTATATTTTCAAAGATCGACCTTAGAAGTGGTTACCGCTAGCTTCGAGTATGCCCAAGGGACAAATGGAATATAGGCTTTAAGACAAAAAATGGGCTGTATGAATGGATGTTTATGCCATTTGGATTGTCGAATGCATCTAGCACTTTTATGCGCATGATGATACAAGTGCTTCGGCCATTTCTTGGCAAGTTCTTGGTGGTCTATTTTGATGACATTCTCATTTATAGCCAAACCAAAGACCAACACCTTGACCACCTCCGCCTAGTTTACCACATGCTCTGGAAGGAAAAACTTTATGCCAATCTTCGGAAATGTTCCTTCCTGACTAATCATGTCGTTTTTTTGGGCTTTGTCACAACTCCTGCTGGTCTCATTGTAAATCCCTTTAAACTAAAAACAATTGTTGAGTGGCCAAAACCTTCTACCATTCACGAGATTCATAGTTTTTATGGTTTAGCCACTTGTTATCGACGATTTATCAGGGAATTCAGTTCCATCATGGCGCCCATCATAGATTGCATGAAGAAAGGAGAGTTCTTGTGGCCAAAAGCTACCTCTCACAATTTCCAAGAAATTAAGAAACGTATTATAGAGGCACTTGTTATGAGATGACCTGATTTTTCAAAAGTTTCGAAGTTGAATGTGATGCATCAGGTATTGGAATAGGTGGAGTACTGAGTCAAGAGGGTCATCCGATCGCATATTTTAGTGAAAAATTTAACGATGCCAAACAAAAGTACTTTGACCTATGATAAAAAAATTATATGCGATTGTACAAGCTTTACAATATTGGTGTCACTATCTCCTTTCGCATGAATTTGTCTTGTACTTTGTTCACGAGGCCCTTCGATATCTCAATTCACAAAAGAAACTTAATTCTAGGCATGGACAATGGGTCACGTCCCTACAAGCATACTCTTTTGTCTTGAAGCACCAATCCAGGAGTGAGAATTAAGTGGCAGATGCCCTAAGTCGCCGGATTAGCTTATTGTCTGCTATGAGTGTGCAAGTTACCGGTTTTGAGAACATCAAAGATGACTACGCTTCCTGTCCTGACTTTAGTGAGGTGTACACTGAATTGCGAGAGGGACAGCAGTGCATCATTGATGACTTCCACCTCCAGGATGACATTTTATTTCGAGCAGATAAGTTATGCATTTCCCATACATCATTGCGAGACTTTTTGGTTTGGTAACTCCATAAGGGAGGACTCGGGGGACATTTTGGGCGAAATAAAACAATTGAGGAGGTGGAGAGCCGATTTTACTAGCCGAGTTTAAAAAGGGACGTCGCGAAACTTGTGGGACAGTGTAGGACACGTCAATTGGGTGAACGTAAGAAATAAAACGCTAAGTTATATACGCCCCTACCAATCCCTGCATTCCCTTGGCAAGACCTAAGCATTGATTTTGTCTTAGGTCTACCACACCTTTTGGAAAAATGACTCCATTTGTTGTGGTAGATCATTTTTCCAAGCTGACTTATTTTATTTATTGTGCTAAAATTTCCGATGCATCCAGAGTCACTGGACTATTCTTTGATAAGATCATCAAGCTATACGGTCTTCCTCAGACCATAGTTTCTAACAGGGATGTCCGCTTCATGAGCTACTTTTGGAAAATTTTGTGGCACGTAGTAGTAGTAGGTACACAATTGAAATTTTCTACTGCCTACCATCCATAGACTGATGGTCAAACTGAAGTCGTTAACTGCAGTTTAGGGAACCTACTTCGATGCCTTGTTGGTGACCATCATCGGACAAGGAACTTAAGTCTTCCACCTGCAAAATTTGCATACAACAATTCGGTGAATAGGTCAATAGGTATGAGCCCGTTTCAAGTTGTCCATGGGTATCAACTTAGGAAACCTCTAGATCTCATACCAATGTATCCATATACTAGGGTTTCTGAGTCCGCCGTTTCATTTGCATGTCGAGTCCAAGAATTGCATGCTGAAATTAATAAATGTATTCACGTAAGTAATGGTCAAGCAAAATGTATGTTGATATGCAAAAAAAAATGCTAAAGAAGGATGACTATGTCATGGTTCAGATTCGACCCAAGCGGCTACCTTCGGGGCAAGCTCAAAAGTTGCAAGCCCATAGTGCAAGACCATTTAAGGTGCTGAAAAAGTGGGAACTAATGCTTATGTTGTTGATTGGCACCTGAATTTGGCATTAACTCCACTTTTAACATCAAGGATTTGATCACATACCTCCATCCATTCTTGATGATCCATTTAGTCTAACCTCTTCCGACTCTACCACTTCATCCGATACAACACCCATTCCCACCACTACAACCCCCCCTTTGACTCAATTCTTTCTTTCTTAACCGCCAGGACAATAAGATCATATTGATGTTATTTTAGATGAACAAGTGGTTTTTACTAGAAACGGTGTAGGTCAACGTTTCCTAGTACGTTGGGCGAGGCGTCTAGATTCAGACAACACTTGAATTTCTTATGGATCCGGATTTGTTCGAGTATTATCAGAGCCTCCGGGAGCTACACTCGACTGGGTCGAGATTCACCTACCCCGGAAAGTTGGTGGGGACACCAGTGTGCCACCAATCACACGAGTCTACACTCGGAGACGTCAGGTCCCACCATGACCCCCCACCCTCATATTTTTGTAATTTTTTTATATTTTTTATATTTTTAATTCTCCTAACTTACGAGATTTATCAGTTAGTGATTTATCTCTTTTGTTGAATTTCGAATTTCAGTTTTGTTTCTTTATTAAGGGATTGTAATCGGATTAGAAGGACAAATTATTGATGAATTGAAATTATCCTTCGTTTTCCCCATCCTGATCTTTCTCTTCTCCCTCTCTACTCTTCTCTTTCTTCTTCTCAATTCCCTTCTCTTTCTCTGATTTCCCTCTATTCTTCCCCAATTTTACCATCAACACCATTAAAATCACACCGTCCTGCATCAGGTAGGAGTTGTCTTAACCCAAAGGAAGTATGTTACTAATACGCTAAGTTTGCCATAAGCTAAACTTGTAGAGACACTTGTTAAGGAATAGTCCCACATGGATTAGTGAGTACAAAGATCTTGAGTTTATTAGTTCGGAAAAGAGGTTTCCTAAGTTGGCTAGTCATTTTTTTGTTTTTTGTTTTTTTTTTTTTTATGGAATAGATAAAAACTTCATTGACTTGATGTAATCTGAGTACATGAACCCCTATTTATAATAGAGGAAAGTAGTAGTCCAATTACAATTAAACTACCCTTGTCCCAATTACACCCAAACTCTAACACATCCCAAAATGACCACCCAACTTAACATGGTATCAGAGCATGTACTCATATGTGGGCCTACACCTAAACCATCCACTTGTAGAGCCACAAAAGAGGGCCTACACCTAAAACTATCCACTTTTAGAGCCACAAAAGAGAGCCTACACCTAAACTATCCACTTATAGTGTTGCAAAAGAGGGCCTACACCTAAACTATTCACTTGTAGAGCCACAAAAGAGGGTATACACCTAAAATTATCCACTTTTAGAACCACAAAAGAAGGCATACACCTAAATTATCCTCTTGTAGAGTAAAAAAAGAGGGCTTACACGTGAGGGGGAGTGTTAATGAATAGTCTCACATGGATTAGTGAGTACAGAGATCTTGATTTTATTAGTTGGGAAAAGAGGTTTGTCATTTTGGGATGGGCCTTGGATCCAACTTCACAACACTAATGGAGGTTGGTAATGGTCTTCATGATGAGAGCAGTGATGAACTTAAAGATAAAAGAATGTATCGGAGGTTGGTTGGGAAGTTGATTTAGGCTACAGTCATATGTCCCGATATATCATATGTTGTAAGCATGGTGAGTGAGCTCATGGATTGTCCACGTAGAAGCTAGTCAGAGAATCTTGAAGTACTTAAAAGGATCGCCTTAGAAAGGATTATTTTTTTAGCCACAGTGTCATTTACAGATAGATGCTTTTTTAGATGCAAATTATGCAGAGTCCAAGCTGGATAAAAAATCTACTACTCTATATTGTGTATATGTGGGTGGAAATTTAATTAGATGAAAGAGTAAAAAGGAACATGTAGTGACCTGCTCAAGTGCCGAAGTAGATTATAGAATAATGACTCACACTATAAGCGAGATAATGTGGGACAAATATGTTTTCTTGTAGTTGAACTTATAGGTCACGAAACCCATGACCATGTATTGTGATAACCTTGCAGCTATTTCAATTGCAAGCAATCTAAAGTTCCACGAGCGAACTAAACATATAGAGGATGACTGCCACTTTGTTCGAAATGCTATGATGAGGAAGGAAGTTGTTACTCCCTATGTTTGATCAAGTGATTAACTTGGTGACATGTTTACTAAATCCTTGGTTAAGTGTGAGCTTGAGATATTTTGTTACTAGTTGGGGCATATAGACATTATATTCTCTAGCTTGAGAGGGAGTGTTATGTATTTTGTATGCATCTTTAGGAGTGTGAGCAAGATTGGGTGATTGTTAGAAGTCTATGGTCCGGATTACATGTTATTCTGATATGTAATTAATGAGATATGGAATTTTGAGTCATAAGGGGTATTAATGTAACTGGACTCAAAGTCACTTGAGTGAGAAATAAATAGAAGAGGGGATCAATCCTTTCCCCCTTCAAGCGCTGGAGAACACTCTTTTAGCCTCTCTTTCTTTCTCTATTTTTCTTCCTTTTTCTCTCTTTTTATCGTACAAGCTTATACTTTTGCACATATCAATTGTCATTCTTTGCAGGCTGTGTCAGCCTATTTTTTTTTTTTTTTGAAAAAAAATGATTTATAATAAGAAGAAAGCAGTTGAAGAACTTGAAGGCAAGTAATGTTTATATATCTGTTAAATTAGTTGGCTATAGGTCTTTCAGCATTAAGAGTTGGTATCTAAGCTAATGGCTGCCCAGCTGTGAAAATGTTCTGCCAAGAGAACACTGTTCTTTCCTGAATCCCTTTTTTGGAATGCTGTTCCTATAAGACAGTATTAAATATATCTCATAATAGTGTTCATTCTGATGTAAATGAGAGTTTGAACAGCTTGTAGGAACAGGATCTTGGTTAAATTGCGAAAAAAAAGTAATCTTCAAATAAGTAAGGCACAGAGATATCTTGGTATAATCTAAGTTTAAAAAAAGGGGGATTCGCAACACACTTACTTCAGAATGTGATGCTCTTCTTTCTTTTGCTACCTTTGTTGGATAATTTTCCTATGTTGACTTCTCATGATCAGGCATGTTTGGCACTATAATTGTCTAAAGAAAATTCTTTGACCAAGATGTGCCTATGAGCTCTTGGTTTGACTATTGCTTGTTTTTCCTATTTTACTATGCTTTTTTCCTTCAGATACACCCACCCGTCCACACCTTCTCAACTGATCAGGCATGTTTTGCATTATAATGATCTTAAGAGAATTCTAAAAAGAAGAGAATTCTTTCACCAAGATGTATACTACATAATTGCTTTTTTCTAATGGCCTCCAAATTAAATGAACTGTTTCTCTGTGCTGTCTTTTCATGAAGGTCATTTTCATATTCTTCTGCCGAGTATGGAGTTATTGAAATATAGAAAAAGCTCATTTTTAAACTTGAACTTTTAGGCATGGTAAACAAACAGTTCCAGGACTTCTGGCAGATGGCTGGAATGCTATGACGCGGTATTACTTAAACAACTTCTGTGACGGAACAAAACAGGTTTGTATGTATTCATTCATTCAGCTGTCTATGATTCTGACCTTCAGAATATTGTGTCTACTATATTGAGGTTGGTGATATGAATCCTTCCTTTCTGTTTTGCTCAGTACCAAGCAACCTACTTAACTGGGTTTAGGACTAGCAGTTTGACATCTATTTGAGTTGCTTATGTGCATTACTATGAGTGTGCCATGTCTACTTGCATATTCAGTAGTTAACTATAAGCACCATTTAGGAAACGAGTTAATACAATTTATCCTTTTTTTCTTGTAGTTGGGCTATCAGGTTTGTTGAGTTTTTGAGTTTAAGTCCAGTTCCATCCAAAAATGACAGCCACTTAGGAGTCATGTTCTTCAATCTTGTAACCTATTAAATTATCTTCTCATTTTTCAATGTGAGACTTTTCCCCACTCAAAACGCCCCCTCACATCCAGGCATACACCACTCAACAAGGAGTAGGGGGGTGACATGTTTTGCTTAAGTTAGGGAAATCTGATTTTGGGGAAATAGTTACTGGTACTGTATGCACATATATATTCTTTTCTACCTTGACTTTGGGCTTCTCCGATTTGAGAATGCTACTACACGTCAGTATTTCTTTCCTTTTTCTCTCCTCATTGTGTGATTTATTGTGTGATCAATTTATCATGCCCGTTATATGCATTTTTTTATTTTCTACTGACTCTATCTGAGAAAGAGATTTGCAAAATGTTTTGTAGTTTCTTTTCTAATTTATAGTTTTGATTTTATTGATAAACTTCTTTAACTATGTTTTTGGTTTTGCATGAAAAGGATGCAATTGATCTCCTTCATGGGCATTATATAGTTTCTCTCAGCCGAGACATGAATACACCATCCCCATCAAGAGTTGAAGCTCTAGCTGTGAGTACATGCACCATTAAGCACTATAAACAGATTGAATTTTTTTGTACTCTTGCAGTTATTTCTTGTAACGTTATCCAAGTCCTACCGTTTGATAGGCTAAACTGACAAAGAAAGATTCTTATTCTTTTCCAGTCATTACGACTTGCATTGGGCTTGATTCTGGTTGGGTTGATATTTTCAACGATGTCATTGAGGCAAGGTGAGATGATTTCGATCATTAACCAATATTTGGAGATCAATTTATTGCATAGGTTGCCATAATATGCTTTAAGAGTGTCAAGTGAATCTGCACAGACATATAGCCTACTACTGGACTGTTTTAAACTCTAATGATGACTCATATTTTTATCTTGAAAACTTGGTAACCTTTTATTTGCCAAGAAACCAATTTTTTTCAAACGAATTTAGGAGGTTATCTTATTCTGTCTTTTGAAGGCTACTTAAAACAGCTTGATTTATCACTTTTCTTTTTTCCACTATGGAGAAAAATGGTTTTGGTTGCCAAAACTTCTTTTCACTTTTCTCTACCTTTCTACAACCTGAAGTGTTCAGATGCTTTCCGTCTTCCAGTTTTAACTCTTATGCATGTGTTTTAGCTCATGTAAAGCAGGCATTCTTAAGTGCAAATGGCAGATTGTGTTCTACAATGGCTCCAAATCTATGGTTATGGACAAGTCTTGTTGTTGAATGTAATTGAACTTAGTTGAGCGAGCAGTCATATGATTTTCTGATATGAATGATTGATGACAATTACTACAAGGCACTTGCATTTCTCTCTTTCATCATTTACTCAGAAACATTTAGCAAGACTAGAAGAAAAACATAATGCTCAGAGCTGTAAATCTGCTCTTCATGATTGTTCTGGAGCTTCTTTTTTTTTTTAGTAGATTCAGCTAGGGTTTTGCTCTGACCATGAAGATAATCTTTTGCAGTTCCAAACAACCTTCGTCATCTGTTGTTTTCACTTCTGTGGGCGGGAATGAGTATAGCAATCGCAGCTTACGTAAGAGGCAATGGCCGGTTGTTCTGCAACCGTCCTCGACTCAACAAGCGCCAATATTGATGGTGAATTACATCGAAGAATCCCATTTTTCAGATGTTCAATCTTGTAGCTGATTCTTGACTTATTTTATATTTTTTTGTTTTTATTACCAGCTTGCTAATTCAAAATTGATGTACCATTTCCATTCTTTGCACTCAGGGATATTGCTTCCCAATGGTCCCAAAATAATGAAAAGATTCTGTACCATAAATGTGTTTTTAGAGGCTTTCTTTCAGTATCGTCCCTTCTCTCGTTGCGTCTTGGTTGTCTGTGAGAATGGAACAGGATGAGAGCACTCAGACAAATGGTGAGCGTCTTGCATTGGGTTTCTGTAAGACTTCTCTTTATCAAAACGTCCAAATTGGGATGTTTTGGAACCACTGGGAAAGTCTTGGGAGTATCACGGTTAAGACTCGTGTTTAAGGGTCTGACCTACCTTGATTTCGTAGGACCAATTTGTGCTATGAATCCGGGTCGGAAAGTCGGAGGGTAAGTCTAAATTTCTCACTGTCTCAATGAGTAATAAGCAAAATAAGGTTGCACGGTAATATTTCTTATCTAAGGCTGAGATATAAGGCAAAATGATTGTCATAAACTTCATTGAATTTTTCATATGCTCAACCTAAAATGAAATATTGTATCCTCTATAAGAAATATATTGCTTTAGAATGAAAAAATAATATAGTAGAACTTGGGTCATAGTACTATTTTTTCCAATTATAAAAAAATAATGATTAGTACATGAATAGGGTAAAAATGAGCATCAGTGTTCAATTCATTATCCCATAACTAGGCAAACAGTTCTTATCATTCGAAGTAGGGGTAGCATCGAACCGAACCGCTTCATGAATAGCTTGAGCTCTTGGCACCGGCTCGGTTTGGTTTGAATAAACCCGATCTCGAATCAAATTCGAGATCAGGTTTTGGGTTCGTTTAAGTAAATGAGTTGAACTCAAATGAGCGGCGGTTTGGCTCGCAAGCCAACTCGTCTACTTAAACAAGTGGGAGTCTGGAGGGCTATTCATTCGGGGAGTTTGGTGTCTTCGGCTTTGACATATCCAGAGTAGAGGAGGTGTTTCAAGTTTTGACAGAAGGATAGGGCAGCCAGGCCATGAACTCCTCTTTGGCCACAAACTCCTACCATACATCTTCCAGCGTCTACAATTTTTTTGTCGCTCTAGCATATTTGGGTGTTACTGACGGAAGTCACAAGTAGGGGGTGGCTTCGAACCCAGCCGGCTCGAGCTCGGCTCAGTTCGATTCGGTATACCTAGATCTCGAACTGAGTTCAAAATCCGGGACCAGGGGAGTGGGTGGGGGGGAATTCTTCCTCCCCTCGTCACCGCCGAGCCCCTCCCATCCACTGTTGTCACCACCTCTGTCGTTGTCGACATCTGCTAGCTGGCCGTCGGTTCGAATTTTTCCTCCCCTCGCCTTCGCCTCTGTTTCCGTCGTCGCCGCTTCCGTCATCCTCGACAACAGGTCCTTGCCGGCGTCGTAACCCCCTTCCCTGGCTGACAACCCCTTCCCCCCCCGTTGGCGGAGATGATTTCGCACGTGCGAGATCATAAAGTGAAATTTTTTTTTTTTCTTAAATTCTCCTTCCTCATAGCTCTTGAAGAAATTGAAAATACATTTTAGTAGAAATAAGTTTCTAGGGACTATTAGTGTCTCATGTTTTTTGTAAACATTTTTCTAATTGAAAATTCTTATTAAAAAAATCATATAATTTTCTAAGTAAGATTTTCCTTCCAAGATGGGCTAGAAAACTGTATAAAAATTTTTTGAATAAGTATTTAGCAGTTAATGTTGTAATACTTTTAGCATGAGGCAATTTTCATTGCAATTTTGTGTTTGACATTTTATTTGATTAAAAATTTATCGATAAGTATAGTAATATATTAGATTGATTATTAATTTTTATTTATTTCCCTAGAAGAGGCAATAAGAGGTCCATTTAACTTTCCTAACAAAAATTTAAAACTTTTCTTGTAATTTTCTAATAAGTCACTAATAGTAATAAAATTTTATTTAAAGGTTTTTTTGGAAATATCTATCATAGGAAAAACATTTCTAGTTTTTCCTCGAATATAAATTTTCAACCAGGGGCACTAAGGAGGCCATAGTAAATTTATGGCCAGATTCAAAATTTACAAAAAAAACTAGACAACATTTGGAGTAAAAAAGATTAATATTGGTGTGTTTTAATCCATTATTGAAATTCAATCCTGAACCTCCACTATCATTCTTTTTTTAAAATGTATGCATAATTTAATATATAATTTATTTGACATATATTTTATAAAAAGTATTAAATGTAGGTTAAGCTCGAGCTTGAACTCGAACTCGGTTAAAATTATTAGGCTCGAGTTCGATTACAATTTTAGGTTCGAGGTAGGGTCGGCTCGAGCTCGAGTTTGAAATATTTAAATCAAGTTCGGCTTGAACAAGGTTCAGACTCAGTTGGATTCGATGCCACCCTTATGCCCAATTTTAAGTAGAGGTCATTCCCAATTTTATGTAAAATGTATGCATAATTTTATATACAATTTATTTGACATGTATTTTTTGAAAAGTTTTAAATGTATGTTGGAACACGAACTCGAGATATATATATTTTTAAAAGTTTTAAATGAATGTTAAAGCTCGAGCTCAGCTCAAACTCGGTTAAAATTATTAGGCTCGAGCTCGATAACAATTTTAGGTTCAAGCCTAGGCTCGGCTCGAACATAGGCAGGTTCGAGCTCGGCTCGGCTCTATGTCACCCCTAGTCACAAATTTAATTTCCTTCAACATTATTCTCTACCCAAATACGAATTGCAAATTTTTTTAAATTTAGGTGTTTGCAATTTCGTCTAGCATCTGCAATTTCTTCACTGCTCTAGCCGATATGAGTGTCGCCGACTTAGAAGTATTGCCAACGGAAGTTACGGAACCGAATGGTTTAAACCTTACCCATTTTATCTCTGATCACTGTGAGTTATCTTCTCTTTCTGATTCCTCTCTTTGATTTCAAAGAGCTTGAAGTGATAAATTAAACAAAGAGAGTTTAAAGAGAAGCACAATTTTCTCTTCCCCGGTCTCGGATCTTCTATAACTTTGTCTTCTTTTCCTTCCTTCACTTGGCTTGTCAAAAATCCTCTCGAGATACCTTATCAATCATCGTGACGGTTCAGTTCAGACGCTTTCTTTGGCTTATGATCCTCATCGAAATTGATTTTGTTCTCTTACTATTAAAGTTCATTTTATCGAGTTTCTCTTCTGTGGAATAATTTTTTTAGTCAGTCTTATGTTTTGTGGTATGATTCCTTGTTAAGTCATTGAATCTCCGGTTTTTACTTCTCTTCAGGTAAGATTGTTTGAAGTTTTTTACTTTATTATACTTTTGAATTTCTTTTAATTTTTGTGTTTTCCTAATTTGGGTGCTTGTGAGAAATCTCTCTTCATAGAGGTGAGTATGGCACAAATTCTACTACACAGAACTCTTCATGTCACGATATTGGAGGTCAGTCAGCTTGAACATGCCATGGTGGTGTACCCAAGTTCTCTTGGAAGGTATAGTGGGTTAACAAGGAATGAGCAAATTCAAGTGACCTTTGATTACCACTGGTGTGTGTCTCCTAGTTTATTCTACAACTACCTCGCTAATTATAAGATGATATGATTATTTGCTATAATTTGGGGAGAAATTAGTTTTTCCAATCTGTTTAGTCTTGTTTTGCAACTATTTGATAAAGGTTTTGGTTTCTATGCAGGAAGGATTTAACTCGTTTGACTAAGTATAAACAAATTTTATGCGGTACAAATTTGCAAATATACGAGAATGGTTAGACAAATTGGTTATGGTGCTCACGTATAATTTTATATAGAGGTTATGCACAATTTTAAGTAAAATTGATGCATAATTTTATGAACAATTTATTTGATATGTATTTTTACAAAGTTTTAAATGTAGATAGGAGTTCGAGCTCGATCTCAAAATCAGTTAAAATTCTTGGGCTCGAGCACGATTCTAATTTTAGGCTCGAGCTCGAGTTCAAAGTATTCAGATCAAACCTAGCTCAAACATATGCAGGTTCGAGTTTGGCTCGACTGATGTTCCCCCTAATCGGAAGAATCTCTCTAGACTTAAATATGTCAAAATGGCCACCAAAAATTTTCTACGTCAAGGACACCACTCAGAAGCTCGAGTTCAAGTTTGAAGTATTCAAATCAAGCCCAACTCGAACACATGCAGGTTAGAGTTTAGCTCGACTGGATACCACCCTTAACCGGAAGAATTTGTCTCTAGACCTAATATGTCAAAATGGCAGGTCTCACAAAAGATTTTCTAAGTCAAAGACAGCACTCAGAAGCTCAGCCCACTACTAGGATGCTTCCCATATTCGAGCTTGAGTTCAAAGTATTTAGATCAAAGGTTTGAGTTTAGCTCCGACGGATGCCACCCCAAATTGGAAAATTTTGTGTGTGGACTTAAATATGTCAAAATGGCAGGTCCGAAAAAAGATTTTTTCTACGTCAAGGGCCACCACTCAGAAGCTCGGCACACTACTGATATTTGTGCTAATGTGTCTAACTGTTTATATTAAAAGAAAGTAGAATAAAAGTATACTAAAGATAGGGTAAAGGTCAGACCCACCGCAGGCTCGTGCAGAGAGCAAAAAAATAAAAAAAATAAAAAAATAAAACTCTAGATTTCTCCTCTAAGATTCATTTCTCTTCCCGTCTGTCGAGATTTTTTTTTGTTCCGGATCAACTACCCAGATTATACAAACCTGCAACATGACGACATTTCTCTTTTATTTAATCAGTCTCGGTCGACTCCCGACGGGAAAATATAAAATATTTATTACAAGTTATCTGCTTCATCACCCACAATAATTCAAAACCATTTTTTAATTTGGATTCATCTTCACTGTAATCTTACGTAAAGTAGGAAAACTTCTATAGCCATGTGTCGATCGATCGATCGAACCGACTAGAGATACCATGGATCATCACTTAGGAGAGATTCCTTGACCAAGCCATATCTCATTAGATTAAAGGACAGACTACCTGTATATTTGACTAAATTCATGTCTACCTCTCAACCAACAGCCATGTTTCCTACTTGCCCCACTGGGGCAATTCTGATTGCTTCTCTGCCATCTTTTATCTTTTTATGCTGAAAAAAAAACCATTTAACCAGTGAGAACTATGAAGATCTTTCATTAAAGATGATTTAAAATGATAAGTTACTCTTTTATTTGGATAAATTTTTTAACTAGAATCCTACTTTGGTAATCTGTCCAGAATCCTAATCAAAGGTGTTCAGTTTATAAAAGAAATAAGAAAACTGTTTTAAAAAAAAAAAAATCTAAGAAAAAGTGTCCTGTCCATCTGACGTTTATGAAAAAATACAAGTGCACCACACTGTCACTTCTCTTTCTATAAAATATCTCACTAGTTTCCCTATTATACTAATCATAGGGCATATCTAGATCTTTCATGTTTGCTAGATTGGCTTCCCTCTCAATATTTTTCTCTGGAAAGGATTCTGGAAGACTGGACTGCACTGATATTTTGGTATCATTCAGTATCTGTAGATACCAAAACAATACTTTTCTTTGTTGGCTCCCATGTTGTGGAAGAGAATCCATGAATGATCTGTCATATATTCCCCAGATACTTCCTTAATCCATGGAATCCAGGGAGTTCTAAGAAAACTGTAGAAGACCATAAACTAGATATGCTTAAAAACATATGATTGGTTCCACTGTTTTTCAATAGTTTAATGATGAGAAAATATATGGGACCTTGATATGGTAAATGCCTACAGGATATGATTCTATCAATGCTAGAGATGCATATGATTCAACACAAATAGAAAAAAATCCTTCTCCACATCAGGTTTCAATGATGGAGTGTGTGTGAGCAAATAATTGATCTCATGCAGACTATGAGAAGTAGATTTCAGTTGCTGCAAGTGAGAAAGCTGAAATGGTATTAGGTGCAAGCTTTGGCATCAGAAAGAGAGGTTAGCAGCAATTGCTTGAGGCAGGTGAACAGTCCAGTCCATGCATGTAAACATCCAATTACACTCCCTCAAGTCTGATAAAAAGCTTTTAACTTTATTCTCTTCTTTCCACCTCTAACAGCTTTTTATCTCTATTCTGCAGCTAATATTCTCTCCAAAAAATGTCCAGCAATGAGGGTATACAGCTCTTCACCTGACTGAAACATGCATTTGCCAGTCTGATACACTGAAAAACCAGAATATTACTCAAACATAGAATTCATGCATCTTGCAAAGCTCAAACCACGTAGTCGACAAGCATTAACATTGAACTTCTCGAGGAAAAAACTGCTGGCAAGTTATCATTCGATTAACCTTGTTTCAGTAAGCAAGTTGATAGTGAAGACGGTGACTAAAAAAGATAGCTCCAACTGGTTAAGAAAAACTTGACTTCTCAGGCCTTGTCGCGCCAGAACAATAGCTTCTGTTGCTAGGATTTCCAGTGGTTGGCTATTAGAACTGTCAGAGAGCATAATAAGTGTACTTTCGATGCTTTCTTTTTAAAAAAACAAAAAAATACACAAGAGGGGAAGGAATACTTTCAAAGGTGTGGTGTGGAATGCACGTAAGAGGAATTCATAGTTTAATCAAACATACTTGACACCCGAACTCTTCTTTGAATAAACTAATTATCATTAACAGAGCATAACCATTTTCCAACAGCATCACACACTGGCACACCATCAGAAGCAATATTGTATGATCTTAAATGGATGACATAAACAATTCCACAAGCACTTAGTCGGCCACATAAATCACTCTCACGAAAGCTCCCCACAACTTTTTTTTTCCTCCAAAACTAGTATGTGAAATAGTGGGAAATGGGAAATGAATTCAGGGAATATTGAAGGTGGGAGCTTACTTTCTCAAAGATGGAGTTGACGTGATGGGATAAGAGAGTACGGCTACTCGTTATGTATTTAATTCAAGGAATCAAAGACCATGACCAAAATAGCAAGATTCAATCTAACCAGTTTTGGTGGGTTTGCGGAATCTAAGAAGTTAAATCTTATCCGAACTAGAAGAAACTTGGTTTTGTAGCGTTATCATGATGTTTTTGAGAATTATCTTGTATCGGCCGTCAAGTAGTGGATTTTCTTGTGAATTTGGTTGCATGAGACCGTAAAGTTCATATGTTTTGTGTATTTTTTGAATTTGCCCTGAGTGAGTTCATCTCTTGTTTTTCTCCATTAACTTACTGAAAATGATTAAATGGTTTGGATTTTGAAAGAAAAAAGCAGGTAGAAGAAGATTCATCTGGACCTCCTCCATGATGTGTGGCTGATTCAACTCTTCCGTCACTGAAAAAAAGACCCTCCCCATGGAAACATCTTGGCCGATATTCTCCTTTTGTCTCTGTTGTCTCATCAGGCACAGATTGCTCCACTGAAAGTCATTACTCCCCATTTCTTTCTCAGTTGCCATCCATATTTATTGGTCACCGTTGCATCCTCTCCATGATGTAAAAGCATTTCTTACGTATCAGACTTCTCCTCCTCTATCCCCTCTTCAACGCAGAGATAAGTAATAATAAAACAAATGAACGTTAAAAAATTGGACTTTCTTTTTCGTATTGACTGTTCACATGTGTTGGTGGAATCTGATCTCGGAACCAGTAATCCTGATCTTGATTATAGAAGACAACGGCAGATCTCGCTGTAAAAGATAATGTGGTCCATCTTCACCAGGGATCACTAGCCTCACCTCACAAGTAACGATAGTCTGGTTTTTTAATGAAATTTATATGCGGGAAAACAATTCTTTTTTGTGAAGAATCTTGCAGAAGAGACGTGGGAAAACGATGAAGCACAAAATCAATGGTCCCGTTCACTTCATTTTTCTTCTCTGCTTACCAACGATCCACTGGTTTGCTTGATCGGCTGGCGTCGCCCACTGGCCATGTTTTTTTTTCATATAAAATGTTCGATTTTATTACGGAAGAAAGATCTTTTTGTTGTATTAAATATGGAAAATTGAAGAGTTCGTGTGTGAACGAAACGCTTTATGGATTCATTTTTCTAATTAAAAAATCAAGTAAGAACTCATGACGAGGGTTTAAGTGAGACACTCATGAGACTCGACAAAGTCAGTCAAATCACTATTAGAAGAGGGTGAGGGGCAGAATCTCCCCCATATTTTGGGCGATTCTCCTTACTCACCCAGTTGACTCAAAAGACTCGCCTGTTCTATCTTGGAATTTTTCAGAAGCGGTAATGGGATATTGAGGCGGTGTTAATCAGCAATGAACTTGAAATGAAGTTAGACTTCAAATTCAAGACAATGAATTGATTCAACTTCAACTTATCATTGGGTATTAGTGTGGACGAGTTCAAATACACTGAAAAACAGATTCAAGTGCTAATGGCCCCAAATAAAAAGTATGATATAAACAAGAGAATGAATAACCTGTTATAATATACTTAAATAAAACATATACCTAAACAGATAATTAACCAAAATAAACATGGTTACTATACTTATAAGTGATTTAACGTGTAGTATTAAAATATATTAATATCCTAATTAATGAAAAACTATATTATAGTACTTAATGATTATAGTTTATTATATATTAATACAATAATTACGTGTGCCTAGAATAAATTATTAAAAATAAATAAATAAATAACATAAGCGAATATAATAAATAAATAAATTATTTTTTAATAACGTAAGATATGTTTTAACATTAAAAACCACTAATTTATACAATAATAAAAAATTAATATAATAAATAAATATATATATATATGTATATATATATTTATCAATAACATAATATATATTTTTATGTATTATTAATTAATAATATATTTTCACAAAATTTAAAACCATTGGTTTAATTAATTATAGCAATGGGATAATTAAACCAAAACAATTTATCAAATATTTATTTTAAAAATATTTTAATTATGACAATTAAATCACTAATTTAATATGGTAATTATAAATTGAATATATTAAATAAATAAATAATATAAATTATTATTTTTATGACGATGGTTTAATTTTTCCTTACTTAGGAAAAATTAATCCATCGTCTTCCTCAACGGCGACGGAGGCGGCACTCCGACGGTACGCCGAGAGGGAGGCTGAGAGGCTCAGCTTCCCGTGCTTGCGACGGAGGTCAAGAGGGAGGAAGGCCGACGCGGGGGGGGGGGGGGGGGGGGGGGGGGGGGGTGTGTGTTGGAGAGAGAAGCCGGGAGGCCGAGAGGCTCTACTACAGAGGCTCGGATTCTTGTGCTCTACGATGGAGGGTCGAGAGGGAGGACGGCCGAGAGGGAATGGGGGAGGGAGAAGTGAAAAAAAAATTTGGCCAAATGAGGAAATTTCTTCGTTGGGGGGGGGTTGCTATGCTTCATCTTCATCTTCATCTTAGAAATTTAAAATCATTGATTTTATTAATTATAAAAATGAACTAATTAAACCAAAGTGTTTGAGTTAACAATATTTTAATTACCACTATTAAATCACTAATACAATAGAGTAAATAAAAAAAATTATAATTAATGAATAAAAAATATTATATTAATAACATAAGATAGATTTGCATTGTATTAATTAATAATATATTTTGACAAAATTAAAAGTAATTAATTAATCAAATGCATACTTTAATTATATTTTATTCACCAGAGACTTAAATATGAAGTTTAATATAGTAATAAAATTAAAAAATAATAAATAAATACATATACAACTTTGAAAATAACCTTAAAAAAATTATTCAAATAACGAGTTCGTGCCTTTAATATTACAATCAATGAGTTACAAGTTTAGTACATATAAATTACGCATGTTCAAAAGTAATAAGAGTAAACCATCATTTATCGTTCCACATGGATGTCGATATGGTATCTCGAAATTGTGCGGCTCTTGTGGATCCTAATGTACTCTGCCTCCGAATGCTTGTTACTTGGCTACCCACATCCTCAAGATCATCGCAATCGTCACTGTCTGTATCATCCATTGCACCTAATTGGACCGCATCACCTCCTCCACCAAGCTCGCCACTGGAATCATCATCTTCATCTTCAAATATATCATCATAATCTTCTGCACGTATATAATTGTGCAATATGCAACAAGCATGTACAATTTTCACCTGGATCTTAAAAGAAAATGGAGGAGTGCCTTTTAACATTTGAAATCAAGCTTTTAAAGCACCAAAAGTTCGCTCAATAATATTCCGTAAAGATGAATGTCTTCGGTTGAATAATTCTTTTTCATTTTTTAGGAATATTATCTCCAAATTCTTGCAGATGATATCGGGTTCCTCGATATGGAACCAAAAATCCCGAAAGATTTGCATAACTAGCATCGACTAGATAATATTTTCCTATAATAAAAATTATATACCACATAAAATAATTGAAGACAAAATAGATAAAAAAAATTACTGCATAAAAATATATTACTTACCTTCAGGTACAAAGATTTTATCTCGACGAGTCAATGCATCCTTCAGTACACGGGAATTGACTGCTGACCCCTCCCATCCAGCAAGTACATAAGTGAATTGCATATCAAGTGAACATGCTGCCATCACATTTTGTGAGAGATAACCTTTTTCTATTCCAAAACCTTGGTTGATCTTCAAGTGGAATGTTGGATTTGATATGAGTTTCATCAATAGCTCTAATACAATCCTAATTATACATTTTCAATTAATATTTACTAACTTTGTATATTAATCTAAAATTATTTAGTTATAGGAAGTGATGTTACCTTGAAGTAGGGATAAAACATTGAATTTGTTAAAATCTTCGAATGTGTGCGTTCCGAAGGCCGTTTGACATAATCAGAGTGAAGTTTGAAGATTGCATCCAACACCTTGTTGAAATACTTACTTATCGTCCAGTTTGATCTATCAAACATCTCTGATGTGACACTATACACTTGTCCTTGACCAACATTTAGGAGGAAATATGCAAGTTGTTCTTCAACTGAGATGGTCTTTGTGGCTGATAAAAACCCTTTACTAGTAAGTATATCTGCGAATTTGTGAAATACCAGTTGGTTCATCCTATACACTTTCCAAAATTTAACTGGAGATTTGTCTAGTGCCTTTTGCAAATACAATGGACCATTCATCCCACAAGAACGTGGTACACGTCTGTTGCAATGGTACAAATAGTATCTTTCCATGGCGATCAACAAAGTTGTGAATGCAACCATAGTTGCAACCTTTTCATCGTTTGTCATAGTATCCATGGAAATCGACAAATTCAATTGTCTAAAATTCATAAACACCAGTAAACATCAATCTTCAATCATAACCTATTTGCAATCACACCTATAAACAACCATATTCATCCACATTCCCACATCCTACATTCATCCACATTACCACATCCTACATTCATTGACATTCCCACATCCTACATTCATCCACATTCCACATCCTACATTCATTGATATTCCCACATCCTACATTCATCCACATTACCACATCCTACATTCATTGACATTCCCACATCCTACATTCATCCACATTCCACATCCTACATTCAATCACATCCTACATTCATCCACATTCCACATCTTACATTCAATCACATCCTACATTCATCCACATTCCCACATCCTACATTCAATCACATCCTAGATTCATCCACATTCCACATCCTACATTCAATTACATCCTACATTCATCCACATTCCACATCCATACTCAAAACACCATATTCATCTATGCAATATATAAACACAACAACATATCAAATTTAAATACAAACCATATTAATAAGTCTTGCAACGTCATAATTCAAATATCATGTCTACTACATAATAATATTCCAAAAAAATAGTGTATTTATAACGCATTACAATTAGTTTTCAAAACAAAATTTAAGCTACTCGACCCGCTCTTCCACTGTCATTTCCATAGATATGACTTCTTAGTTGGTGTATCCAACTATGAAGGAGCGCGATACTTCAATTCTGTAGGCAAGTTCGGGATTTCCCTGAGGGATTTGACGCAATCTCTTACAATATCGTCTTTCATCATGAAATTCTCAAATGTTTTAGCAATTCGATCTATTGCATCAAAGATTCTGCTACTAGTGTCATTATCGGGCACTTCGGTTCTCTTTCTACGACGACTTGAAGATGACCGTTTACTTCTTTCAGATTGATTACCTAGAGACTCATCCATGCTTAATAATGGTGATGGAGTATCCCTAACTATATCCACATCCTCTGGCTCATCCATCGGGACATGTTCCGATTCACGGATCACCTCATCGCCCTGATCTACAAAGGTTGCAGCTCCTGACCCTACCGCTATTGTGTTTCCCACCACCACAGCTAATTTGTTGTATAGGGAGCAGCCTTCACGTCTGTACTTCTCAGCATCTTTATGCTCCTACAAGAATAAAACATCATTTAGACGTCTTGGAATAGAGTTATATTAACGCGGAAAACATAAAAAATATTTTATAGTACATCATGTAGTCGAGCCATACAGATTTACTGACCTTTATGTAATCAAGCCATACAAAATTACATGCAGTAACTCGTTGTGTGGTTGCATCCCAACCAAACACACTAGTGTTGATACAACTCGTTACCGTTTGGTATGTTTTCTTCTATGTTCTTGTTCGATTCTTCACCTGCTTAACAGTTTTTTTCATGACTGTGTCTTCATTGAACTTATTTACATAGTCCATGTATACCTCATGCTTCCACACCCCGTTAGGCAACTTGTTCCCTAGATTGACCTGCGCGACCAAGAGATCGAGCATTTTGCTATCATCATCGAATGTCCAAATATCATATGTTCGACCACTTGGTTGTCTTCTTGCAACCATGTATAATCTAAATCCGAGACGGTCCTCACGGAAAAAACTTTATTAGATAACCTTTACTCGTCACGGAAACACAAACCATAAAAAAAAATTACCAACACAAACCAAAAAAATACCATGTGGTGGATATGTATAATACCCGAATCTCCTCACCACATGACAAAAACATTCCATAGCACTTCAAAAATTCTCAACAACATTCTCACACATTTTAAGATGATCTAAGGGGACCATAGAATTTATTTCGAAGAACTTAGTTCACGCATGGGAGGTGACCATAGAATTTATTTCGAAGAACTTGTTTTAAGGGGTTGAAAAAGCAAGTAAAACAATTCCGATTGATTTGTTTACTCCTATTGCTTGGATGTGATGAGTTTTTATCCCATGCATCGGATGATCGATGCTATACAACTGACATAATTTGCCAAGGACAATATCATAGTGAATCATCAAGTTTAGGGTTCATATGAGATAGAAATAAAGCGACAACAACGAAAGAGGCAGATGCCACAAAAAGATTCGCATTAATTCACAACTTGATCTTCCTTTACAAATTTGCAAGAACTGGAACTAATATTTTTTTGCCCAAATGAGAAATTTAGAGAAAAAAATAGAAGACTCGAAAGGAAGTTAAAAAAGACAAAAGAAAAAACTAAATCAATTATCGTCGTCAGCAGTAGACGCGCCTTTTCCAGAACTTGTACCAACTTTCTTCCAAAAACCAATTTGCTCAACTCCTCATCGTTCCTCATAGTGAGTTGTATGTGTCCCGGCACGATTCTCGTCTTCTTGTTATCCCTAGCAACGTGCCCCCGCAAGCCCCATGTGAGATGCTAACTTCATTGAAGTTGAATGGGGAAATCAAAGCCGAATTGAAGTAGATTTGAAAAAATCAATGCCAAAATGTCGAAAATTGAAATCAAAATGGGGGAAAGGAGTGGGAGAAAAGATGGAGGTATTTGGGGGGGGGGGGGGGGGGGGGGGGGAGTAGTGACAGGGAGAAGGGAGTGAGAGGCCGAGAGGGATAAAAGAGTGAAGACAAGAGGAAGAAGAGAGCGGGCAAAAAAAAATCATCGAGAGAGGAAGATTGAGAGAGAGAGAGAACATAGCGCAAATGAAGAAAAACATTTCGTCGAAAGAAAGAATGACACGTCCCATGTGACGCTTCAAGTGAATGATTAAGAAAATTGGATTAAAACATGATTCCATGATTTTTGCCTGAGAAAATTACCTATGTGATTCAAATGATGTTAGTGCTCATTCACCACTAATGCCCTAATCGAATGAACGGAATAATGCACGTGAACTTCATTTCAAGTTCATTGTTGACTATCCCCCCTGAAGTTGCTAAGTGAGGGTCTCCTATGCTTCTCATGTTGAGAATTTGTCACAATGGCATGGCCATACGACGTATAAAAACAGGAATTGTTTTCTGGTAACGAATTACCAAAGTCGCGCCAGACAATATTCCCAAACCGGCCGCAATGAATCTGAGAGGAACCATCCTTTTTCGAGTCTTTACTGCATTTGGGCAGAATCTTTTCAATTTTTATCCAACGTTCATCCCACCAGTCCGTATTTACCTATCTCAGAAATGACCCGCATCTTGCACTCCAGAAACTCGAAATATTTTCTCTTCTGATCCCGACTGTGACATCGAACGTCTTCTCCTCTCCGAAATCTTGCACCCAGCAGAGGAAGTGAAGAGCCTCCCGTGTTCTCTCACAGTGACGCTCTCTTGCGAATCACGGTGAACAAAAATCCTTTCACCGTAGTTGACTTGGCAATTTGCGCAGCAAGTGGTCGCGAAAGGCTGGAAATCCGAAAGCCTTGTGGGTCCCTTTGGAATAGATTCTCCTTTACACGAAAGGGAGAGGGAAGGGAGCTAGGAGCGACTTCTAAGAGTGAAAACAAGGTTGGAGAGTAACACTCAATGAGATTTTGGTGGAGATGGGTTTTCCTGGGGACGTAACTTTTGAAGGGTGGAGATTGTGTTCTTGATGTTTTTGCATCTGGGGAAGCAGTGGGTATTCGAGGATAAGAGGACATCAACACATCTCTGAGTACTTGGAATATTCTCCATATAAAGTGAGTTGTTCTCTTTTCAGGATCGTGTCTGTGTTTTCTTGGCGGTTTTCCTTATTAAATTGGATTTGGGGTGGGGCGAGATGGGTTGTCCGTGCTGTTTCCTACTTGTTTCCGATGTTATTGGAAGTTTTTTCCTGGGTTTCACGACTATCCTTAAGATAGGAATCCGAAGAAAAGTTACAAAGCCATACATGTCCATACTGGACGAATCTGCATAAAGTGGACTGGTTTCGATCTCGATCTTTCCGCAACTGTGATGTTTTCGGGACCTGTCCAAAGGGTTATCTTGTTTTAACCCGCGGGATTTCTCTTTATGTGGGTCTTCTTTCTTCAACGTTAGCTGATTTGTGTTGTGAAGGAGAAAGCTAGAGAGCCCATCTTTTCCAAGTGATCTTTATAAAAAATCCAAAGAAAGAGAGTTTTTTTTTTCATTTTGTTCTCTGGTTTCCTCTTCTTTGCAGATTTTGAAACGTTTCGCTCTTGTGAAGCTTAAACAGATTTGTTTCTTGAAAACCAGGGACAAGGTGCTTCTTACTCTCTGTCGAATGGGATTCTGAGGAGAACTGGTCATGGAAGATGCCATATTCCCACATGGAGCAATCTTGCGGGCTCTCTCTGATTCTGCCCCTGAGTTCGATTTCTCAGATGATTTCTTGTTTGGAGGATGCTGGTTAGAAACTACAGATGGTTCTGATTTCTTCCTAGCCAATGCCTCTACATCTACCCTTTTTAATTCTTCTTCTTTTTGCCCTTCTTCCGACATTAACAACACTGATTTGAATGTAAACCCGCCCCCAAATGGTGCTAAAGATGGAAAGGAAAATTCATTTCTCAATGAAGAACAACCATCTGACAAAACACAATCCAACAACCTGACTGGAAGTCGGGCTCTTCACAGAAGTATGAGTGGTATTGCAGACTGTTCTGCCCAATCAGCGCTGTGTCCAGTTGAAGATGATGGTGACAAATCTGGGATGATTGCTCCAATCTCTGACTTCAGCAGCAGGTGGTGGATTGAACCACAGGCACATCCGAGCCTAATATCTGTGAAAGAAAGGCTAATCCAGGCACTTAGTTACATAAAAGACACTACAAATGGTGGGGATATCCTTGTTCAAGTATGGGTCCCAATAAAGCATGGAGGCAGAAGTGTTCTTACTACTTATGGCCAACCTTTCTGGCATGTTCCAAATTCTCAACAACTTGCAAATTATAGGACTATCTCGACCAGTTATCAGTTTGACGTTGAGGAGAATGCAAATGAAGCCACTGGAATGCCAGGTAGGGTTTATCTTGGGAGGTTGCCAGAGTGGACTCCAGATGTAAGATATTTTAGTAGAGAGGAGTATCCACGAGTTACTCATGCTCAGCAGAATGGAGTCCAAGGAACTCTTGCTCTTCCTGTCTTTGAGCATGGAAGTCAGTCTTGTTTGGGTGTTCTGGAGGTTGTGTTGACTACTCAAAAGGTTAACTATCAGCCTGAACTCAAAAGTATCTGCAGTGCTCTTAAGGTATTTTTTGGTCCTTCTGGAACTTTCTGAATTTTGATTCAGTTTTCTATTCAAAGCTTGGATATTCTTGGTCTTCCTTTTTCATTTGTTCCTTGTATATTTTTGTAGGCAATACAATTTCTTTTACTATTATGGATATATTAAACAAACAATTTTAACAAGAAGAAACAAGATCCAGATGAAGCCTATAACATGTAGGCAAATTATGCAAACAAATTTGAAACTTCTGTTTATCTTTTCATATTCCATTAAAGAAAACTGTTGTTTGCAGGCTGTTGATCTTAGAAGTTCTGAAGTTTCGAGCATTCCTCATATGAAGGTATAGTATCACAGTCTTCCATCTTATTTGCAGAACCTAATCTGTTTCAGTCTCTTGTATATTATAGATTTGACTCCGTGGAAATACAATTTCAAGTTCTTCATCATCATCTAAAGGTGGTCTTTTATCAGGAAGGCAACAATTCTTATCACTTTGCAATACTAGAGATCCGAGAAGTCTTGAGAGCTGTATGTGAGACACAGAGATTACCATTGGCTCAAACCTGGGTACCATGCATCCAACAAGGCAAAAGTGGCAGTCGGCATTCTGAAGAAAACTTCTTAAATTGTGTCTCGACCGTCGATGCGGCTTGTCATGTGACTGATCCTCGCGTGAAAGGTTTCCATGAAGCTTGCTCTGAGCACCACTTGTTTAGAGGCCAAGGGGTGGCAGGAAAAGCTTTTACCACGAATCAACCTTGCTTCTCTACTGATATAACAGCCTTTACCAAGTCCGAGTATCCTCTTTCTCATTATGCTATGATGTTTGGTTTAAGAGCTGCAGTAGCAATTCGTCTTAGAAGTATGTATACTGGAGTTTCAGATTATGTCCTGGAATTTTTCTTGCCTGTAGAGTGTAAAGATAGTGAAGAACAAAAGCAGATGCTGAATTCATTATCTGTTATTATACAACATGTTTGCCGGAGTTTGCGGGTGGTCACAGATGAAGAACTTCAAAGTGAATCTGTTTTGCCTGTTAATGAAATGATTCCTGCTGGTGGCAATTCAGCCAAACCAATCTGCAGTCAAGTTGGAAGACCTACTGGGGACACAACTCCAAACCTTATGGAAACTTCATTAGAGGAAACACAGTACATGACAGGTGTCCAGCAAAGTGCGCAAAAGGGGAAATGCATTGTGACACCTGCTTCCTTTTCATCAAAATTTCAACAGCCGGAGCCTGTTGGATTTAGTGTTACTACACAACGGTATCAGCATGAAGAAACATTATCAGAGTTCAAAGAGCAACACCGAAACTCTGTCAAAGAGAATTTTGAGTGTCTGAATGCTTCGCTTGGTGAGAATGCAGTTTCAAGTGGTGGAATGGGCATAGAAAAGAAACGAACAAAAACAGAGAAAAATATTAGCTTGCAAGTTCTTCGGCAGTATTTTGCAGGAAGTTTAAAAGATGCAGCAAAGAGCATTGGCGGTATGTTTTTCCTTTCTACCTAATCAAGATTCATTACCCATTAACTTGTCAACCGGGATTTTCCCAGCATTCCTTTCAGATCTTTCTCCACTTAAGCAATCCAACCAGGATTCTCTATACTAGCCTGCAGATCTTCCTCCACTTGAGCAATCCAGCACTGGATCCCTAGTCAAATTTTACCTCTGTGGTGATCCAGGTGATTTTTGTTAGACCCTCCAAAATTTTTCCCATGGGTTCCACTGTCTCAGTACCTCACAAAGTCTCCAACCCTCTGTCAATTTTATTTTGTACTTTTCAGTGTAACTACTCTTTAACCCCAAAACTTTCTGATTGATATGATAACTGGAAGATCCCTCTGTCTATGGTAGAACCCTTCAAACAGGTCACGTTTTCTCGACATGTTTTTGTACTTTTTTTTTTCTTTAAGTGGATCTTCCCACATTTTAATGAGTGCAAAACATCAAGTCTAGGTTGCCAGTAAAGAGAATTTAACAGTCTGCAAGGGTATAAATATGAATGGAGCGCTTTATAACAGAAATCTCTTTGTATGCAGCTCTTGGCAGCTGATACCATTATTATGTTGATTTGTTTACAAACAGATTTCAAAAATAAACTAAAAATGTTCTAAAACAGTAAGATTTTGTTTGTCCATTACTGAATTTTGATTTGCTTCTTCTATGTGTTTTTATAACATAGAAATAACTTCTCTGGAACTCATGGTACACGTCCAATCACATTAACTCTACCTGTTTAACTGATTGTTTAAACATGTTTATGACTGTTTCTAGAAAATGGTTTGATCAAATATTCTTTCTTTGTTCAAACCATGACCCTTTTGAACTGCTTATTAGTAAAGAACCAATTTGAGTGGCACCCTGTCGCAGCCATATAGCCTGTCACAACTAAATAATCCTTCAATCGGAACTTCTCCGTACATTGGGGAGAGAGATTGTTAAACCTGATTGTTAATGAATATCTAATCTCATATTGTCATTTACTATCACTAGTATACTTGGATACTAATGGTATTCTTTTAACTGTTTGTGTAATTTAACTGAGCAGCCAGTGACTTAAACAAGTTTCTTTGTTGTAGTGTGTCCGACTACTTTGAAGCGCATATGCCGGCAACATGGAATTACACGTTGGCCTTCAAGGAAAATCAAGAAAGTAGGGCACTCCTTAAGAAAACTGCAAGTGGTAATTGATTCAGTGCATGGTGCAGAGGGAGCTTTTCAATTGAGTTCTTTGTATGCAAATTTCCCAAAAGCCTGTGGCTCAGATATTATGTCCCCAAATTTATCAGGAAACACGACGTTTTCAAAATTAAACCCAACGGGACCATTGGCATCCTTAAACATACCTCAAGCCCAAGGTATGTCCAACAACCATCCCAGTGCATCAAAATCCCTATCATCTTCTTGCAGCCAGAGCTCAAGCTCTAGCCTCTGTTGCTCTACTGGAGCCCAGAAAAACCCTGATGGAGCCCCACCTACAAATGAAGATATATTGATGGAGGTAAACAAGAGCACCATGCTAAAGAGAGCTTACAGTGAAGCCGAGCTGCATGCTTTGATTAAAGAGGAGCCAAAACCACCGGTTAGGTCTTTTAGCCATAAGTCCCTCCCTGATCACCCTTATGTGGGGAATTTATCTCCTCTTCCAAAGAGTAATCATACTCATTTGCCACGAGGTGGATATCTGAGAGTGAAAGTGTCATATGGAGAAGAGAAGGTAAGGTTCAGCTTGCAACCTTCATGGAGTTTCCAAGATCTACTACAAGAAGTTGGTAAGAGATTTGATATAGAGGATATGAGTATCATGGACGTAAAGTACTTGGACGATGATTCCGAGTGGGTCCTTCTGACATGTGATGCTGATCTAGATGAGTGTAAGGATATTTACAAATCATCTAGGCCTCATGCAATCAAATTGTCAGTCCAAAAAAATTTGGGTGTAAGGAATTCCATGGGAAGTTGTGGTGGGCTTTCATGATAGTTGTGAAACATCTTGTTTCATGAAATAACAAGGTTTGAAAATTCTGGTGTCAATTTTAGAGGAAGAGTTCTCCAAAATGTGTGTAGATATGAACAGAATTCACAGGGAAGTCATATGTAAATATAGGGCATCGGTAAAGTTACATACAGAGAATCATTGTGAAGTTTGTAGTATCATACATTTCGAACAAAAACAGTTAAGAGGAATAATAAATGGGTGGGAAGTTGAGGTGGGCTTTCATGATAGTTGTGAAACCTCTCGTCTCATGAAATAACAAGGTTTGAAAATTCTGGTGTCAATTTTAGAGGAAGAATTCTCCAAAAAGCGTGTGGATATGAACAGAATTCACAGGGAAGTCATATGTAAATATAGGGCATCAGTAAAGCTACATGCAGAGAATCATAGTGAAGTTTGCAGTATCATACACTGGGAACAAAAATAGTAAAGAGGAATAATATATGGGCAGAGGGGGATTTGTTGATTATTTGCTCTCAAAACCTCCAAGGTGGCAAACTTTCTTGGACACATGTCATATGGCAGTTGGGATGTGTGGGCATAGAAATGTGCGATTTTAGCAGGAACTACAAGACATGATTGGGTCCAGAAATGGTGTTGGGGAGTAGGCCTTCACTAAAGTTTTTAGAATGCTGAAACCGCTTCCTGATGAATCTTTGGCAGCTTTAACTCTCGTACCACAAGGTAATATTGGTATTATATAATCCATTGCTGCTTTTTACATCTTGGTTAATTCTCATGGTGATCCTGCAAATAGTATTATTCTTCGGTGTGTCTTTGCAATAAACACCTTCAGCGACATGATATTGCATTATTAAATTGACTGGGTGTCAATTTTCTTTTGGCATCCTCAGGGCAAGATACCATTGGGTTGAACCAGAGGAAGAAAAACACAACAAAGTGTGGGGAGCATAGCTTGCATTGGATTGTCTGTTTTTTCATGGGTCTTTGTGCTTGATTATGTCTTTAGCAATTAAGAGTACAATTGATCAACAAGAACCGGACCTTTCATCGTCTTGCTTCACTATGGTGGAAGGGCAGCTGCATACAATGAACGGTTCAACATACAGATGATTTTTGTACAAAACTGTGGAAGGGCAGCTGAAACATGAACTCTATGAACCCTTTATTGGTTGAAAGGTGCCAATATGTTAAGTATTTTAATTTGGGTATGACTACCCTTGCTTAGTTTTTGATATTCTTGGCCGAGCTGCTCGAACAGTTGAAGATGTTGCTCACTAGAGAGAGGAGGCGATTCTCTCCTCTTTACCCGTCGTGCAAAAGGAGGGAAGGAGCTAGGAGGCTCAGTCCCCTGTTTCACTTAGACGGAGGTGGTGTTGTCCCCTGCGTCCAAGAAAAATGAGGGGTGGCGTCCTGCTTCCTCCTCTCTTTGCTTGAGATAGAGGAAGGAGGTTGTTCTCCTCCTGCTCTCTTTGCTGGTCTCCTATTTTTTTTTTTTTCTGATTCTTTAGAGAAAGCCCCTCCCTATGATTTGGCAAGGACTATCCCCGTCGTACTAAAATCATTTGGGAAGATCGATGGTTTTTGTATCAACCACATTTCTATTGCCTTTAGTACTAGAGCCTCCATAGACTTTCCTTCTGAATTGGAATTGTTTGACCCAGACCCACCATTATTATTACTCTTCCCTTCTTCATTATCTTCATCATCTAATGTCAAATTATATTGAAGCCATCGACCAGATCTATCATCATCATCACCAAAATCGGTTTTTGAACCTCAACAGTCCAAACAGCCAAAGGGTCATCTTCTGTAAAAATGTTATCCAAAAGTTTATCAGATCCAAACTGTCATTATTATTATTATTATTATTATTATTATTATTATTCCTACCATATCCTAACACCTGTGCATTTCTCTCTCCATTCTCTTTGAATTGTCAGTCCTAAAATGCATCCACTCATCAGTTGTAAAAAATATATGTTATAGTTTAGATATTTCTAAGAAAGCAATTATAACACATTTAGATGGTATTTATCTATCACTCTAATTTCTGCTTTTTAGTACCAAAGAGTCTCATTCTCTTGCAACATTTTACTAGCCTGTTTATAATTTGATGTATTGTCCATGATAATGCACACAATGTTTCTCCAGTGATTTCATCAACACCACTTATCCAGCAATGCTTAGACTTTTCTATTAGCATCAACTGATTTAATAAATATTGTTCCTTTGTTAGAACTCACTAAGAAGTTTTTTTAAAAAAAAAAAAATTAATTTGAAGAATTGAAGTATCACACATTAATGTGCATTCCCGGGTGAGCTGGGCGAGTTCCTTACTGAGTTTTGAGTTTTTTTTTTCTACACAAAATAATGTAAGTAATGCCAATATTTATTAATAAATATTGCTCGATAATGAATGTAGAAAAGAACCTTTAGATAAAAAGAAATTAGCAATATACAACTATTTACAATGTTATTATAATAATTTCTTCAACAAAGAGCTATTATCTATCTTTTTCTCCTTTTGAATGTCAGCAAAGAAGCTTACCATAATAGAAATTTCAGCTAACATGTGAGGAAGTGCTGGGCATGTCTTGCTTCCTGTCAATGAGCTCGAACCTCGAAGGAGGACCGCATAAGCTTAATAATACCTGCAAGTAATTATTGTACTTTTGATGAGATTTCTCTCTCTATTTTCAAAATCATTAAACAAACTGACGGAACTAGAGCTTAATAAATTTGCAAAGGAAGTACAGTTTCTCTTACTGGCAAGAAAACAAGCCCGTGCAAAAAGCCAATTAGTACCAAGGCAAGATACATTTGAAAATAATAAACCTGCAAATCATAAGGAAGGTGATCTTGTAAGACCGATTGAAATTGAATAATAGATAGTTATGAATACGAGAAATCGTAAGTGTGCCCCACCACAAAAATCTCTGATTTTGCAAAGTGCAAGACGATCACTCCCACGAGCTTTGTCAATGTTATCCCACTACAGATACATTTGCACGAACATGAATGTTAGTAGAAATTTTGAGAGCTATAAGGGTAACAATAAGATGCCTTTTCAGAAAATAGTCAAGCATCTTCTGGTTGCGGAATAAATCTAGTAATAAAAGAAAAAGTCACCGTAGGACTTGCCTGAAGACAGAAGCACCCATGGTAGTGAGTGCCTCCCTTGCCCTTTGTCCCCTATCTCCAATGCTCACCTGTAAAGAGAACCAGCGAATAATTCAAACAGAAAGTGGAGAGAGAAATCAGTATAAAAGAAGAAACAATGAAATTAATGACAAGACAGCTCAATATGGTTATAGCAAGAATTATGTCTACAATTAGGCAAATGTTTTCTTCTTACTTTTTACTTGCTTTTTTTTTTATGCATAAAAATTTTACATTATGATAAAGAAAAAGACCCTAGTGACAGTTCAACCTTTCAAAGCATTAATTGATACTTGGGATCCAATTTTCAAAAGGAAAATAAAAGATCCCATGCAGAATTATGATCCCTCGATTATAAATATTGCATTCCAAGCGGGTGTTACAACAAGAACATAAACCCTGCACCCAAACAAGGTCATCTGCCGAAAGAAATGGAGGGCAGTGGCCTGTAGTTTAAAACAGAGGACATTCAAGGTACTCTGTTGAATGACAAAAGTCACACATAGAAAAAATGATAAGAAATGTTAATGGGTTATAATGTTACACAATAGGCCTCATAACTAATCATTTTCGGATGGAACCGGCTCAACCCACAAACCCCAACTTCAGTTAGAGGACAACACAAAGCACAGGAAAGACCTACAAATTTCAAGAAAGAAACTGACAAGTACGATCTAATCAGAAAGGAGAAAACTACTTACTGAGAAAGCATGTGTTATATGCACACAGAATTCAACAGCAATTCCAATAGACATTATGAGGTTTACAACAGAAACTGCATTAAGTTGGATGTCCAGAATTGCCATAACACCCTGCAAAGGTCATTATTGTGAGCATGAACAATCTTAACTCAAGAGAATACAGACAAATGGAAGAAAGTTAAAAACACAATAATGAAATATAAACTAACAAATTTTGGTGCATTTTGTGGCTTACGAATACGTTGAAAATGCAAAGTTCATGAAATAATTTATGTCCATCTCAACCACAAAAACCAGAACTTTTTCATCATTAGTGAGAGGTGAACTGCTAACTCTTCTATAACCTACAACTAGTAAATGTATTTTGCTTTATTTTTTTTTTAAAACATTTCATGGCACCATGGAGTACTGGGAAATATTCACCACCGGTGTACCTAAAAAAGGCTTCAGCAGTAAAGACTACAGCTTTAAACACACTACATATGATGGCTCTCTAAATGCCAAACTCATTTTAGCCAGTCCAGGGAAGCTGATTGACCTCCTGCGTTATGGCATTAAAAGAGTGATTGGCCAAATAAGGCCTGAGCTTCTGCTCATTTGCCAAGTGATACTGCTTTTAACAATTTATCAGCCCACCCAAAACTCCACCCAGCTGAAGAAGATTCAGTATGCAATTTAAAGTCCTGTATGAAAACTATTGACCACTGCATTCAGTTATCAGTCATGCGTTACAAAATTGTGTTTATTTACAGTTGATACTATTATCTGCAAATCATATCAGGGATCTTTTGTGAATCTGACTTAATAAACTGAACTAGAAAACAAAGACCAGATGAATTCATATTTCATTTGGAAAAGAGTATAATATGACTTACAAGGAGATCGACAACAATCATTGCCAGCACTAGTAAAGTTATTGCTGAACCCCATAAACTGCATTAAAGAATGCAAGAAAATATACATCAAGAATGAAAGGACACCCCTCGTAAAAGAAATTCCAAACTCACACTCACACTGGAACATGTAAAAGTTGGAACAAGAAAATTGTCAACATCTGATGGTACATAATTTCTATCCTTATTTTTTTCTTTCCAATATCTATTTTCTTAAATTTTCTCTCCTTTCTTTTCTTTTACTTCCAGTATTAATATCCATTATCTCCACATCTGTTAGATATCAACCAGCCATCAGATGTTGACACATGAAGTTAAATTATCTAGTTCACAACATGAATCGAGATAGAATTGCTGTGTAAAATATAAGAATCAAAATAATCACTTTCTACAAATATCTAAATAAAATGACTATATGATCCTGGGTTAATGGCTAATGGCATTTACCTGCAAGTGATGACCAGGCAAACAAGAAATACAGCACCTAAAAACAAATTATGATATTAGTAACTAGTCAATTAGAGGGAGTAGGTCTAGAAACGTTCACCAAACTGCAACCCAAATCAGTAATAAAAAGAAGACAAATAACCACTCAAATATTAAGAAGTACTTCAGAGGGACAGATTTTCCTTATGAGCTAGAGACATGAGGGCTAACCGAGAGCTACACCAAGGTTGATCAGTGCAGTCCTCCAAATGCTCAAGTACTGCTCAAAAAATATATAAAACACTGAATATGGGAATATTTCCATCTGCAACACGAAAAAATAATCAAATCAGCTCTCAGAGATTTAAATTTTGAAGAAATGCAATCCATGGATCTTCAAATAAGGAACCACAAGCAGCAAAACTAAATGTCTTAAACCTTGCCAAACATGCTCGTTAATGTAAGCAGTTGAGTTCCAACCAGACTTGGGAACCAACTTGGACACCTAAAAACCCGAGATGGATCAAGAGTTGGCCCAAACTCACCCGAAATACAAAGGACGAATCTGCTTCCCCGATCTGACCGACTAACACCCCCAGGTTACAGAAATAAAGTTGATAAAGAAAGCTGGAATATGAGTAACCCAACCTTTATTTCTCTAGAAATTCCAGGTTTTCAAGTTCAAGGAAAGAACTTGAATATTCAGGTGTTGTTTTGTAACTAACAGTGGTTGTATTATTCTTGTATTATTCAGGTGAAAAAAAAATAAGCTAAGAAATCATTAAAATAATGGTGCTCCACCAGCCAAAGAGAGTACTTGTATTATTCTTGAACAACTTACAAAAGTTACAACACATCTCTCTATTTATAGACTCTAAAACTACCATGTCCTTACCAAAATAGGCTACATCACTTCCATAGAATTTTCCTAGGACTAGACTTACTAATTTCAATTGAGACTTACTAAATTGAAAACCACTTTCTGGAAAAGAATTCCAGCAATTAACTAGTAAAAAGTAAAAAGAAGAAAGGTTGAAGCGAGAGAATGAGAAGGAGAGAACTTGGAGAAGAGAAATTGAGAAAAGAAAACTGAAAAATTCGTGGTTGGACTTCCTCCAGCTTCAATTTATAGATTTGGGGTTGAGTAGGTGAGGTCAATGTACAACATTGCCCCTACTTTAAGTGAAAACCCTAATTCTCTATATCTCCAAAACCTTATGTGTCTCCCACTGAGCAACATACCCCGGAGGTTGCTCCATATAGACTTCTTTTAAACCAGAAAATAGTGAGGACATCCTGACATGTGTTTTGTAGCACAGGAATCAAGAACCCAAGTTGGAGAATAAGACACTGAGAGTGCAGACATACTTGCAGTAGTTGTATGTGCTAAGAATGCAGAAAGAATAGATAGTTGTGTCATACACTGGGAAATCTGTTGCTGCTATTGTGAGATTTTTTATTTTTTTTTATAAAGATGTATTAATAAAACAAGAGAAATTACAAGATTTGAGGGAGCAAATCCCTTACAACCAGCGATTGTAGGGTAGCTCCCTGCTTGGCAAGCACATCTGCTGCCGAATTTGCGGATCTCGGAATGTGAGACCAAATACAAGATATAGTTGAGGTAATTTCTAAAATCTCTCGATAGGTATCCCAATGCCGCCACAGGGGAGGGGATGCACACTCACACCATCCAATAACCACTTTTGAGTTTCCTTCGATATGAAGAGGACCGCTGCATTTGTCTCTGAAAACGCGGAGACCGGAGAGGAGGCCATGAAGCTCTGCAAACGTAGAGTCGGATATGCCTAGAGGGCCAACATAAGAGAAAAGATGATTGCCGGAATGATCTGAAATAACTCCTTCAAAACCAGAAATCCCAGGATTACCAAGAGACGAGCCATCAAAGTTATTAAGGTAACCGGGTTCAGGAGGAGTCCATTCTTGCAAAACCGGGACCTTTGTCCCAGAGTGCATCATAGCCAAATTTCTCCAGTTTTCACGGATTGGGGTGCCCAAAAAAGAGGAGAATTTCTTAGTCAGAAGCCAAGTAGATATATGACCCACCACTCGGTCCGCAACCCAATCTGCAGATTCACTTTTTGCATCAAATCGCCTTCGGTTACGCTCATTTCAAAGCCCCCACGGGATGAAACTAGCACAAGCAGAGAGCATAATTTTTCCGAGGCCAGGCAGAAGGATACCACTGAGTGCCTTACTGAACGAGAGTAGATCAGCCGCCATGTAGAATTGTAACCCAAACTTACTAAGAATGGAAGTCCACACCTTCCAAGAGAATATGCATTGAAGCAGAATGTGGTTTGTGATTTCAACTTTAGAGTTGCAAAATGGGCATAGGGAGTCAATTGAGGGCTGAACTCTTCTTCTAAGCACTTCTACCGAGAGAATCTTGTCTTGACAGGCGCTCCACATGAAGAATTTTATCTTTGGAGGGACACATAGACGCCATACGAAATTGATCTCATGCTCCTTCCAAGACGAATTCCAACCATTTATGAAGCCATATGCAGATGATACAGTGAATGTGCCACTTTTGTCTGGCCACCAAATGAGCTCGTCTCCTTCCAAAGGACAAATTTTAACCAAGGTAACTGAGTCCATCAAACGACTGGCCTCCAGAGCCTCACTATCCAAAAGACCCCTTCTAGGATGAAGGCTCATACCACCCCCCTCAAAAGTTTCGGCTACTGATATGTCTCGACGAGATGTGAGGAGAAAAAGACTTTTGAAGGCAACCTGTAATGGCTCCTGCCCCATCCACAAATCTTCCCAAAACTTGAGTGACCTGCCATTGCCAACATAGAATCTACTCGCGAAAGAAAATTTTGGAAGTAGAGGGTATAATGCTCTCCATATTGAGGATAGACCTCTCCGATTACCACCTGACATCCACCAATGAGTGTCCCCACCAAGCTTAGCAAGAACCATTTCCTTCCAAAGATTTGAAGAATGGATATTGAACTTCCATAGCCATTTTAGAAGCAGCGCTTGATTCATATCCTTAGATTTCCGAATTCCCAGGCCACCCATAGTCTTCGGCAAACATACATCATCCCATCTGACCAAATGATATTTAATTTATAAAAAAAATGATACTTAAAAGCATCGCTCGATCCCCTCCATAGAAATATTCTTTTGAGCCTATCCATAGACTTAACATATGGAAGTAGGGCAAGGCATAAAAGATAGTGTATAATTAGGAATTCCTACAATGCAAGACTTGAGAAGGATGAGCCTCCCCGCCTATGCTATTGTGAGATTTGTTGTTGTTGTTGGATCAATTTTTGTAATTCATCTGGGGCACCAGGTGGAATTGTAGTTTCAGACCCTGGTCGTGTACCTTCATGTGTACTAGCATTTGCCCAAGCAGACTTTCCAAAATTTTCCCAACATCTATCTAAGTAATGATTGGTGCGTCCGCAATGAACACACTGTCGCTCAGATTTACCATCTCCTCAACCTCGTCCTCTGCCAACATTATCTCTACCAGCCCTTGTACATACCTTGGACGTGTCAATAGAATTAGATGTTGTAGCCGATGTATTAAAGGCAGTAGTTTCACCTACTTTAGTATCTTTCCAGCTTTAGGCACAACAATTTTTTCAGCTCTCTGTACCCTATTAAAGGTAATATAGAGGTTAGGTATTTCATCTGAGGCCAAAATTTGTTCTTTTATGCTATCAAATTCAGCACCCAATCCATCTAGAAATTTTGCCACAAGGAGTTGAGTCTACTGTTTTCGAAGTTCCCTTTCATCCGTAGTAAAAGGATGAAAGACATTAATTTCCTACCATATACTCAAAAAGAACTATAGTAGTCTGTCACAGTTCTATTACCTCTTTTCAAACAAAAAAAAATTGTATATAATTCATAAACCTTGGAAAGATTGCTCTCTTGTCAATAAAGAGCTTCCAAGGACAGCCACATAGCCTTGGCAGTTTCAAAGTTCATAACTTGGTTCCTCATATTAGATTTGATGTTGTTGACAAGCCAAGTCATCACTTGATTGTCTTCAGCCCCCCCCCCCATCATCATCCTGGGGAACAGGAGGGTCATCTCTAATAAATGTTAACTTTTCCTGTCCTTCAAGTACATTCCAATAGATCTGGCCCAAGTAAAGTAATTATCACTATTCAACCTATTAGAGGTGATAGTGATAATATCTTTACCATCAATATTATATGACCCCCTTGCTGGAGTGTAAACCTCACCAGAGTAAGCCATTTCAGATATAGAAGATCAAATAAACCCTTCAAAAAATTCCACATCAACCAATTCAAGTGGGCCCCACCACAAAAAAAAAAAACCACAATTAGGGCACTTATAAGGTGTACGCAAATCAAACACTCCAGATAATCCAACAAGGGGATTAAATTTAGAAGAAAAAGTGCATTGGAACCTGCACCAGGGCTGATGTTAGCAGTTACAGTTCTGAAATTTTGGCACACACCTCCAGGTCAGCATAAAAGAGCCTCTTTTGGCAGTTTAGAACATCAGAATATATTCTTAGAACAGTAGGACTAGTAACCCTAGGGCTATGGCAGAGAAAAAAATGAATTTTTACAAACCCGAAATCAAAAAACCTAGAAAAAGATCTACCTTTATGTAGATTTCTGCTTCAAAGAGGAGAAAAAAATCACTAAGATCTTTCCCAAATGCGATCTACTGCTTTGATACCATGGAAAAAATAAGAAGAAGAAAGGTTGCAGAGAGAGAATGAGAAGGAGAAAGCTACTCTCATATTAGAAAGCAAGATTACAGCATGCATGAGCACAAGGCAAACCTGACATGGAAGCTCTCAGCGCCTAGTAAAATCAAATTCTTTGTGTGGACGACCATCAGGGAACAGATCCTCACCTCTGACAACTTCCATAAAAGAGGCTACACAGCCCCCGATCATACTTGTCCCCTTTGTGGTGTGTGCGATGAGACAGTCTAGCATGTTCTTTTACATTGTGATTTTTCTTAGCAAGTCTGGATGAAGATCTTTCAGAAGATTGGACTCCAAATGGGGCTACATCAGGACCTTTTTGGCACCTATGAGATGGTTATGGGGATCCACCTTCCTCGGTTGGGCAAGCTAATTCTCTTGGTATGCCTTGCGCATGTCCCATGGTGCCTATGGCTAGCGAAATAACCAGAGATTCAACTCCAAGGCTAGCACCCCGGATAATACAGCTTATCAGGCAGTGGGCTATCTCGAGTTGGTTACATACTAGGAAGGAGTTTGCCTCTCTATCCGGTGTTTCCCTTATAAAAATTGGGGTTTGATCGCACATATGACGGGCCTCCACAAGAATCCGGTTATGGCCACCTGAGATCCTCCCCCTTGCGACTGCATCAAACTCAATTTTGATGGCAGTGCTCTAGGCTGTCCTAGGCTGGCTGAAGCTGGTAGTGTTTACAGAGACAGCAGTGGAGACCCTATTGTATCCTATGTTGAGCCGGTGGGTATTGTTAATTCAAATACTACTGAAGTGAGCACTCTTCTATTTGGCGTCTAAATCTTCAAAGAGCGTCTCCATGGCAAGCTGCTTATCGAAGGAGACTCAAAGACTCTCATCAACTGGTGTTCAAAAAATATAGCTCCCCCCCCTCTAGCGCCACGAGCCAATCACTGATTGTATTGTTGACATTGTGTCATCCATTCATTGTAATTGGAACCTCGTTCCTAGATCAGCCAATTCTTTGGTTGATAAATTGGCAAAATTCGGAACCTCCCAACAATCTCTCATTGTTTGGGAAGGGTTCCCCCCTTGTAATCTGCTCATTTGAGCTCTCTTAATAAAATTCAGCATCATTTCAAACAAAAAAATGAGAGAGGTTGGAGAAGAGAAATTGAGAAAAGGAAATTGAAAAATTCATTGTTGGACTTCCTCCAACTTCTGTTTACAGATTTAGGGTTGAGTAGGTGAGGTCAATTTACAACATTGCTACTTTAAGTGAAAACCCTAATTCTATATATATTCTATACTACATGTCCCCTTTACATGAAATTTGGTCCGTAGACATAGTTTGACTTGTAGAATAAGATAACATCAAGAAATATACATAATGACAAGGTAAAATGACCAAAATGCCCCTGTTCTTAATTTCAACATAACTAAAATAGAAACTACCAACAATGAACACTTAATGACTTACCTAAATTGATTACTAATAAAAGAAACTACTAATCAAACACTTTCTAAATAAAACTCTACCAATTGGGACTTATTAACAAACTCAGAAACTAATAAAAATAAAAACTTGCTGACTTTCCTTTGGTAGAAAGTACAAATCATGGTGCTTTCGACCAAAAATTGTAAGCCATTGTCCTTTTGAGTCTTCCTCTTACTTTTTATGCTTCCTCCTTTCATAAACCTTCAATGATTTACAATGACTCGGTTCATGCTCATACATTAAAGCAATTTCTTCAACATCAGAGTTATCTACTACGTCACCTACTCCATGTCAAATCCGGATCGACCTAGCTGAGTCACTGGTCAACCTAGCCAAGCCATGGGTCAGCTTGCCGGATCAAAACACCAAGAATAAAAGGTCATTTGATGTACACAATTATTGCAAAGAATTGTCACATTTATACTTGCTGCAGAGAAAATTGAACTCCCAAGAGCCGACTTTCTCTCTCTCACATGAAATCTTATCTCGTTGGCAAGCAAGCTAAGCCAATTGAATTACCTACTTCCAAACTAAATTTATTTCAGCCACATCTACAACATGTCAATAGAAATAAAAGACTCCTTAACTCAGGTTTGCTGATTTTACCTGCAAAGCATCAGAAACCCTTGCACTGAATTCCCGAGCTGCACGCATTGAATTCACGTAGTCACGCTGGAAAAGAACAAAGTCAAACCAGGTGAGTCATATCAATCAAGCTAAAAGGTCATTAAATGAAAATATTCATTCAGAGGACAGTTTACTTGTTTATTAAGTGGTGTATGATATGTTCGGAATTCTGATGCTTGAATAACACCACTTTCATAACCTGCTAAACAGATACCAGACAAAATCACATGTAACTGGAGCTAAAAAATTATGAATACAGATCCCGTGTCTAGACCTATTTCACAAAATACATATCAAGACACCATCATCTGCATAAAAAGTAAGAGGATTCCTCAGGGCAGATTACCAGTCAGATCTACACTGTTTGTGTAAGCTCCATGACCACCTTTAGCACAATCAGCAGAAGGCAATGCGTTTAGAAACCAAGGCAGCTTCTCCCTGAATTGAGCAGTAGATGGACGACCTTGTTGCAAGTCTGAGTGACGAAAGCACTGAAACCAAAGAAAGTTACAGTCATTCCAGAAACCTGATTTTTTAAAGATAGAAAAGGCAAAGAGTTCTCATCCATGGAAGAAGTCAACTAACCGTAGTACAATCTTTACAAACCCCATCAATATCACAAGCACCATCATCAGATTGACAGCAAGGTGGCTGGACAACAAAAAGGGACATGTTGATTAAACAGCTACAGGTAAATAAGAAACATCACATGTTTTTATAAAGATGTAATGAAAGATTATACAACCCCAGGTTGCAACCAGCTATTAGGAACCTAACCAATATGCCCAAAACCCTTCAGCTTATGGGACATATAAAGCTAGAAGTTTAAACATATCCCGTACCAAGTGGCCTAACCCGACCCCCATACCTAAGTCAGGCCCCATTGGATCATAACTATCCACCATGATTACGTGTGAATGTCCCTAGCTGCTCATTCTATGATGATTTTCACTTTGGACTAGGTAGCTTTTTTCACCTTTCTATCAGGCTCCTGCTCTTGGACCAAAGTAGCCCTTTTCATGGGTTGCACACTCTAGAACACGGTTGCCCACTCTATGATGGCTATCACTCTGAAATAAGTAATCTTGTTCCACTTTTTTAAAGACTCACTTGGGCACCAGATCACTCTTTTCATACGTCGCCCCTAGGATTTGAACATGAAATATAATTTCTACTTTAATACCACGTATTAGGTACCTAACCAGTAAGCCAAAAGCTCCAAAACTTATTAAATAAAGAAAGTTAGGTCTTTAAATCTAATCATATTAGGTTGGATCCACCCACCAGCCAAACGCCAAGATAAACCCACAGGAACAAAATACCAGCTTACACTAGTACTCATCAACCACTATGTTACCCCTACAATTTGACTTCTTTGAAAGAAACATGTTTGCAGTACTAAATATTCCAATTTATTTCCGAGTTCAGGTTACTAGATTGTTTAGTAACAACAAGAAACAGAAACAGGATAATTCGGAAGTAGTTGATTGTCTAGAAACCAAAAAAAGTAAAGTTGTTTTTCTTTCTCATGTAAAAATTTAATACCAACAGAATCTCAGAAAACACTGACCATACTTCTTCACAACGACCAATTAATGCCAATTTAAAGTTTCACTTAAAAGTTTAACTAAAGAAACCTGATCATCAGGAGGACAATATGTTCCATTAGTAAATACACGACAGCAACCAAATGCTTCTGGAGATAACCACACAAGGAAGTCATCAAGCCACGATGCTGCTGGCTTAGCGATGTGACTTGATTCTGGCTCCAATGATGCTCTTGATATCTGCGTACAACAAGATAACTGAATGTGTACACCCACAAAGGCAATAGAGATGCAAACAAAACTTCAATGTCACAATCCCTAATTTATCTCTCAGACTAGCCAACAAATGTTTCACCTCATTTAAAAGAGAATTGGCATCACATTGGCTGATTGCGCATAACTGATTTGTCTGTTTAGATTCCACACTGAAAACATAATTAATACAGAAATAAGAACAGATTTGATGATTGCTTAGACTTATTGATATTGTGGTAAAGTAAAAATATGATCTTGAACATCATAATGACATCAGGAAGGGCATAATCAACAGTACCTATAATTGTAGTTCTTCACAACAAAATATAATGGAGGGCCTACTCTGAGATACTCAGATACATTACTAAAGTAACCCTGCAAGAGAACTGCAGTCAGCTGCTGCAAGTAGAAAATAAAAAAGCCAACATGTTATACATTCAAATGATGGAGATAAAGTAAACACGAAGCCAACCTGAAGATATGAATCACGGGGGAGAGCAATTTGCTGCTCTAAACCAGCTTGGATCCTTGTGGTAAGGGCCTGTGAGGTTCGATATAAAGGGTAGAGTTGCATAAAATTATAACGAAATCAAGAACAACATTCTTATTGGACAGATTTTACTTCTGTTGAATGACTAGATTACTCTATTTTAAGTACTTACAATGCTTGCAAAAGCAAATGCAGTGAATAAAGCAATCACTGCAACTTTTACTCCCCAAAGGCTGAGAAGTGGAGCATGAACTTCCTACAGAGTAAAAAATAAGTTAAGATTGCAAACTTTTTTTTGAAAAGACAACCATGCACCAGATAGTAGATCTTCTACAAAATACAAAAAAGTTAAACGCACATGAAAAGCAAAACAAATCATAAAAGGGACCACAGTTAACACTTCATTTAAAAATAAAAGGAAACAAAATATGAGAAGAATGATACCTTCATATAGCGGGCTAACAAACCAGTTTCTCTCTGCCCAATACCTACAATATCTTAAAAATATTTCCCCATTCTAATCAATAAATACCCCAGGCAGAAAAGAAGTCTCAAAGAACAAAATAACCTATACAGACCCCAAAAAAAAGCTAAATAACAAATAAATAGAGACACATCATGGGAAAGAAGCTTGTGCCACATACCCTTGTCACCTTCAGCTGTGGATACAGGGATTTTGATGCATGGGAAACAATCAACCCTATTGTTTTCCGTTCTTAAAAAGTCAAAAACTATCAAGGCAACAAAGGCCGTAACTTGTAGGAGGAAGTCTAACAGAACAGCAAGTGCTGCAACAAAATAGATCAGTTAAAATCATCATCAGATGCAAGAGGGAAAAAGGCAGGAAAATATTAAGAACGAGTTCACCTACTCCAAACAGAAAATCTATCTTGTACTTTAATAGTATAATTCAAATTTCTTGTTGAAAAAAATAAGTGTCCAATTTTATCTAACCTGCAAACATGGAGAATACACGACATGCAGGCATTGGAATAAAACTTCCAATTGCAAATGCTAGAACCTCTGATAGACTTGCTAGAGTTATGGATGGTCCCACTTCAACCAGTGCATTACTAACTCGTCCTTCTAGAGGCAAATCCAATGGTTGACGTTTGACAGCATGCACCAGGATGCACATGTTATCTACTCCAACCTGACAACACGAGGAAAATAATGATCTATGCAAGCAAAGTGCTGATTGCACGGGATAGCTGAGATTATTAAGACTTTATATGCAATCTTAGAAGTTCAGGATTGCCCAGTTAAGTGATAAGTTGCTTAGTGTACAGTATACTTGACATGCCTAGAAGAGAAACAATAGAGATGAAAGCTGGAAAATGAACCCTTTTTCAATCTATGCTTGGGAGACAAATATCCTAGCACTGACAAGCATTCTACTGTACAAGTATTGTTTTCCCTGGTATGCAGAACATGCTCTTGTTTATTTCTGAAATCAAAATGAAGGAATCACCATCAGAGAAACACAAAGACATGATATATGTTGCAGCATACGAGGCATATGAGAATTTTGATCAAGTAATTGAAGGTTTCAGGCCTAAGAACTAAATTTTAGTCCCCTGGAGTTGTCTGCTAATTCTTCTACAGTTACTGTGGCCCAGTTCACTGGCAGACTCATTGTAATGGATCTGACTTCACCAAGATATGCTGTGATATTGCAAGCCCATAACTTTAAGGAAACATTTGGGGAGAAATGCTGAGAAGAAACAGTAGTATAAGAAGAAAAGACAACTTACAGCCAAAACAAGGAATGGAATAACTTCCATAATGATGAGGGTCGATTTAACTCCAATTGCACTGAAAAATCCAACCGACCCAAGAACAGAAAGCATAACAACCACAACTCCTGACAGTCCAAGGAGAACCTGGAATTCCATAAAAAAGCCATTGGGAATCCTCACATGTAAGGGCTACAACACTAATAAAAAGACAAGTCATCAATTGAGATGAGAACATTGCAATGCTGAAAACAGAATTGAAATTGTGATAAAGTCTTACTTTTGATGAAATATAGAAAGAAGCTACACGAGGTGAATCTCCCAAAGTGAATGATATGTAAGCGAACATCACTAGATAGCTAATCTGATCCAAACACGAAGGTACATATCAATTGTTTGACATGATACCAGAAGTACATTCACAAAGCTATGAACAACCTCTAACTAGCTCACCAGTATGGTTATCACATCGGCAGAACTCTCCCTTTTTAACTCATCCTCAATAGAACTTTCTGAAGAGAAAGAAAGTGTAAGATTTTGCTTTTGCACCACTGGAATCAGCTCTTCCTGTCAAACAGCCACAGATTTATTTATTTTTTAAAATATGATGAGAACATATTAGAAGAGAAGTTAAACTCTAACAAACCCAGCCATCAAAATATTTGTACAATAAGAGAACAAAAATAAAGAAAGAGAACACTGTAATAATGATTAAGAATAAGAACCTTTACTAAGTGGATAAAAGCCTTTTCCCATGCAGTGGCCTTCCCGTTTTCTTTGCCTGTTTTATCGACCTCATTGTTTACTGGATAGGTAATTACAAATGCCGAAGCCTGATAGAAGGATGAGATTTTGTATGATTAATTGGATATCTTTATGAATGAACAGTTGTGTCTATGTTTTAGGCTAAAACACAAATTATGACCACAATTAGGACCTGAGAATAATTGCTCCCTGCGAAGCCCCCCAACGCTGTGCTCGGATCCACAGGAGCTTTGAATGCACTCAAACATGTTTCTGCAGATGTGTAATGCTGAAGAAGAGCCCAGGAAGTATATCAAAATTAAACATATCAGAGATACAAAATTAAGCATTGGGTAAGAAAGTTTTAGTCTGTGTGGAGGATCATATGATGCAAACATGCTTCTTTGAATCAACCTATCCATTCAAAAGCAAGAAGACACTCCCTATATACCTGAAAGCAGTACTCAGCATGTTCGACTCCTCCATAATCATCATACTTTTCTTGATCCATTTTAAAATACTGCCAATAACAGGAAATAAAGATTTAATGATCAGAAAGATGCTAGTCAACAATAAATAAAGGCTGAACTGAAATGAGTAATACTGAAAACCTATTTTACTGGAAAAGAATTAAAAACACTATTGAAATCTCTGTAAAGAGGGTAGTTTGGTCATTTACCATGGTTGTATGTTCCTCATAAGATAGCAGTGCAATTTTGTTTCTTTCTAGGGAGATATAAGGGTTTATGTGTAGAAGGGCATATTTGTCATTTTGTATCTTTTTTCATAAGTGAGTATATAAGTTATCGAGGGTCGATATCTCAGACCCTAGCAGCAGCTGCTCTATTCAACCAGCCTCCTCGAATTTTTCTCCTCTATTTTCCTTCTTTTTCTACATCTATTTCTCCTTAATTTTCATATTTTACATGGTTTCATAGTATATGATCCGATTACCGTGAGTTTTTAACAAGAAGCTTCCTCTCCTCTGGTCTGTGAACCCTCCACGAAGGTGGATTTTCCAGAATTGCTGTTGATTGAAGTTAAAGGTTAGACCTTTTTCCCCTTTTTTGGGTCATAATCCTAGGGTTTATAGCTTGTGTTGTCAATTGAACAACTTTATAAAGCGTTGGTACCCCTTGAGGGTTGTGTAGGTCCTCTCCCAATATTGTGTCCACGCAACTCTTCCAAACTTGCAAACTGCCTATGTCATCATCCACAGAGTAGATGTCAATCCTAATTGACTTCCTCTTCAGCTTGTTTTCTTAGATTAGTGGATGTTAATAGTATGATAATATCAAAATTGTGCTTTCAGTGCCCTAATTTTATGTGGTGCTCGGGTGCCATCTCAGTAGTTTTCTTGTGTTGATTATTGTGGTAGCACATTCCAGATTGTTAATTGTAAGAATTCTGGTGTCATTAATAGTAGATGATGGCTGATTCAGGTGAAATGATTATATCAGCCAAAGAGTCTGGTAATTTAGATTGTAAAAACACTATTGTGATCACCATGGAGAACTTGAATGGACAATTATTTGGGCTGGTTCAAATTTGTCCAGATCTATTTGAAGGTTAAGCGGAAGACAACATACTTGAATAATGATCCTCTGACCTGATGACTGATGATAAGGAGGCAAAGGATAATCAAGTCATAAAAAAATCATGGAGTCAAAATTCAAGAAGCATGTGATGAATCGTGGCACCTCAAAAGAAATTTGGAAGTCTCTAGAAGCTCTGTATGATCAAGAGAACCACTTGTCTGTGATTTGTGAATTGTATATGAGGTTCTTTGGCTTAAAGAGAGTAGATCGATTAGTAATTGATTATTTCAATGAAGTGCAGAGTATTTTAAAGGAGACGAAGACTTATCATCCCTTCACCACTAACAAAAGAGCAAGAAACAGAATGGTATAGCCTGCTCTAATGCAAAAACAGAGTTCAACTAATGGCCCACACAATTAGTGAACCATTGAGGGTAAGGTGAATGTAATAAGAGTTGGATTTTCTTACAACAGAAGCTATAACAATGTATTGTCATAACCAGACTGTAATATTCGTTGTTGGCAACCCAGTGTTCTATGGAATGACTAAACATATAGAAGTTGATAATCATTGTGTCCAAGATGCTGCAATGAGTGGAGTTGTAGTCACTCCCTATGACAAGCCCATGGATCAATTTGGTGATGTCTTTACTAAAGCATTAGAAAAGAGAGAATTTGGCAATTTTTTTACAAATAGGGGCTCCTTGATATATACACTCTAGCTAAAGGGGGAGAGTTGAAAATTTTGTAGAAAAGGTATTTTGGTCATTTATGTGAAGTTGGGTCAAAGGCTCATCCTAAAATGACTAGCCAACTTAGGAAGCCTCTTTTCCTACTAATAAACTCAAGATCTTTTGTACTCACTAATCAATGTGGAACTATTCCTTAACACTCCCCCTCATGTGTAGGCCCTCTTTTGTGGCTCTACAGGTAGATAATTTTAGGTATAGACCCTCTTTTGTGGCTCTACAAGTAGATAATTTTAGGTGTAGACCCTCTTTTGTGGTTTTACAAGTAGATAGTTTAGGTGTAAGCCCTCTTTTGTGGCTCTACAAGTAGATAGTTTAGGTGTAGGCCCTCATATGAGTACCTGCTCTCATACCATGTTAAGTTGGGTTCAAGGCCCATCCCAAAATGACTAGCCAACTTAGGAAGTCTTTTTCCTACTAATAAACTCAAGATCTTTTGTACTCACTAATCAATGTGGAACTATGCCTTAACTTCTATTTATGTTGAGTTATTTAATTATGTTAGGACTTATCTTTAAGTGTTAGAGTTTGGGTGTAATTGGGACAAGGGTAGTTCCTCTATCATAAATAGGGGTTCATGTACTCTGATTACATCAAGTCCATGAAGTTTTTGCATCTATGAAGCATTGTATTTGTGAAGAATATTTTTTCAGCAAAAGAAAATTGAAAACCAATAATCCTTTTTATTGCAAGCTAAAGTTATAAACTCCAACTTGAGGGAGAGTGTTGAAGAGCAAATATGGAAGAATCTTATATGACTCTCACAATAAGAAGTTTCATAGAGCCAAAATTATTATGGAAGGAGGTCTCACAGAAGGGTTTCAGTTTAAAGGTGTTTTAGTTAGGCTGGTCATTTTGGGAGGCCTTAGACCCAACTTCACATGGTATCAGAGCAGGTACTCATATGTGGGCCTCCACCCAAATTATCTACATGTAAGAGCCCAGAGAGCCTACACGGGAGGGGGAGTGTTAAAGAATAGTCCCACATGGATTAGTGAGTACAAAGATCTTTAATTTATTAGTTGGGAAAAAAGTTTCCTAAGTTGGCTAGTCATTTTGGGATGGGCCTTCGACCCAACTTAACAATTTACAATGGTCTTATGTCCCTCATAGGATAGCACAAGGCTTATCTTTATGCTAGAGTTATATGTTTAAATTTTTGTCTCATTCTGAGGTGTAATTATGAAGATATGAGGGCTTATGTGTAGAAAGAGTGTCATATTTGTCGCTTTGTCTTTTTTCATAAGTGAGTACATTAAGTTATTGAAGGTTGATCCCAGACCCTAATGGCTGCAGCTCTATTCAACACAACCTCCTCAACTTCTTCTCTTCTATTTTTCCTTCTCTTTCTTTCTCTATTTCTCCTTAATCTTCATATTATATAAACACCATCCAAGTGCTATCATGATACCTGTAATACACTCTGTGTTGCACAATCTGAACCAAGGGGCTTCATGCAAATGTCAGTAAGTGATACCACAGAGCCTGAGTAATTTGCACGGATTCCATCAACCTGAGAAACGTGCAAATGATAGCAACATTGTAGTTCAAAATCAGGTTATGACAAGCAAAAGCAAATCCAGAGTATTGCGGTATGTCACTATAACTATAGAGTACCTTCCTCTGAATTTCAAAGAGAAGCTGGATATTGTTGTCAGTCACAATACTTGGTGAGTTCCCATTCCTTGGATCTGGAATAGTTGCTAATATAAGCTGCACAGGAACCAAGAGAAGCACACTGACCTTGTCAAGAAATCACTATATACATTAAAAAAAAAACAGAAAAGAAAATTTGCTAGAGTGAAATTTATTCACTTATGAGATTCAGTCACATGGAATTAAAAAGCACAACAAAAATCGCACACCCTACCCTATAGCATCTATAAGAATGCCATTTCTAAAGCCAATCACTTGAAGAGATAATCAGGTATATTCAGCTCAAGAGATGGCAATCACATCGATTCAGTGTCCCCATATTTATGCAATAACTGGTCTTGAAACATAAAAATTAACACCCGTTCAACTAACTCCCCGAAGGCTTTTTTAGTACAGTCAAGATTGTTTTCAAATGAACAAATGGATAAATAATCTTAATAACAGAGGGGACAAATTTAACTAACTTAGGATAAAATATGATCAGATATTATGTATTCAAATATATTAGATAACAGCAGATTAGCCTGCAAAAAACTTTAAAAACTAGAGAGAGTTGAAGCCCGCATTCAGAGGAACTGTTATAGTGCCTTCAAAACTGTTGGCAAATGATAAACAGCATCTACATGAAAGCCAAAAAACTAGTTCAAGATTACAAAAGACTAAAGATGTATGACAACATGTGATAAAGAGATGGTCAAGTCTACTAATCTAACTTGAAGAGAACCACATGGACGTTATTGTATGAGAAATTACTCCAGAATTGGAATTGAATTAACTCTCCTCCTCCCCTTTCCCAATACTGGGAGCAGCCCAACACCCTCCCCCTCTCCCCCTCTCCTCCTTTTCTCTATGGCTGGTGAGAAGGTCAGCCCTTCCCTTTTACTGTATGAATGGAGAGCTTCTTCAAACAATGAAAGGGAGGAGACCCCCCCCCCAACCTATCCTCTCCACAGAACAAGCCCCTTTCCATCATTGTTCTGGGGGAGGGCATAAGCTTCTCCCATTTCAAAGGAACAGAGGACTCTCCTTAGAGAGAGATAGGAGGGGTGGGTCCTCCCCCTTTCTAAAATTAAATACATGTTTATATCTAATTGTTAAATATTTTATATAAATAGCACATTATGTTAATAAATACCTAAAATTTTAGTAAAAAATACAAATGCACTGAATTATGTTAATTTATATTAACATTATATCTTAACAAGATATATATTCGAGCTACAATTTATTTTTAAGAGAAAATACATATTTCTTGCTACTTACTCTCCACCTCAGAAAAAAATGCAAACAGAAATTTTTTTGTTTGACCTAATTTTTGCTATGTTTGCGCCTATTTAGGAGATGAAAATTTTCACCCTATTAAAATTGGATCTAGGTCCATCCTAAAATGACTAGCCAATTTTATTTTTTTTGAAAAAGATGTATTTATATTAACAAAAGAAAAAATTTACAAAGGAAGAGGGAGCAGATCCCTTACAACAAGAGATTGCAGGGAAGCTCCCTACTTGGCAAGCACATCTGCCCGAATTTGCAGATCTCGGAATGTGAGACCAAATACAAGAAAATGATGATGCAATATCTAAAATCTCCTGAAATATATCTCAATGCCTCCATGGAGGAAGGGAATCACACTAGCACCAACCAATCACTACCTTGGAGTCCCCTTCAATGTGAATAGGACCACTGCAGTTGTCTCTGAACACACGGAGCCCATTAAGAAGCCATATAACTCTACCAACGTAGAATCGGAGATGCCTAATGGACCAGCATAAGAGAAGCACTGATTTCCAGACAGATCCGAAATCTCACCCCCAAAACCAGTGATCCCGGATTGCCAAGAGAAGAGCCATCAAAATTCAATTTTAAGTAACCAACCTCCGGGGGAGTCCACTCCTTCATTACTTGAACCTTGATCCCAATGTGTATCCTTGCCAAATTGCTGCAGTTATCTCGAATGGAGGTGCCCCTGAAAGAGCAAAAAGGCTTCTTAGTCAGAAGCCAGGTGGAGATTTGCCCTGTCACTCTTTCTGCTACTTTTGCCTCAGATTCACTTTTAGCATCGAACCGCCTTCTATTCCGTTCATTCCAAAGCCCCCATGGAACGAAACTAGCGCAAGCTGAGATCATCATTTTATCAAGACCAGGATGGGATAGCCAATGATCGACTTGCAAAAGCCGATCAGATCAGCAGATATACAGAATTGCAACCCCAACTTGCATAAAACAGAGGTCCACACATTCCATGAGAATTGAGATAGGAGCAAAGTATGGCTGGCGGATTCGGCTTCATTGTTGCAAAAAGGACAAAGTGGGTCTATAGACGGGTGACCTCTTCTTCGGAGCACATCTGCCGTAAGAATTTTACTTTGGCAAGCACCCCACATGAAGAATTTTATCTTTGGAGGGGCACAAAGACGCCAAATGAAGTAAATATCATGCTCACTTTGCGTCGAATCCCAACCATTAATGTATCTGTATGCCGAAGAAACTAAGAATTTTCTGCTTTTGTCAGGCCACCAAATGAGCTTGTCTGCATTGGAAAGCCTTATTCTGACATGATTCAAAGAATCCAATAAACAGCTTGCTTCCATAGCCTCCGTATCAGACAGACCCCTTCGGGGATGTAGGTTCATACTACCCCCCTCAAAGGCATCGGCTACTGAATCTCCCTTTGTGTGGAGAGAAGGAAAAGATTCCTGAAAGAGTTCCTCAAAGGTTCCTACCCTGTCCACCAATCATCCCAGAATTTAAGCGATTTGGCACTGCCAACAAAGAATCTACAAGCTGAGGAGAAATTCTGAAGAAGCAAATAAAGAGATATCTATATTGAGGATAGCCCTCTCCGATTTCCTCTGGACATCCACCATGACGAATTCCAACCTAGCTTGGCCCGAACCATATCCTTCCAAAGATTAGAAAAATTTGTGTTGAACTTCCATATCCATTTAAGAAGTAAAGCTTTGTTCATTTCTTTTGATTTTTGAATCCCTAATCCGCCCAATCTCTTAGGTAGACATACTTCATCCCATCTGACCAAGTGATATTTGAAAGAATCACTTGATCCTCTCCAAAGGAATCTTCTTTTCATTTTATCCATGGCTTTGCATACAGAAGATGGGCAAGGCATAAAGGATAAAGCATAATTTGGGATGCCAGCAATACATGACTTAAGGAGGATTAGTCTGCACGCCTTGCTGAAGAGGCGCCCCTTCCAAGTTGCTAACCGAGATTCAATCTTTTCGACCACTGGGTTCCATAAACTTTGGGAGATACGCCCATGAAAGAGTGGGAGGCCAAGATACTTTGCTGGAAGAGTAGTCGTAGAGCAACCAAATAAATTTGCCATCTCTACAAGATTCTCCGGGCTCACATTAAATCCTATGAGAGAGGTCTTCCCCAAATTAACTTCCTGCCCAGATGCTATTTCAAAAAGCCCTAATACTACTTTTATCCTCCTTGCACTATCCATATCACCGATTCCAAAAATAATAGTATCATCCGCATATTGCAAAATCAGTATATTAAATGCCTGGTGGGGGCTTGTTGGGGAGAGCCATCCAATGTCAACCGCCGAATAAAACATAGCAGAGAGGAATTCTGCTACTATGTTGAATAGGAGCGGAGAGAGAGGGTCACCTTGCCTAATTCCCCTGGTTCCTTTAAAATATCCACATACTGAACCGTTGAGGATCAGGGAGTAGGATGTTGAGCCCACACAGCTTCTTATCAAAAATCGCCATTTTTCTCCAAATCCCATTTTTTCCATTGTCTCATCAAGTAGGATCCAATTAACTCTGTCAAAAGCTTTTTCAAGATCAAGCTTAAGGGCGATTCTCGGGTCCTGGTTATGCCTGAAGTGGTCCATAAGCTCATGTGCGGCCATTGTAGAGTCTAAAATTTCTCTCCCCTTGAGGAAAGTGTCTTGCCCTTTGTGGATGACGATGGGGAGCAATACCTTTAAACGGTGGGCAAGGATTCTCGCAATAATTTTGTATGTACTCGTAACCAGACTGATAGAGCAAAAATCCTCTGGTTTCTCCTTGCTTTCTTTGGAACCAACGTGATAAATGATGCACCGATGCTGCGGAATGTTATGCCATTTCTGAAAAAGCCATCGATCATAGCATTGATATCTTCCTTAAGACGGGCCCAAAACTTTTTCAAAAAGTCTCCATTAAAACCATCAGGGCCCGGGGCCCTGTCACTTTCCATGCCCAAGGCGGCCCGCTCAATTTCGTCCGAAGAGAAAGGAGATTCTATAAGTGAGGCAGCTGCTATGGAGATACGAGAGAAGCTAATGTGCGGAAACCTCGGCCTGTTAGTACACTCCTCTGAATATAAATCTATAAAAAACTTAGCCAGCACATTAGTAATTGAGATCTAACACTATGTTACCTCATTATTAATGCATAATGAGGTAATTTGATTAGATCTCCTCTTTGTCGAGGCGACGGCATGGAAAAAATTTGTATTCGCATCTCCCTCCTTTAGCCATTTAAATCTGGTTCTTTGCTTCCACCGAACCTTTTCTTGATGCAGGATAATTTTGAGCTTATAATTTAGAGAATTTCGGAACGAAAACTCATCAAAATTTAAATACTTTTGTTCCTCCACCAGGTCCAGAGCCGCGATCTGAGAGAGAAGAGAGCCCTTCTCGGCAACCATAGAGGCCTGGCGACTAGTGGCCCACTCCTTAATTTTTCCTTTTAAGAATCGCAGCTTTAGAGGGAATGCCCACTCCCTTCTACCGAAGCTTGGACCCGCATCCCACCAATCATCAATAAGAGCTTCAAAATTTTCCTCCATTAACCATGAGTTTTCAAAACCAGAAAGGCGAGGGCCCCCATTTTTCGAAAGCGGTAGTCAGCAGGATAGGCCAATGATCAGAACCTACCTTATTGAGAACTCTCCCCGTGACATTCTCAAACATCTGCAGCCAGTCATGGCAAGCCAGGAAACGGTCCAATTTTGATAGTATGGGCTGTTGTTGGCCATTAGTCCACATGTAGTTCTTCCCGGATAAGGGATTCTCATCCAGCCCACACCCGCCAATGAAATCTGAGAAGCCTCGCATAGAGGCTGAATTCGAACTGACGGAGGTTTCTTCTCATGACTATCTGATAGCATTGAAATCCCCTGCAAAGATCCACGAGAGATTCCAATTCTGTTGAAGCGAATTGAGCTCTTCCCAGAAAAGGATCTGATCCCTGTATCTGGTCGCGGACCATACACTCCGCCCAAACACCAACTTTTACCGAAGGAGAGATCTCTAAATTGAATACCCAGCGAAAACCGGCCCTCAATGATATTAATAGAGTCATAATTAGCCAAGTCCCAGGCTACAAATATACCTCCGGAGTGGCCAATAGCATTCACAGCTGCCCACTTAATTGAGGGGCACGACCAGAGCTCCTTGGCAATGGCATCTGTCATCTCTTGGCACTTTGTTTCTTGGAAGATAACTATAGAAGGCTTGAATTGAGAAAGGAAGCTTGATATCATGCCCCACTTCTGGACAGCACCAATTCCTCTGACATTCCAAGATAGCAAGATCATTTGCTACCTCGGTTTTGGACTCCCGATGCAATACTGTCCCCAAGCAGTTGACCTTGGTAAACAACACCCATAAGGCACGCCAATCTGTTTTGCCATGTCTCTTCGTCATATTTATGACGCTCCACTTGGAGTTCCTCCACAAGACGAGTAGATCTGTCGCTTGGAAGGGGGTGTGGTTGGGTCATATTCTTCCTCTCAGCAAGTCGAGTAGATTCTCTCTTCAGTAAATCAGTTTCCAAATGCCTTCTTCTTCTTTGTAGCCAGGATAGGTGGAGAGATTGGGAGTGGATGAGGGGGGGATTTTTCTGGGTCTGGAAGTCCGGCTACTCAGGCTCCATGTCAGTGTGCTGGGGTGGGGTGGAGTCCGCCGGCCTTTCTGTTCTGGCAGGGACGAAGTCTTGCTTCACAGGAGTAGGGCGAAGGTTTAAATCCGTGAGGGCAGCTCCGAGCATATGCTCAGTCCATTCCCCAAAAGAGACAGAGTTAGATCCATTTTCATGATGACTCCTTGTGATCTCGGTGCTCGAGGTCTCAGACCCCGAGAGGATCATTGGGCCCTCAAGCTGAGGAAGATGCGAGGTGCTTGGTTCAAGGTTCAGATTAAACCTCTCCTTTTGCCTTTTTTGTTTCCAAAATCATCAGCGTGCTTGTAGCCACCGGATAGCCTCAGAACCTGTGCATTTGTCTCTTGATACAAAGCAAAAACATTGGGAGGGCCTTTCTGGAAGAGAGTTTTAGACAGGGTTTGTGAAGGGTCTGGAAAGACGAGAAGAATGAAGCGAAAATAGGGGAAGTATTTTCGGGGTTTGAAAAAGCTGAATGAGTAGACTTTCCAGACAAGGGATTGTCCGTAGTACGAGAGGATTCAGTGTTGGAGTTCTACAAAGTGGAGGTGGGGTCTGACTCACTCTCGTTCTGGACGCCATAATTTAAATTTGAGATAGGAGTGGACTCAATTTCCGAGACAAGGTCAGACCTCGGGATACACATCTGACTCTTCAGATTTGAGATTTGAAATATTTTGAATGGGGATTGAGTATTTATATTTGAATTTGGGGTAGACTCCATTTCTGAGATATGATCAGACCTCGGAATACACTGCTGGCTCGTCATATTTGATTTTTGAGATATTTTGAAAGGGGGGTTGAGTGGATTTCACGTTGGAGACCATGAAGGACAGGCTGGATGGGAGGCCTGACACGCTACCCTCTTTTCCTTTTGGGGAATTTGGGACTGGCTTTAAAATTTTTGACACAGAGCCCGTTTTCCCAGCTTGGGAATCCGGGATTAATTTAAAATCCTCTGACATGCACGCCTCGATTCTCGGGATAGAAATAATTTTCGAAAAACTACTCTATGAGTTTACCTCGAGTTTGAGTCTGAGTCAAAACTCGGTAGTGACGTCTCGGTAGTGACGTAGACTCACTTGAGCGGGAGAGATCCTGTCTGGTGTCCCCTGAGTTAACTCGTCCGAGACTTGCGTAAGCTGTGACCTCCGACGTGTTGCTTCTCTTTTGCGTCCGGCGACATTCCGATGGTCTCAGTATACAAAGTTCCCCGAAGGACACCTCTATCCACACGAAATCACCACCGAAAATTAATTTTTGAAAACAAGGCTCTCTCCAATAGGAGTTTGGGTCGACAAATGCCATCACAACGTTGAGCTTTGAACCCTCCGATGTGGTGTCCGACCACCGAATGATCCTTCCGAATGTGTTAAAAAATTTGTTGAGCACCTCATTCGACCATAACTCAATCGGGAGACCTCGGATAGAAACCCATTGCCCGAGAATTTGGCATACCGGAGTTTCTTCCTACTTCGATACAAATAATTCTTATTCTTATAGCCATTTCCTATTCTCTAGAATTTCTTATGTCTCCTCCCTCGTTTTGGGGAGAACCAGCCATTTCCGAGGTTCCATCTACGCTACCATGGGCTGAAACATGAAGGACTTGCCGAACCAAAGCGTGAGGCTAGTGTTGTTCCATCTTTCAGAGGAGGATTCCACAATTAATCCGGCGCTGAGCTTTTGTTTCCCATTTTCGAATATGGCGGGGGGGTAAGGTTATGGTCAGGATCTGGACAGTCGTTTGGGGGGAAAATCAAATTTTTTGCGCCGGCGGGGATTCGAACACACGCGCAAGTGTTTGCATTTAGCGCATATGACCAGTACGCCAACTCGCATCCGTGTGTAAAATGACTAGCCAAATTAATCACCATCCTCCTAATTAATTAGCACATCTTGGATCTATCTAAGACTCTTGTAACTTCAAAAAAAAAAAAAAAAGACTATTGTACCACTCCCCCTCACATGTGGGTCCACATATTGAACTTTCTCTAATACCATCAATAGTTGAGTCCAGTTTTATCCCAAAAATGACAAGCCAACGTTAAGAAGCCTCATCCCAAGTAATAAACACAAAATCTTTCTAATCATGGAGGCAAGTGGGACTATGTGGAGCATTAACCTAAATTTTGCTTATCCATCAAATGGTTAAAGGAGATAAAGAAATGAGTTTCCTATGGCTCCACTAAGAAATAATTGAAAAAATAAATCGAGAAGGCACAAAAGCAAGAAAAACAGCTATTCCAATAGAAAAAAAATTCAATGGGCAAATTGGTCAAGGTGGTTTTCCCATCAGTTTTTTATTCTTACAACAATACAAACAGTCCTCAATAGCAGAACTCAATTGTTGGGAGAAGTGAACAATTACTGAAGTTTACTATAGAATTCTATATTATAGAGTTTTGTTCCAAAAACTGTACTCCTAGTAGTAAAATTCCAGTACATTTTTTTCTAGCGATTAAATTCTAAATATAATAAACCCCCCAAGGCACAAAACAAAAAGAGAAGGGATAGAATAAACACTATTATATTAAAGAAACAAGAGAATGCTGTTGATGATCTCTGGCAGATAGCCTATGTTCATCCATACTCAAAAAAATTAACGAGTAAATCTAACTAAGCCCCCATCCTCATTTTGCAGTATGTGACTATACTCTAATTTGGAAGTAAGATACTCAATATTTCAAAAAAAATAAAAAGTACCCTATTCCTAGTTGGGAGTTATATTAAATCAGCCATCTGAGTTTTGCTATCTACCAAAGCACCAATAATAGAGAATATAACAGAATATAAAATAAATGACGAATGCTTAGAATGGAATACTGGAAATCAACTCCAACTCAACAGGTGCACTACCTGTTCAATTCGATAAAAAGGAGCAAGGTGGCTGTCAAAATACTTTTTTTCTTCAGCAGCTCTACTTCCAGGCCCCACCCATAGCTGCAATGGCACACCCATAATGAGGCCAAATTACTCATCCACAAAGACTAGGACAAGCACATGTAGTTTGTTATCTTAAGAATTTCATTAGAAAATACCCAAAACAATCCAAAGTCATACCTTCTCAGGCCTTGTTTCCACCTTGAAACGTATAAGACCTAAGCACAATACAAGTGTAACAGCCAATGAAGAACAAAGCACAAGAGCTGGGTTTCTAGCAACCCATGTACCATATCGCCTGCACAATAGCATAAGGCTGAATACAAAATCGAAGGCAGTACAGGCTAGCAAAAAGAAAGAACAGTGCAAAGTAGAACAGAGAATGACCTGTAGAAGCTCGACATATAGCCTTGGACAACAGAAAGTTGGAGGCCATTTTTTATTCTAGAATCCTCTTCAGGCACCTGTAGATCATTATGTTGATCAACCAACATACCACAGAAACAGTACATCTCTAGATAAATTGAAAATATTGGATCCAATATGCCCTTACCATATATAAAAAAAACTAAATGAAATCGGCTGCATAGATTAAAAAAAGAAGTACCTGCACTGGGTGGGTTTCACTTTCCTCTTTATTTGCAGAATGGAGTCCACTATCATCTCTAGTATTCAATAAAGGCTTTCTTCTAGGAGAATGGCCATCTCTATCTCTCTTTCTGTGTAAAAAACCCCAGCTCAAAAATACGGACACTAAAACAATGTACAGTATCGTTAATGACAGCTCTATACACTTCACCTGCATAAATAATATACATAAAAAATGTTATAGTCAGAGCACCAAAAAAAAAAAAAAAAACGTTTTCGTCATAAAAGGACTTTAAGAAGATAATGGTACTTGAATCTTACACGAAGGGACCCAATTTTAACAGAGCATGAACGTTTCTGATGCGGAGGAGGTGGAGCAGAACCAGCGCATTCAGAAGAGGAAGGACAATCCCCACAAGAACAGCCCAATGAAGTGTCAGCACATGAATAAACAGATACATTCATTGGCTTCATTCCAGACGATTCAGGGGCACTTGATTGGAAATTTATTGCATAGGGTGATCCGGGCACATTCAGATCTGCTTGTCGTCCAATAAATGCAAACCATTCTATACAGATAGAAATGAGAAAGGGATTATAAAATCACTTTTTTTCTAAAAGTATTAGAGAAAGCAATATGTCAGCATTATATATTTTTTATTGTTTTGAGTAGCATTTACCTTTAAAATTTTGAGCCCCTGCACCTATGAACTCCATGGCACGAGTGTTCATAGTCCCAAATTTCACATCTTTGCAAGAGTTATACAACTCTTCACCAAAAGCATCAGTTACAAAAAAGTCGATGCCATCAACAGTGAAACTACCATTAACCTATAAAAGAGAGCAGATATATTTTCCTGAATGAACCATATATTGCTTACACAGGGAAAAAGAAAAGTGAGTGAGTGATCAGTTTAACAGTCAGTTCAACAGTAGAGAACAGTGATCAGGCTGGCATACAAAACAACTAAGAAAATATCAAATAACACAAAGGGCATAATAATAAAACAGCATACCTTAGATAAAGAAGTCACATTGATGAAAAGACTTTGATGTGGTGAGCAAGAAAGTTCACAGAAGAGGTTTAAGAAATTCCTCAGGCACGATGGGCAACCGACAAGGAATGGAATTGCCTGCACAGATTAGACAACCAGTTTAGCCAAACAATGAGAATCATCAATATCAGACATGCTCACAAAAATGATGAACACTAATCAGTCAGGAACAGCTCAGATCAGGCAATAGTTGATTCACAGTCATGAGGGACAGGGTTCATTTAAAAGTTCATCTCATCAGATACCACTAAAACTCAAAATGGTGTTTTTTTTAAACAGTACGAAATGATTTTTTTTCTTTCAAACGGGTACAAAATGATGTTTCTTTAACGAAAGAGCAAGTACTATGATTTTCTGTTCTTCGGTAAGATCTAGTGCTATATACGGGATACTTTGATGCAAATTAGCGAAAAAGAAAAGAAAAGGGCAGTTAGAAGAGGAAGGGGGGTAGAGACCTGTGAAAGTTCTATAGATACCAAATTGGGAAGTTATCCCTCAAAGAAACTGGGAAGTTTGACAAAATGAAAAAATTCTACGCATGGAGTAATAGTTCATCAGTGAGAAAGTTCAATGACTACTTTTTTTCTACTCAAATAACTTATGAAAAGAAAATCCTCTGCTGAGATATAGAGTTTATCGCTAGGGGTCTTTCTGTAACTTTTGTCATTGTGTTTGTTTTTTCAATTAGAAAATTGAGAGTCTTCTTCAATTGCTCAAAATATATGTTTATGTTGCTCAGGGTATTATTGTCCTATTAAGTGAAGGGCATTTGTGTCCACACATGTAATGCTTTATTAATAGAGTGGATTTCACTCCCTATCTTTTTTATACAAACTACTGGACGTTGTATTTCTCTAATTTCTGCTCAATTACCCTCCAAATCTCAATTTTAAATAGCAACAAAGCAGATTAGCGCATCTAAGTAAAATCTCTTCAACTTTTCTTCTTTCCTCTCCCGTTATACAAGATCTTTTCAAGACTCATTTAAAAAAAAAAAAAAAAGATCTTTTCCTGAATGAGTAATGCATCCCGGTAAAATGTCATTGGGTCGTGATTGAGTATCTTATAGATAATGGAATGTCAACCTGATAGCTTCATGGAAGGCACAAATGTCAGCAGAAAGACTGTAGAAAATTGTAGACAATAGATGAAATATAAACCAGCTTCAGTCACATGTCTTACTTGTTGAACTTGTCCACGCAATGTGTCAAACTGATCTGCCGTGCAGCAAACATTTCCACTGATTGTCGGGCATAAGCTCTGAATCTTCAAAGAAAGTAAATCATCTGGCTGGAAAAAACATCGTAGGGTGCAAACTGTAAGAACACTCAATTCCAAAAATTCTATTACATAATTAAAAGATAACATAGTATAAAACCAAGAAATGATGGATTCATTCAAAAAGGTTACAACAATTGAAAGATGAGAAAACCCTAAAAATAAATAAAAATGCTCTTATATTTATATATATATGTATATATCATTTTTCGCTGAAACATTCTCCAAACTTATTCTATCACCAAAAATAACCAAGTATTTAGTTTGTTTCACAAATAATTTCCACACCAAGCAAACAAGCCAGAGAGAAAGAACTACTACCTTAACAGAAGGGGAACCATAAGGGCAGTTCAAAACCTTCCCATCTTGACGCTGTCCACAAATACCATACATAGCACAATACTCTTCTGAATGTCTTTCTCTGTCCATGTAAAACAAAACGAAAGCAGAGAACTCCAATAACTCAGTTGAGGGAAGTACAAAGAAATTTAGTGGAAATTTGATGTAGAGAGCCATATTCTCTTAATAAAAGCATATTACACAAAAAGAGCATTATTAAAGAGTACAAAGAAGTAGCTTAGCTTTTTTTTAGAGGAATCCTAGACTTGATCATTCTATTCAATGTAGAATCTAACAGAAGCACCTCACAGGAATAAATGATTCAGCAAATAACAAAGGGACTACCACAAACTTTGATCCGCTTTAGGTAATAATACCTTCAGGTGGATCTACCTCTAGACATTAATACACCATCACGAAATTAACAAAACATTCAAAGATTGAGGGGTTTACTATTTCATAGTTAACAATGCACATAGAGAAAGAAGAGAAACAAAAAACAAATCTACTTAAACATACTTGATGAATTGGTTGAGTCAGCAAATTGATCAAATAAAATTCTACTTTCTTCCATTTGAAAATAAAACTCAACTAGAGCATAATATCTTCTGAGGAATCTGAAACAGAAGCAAAGTGCAGGCCCACAAAAAATGTTTAACAAATAGGCCCGCTAATCTCTATAAGATGTTTTAAACAGAACAAGCAATTAGATCTCTTGGTTCATTGAGCATACTTGCTTTATCTCTGTGAGAAGTTTTGCACCTTCTATCAAAGTCTGTTTGTCCTATTTGACAATGCTCAAACAAGGGGTTGGTATTGGGGGCCACAAAATCCAATACATAACCGGAGTATTGGATAAAGCAAACCCGATACGTATTGGCCATCCATCCACCCACCCTTGGCTCAAACAAAGGGGTTGGTATTGGGGACCACAAAATCTAATACATAACCGGTGTATTGGATAAAGCAAACCCGATACGTATTGGCCATCCATCCACCCACCCTTGGCTCAAACAAATAGACGTAATGATATCTCAAAAATATTAAATGAAAATACAATTTTCAGTTTATATTGGCAGCATCACATACAGGAGTAACAGGTAAGAGAAAAATTCACTGAAGTCTAGTGAAATGAGTAAAACAATCCCAAATTGTAACTTGTGCTAAAAATATACATGAAAGGATGTACATATTTATCTATCAGATTCCAATTGATTAGAAAGACCTGACATTTAAATGACTTACTTAGAAGTGGAACTGGCCTCCAGAAGAAATCTTGCATCATATGTCTCCTCCGCAGTCACTGGCAGCACAAAAAGTATAGCCTGCGTATGTAAAATTGCAGCAGGTCATTTAATGCCATTAACCTTCAAGGGCATGTATCCGGTACTCTAGACAGGATACTGAGGAAAAAATTAAAAAAATTCTCAAAATTTCTAGAAAGAGTATAAAAACACAACCTGCCATAGTGGCCAAAGAAAAAAGTTAGAACAGGAACATGAGGACCGTCGGAAGAAAAAAAGGATTGAGTAAATGGATGACGAGTTAATAAGAAACTAGGGATCAAAAAGAAAAGAAGGTGGCTATGAATTTGTCGATATTGGTATCAGCCGACAAAGGGTCATTGTCATTGATTTATAAAGCCCGCAATCAGAAGCTTCTACTCCGGCCCTCCCAATAACTTCCTAATGCATATGTTTTAGTGAGAAAAACTACTCTAGAGATTGCGGATTACAAACAAAGTCCCAGGAGAAAGCTAACAAGCTCAAAGCTTAATAACTCGACTAGTAATCATCAGCTTCACATTGTAACTAAACTGAACAAGTCAACCGATTAAAACGAACTCCATTTCCTCACACAAATAAAAAATTATACAACTCCTTTGAACGAATTCCAAACCTCTTAGACGCTAATCCATGCTCCACCGATCACAGCACAAAAAAATCTAAGCTCTATCACCAGGGAAAAATCGATGAACAGACAAGTGGACAACAGTCAAAACAAAAAGGTAAACATGACGAATCAGTCTCGCAATTTCTCACCTGTAAAAGACACGCCGCCAGAAGCAGGCTCCATGGGAGCGCCATTTTTCCTTGCCCCCTGTACCTCGGTGAGAACGTAACCGCTCTGCTGGAGAAAGCTTGCAAATAGCAACAACGGTCAAAGCTCCAGTGTTTTATAGTTCATCAACAAAAAAAGCCCTCGATTTCCGCCCTACTGTAACCCAGTTTCCAGCACGAAACGACAGGGTTTGGTAGAAGATGAGGAAGAGAATCCGCCTCGCATTCGGGGTATTTACGTCTTTTCACTTGCCCGCTTCCGTTGCGTAAATAACTGAATCACGGTCTGGTTTCTCGCGTGAACGTGGATAGGGAAGGGAATTGAATTCCTCCATTGGCAATCGTTTAAACTAATATATCAGAGATTCAGAATAATTGCGAGATTGGGCCCGGCCACCAAAAGGAGTGCTAGCGAGGCTCGCGTGCAGCGAAGAGAAACGCCACGCGTTATCACATGGTGCATGCAGTTGATTCGGTGGCTTGCATGCGGAAGAGTGATAACTCTCTCTTGCTACTCTAGTCAATGGGCCGGGTCATCAGTTATTCTTTTTATTTTTTTATTTAAAAATTTAAAAAACTGAACATTCCAACACCTAGTGTGCATGTGAAATTGAGTTCGGTTTGTGAACCGATTTGACTAGGTGCAACCGTAATTCCAACGACCGCATCCATGTGCCAACCACCTCGTTCCAACCCCCTCCCCTCCGATAGGAATCATGCACGGGCCCACGGGGCACAAGCACAACAAACCATCAGGTGGGCCCAGAAGACTGCAGGTGTGAAGGAGGTGGGAGCAATAATGGGGGATAAGTTTTTGAGCTTTGACCGTGGGAGGAGACGCATCATTGCGAAGCATGATGGCGCGCCGCGCCTCGGAAGCGTGAAATTCCTCTCGTCTCATGTCTCTAGGAACAAAATTTATCTGAACGTAGAAATGATAAAGAATGCATTTCTGGGAACAAAATTTGGTATCAACTATACAAGGGGAATTGGTCTAAAAAATGGTTACAACGAATAATGAATATTGTAAGTAAGTGGCTATTGGGTCACCTCGTCGTCAATAATCTTGCAGCGGTGGAGATAAGGATTATCGGCCAATACATACTTGGACCAGTAATGTCTGTACTTGACCACAGCGAGATCTAACCATGGCTTGTAATTCCCATTATAATGGATGACTCCAGCATTCTCAATCTGAGTATGATTGAGGGCAGGATCATAACCCAGGCCCAACACATGCCAGCTCCGATCTAGAGGATGAGTGAGATTGTAAAACGTGATCAAACCCGGTGGTAGAGACCCAAGCTTCCAGAGGGTACGGTCCTCATTCTGCACTAACATTCATTCCCCAATATCAGCACAGAGGTGTAGCAAAGGAGAGGAGACAAAAGCAGAAGCTGTCTGATGCGTATGAATAAGAGCTAACGGAAAGAATACAAAATATTGAAGATTTTTTTATTATTTATGTTACTTAAAAAAAATCAAAGAACTGATTGACAATAACTAAAACATGCTTAAGAAATCTGCTCTATATCATCAATGCAAGAGAAGAAAGAGAAGACATACCATATCTTGCCAGCGGTGATATATGCCAGTAATATTCCGCTTCCTCCACTCCTGTAAGTCGAACATATTCATCCCAAATGCCCATCCACATGCATTTGGATCAAAATTCTCTGAAATCTTTGGATTAGAGAAATTAAGGTACTTGTCAAACCTGTGAAAACTTTCTTTACATGTCTCCACTGCACCATTCACCATTCCTCCAAGATCGACTGACCATAGTGGAGTTAGATCTTTCTGAACAACTATATCATCATCCAAAAATAAGATCTTGTCTAGTCTTGGATACACCTCAGGAAGATAAAATCTCAAATGATTCAGCATTGACAAATACTTTGGATTCCTATATTTAAGATTGTCTGTTCCAGTAGATAGGGAAGTAGGATGATTGGCCTTGAAGTAATACTCTTTAAGCCGGTCAGATTCAAGTTGACGTAAAACTGAACAATAGGAAGAATTAAGCCACTTGAAATCATCAATGTTCTCGACTTGAATGGTCACGTTTGGGGGAGAGTTAACAAGAAACCACATCTTCATGGCAACAAAGTTCAACTTGTCAGTAACTATATGGAATACATGGTTTTCAGGTTCCTTTGCATGTGAGGCAGTAGAATTGACCACCACAGATGTTGCAAGCACATTGTCAGAGAATATTGCATAGTGATAGAGAGTTGGATTGATCAGCTTCTCCGTGTCTATGAGTTCTTCTTCACTACTGTGATCCGATGAAAAATAATCTGTGGTCAGATCCAGAGAGAGGCAGTGTAGACCTTTCGGGACAGTTTTTGCAACATGTTGAATTAAAAATGTACTTTGTTTCTTCAGTACAGTAACACTATCTTCGGTAGATTGAAGCATGACCCTCAGTTTTCTTGCCAGTAAATTAGAGTCATATAGCCTGTCTTTTGCCACTGCTAAATCACGACCCATGGCTTTTGCTTGTTCAAGTGCACTGCAGAAATGAGGGTTTTCAAGCATGAGTAAAATATATGCCATACTTATAAAACTAAGAGATCAGAAAGTGGTCACAAGTAAGACAGGCAGAATTCTAAAGTGAAAATAGAAATAATTCATATTAGCATCAGTCCATCATATCACTGTTTTTCTTTCTTCTATACCTTATTTCCTTCATTTTGGAATTCTTGTTACCTTGCATAATCTTTCCTTTTCTTCTTTAAAGTATTTTATAAAAAAAAAAATTCTGAAGACACAAGGTCATCACAAATTCTAAAAAAGTTCTGTATATGTGAACTTCTTTTTTTAAATCGGAAAAGAGAGAGTTTTATTGTTAAACTGAACTGGAGGACAAGTGCAGAGTGAAACAACAGACTATGCAATGTTCTTGAGTTTATTTGAACCGAAACCAGATAACTTCCCGGGCATGGTCATACGTGTAAAACTGAAAAACAACATAAAAATGAACAAAGAAGTACCTTGCGTGCAGTTCAACATCTGAATTAGCATCTCCTATGGCATTTTGATTTCTTCGAATGCGGTTCAGTAGGGAAGTGTATAGTTTAACATCATCCTTAACCTGAGCAATGCTTGCATATGCTTTAGCCATTATGATCTGATCTCTCATAAGTTTCAGAACATCATCCCCACGTTGATTATCATACTCTCTCTTCCATATGCTGTACCTACCCCTGACTGTGTTGTTTAGATTTTTGGCCCGTTCAATTGCTGCTACTTTCATCTGGTACTCTGAAATTTTATCCGGTTGGATTAGCCCTGCAGTTCTATTTTCCCTTCGCATTTGTCGCAATTGCTACAAGGCAAGGCAAGGCAAGAGGGACACCTTAATCAACTAAAATAAGATATGCAAAAAGGGGATAGACAGTAGATTTTACACAATATACCCTCCGCAAAAGCTTCACCGGAGTAATTGGTGAGGGGTGTCGATATAGGAATACTCCTTCCCCTGGTCCATGTTCATCTGTAGTGCTCTGGTCTCTGTCTTCTAATCCAGTCACCTTATAGTGAAATGTGGAAAAGATGTCAGCAATTTCCTGAGAACAAGAATGATGAATTGAATTTTCATTTCGACTACAAGCAGCTAAGGTTTTACCAATCATAACTGGGATATAATAAGAAGTTCAGTATCCTAGGCTTCATATGATTGATAATTGATTCCATTTCTTCAGCGTTATTTTGTGCCTAAGCTATTCAAAGGCTCAGTTAAAATATGGGGTCGCTAGACATTTTAGTTATTGCTTCAACTAGCCTTTGTATTGAGTAAGAGTAAATGATGAGAGAATGAGAGTGTACTCCGGTATCTTTAAACAAGTCATGATTCTTATCTGCCGAATTCTCCCAGACCCATGAATCAGATAGATCTTTCGAATTTATAGTGATTGTTTGAATATCACCAGAGGCATCCGTGTATGTTGCAAATATGTTGACATTCTGCACAAAACCTGAACTTTTGAGTAATTGAAATCTAAGTTTGTATTCTCTAAGAACATAAATGGACCCCAATTGGTTACCTCTTTTCTCTCGTTTTTGTCAGGGGAACCATGACTTAACATGCCAGCTCTCACCAGAGTTATAGAAAGCATGAGCTGAAACAAAAAAGAAAATGTCAATTAGCCAGCTAATTTTGAAGAGAGTTCTCATACACAACACAGAGAAAAAGAAAACAACTGCCAAAATGGTTAGAGCAACCAGAAAGAAGTAATAAAACACTACAATGACCAGTTATAAAATGTTCATAGTAGTGGCATTAAATTAACAGGCCATTCCACTGATATAAGACACAAAGCTTGACAACTAGAGTGACCAAGACAGAACAGTTCAGCATACATTGAAGAAGAAGAAGAACCAACTTGTGTATTTACTATTTCACTTAAATAGGCAGGCGTAAATTCTACCTAACAAGTTGGAATAAGACTTGGACCATCAAAGCAATTTGTTTCAATCACCAAATTCATCAAAATAACATTTCAAAAGTCTAAAGTCAAAGCTGGTGAAAGGCAATGTGGTAAACTAATTAAAAGGAAAAAGAAACCCAAAACCTTTCTCTACAAAAAGTGTAGGCGGCAAGCAAAGTGCCAATTCTACAGAAATTTCGGTACCAAGAAATATCAAATGCTTAAAAAAAGATAGAAGTATCGAATTTTCAGAAGATGAGTTCTCGAAACATTAATGATTTTTATTCATGTAAAAAGATACAGATGGGATGGATCTCCTTCCGCATCTTCGAAGACAAAATTATTCTATGCACTCGATCAGAGTGTACTAACCCGATAATAAGTGAATAGCCAAATCAGGTGATAAACAGGTTCGACCAAATGCTAAAGAAAATCTATATCTATATACCCTTGCTTCACCATTTCTGTAAATCACCCGCACATGCCTCGACTATAGTCAAAACAAAATATTAGCAATAAACCCAAAACAGAAATAAACAAATAAAAAGACAAACGCGAAAACGATCAGATCCTGATGAGATGAACAAAGAAAACGGGTAAAGGTTGGAAAAACATAATCCAAAACATTGCAATTAAGCGGAGATCAAATGTCACCTGGAAAACGAAGGGAATGAGAAACCTGCAGCTGGCGAAGCTAGCCGGCGAGACTCCCATAGCCGGCCGATGGCGATGGCGATGGAGGAGCTGGAGCAAAAGCTGAAAAAGAGAGAGGAGACAAAGACCGAATCAAATCCTTTAGAGAGGAATTCCTCCTCGTACAGCGCGAAACGCAATAACATGGCCAATCAATTCCATGTTCAGTACGATTTCGTATTAGTTGGAGATCCCATTAGCAGTGTATCCGTATTCCCTAATCTGTATCTAACATTTTGTACACACGCATCACAACTGAGCGCGCTTTGAAGTGGCCACTGGCCCACTGGACATGATTTTCCAAGGCATCTGAAGCTAAAAAGGGTAAAAATTTCTAGGCGATGCTGGGGAATTGATCAATTTCTTGGCTGTTGCCTTTCGTGATCCCCCTCATACGCATCATTTCAGATCTATTCTTAACAACATTTTTCACTTTACACATCCATGTTCTATTTAATCTCCTATCGTTATCGAACTCCACGGGAAAGAAATCATTACGGAGAGAACTTTGGTTAGATAATCCCTCTTTGGACAGAAAATTCTTCTATGATTCAAGCACTAACTAGAAATTGCTTAGATGATCATTAAGGCTTAGATAATTCAAGCACTAACCAGAAATTTTATGGGTGCTAGTGCGCCTTCTTGCTTCTTATCCCGCCCCTATCTTCATCATCTAAATTAGTGCTGCTTCTTGCTAATGTTAAAACCATCACATTCCCTTTTATCATATATTGGGAAGTTATCTGAGAGACCCATCCCAAAATAACCAGCATCTTTACCAACTAATAAACTTAATACCTTTGTACTCACTAATCCATGTGAAATAATTCCTTAAGACTCCCCCTCATGATGTGTAGGCCCTCTTTTGTGGCTCTACAAGTAGATAATTTGGGTGAAGACCCACATATGAGTACCTGCTCTAATACCATGTGAAATTGAGTCCAAAACCCATCCCAAAATAATTAGCCTCTTTCTCAAGTAATAAACTTAAGATCTTTGTACTCACTAATCCATGTAGAACTATTCTTTAAGGTATATTTCCTTTACGCTTAAGTTAAGATGCTTAACTTAATACTAGGAACATTCTTTACCAAGCTAATCAGCCTGTCCTTCACTTTTACAAGTCGAAGATGCTTGTCCTAGAGGCAGGCAAATTTGTAAGAAATTAAATATATTATATAAAGAATAATTGAACAACATAAACTTTTGTTACATGATGCAATTAGTTTAAATCTATAATAAATCCTACTAATATTAGGTGGTTAACACAGAACTGTGGACTAAGACTAGAAAATTATGTATGAGATAGCTGAGTTTATTTGCTTTACCAATAGAGTACTAAATTATCTGATTATATCAACATGATAAGGTCTTAAATAGCAAACATGAGACTTAGATAATCCTAACACTACCATTCATACTTCCACCACACATTCAATGACCAAAATATGCATGTTCATTGAAATTGTACACTAATTGTACAATGACAATGTAAAAAGAAATGGAAGCATTCTTATTATATCATTTCATTACAATCTGATTGCACAAAATACCAATACCGTCCCAGATTGATCGATTAGTTAGAACTTTGCCATTAAGGGATTTCAATCATGATCGATCATAGGAAAGTACATTGATCGATCAACTTGTATGACACAGCCAAAGGGAATCTCTATTGATGGATCAACCAGTGGCAGTGATCAATCAACTTAACTTTTCTGGACTAACGATAACATATTGATTGATCAGTCCATAGATCAATAAGTCAATGTTTGATAGAAAAGTAGATGTTATAATCGATTGATTGATCAATTACTTACCAGTGATAGATCAATCAAAGTACTAATTTTTGTAAATGGGCAAATAACAACAAGTTTAAGTTGGGGAAGTTATAAATACCCCACAAAATTGTGAGTAAATGAGTGAGTGAGCTTTATTGCCATATCTTCAAGCCACAATCCTTAAAAGATCTTGCAAAGTTCCATCAAAGTGCTTTAGAGAGAACCACATACTTTAAAAAACCTTCATTCTCTTTCAATCATCTTTACATTCATCATAGTACAAGTTTCTTGATCTATTCTCAACATGCTACAAAGAAGGAGGCAGTTTGATTCCTTCAAGGAAAAACATCTAATGGTGTATTTTTTTCTTTTTTTAATATATTTATGAAAGATTCATCTAGAACCTGTTAATCTAGATAGAAAGGCCTAACTGCAGCTGGAATCTAGCAGCAATCTCTTGGGGAGATTGGCTTGTGAAAAATCATGTATTGACCTACACGAGGCCAAAACGAGCCAGAATCTCTTTTGTAATTTTTAGCTATTAGAACTTAATAGTGGAATTTTTCCAAGCACGGGTTCTAGGGCGGTGACTACAACTACGAGAACATTGATAACAAAAAATTTATTTGCCTCTATGGTGTATGCCTTTTGTTATTTACGTTGAATTTCTTTTATGCATAATATTTTAATTACATGCACAAGTTGTTTTTAATTTGAATACCTCTATTCACCCCCCTCTTGAGAAGCCACTTGGGCCAAGATACTTAACCTTTTAAATCAAGTTTTTTAAAGAACAAGTATAGGAGAGTCTTACATGATTCCCACAAGAAGAAGTTTTATGAAGCAATAATTAATATGGCGGAATTTTACAAGATTCTCATGAGAGGATGTCTCACAAAATGTTTCAGATAAAAGATGTTTTAGTTACTTCAATTTTTTATTTTTATTCAGTTGTTTAATTATGATAAGACTTATCTTTAAGTATTAAACTTTGGGTGTAACTGGGACAAGGGTCGATTAATTGTAATCGAACTCTACTTGTTTCTTCTATTATAAATAGAGGCTTATTGTACTCAAATTACTACAAATCAGTAAAGTATTTTTATTTTTAAAAAATTCAACATGGTATTAAAGAGGATTACGTGAGTTGACTCGGTCAACCCACAAAGATAATGTGATTCTTTTCTGATTTATCATCTTTATAGAAATTAGGTTTGTATTCTACCTTTTTCTTCTTTTTCTATCCATGTACTCGTTGTTTCCTTGGTGTATGACTAGGAGTGATTTTCTTCTCCCATATTGAGTTTTGTCTAAGTTGGGTTTCTATGTCCTTTTTATCCCTAGCTTGAAGGGGAGAAGTATATGTAAGAGGTATTTTTTTTTTTTCCAAATGTTGTGGTAATTTTTATGTGACCAAAATATTCAAAAAAGGGAAGAAAAAAATACATTTTGCATCTATGATGATGATGTTTTTTTTCAGCAAAAGAAGATCAGAGACCAATAATCTTTTCCCTTACAAGCTAAAATTATAAATGTCAACTTAGGGGGGGAGTGTTAAAGAACAAGTATGGGGAGACTTACATGACTCTCTAAGAGCAGTGATTAATATGGTGGAATCTTAGAAGAGTCTCATGGGATGATGTCTCACAAAAGAGTTTGAATTACAAGGTATTTTAGTTATTTCAGTCTTCTATTTATCTTCAGATGTTTAATTATGCTAAGACTTAATTTTAAGTGTAACTGGACAAAAATAGTTAATTGGAATCAAATTCTACTTGTAAATTACTTCAAGTCATTAAAGTATTTATCTTTTCAATAAATTCAACAAAGCTCTTGGACTTTGTGTAAGCCCATAGATAGTTTTCTTCAACTTGCACACTTTAATATTCTCCCCCTAAGCAACATACCTGGAGGTAGGGGTGGCATCGAGCCAAGCCGAGCCGGAACCTGCCTATGTTCGAGCCGAGCTTGATTTAAATATTTCGAGCTGAGCTTCGAGCCAAACTCGAGCCTCAACATACATTTAAAACTTTTCAAAAAATATATATCAAATAAAATATATATAAAATTATGCATACATTTTACATAAAATTGGGCATGACCTCTACATAAAATTGGACATAACCTATATATATAATACATGTATAAGATTGAGCATGACCTCTACTTAAAATTAAGCATAATCTATATATATAATACCTATATAAAATTCGACATGACCTCTACTTAAAATTGGGCATAATCAACATACATAATACCTGCATAAATACTCCATAAAATTGTTTATACATTCCATAAACACTGCAAGAAATTGTTTATACACTCCATAAAGTAGTCTAAACACTCCATACACTGCATAATATTATAAATAAATTTCATACAATAATCAAACACAACAAAATTAAATGAAATATCACTATCAATTTACAATCACCCAAATAAAAACTATAAATCCATTATAAATTTACAAACTATAGTTATTTCTCTTCATGCTAGAAAATAATATACGACCTTGCTTGAGCAAAATCTCCACCTATGACAAAAAAAAAATAAAAAATTATTTATTGTTAGATACAAAAATACTCTTCCACTACTACTTACTTAATGTTGTTAAAAAGATTAAAATTACCATGATGAGAAAACCATGAAAAATCATGTAGCTGGTAGCATTATCTCTGCACTCTTCTTCTCAGGTTGTAATCATAAAACAAAATTTTAATAAATAAAACTAAAAAATATACTAAAACATATCGTAATAAATAATTAATCAAAGAAATTCACCTTTTGATTTTTCTTTATACCGTGAAGAGTCTGAACCCAATCACTGCCACAAATCAAAGTTTGAAATGTATTTGGTACCAAGGAAGAACGATACGAGTCTATTACTCTACCACCAGTACTAAATAATGACTCCAAAGCTACTGTGGATATGAAAATTATAATTAAGGGGGGTTAGTCAACAAACTTAAAATTTGAAGTTCATCTTCATCTCCTGCTTCAAATTCATTTAATTCCTCTACATGAAATTCAATTTCAAACTTGGTGTTAGTGTGGACGAGTTCATATACATTGGAAAACAGTTTCCAGTATTAGTGCCCCAAAATAAGCAAAATATAAAAAACAAGAAAATGAGTAACTTATAAGTATACTTAATTAAAACATAATATTTAAACCCTAAATTAGGTAAAACAAACATGATTACAACACAAATAAGTAATTTAATGTATAATTAAAATAAATTAATATATTAATTAATTAAATTAGATATTATATTATTTAATGATTGTAGTTTATTATACATTAATACAATAATTACGTGAGCCAATTAACTGTGTACATGATTAATTATAAAAAATAAAAAAATAAACAAGAAAATTTGATCAAATGCTAACTTTAACACACTATATTTTTACGTATAATTGCATTGTCCAAAGGAAAAATAAGCTGAGAATAGGATTTGCAAGTTTTTTTTTTTTTTAAAAAAAATCACACGTGCGAAACTCGCATGTGTGAACTGCACGTGCGAGTTCACACGTTGTACGGGACGGAGCGTTGAGGGGGGAAAATAATCCCCCCCCCCCCCCCCCCCCCCCCCCTCTAATTAGGTATCCAAACTTCAGGTATCCGGGGGTTCTGTGCCTTTCCGGCGAGAGCGGTGGTTAGCTGATTTGACGGCGGCAGCAGGCGGTGGTAGGGGGGTGACGATGACGGAAGAGGGTCCAGAGCAGCCACTCTAGTTGGGGTACGACGAGGCGATATGGGAGTCGACGGCGACGATGATGAGAGGCAGAGAAGGCGAGGAGCGGGGAGAAGGATTAGGTGCGGCGACGACGGAAGGGGCACCAACGGCGAGAGGGAGAAGGGAGATGGAGGCCGAGAGAGGGAATTTCGGAGGAAGAAGAGAGAAGGGAAGGAGAAGACGAAGAGAGCGAGGGCTGGAGAGAGACCGAATTTTTTTTTTTGGGAGAGAGAGTGCGAGACTCCCAAAAATTTGCCCCATTAACGAGTCGGCTTGCAAGCCGACGAGCCGAACCTGGCTCTGCTCGAGCTCCGCTCATTAACCTAAACGAGCCCATTTCTGAGTTTGAGTTCGGCTCGAGCTCAATATATAACGAGTCGAACCGAGCCGAAACCGAGCCGAACACGAGCCGCTCATGAGCCGGCTCGGTTCGAAGCCACCCCTACCTGGAGGTTGTTCCACATAGATTTCTTCCTTCAAATCTATAAATAGAAATGCATTTTTCACATCCAACTGATACAACGGCCAACCTCATTTCACTACCACTTAAAACAATTTAAGGATAGAAGTAAGTTGAGCAACAAGTAAGAACATCTTAAATATATCCATGCCAAATGTTTGTATATAGCTTTTGACTACTAGTTTGGCCTTACATCGCTTAATAGTCCCATCAACTTTATACTCGATAGTACCCAATGACATCCAACAACAACCACTCCAAAAAGAGGATCACAAAGGCTCCAAGTACCTCTAGATAACAAAGTATTCATTTCCTCATCCATAACACGTTTTCACTCAGGCAAAGTTATAACATCCTGCACTGAACAAGGAACAGAAGAAAAGGACAATGACATAGCAAAGGATTTGTAGGAGAGACAAGAAATCAAAACAAATATATTGGGAAATTAGATGAGAAGTACAAGATCATTAACTTTTCTAAAGACCGATTGGAAGATCTAACCAAAAGTAGTATGACTTGTAGGCAAAGAGGGATGGTTGGCCATGAGAAAGGAACTCATTAGTTGGATTGTTGATGCTGGTGGAGGTAATAGACAATGAGAATGCCTGCTATATACCTGCAGTGGAGTATGACCTGCAAGAGGAGCATCCATAACAGCAATAGAACTGGGTTATCAATACAAGGCATTGAAGGAAACACTATGGAAGAAGCAAAATATGGAGTGGACTAAAAAAATGTGATATCAAAAGAAATATTTGTTTTGTTTGTTAACTGGATCATAGAACTTGTATCCCTTCTGATTCTGGGAATAACCTATGAAGACATGTTTTATAGCATGAGGAAACAATTTATCCATAGATTGACTACAAGAATGAACAAAACAGGTAGACCCAAATATATAAAGAATAACATCAAACAACTTACATCCTTGCTCTAAAATCTGGATCAGAATTTTATCATGTACTACAGATGATGGCATCCGAATAATCGAAAAACATGATGTCAACACTAGATCTCCCTAATATGATATTGGGAGTTCATATGAAATAATAAAGAATGGGTTACTTCAAAAAGATGTTGATTTTTACACTCAACAACCCCATTTTGTTAGGGAGTATAAACACACGAAGTTTCGTGAATAATTTCATGCAAGGCACAAAAAGATATAAACAGTTGATTAAGGTACTCAAGTCCATTAATAGTACAAAACACTAACACATACATCAAACTGGTTTTTGATTTCATTATAATACATCAAAGACCTCAAATTTTTCTCTTAAAAAATACAACTAAGTCGCCCAACTGAAGTCATCAATGAAAGTCACAATACTTAAAACTAAATGGACTTGAGACTCGACATGGGCCCCATATATCAGAATTAATTAATTAAAAAAGACAAGAACTACTACTAAAACTAGTTAGAAACTAGGCCTATGACGTTTTCTTAGTTGACTGGACCAACACTCAAAATAAACACCAGCAGGGATAGATGGAAATGAATGTAGTTTTGCTGGTGATGGATGTTCCAGCCTTAGATGAGATAAGAACGAAGAATCTTTTGCAAATAATGTCATTGGCGTCGGAGTAGAAACACCATTCAACACATAAATCCCGTCTTTATCATGTTCATAACCAATCATTTTCTGCATCTTCAAGTCCTGAAACATACATGAGGTAGGAGAAAAAGTTATAGAACAAATCAGGGACTTAGTATATGACTACAAAAAGCAAATTAATTGGAAAAGTAGGAACACATAAAATAGTCTAATGACATTTTTAGAGTAGGAAGAACAATAACCTCCCCCTAAATTGGGAAGTAGATCAGCCAAGACCACATGACGATAAGACTTGGAGGAACTAATTGATTGGAACAAAGATTTCATATTTGACATGTGAATAGACACTCAATCGATGATCCAGGAGGGAGAATGTGACATATTTAATGCACTCATACATGTGTTTGTCATTGTGGCACTTGTTGCAGTAGAGGAGTCAGACACAATGGTAGTAGTGGCTAGAGTAGAAGCAATAGTAAACTAACCCAACTGTTGAATTAACTATTGTATGTCATTTTGAAGTCCTGAATGGAAAGATGTATTTGGGTTTGTCACAATAGAGTTAGCCCAAGCTGGCATACCAAACTTCTCCTAACATTTCTCCGCATTAACTATTGTATGTCATCCTGAAGTCCATAATGAAAAGATGTATTTGGGCTTGTCATAATAGAGTTAGCCCAAGTTGGCATACCAAACTTCTCCTAACATTTCTTTGAGAAATGGTTATTTCCTCAGTGAATACATCTCATGTCACCTCTATCATTCCGACCATGGAGGAATCTCTTCTATTCTCAACCTTATTATATGAAGGATGAAGGTGGAGAATTGTTGCATCAAATAGTCGTTATTTTTCTCCTCCTTGCCTACCACTACTCCCTCTACCCGTATACTCTATTAAATACCTATTCAAGAGTAGTGGTATCATCATTAGCCAGTAGTTGTGCCCTTATGGAATCATATTCTGATCTCAAACCACCAAGAAAACGAGCAACCTATATCTGATTCTTCTTCTTTCGGATGTCTTTAGCATTTGTAGTAAATGGATGAAATATATTGATCTCTTGCAATACAGTTCTCATCACAGTAAATAGTGGCTTACTATATGATCACCCCTCTCATGTTAAAATATCGGACATATAACTCATATATGCGAGAAAAGGTTGTTATCTTATGACAATATAGAAGTTAGAGTATCCCACATTGCTTTGGCTATCCCATAGGTCATAATTTGGCCAATAAACACTCCATATTGTTGACTAACCAAGTCATGACGTGGTTGTCCTCGACTTCCCAATCTTCATTAATGGGTGTAGGAGGATCATCCCTTATATATGTACCTTCTTTTTGGCCTTCATATTAGTAAAAACCTAGACCAATTCACATAATTGGACCCACTCAAATTAATAGATGTGATCTAAATAGACCCAAACTCTTTACACTTAGAAGCCTTTGAATGTCTAAATGCAGTAACTTGAGTGCTTAATTTTGCAATTTTCTGTATTAAATTTACCCCAACAAGTGTACTGAACTAGTTAAGAGGAAGTACCAAACTCAATTGAAGTTTACTTCAAATTTTCCAAAATTAGGGCATGTGGTTCCCACACTCCAATTAGGGCACGCCCTTCTCAAATCTTGCACAACTGATTCAATTAAACCAATTTCCATCAATAAAACTTTCAATACAACATAAAATCGACTTTTGGCAGGATGACTTCAGCAAGGGAAGGATGATGTTAGCAAGGGTAAGGCAACGCAGGCAGGTTTGAGGCTAAAAAAAATCCAGTCAGTCTTCTATAGACAATTGGACAACTGCTCAAATAGCAGCAGTAGCCATCCACGAAAGGAGGTCATGACAGTAGAAGAAAAAAAAATTATTTTTCCCTACCAAGGAGGGGGTCGATTAGATTTCTACCTTTGACATTGAGAAATCTGAGAGAGAAATGATCTGCAATACCATGATAAAAACCAAGAAATTAGAGAAACTTTGAGTTAGAAGAGGAGGAGAGGTAAAAGGGGAAAGAAAGTTGAGAGAAGTAGCAGTGGAGGCTGCGTGATTAGTCTCTGAAAATTGAGACTAATCCTCTTTATAACTACTTTAAGTGAAATCAAGATGAAAGGATAAAAATGCCCCTCAAGTACAACCCTCCATATCTCTTTTTTTTTGCTAATTAAAAAGGGGTCTCTCTATACAACTTAGATTTTCACAAAAATTGAAACATAGGATCATGACATAAAAACTACCTATCTGATACATTATGACACTTATTAGATATATGAGAATAACTAAAATACCTCTGCCTATGTAATTTAGCAATTAGCACATTCGAGGGGACATGCATCAGTTTTGAAAATCGAGTCAAAAGTATGTCCATTAACAGGAAATCCAATCTCATAGCAAGCAATGGAAATTCAAGTAAATAAAAAAAAATTAGAATTGTTGATGAACTGGTAAATACCTGGTCTGTAATCGACAGAGAGATTACTTGCGCCCTGTCTCACAATTCATACCCGTCTCACAATTCTTGGGGCTGCGTTCATAGGATTTTACGGTCTTTCAAGTTGGTGTACTCCAAGAGATGAGGCAGGTCCCATCTTTTTCTTTTCTTTTTTAATAGTCGAGTGCATACCATAAATCAATGATAGCTCTTGTCAAATTCGCCTTGAAGGCCCAATACCATTCAGATGTATAGGTCCTCAAGAAAGCACTCTGTTCTATACTCTCTAGTCTATACAAGAAGCAAATATATGATGACAAAAGTGACAGTCAAGCACCTTGATAGAAGTACCTAAAACCCTTGAGGGTCCTATCAAGTGTGCACTTTTGTAAGGGCTAAGGGAACGGAGATGAATGATGATTTGTGATAACCCCTGAGTAAACTTTTGATTTCTATCTCAGCTGCCCTTTCTACAATAAGCATTTCTTTGCAGATTGGGCCAAGTAGGTCAGACAGGCTACATCTCCATGGACTATATAAGACTTATCTCAGCGTGGCATGGCATTTAGGACTGCCGATTCACGTGGTACCTGCATGAATGGACATCCTTGAGTGCTAGGACTCATGTCCAGAATCCTGGGTGAGCTACAACATTTGCAAAAAGTGAGCTTCATGTAGGGTTATAATCATATCCTTAGCCCAATCTGTGGTTTGCTTATGGTCAGATGTTATTTGAAAAGAAGTTCATCCTCTGTAATTGCGTAAAACCACTTGAAAAACTAAGTTGTGTCCTCTAGCTTCATGCAGCTATGCAAATCCTCAATGACTTTATAGATCTCAAAGGTCTGTGGATGAGACTGATCTGTGGCAACAAATTTGCATGCCAGATGACCAATATAGACCACGCTGTAGCCAGCCACCACCCTTAGATGCTTCTCCTTCACCAGTCTTCTCATTCTTGCAACATGAGCCCACATACCCTCTTTTGAGTACATGCTTGATGCAAGTAGATAACCTGCTGAGCTTGAAGGCTCTAGCTCCAGAACATGCAATGCAGCTTCTTGCCCAAGCTCAACGTTGCCGTAATTCCTACAAGCACTCAAAAGTGCCCCCCAAAAACTTGCACCAGGATCCAAGCCTTTGGGCATCTTCTTAATCAATTCTGCTACAAATTCAAGTTTCTTTGCCCGTCCAAGCATGTCAACCATGCATGAGTAATGCTCAGAATCGGGCTCAAAACCATGATCTTGAATCATTTCTTTGAAAATAGACCATCCCTCCTCTGACAACCCACCGTGGCTACAAGCTGATAGTACTGAAAGAACTGTCACTTTGTTAGGACAAATGCCACCGGATACCATTTCCTTGAACAAAGATATGGCTTCCTGTGCCCGGCCATTCATACCACAGGCTGTTATCATTGCACTCCATGTTACTACATTTTTTTCATTCATTTCCTCAAACACTATTTGTGACGAATTTATGTCTCCACATTTGCCATACATCTCCACAATGGCAGTCCCAATTGCCACATCATTTAGCAGCCCAGTTTTGATCACCTTAGCATGAGTCCAACTTGACCTTTCCAGTACAGCAGAGACAGAGCAAGCCTCTATAAGGCTTAACATTGTAACTGAACTAGGCTTCTCCTCTGATAGTATCATTTCTATGAAGAGGCTCATGGCTTCATCAGGCATACCACATTGGGCCAACCCTTTGATCATTATACTCCAAGAGATCAAATTTCTTTGCCCAATTTCTTGAAACAATTTCCAGGCAAAATCAACCTTTTCACATTTTGAATATCCATGCAACAAAGAATTCGAAACGAGTATGTTCATCTCAAGCCCCATTCGAATTATAATAGAATGGATGCATTTGCACCAAATTGCTTCACCAAGACTCCAACACATTTGAAGGAGATTAACTAATGTCACAGCATCAGCTTCTAACCCGGCTCTCTGCATCAAATTAAATGACTGCAACCCTTCTACATACCTCCCACTGTAAGCAAATCCAGAGATGAGACAATTCCAAGTGACATTGTTCCTGTGATGCATGTCATTGAAGACCTTATAAGCATAATCAATATCAAAGCACTTACAGTACATATCAATTAGTGAATTACCTACAAATGTATCAGATTCGAACCCTCTAGATATCACTAGGCCATGGATTAACATGCCTTGATCTTTATTTTCAGTATAGCTACAAGCTTGAAGAATGCTTACAATAGCAACCCCATCGGGGCTCACCACACCCGTGGAACATATCTCTCTGAACAACCTAAATGCTTCCTCAGGTTTCTCACTCTGTGCATAACCACCAATAATCACACTCCATGATATCACATCTCTGTCAGTCATTTCATCGAATAATGTTCGGGCAGTTTCAACATTACTAGATTTTACGTACAGACTCAACAGAGAATTCTGGATAGAAAGAACAGATGAGAACCCTTTTCGAATTATGAGACTGTGAATGTTTAATCCTTCCGTAATGTCCCCCAGAGTGCGGCAAGCTTGAAGTACGAGAACCAAAGTGGATACATTCGGTTGAAATCCTGCCACTCTAGCATGTTTAAACAGGCTTAGTCCTTCCTCGTACGCAAGTTGACCAAAAAACCCGTGAATCATAACATTCCAAGAGACAGAGTCCCGTACTGCAGAGTGATTGAAAACAATCAAAGCAGAACTCAATGAACCACATTTAATGTAAAAGTCCATAGTGGAATTGAGGATGGAGGGATACAACCCAAATCCATTCTTTATCACTTCGGCATGGAAGCAGGTGCCTTGCCTAAAGTACTGAAGCTTCACACACGCTTTGAGAATGGGTGGGATGAAAGAGGGATCAACGGGCACATTGCCTGCTCTTTTAAGTCCATGATATTGTGAAAGGACTTCATGCCACCGTAACTTGGATACAAATTCTTCGACCAATAGATGCTGGTTACAAGGTGCAGCTCGGATCTGCATCTCATTACTGAAGATTTTAGAGTAGAAAGGGAATAGGACTTCTTGAACACGTTGTTGTAAATAATAGAAGTTTGTTGTAGTTTGAATCAAATGAGATCAAATTTACAGAAAAAAAAAAAGAAAAAAAACACAATCAATCAAGAGACCCAAAGAGAGCCAGAGTGCCAGAGGCTGCAAAAGAATTGGTTACAACAAAATGCTCCTGAAGGAAGCGCTCTTTACTACAAAAGCAGGTACCTCAACATCTTCTCTCTTAAATATGGTAAAGACGTGGAAGTGTTCAGGACATTTACAACTGACCAGGAAATGGAATATGAATTTTATTAGCTACCTGACCACATTTGGAATGTTGCAGAGGAATTCATTATACCCAGGAAAAATGGATCACCCTACTTTTTCAATAAACGATGGAACCTGAAATTGTATATTTAGATCACAAAAATTTATAAAAACTTACTTTATAGAGCTCGACCGGGTCTTTAGAAATTATTGGGTTTGAACTCGATTCCAAATTCAGGCTCAAGGTTGGGCTTGGCTCGAGTTCAAGTTCGAAGTATTTAAATTAAACCAACTTGAACATATGATCGACTCGAATTGATGCCACCCCTAGTTACTCCCTTGCCACCCCTAGTTAATCCCTTCTAATTACATGGAAAGAGTGAAAGGAACCCATTTGTATAAATCACTCTTTTCATGTGAGTGGAAGAAATTGCCAAATTTGTAGATTTGTACCATTCATTAAACACTCTGCATGCATGTTGAGTAGTTCTTTTTATGTGGCAAGAAAGACTTTTTCACCAATTTGTACATGCATTATTTGACTTCATAAAATTCATCATTTGGCAATTGTTCATTGAGAGGTGAGTGTCGTATTGATACTAAGGCGTTACGCTCACATCATGCACTAACTTAATCTCACATCATCATACAATGTTATGTATATAGAGCACATAGGAAAAGTGACAACATGATTGGGTAATATTAGGAATTAGACACTCTAATTCCAAACTAACGGGAACAATAATAATAAACGCGGAAAAAGGAAAAAAAATAAACATAAAAAAACACAACAAAATTTATACAGGTTCGCCTCAAGGTGAGACTACATCCTGTCTTCTGCTATTGCAGTAATCCACTATAAAGATGAAATACTTTACAACAGAAATCTCACATTTACAGGTATTTCTCTCTAACCTCTCGGGCTACAACTCGAGATACTCCTTGGTATAAGATGATAAAACCCTAATAGTAGTACCCCTCAATTATAAAGATAAAATTATAGCAACCGTATTACAAGAGTGAAATTTCCAAATTACCCTTAATAAAATAACAGTTAATATATTGTGGACCAAGCGAGGGCTCTGCCCTCTACACCCTTGGGAGGGGGGTTTCCCGCCCACCTTCCAACCCCCATAGTGACCTAACCTCGTAGGTCAATCTGCAACTAACTCAGCGTAGAGCGTTAATTAGTCTCCACAAATTAACAGGTAATTGGGTTGAGCTCATGATCTTGATCACATTCTACCTCACTTCTTTGATCTTATAAATCGGCTTGACTTTTGTGTGCAATATATGATTTTTTTTGGAGTAGAAACAATAGCATATTTTTTATAGAGTTGACAAGTATTTATTCCAAGAGAATCTCATTCTAATGGTAAAATCAAAATTTTGAGAGAAATAAAAAAAACCATTTTTTTTATTATGATCAAAATCATAGATTTTATCATGTTTGGAATTAAACTTAGTTATTGGGAGATGCATTGACTCTTTTATTGGGGGAGGGGTGGGTTCCAAATGGACTCATGTATTGGAATATCATTTATAGCTTTTCCAAATAGGATATTTTTCTCACTTAATGCTATACAAGTGCAACTCCTTGACCTCAAAAACTGCTTTTGGTGGTGCAGCACTCAAAACTGCCTCACATCTAGGAATGCATCTAATAATTTGTCACTTCAGACAAAAAAAAGTAGCCATAAGTGATGAAGTTTCAGCCTTGCAAGTAGCAGAAGATAAAGCTGCAACTGCTGCTTTGTAACTTTACAAGTGCTGGAGGGCCTTTGTGCCTCCCTATCTTCTTCATCCCCACCAAGGGATTCCTTCAGCATCTCTTTCCTTTTCTTTTCTGCTCAAGAAAAAGGATTTTTCTTTCGATGGTGATCAACCTGCCGTTTACATGCATTAATGCTGAAAGTGAACTTTTAGCATCAGACCCAACAAATGAAAGCAAGTACTTTGAAAAGAGGGAAAGATTAAACTAATTGTTGCAAGTAAATAGAACTTGACCGCTTATAGAAAGAATAAGGTTCATTAAATGTGAAAATGAAGTTGCCGTTGCATGTTGGAGAAACTAGTTCCGTTCACCCTATTATCCAACTTACAAATGAAGAATAATATTACCGTGATTATTATTTATCAAGTGTATACTATTTATTGAGTTACAACAGAGACAATAGATGATTACAACTCTACAATTAGAGTATGTCTCTAATTCAATCACTAGTTATCTTTATCTCTATCTTTATCATTATCTTTATCTTTATATTTATCTCTATTATGGCCCCGCAAGATGGAGCTCCGAGAGGAGAGTCCAATCATGATCTTCAAAAAAATGAAGCATGTTCTCGAAAATGGTTTGGAGAGAACAGTGGCACTGGTAGCGGCTAGGAAGAGCAACGGCATTGGAAGCAGCTCGGGTAGACGAAATCGCATCGTCCGGAGGAAGAACAATGGCACTGGATGCGGCTGGGGTGGACAAAATCGCATTGTTCGATGGAAGGGCAGCGACTGGGGCGGACGGAATTGCATCCTCTAGTGGAAGATCAGTGGTTGGGGCGAACGGAATCGCATCATCCGATGGTAGAGTAGTGACTAGGGTGGACGGAATCGCATCATCCGGTGGTAGAGTAGTGACTGGGGCGGACGGAATCGCATCGTCCGGTGAATAGAGGTGGAAGAGTAACGACACTGGTAGCGGGTAGGGAGAGCAACAGTTGAGAGGAGCAATGGTTGGGAAGAGCAACATCATTGGAGGCGGACAGAATCACATTGTCCTGTGGAAGAGCAGTGGCTGGGGTGGACGGAATCACATCGTCCGAAGGAAGGGCATCAGTTGGGGCAGACGAAATTGCATCGTCCAGTAGAAGAGCAGCGGCTGAGGTTGACGGAATCGCATCGTCCGGTGGAAAGAAGAGGTTTTGTAGTGAGTTTTTTTTTAATTTTTTTTTTTTGCATGTGTGAACTGCACGTGCGAGTTTGCACACTATGTGGGACGAGGTGTCGAAGGAGAAAAATAATTTTCCCCCTCAACTTAGGTATCTCAGTTATGCCGAGACATGCCAGGAGGGAAGAACTCTGGGTGGCACTGTGGACGTAGGGGCGAACGACGGTGACGAGGAGGAGGGTGACGATGGTGGCTACAGTTGTGGATGGCAACGGGCGATAGAGAAGGCGATGTGTGAGGGGAGGGATTAAGTGTGGCGGCGGTGGCAGCGGGGTGTTGGTGACAAGAACATCAAGCGACAACGTTGGGAGAGCAATTGCGGCTATAGTGGTGGGAGAGATGAGCTTTTTCGTTGCACGGAATTTGTTGGCAATGGGTGACAGTGGTAGCAGTGATGATAGAGGCGTGGTGGCAGGGTGACAGTGACGATGGAGGTACTGGCAATGGGTGGCAAAGAAGGTGATACACGGGTGTATGTGGGTGTGTGTGTGTGTGTGGGGGGAACGGTGAAGATGGACGACGACAAGGACATCACACAAAGTGGCAATGGTAGAGGCAGAAGCAACATCGACAGTGAAGATGGACGACGACAAGGACGTCATGCGAAGTGGTAATGGTAGAGGCAGAGGCAACAACGACGACAAAGATGGTCGATAATAGTTGTTTTTTTTTTTGAGTTAATCTCCGTTGAAATTGTATAAAAAAGAGGAAGAGAGGTACCAGCTATGGGTGACCATAGTTTTTTTTTTAGTTAATCTCCGATGAAATCGTATAGAAAAGAGGAAGAGAAGTACTAGGTATGGGCGATAGCAATAGGCTACAACGACAAAGACTGTTTCTGATAAGGATTTCTACCAACGAAAAACTAGTTCTGATTGATCAATCTGAAGCTCTGATACCATGTAAAATATAAAAATAAAAAATAATATTACCGTGATAATCATTGATATAACAAACTAGTTCTGATTGATCAATCGGAAGCTCTGATACCATGTAAAATATAAGAATAAAAAATAATATTACCGTGATTATCATTGATACAGTTACAACAGAAATAATAGATGATTACAACTCTACAATTTGAGTATGTATCTAATTCAATAAATAGTTATACAGTCCACACAAACAAAAATGAATTCACATGAACAAATAAAATAAAAACTTACAAAGAACAAAAATTTGACACATTTGTGATGGTCCAATAAACGGAAATAATTGGACACAGATTCACTTCCATGTGCTTCATCTGGAATTACTGTAGTGCTGGTGAGCTCGGGATCCCCCACCTAGAGGAGATTGATGCCCCCGGTGCGTTGTACGATTGGGGCGAGAACCCCTAGCTTTGGGCTCTCTTGGCTTGTCCTTGATTGCTTCAATCTGCTCCAAAGCCTCCTTAACTTCTTTCATGGAAGGTCGATTCTTTGGATTGGATCCAAGACACTTTAATGTGAGTTCAGCAGCCTGGAAAGCAGCTTTTGATGGGTACTGCCCCTCAAGCCTTGGGTCCATTATATGGGTTATCTTGCGCCGGTGGGAGAGAAACGGTTTTGCATACTCAACCAGATTGTGTTGCCCACTTGGACGGTTTGAGTCCAGTGCTCTTTGTCCTGTGAGCATCTCTAGTAACACAACACCAAACCCATACACATCACTCTTTACATATAGATGGCCTGCACAGATGGAAGGTGTTAATATTGTTCTCAAGGCCATGAATTTTGAAAGTTACAAGAAATGGCAAGTGACATCCCAGTACAAGCTACAGATACATGGGATTTAAGACAAGGAAAAAAACATAAAAAAGAAGAAGAAGAAGAAGAAGGAAAATAAGGCACCAGAGATTGATTAAACACAAAGGGAAGAAAATTCTGAGAATTGAATGAGTATATAAACTTTAAAGTGTAAAAAAACAGACAGATCCTCTTTGGTGACATCTCACTGGGCCTGTGATCCTCCATTTTGATGTCACCAGGATGCTTGACTACATCAGCAATGAGATCCTCATATAAGCAATTCTTTCACATGGTTACTAGTTATAGGGAGGTACCTGTGGCCACATACTCGGGAGCAGCATACCCATTAGTGCCCATGACTCGTGTTGTAACATGAGAATCTCCAGCCATTGGGCCATTTTTAGCCAATCCAAAGTCAGATATCTTTGCATTATAATCCTGTGAAAAATAAGAAGAGATGAACGAAGAAGAGATGTAAGACTCCAAATCTCCATTAATTAAGAAGGAAGGAGTTTGAGATCACTCATTTTTTTACCGAGTCAAGCAAAATATTCGAAGCTTTAAAATCCCTGTATATGACTTGTCTGTCTGAGGTATGAAGGAAAGCAAGACCCCTAGCAGCCCCTATGGCAATCTTGAGTCGTATGCTCCATGAAAGTGGTTGATAAGCTGACCCCCCTGCAGAACCAAAGTATAGATCAAAATATATCACACCATTGAAGAGAATGATCAAGTTAGCTAGGCACTTGCAAAATCTTTCAATGTGAATATTAAACAGAAAATGGGAAGCAAAGGACAAAAATAACCACAAGAAGGCTGCATTTCACTATGGGCGGTTTAGACTCATCACTTGTGTTACTTTTTCATATGGTAGCAATCACTGAACCTTAAGTATAACATGAAAAGTGATGTCCAAAAGCTAGAGGATATGTGCAGTAATGATCTTGCTACCAAATTTCATTTTCAGTTGCTTCTGCAGCTCAGTTTTGAATACAGTAGGTTTCTAACTTAGTGGGTCTCTGACTCTAATATAATTTTACCAAACTGTTGTAATAAATCAAGAAAAATAAGCAACGCATTTTCTGAGTCCAATGACATACTTTTTTCTAATTTAAACACAATTTTCTTCAGAGGGATAACATAAATCTCAAAACATCTAACTGAAGGTGTGAAATATAAAGTATAGTCATGTGATTGAAGAGTGTAGTGGAAGTAACAAGCCCAGCAATGAAGGACTTGCAGTAGATCAAACTTGATTAAGTAGTTCCCTAGATCTGGAAACCATAACCAATGAAAAATAGTGAACAAAATTCTAGTCCGGGAAAACGTACTTCTGAAGAGGTGATTCTCCAAGCTTCCCCTTGGCATGAATTCATAGACTAGCAAGTGCTCTCTGTCATCCCAGCAGTATCCTAACAGCTTTACAAGGTTGGGATGATGAAGTCTCCCCAAAAATTGCACCTCCGACTGCATGGAAACGATGAAATCAGTGAGGATGAAACTCTAGTACTCTATGGTTGTGCACATGGTTTAAATAGTCAAGACATGTTGTCCAATCCATGGGATGTATTATGCATGAAAGAGACCTGCTTCTATAATACTAATTGAGTTCAAATTGAAAACCCTAAGGTCAGTCCATACATGTAGCATCATTGAATCATTTTTTCTTTTCACAAAATGGTTTGATATTTTCTCAAGCAGTCCCCATAGGTGGCACTGTGAATCTTACACATCTGTTCTCACTATAGTTTGATGAAACAATGCACCAACCAGTTATAAAAAAATACACATTATCTTTTTGCCTCTCTTCCAGTACTTGATTAACCAGTAAGTCATGGTATGTGTCCATACACAAATCCACCTAGAACAAGCTCAAAAGCTTTCTCAATATAGTAGTCGATTAGAAATGTTTGGACTTGGCAGACCTAGACAATGAATGGGAAGGGGGTGGAAGTCTTCTACCGACAATCTTATGCTATGAAAAGAGTCACCTGCTACTTATCCTTCATGGTTAAAAATTTCTTCATTCATAAATGCAGTTTAACCTCAAAACAATGTCTCAAGGGTATCCACTCTACAAGACATGGATTTCAGTTAACTCCAAAAAGATTCAGAGGCATAAGAAAATTTAAATCATATCTTATTCCATTTTTCATCGGATGGATTACTAGTCAATCAAGTTTATCAGTAGATTCTGATCAGAGGGATCGTCAGAAAGCACAAGTTTCAGCACTGTAGTAAGGAAAACTCTCTCTCTCTCTATCGCTCTCACGTTATACTTTTCAACCAAACATCTCTGACTGAAAAATGTAAAATAGAAACATCTTGATTCAATTCAAACTCTGCAACTGAGATGTTTTTGACTTTGACTTTGCCAATTTCTTAGACCTGTCACTTTACAACTTTTCAAAATGAAAAAAAAATAAAGGAAAAATACAAGTAACCAAAGTCAAACGTTAAATGCTAAGATCTGGATGCACTGATTTGCAGGCCTGGTTCCTAACATTTCAACTAGCAAGTCCCACAACTGCGTCATCACGCATTAAACAAAGAAGAAAATAGAAATACCCATCACGAGAACAAGAAACACAAAGTAATGAGTAGGATTAATTTTTGTTAAAGAAATAAAATCGCAACCAAAAATAACGACTGTTAAAAGAAAAAACCAAAAAACTTTATTCTATCAGAAGATCGAATTTGAGGTACCTGCCACTCTTCCAGACCTTGCATGCTCTCCGAATTCAATTTCTTCACGGCGACCATAACTCCGCTGCCACTCTTGGCCGGATTGAGCGTCTTTTCTTCCACCCATCCCTTGAAAACTTTTCCGAAACCCCCTTCTCCCAGGACTGTGTCAGGGCGGAAGTTCTTAGTAGCGCTCCTTAACTCAGAAAAAGTGAAATCTCTCAAATTAGGAGTAGGCAGTATTTGTCCGTATCTGTAAATCTCTTCGTTGCTGCTCGAAGAACACCCCGTACTACTCGAAAACACTCCTCCGTTACTAGAAAAATTGCTAGTGCTTTTTGAAGTGCCTGTATGCGATTTAAAATAAACAGATAAGTACATAAGCAGCTGATTATTTGAAAAAGGAACAAAAGAAAGAAGTTTCTTTTTATGATTCAGGAGGAGGTGGCAATAATTTCGAAAGTTGAAAGAACAGGAGACAAAAATTAAGGTAGAATTGCTTGAAATGGAATAACAAGAGACGTATCAAATCGTAGATAAACAGGTAACTCCTATTTTTCCTCACTACATAAAACTGAAAACAGAGCCAAAGGTAAAAACCCCGAAAGCCACCAAAGAAGGGTCGTTCTTTGAGCCGATTATAGAGCAAATGCCGCTACCCAATTTTGCTTTCTCATACAGAGCACAAATTGAGAAGAGGTAGAGAACCCAAACAATTCCACGCAAAAAACAAAAAAAAAAAAAATATAAAGCGGCTGAAGCTGAAGCTGCCATCAAAGCAACCTTTCCAACCTGGGCTAGAGGTTCTTGTCGTGCTCGGACTCTGAGAGGCCTTAACAGGCGTCCCGCAGCAGTTTCCCATAATCTCTCTCTCCTTTTTTTTCTCTACCAAGTTGCGAACATCCTCCAACTGTCACACCCCTGTGCTTTATGCCAGAAAGCGGTAGAGGACGGAATCCACGATCCCGAATATTTCTTGGAGAAGAGGTAAAGCAGGGAGAAGAAAAACCCGAACGATTGTCCTCTACGACTTGCAGTCTCACCTATATATTGCTTTTCGTTTCAAATTTCTCCTCTGAATTTTTTATTCTGGATGTTCTGTTCCCGCTGCGACACAGCTTCTTGGATGGTCAGTGAAAAAGAGTATGTGGGCGTGGTCAACGGCCGTGTCCGCCACACGTAGCGTGAACCTCGCCGACGCGTGGAAATTACCTGTTTGCGCTTCAATTCCTCGTAGTGGGCCCGTTTTGGAGTCCCATGCGGTATCTTTCATCGATCAAGATCTGGGCCCAGCCGGCAATCAATTTGGGACCCAGTGGAGAAAAAATTAAGGCTTAGGTGGCAACCGATGAGGTTAGGTCGGATCAAGCGAAACAAAATTGGTTTCAAATATTTGACTCCGAAGATTGATTAGTTTATTTAGACAGACAACTAAAACCCAGGAAAATTTGGGTCAATTAGATTGGTTTCTTTGAAGAAAGGCAAAGAGACTCCGCACCGGTCCGAGTTTGAGTCAATGTGTGAATTGTGGATTTGTGCTATGCCGGTCTGGACTAACGTACCCAACCGGAAATTCATTTGCTTTATTTTAAAAAATATGATAAAATACGAAAAGTATGCAAAATATGCTAAGCCGCTATCCCTGAGAATAGTCATTTGATGAGATGGCTTAGATAGAGTCGTTAATCACCATCGGACATATGAGATAGTTATTTTTTTAAAAATATTTAAAAATTTAAATTAATATAATATATTATTAATTAAAATGCTTATATATATTAGCATTAGTAATAATGTAGTTAGAGTAAGATTTCATTAATAATAATTACAAGAAGATATTGAGAGTTGTAGTTTGTAATTTTATTTGAAATTAAATGAGATGATGTATCATACGACGCATGTCGAATCGTACGAAGAAATATCCGGGGGCCCACATCATAGAATCATTGAAAAACAGAATAATAAATAATGAATATTCTGACCAGAATGGGAGGGGGGGGGGGGGGGGGGGGCCAGTGGCAGGCTGGGGAGAATTTGGAGGGAAACTTACGGATAAAAAAAAGCGATTCAATGGATCCGCGTCAGGAGGAGAAATCGGCTGGGAAACTCGTTCTGGTCGTCTCTCTTTTTGATATTTGAAAGCTGCAGGGAAACGGGGAATGAGTCACGTGTGATGGACAAAACAAAATTAAAAAGAAAAGTTCTTGCTTACGTGTCTCATAGATGCTGCACGATTTATTCTCTCGTGCCGCCGACTGCCACGCCACCATCTATTTTCGTCCGCTGCCACTTGAATCCATTAAAAAGGAAAGTTTGTGTAGGGCTGTCGATAAACACAGCAATAGAGGTAGAGCAGAAAATGTCAACGAAAGTGGATTTTTACGGGGTACTTAAGACATGGGAGATAACTTTTAGCCCGTGTGATTCATGTTGATGAATCAAATAAATCTAAAAATCATCTTCATGGTTTAATTTCGAAAATCCGGATTCAGTAGTATATTATGATCATTCGGATGAAGCGGGTACGATGCTTCGAACCCTCGTCAATTTTTTTTCCAGTCTCTCTTCCGCACCCTGCCTCTCTCGGTCTCCTCCTCTCATCTCTTTTGCCTCTGAAAAAAATTTCTTCTCTCTCTTAGCCTCCATCTCCCTTTTCCCTTTTCCCTCTTGACCTCCCTTTACCTTCTCCCTCTCGCTGTGAACGTCCTCTCGGCCTCCCTCCCTCTTCCTCTCCCTATCGTTGTGAACGTCCTTGCGGCCTCCTTCCCTCTCCATTGCACTCGCTCTCCCTCTCTTATCCCTCTTGGCCTCCCTCTTTTCTCCCTTCTCCCTATCACTATTCTCTTTTCCCCCAAAATGCCTCCCGATTTCATTCAATTTCCCCCATTTCGATTTCTATTTTCTTTGATTTTTTACATTTCGGCATCGAGTTTTACTATTCTACTTCGATTCGGCTTTGATTTCACCATTTGGTGTCAGTTTTCCCCAAATTCCAAAAAGTAAGCCTAAACCCTATTTTTTTGGATTAATTTAGTATTGTATTTCATTTAATTTTAATTTATGTGCGTAATTTGTATTGATTATTGCATAATTGTGAGATTTAGATTAGGGTTTATGGTATTTATGGTTCAATTTCATCTTTATAGGGTTTAATTTTGGGATTAAGGTTAGGGTTTAGTGTATTTAGGGTTTAGTGCTTGGTATTTAAGGGTTTAGTTTTTTTTTTTTTTTTTTTTTAGTGTTCTCGGTTTTTGGGGTGGTAGGGTTTAGGGTTTGGGGTTTAGGGCTTTTGAGGTTTTTAAGGTCTAGGGTTTAGGGTTTAGGTTTTGGATTTAGGGTTTGGGCTTTTTTCAAATATTTTTAGGTTCTCGGTTAGGGTTTAGAGTTTGGGGTATTTAATCCAGTTCAAATAAGGTTGAGTCGCCTACACGGACGTCCATTAGCCAATGAAACTTGACCCCCATCACTGATGAGGTACAGTTCGTAGTGAATGCGAAGTCATAAGGGCCTCTACTAGGGGTGTTCGGTGAATTTGGACTTGATGTGTGTGTTTTTGCATTGTTTAGTGCATTTGCAATAGAAATAGTTTGATTAATTTTGAAATATTTTAGAATGTTGTTGAAATTGTTTAAAGTGCTATGGAATAATTTTGCCATGTGGTGAGGAGATTCGGGTGTGATAAATATCCATCACATGGTATTCTATTTTTTGTGATATGTGTTTTTGTGACGGTTCATGGTTGTCTGATAATGTTTTTCCATGAGGACCATCTCATATTTAGATTATGAATGGTTGTAAGTTGCTCAATCATATGACATTTGGCCCTTCGAAGAAGATAGCAAAATACTTGAACTCTTGGTCGAGCAGGTCAATATAGGGAACAAGTTGCCCAATTGGGTTTGGAAGCATGAGGTATATATGGACTGTGTCAATAAGTTCAATGAAGATGTAGTCAATAAAAAAAAAATTTAGCAGCTCAAGAATCGAACAAGATCATGGAATAAAACAAACCAAACGGTAACGAGTTGTCTCAACACTAGTGGGTTTGGTTGCCACACAACGATTTACTGCATGTCATTCAGTATGACAAGACTACGTAAAGGTTAGTAAATCATGATATACTATAAAACATATTATATGTTTTCCGCATTACTAGGACACTATTCCAAGATGTCTAAAAGATGTTTTATTCTTGTATGATCATAGAGATGCTAAAAAGTATAAATGTGAAGGCTACCCCCTTTACAACAAATTGGCTTTGGTAGTGGGAAAATCAATAGCCACAGGGACAACAAGTATAATTCCTGTAGATCTGGGCGATGAACTCCTCCGCGGGTCGAATCCTGTCTCGATGGATGAACTTGAGGATGTTAATGTAGTTAGAGAAACTCCATCGTCATTCATTGACAGAAATGAGTCGACAGCTGAGCAATCTAGAAGAAGTAACCCGTCATCGTCAAGTTGTAGTAGAAAGAAAAGTGAATTGTCCATTGATGGCATTGATACATTCATTGATGCAATCAACCGTATTGCTTAGGCATTGAATGATGTTATGAAGGCTAAAGAGGGTGATGTTGAAAGCGATTGGGTCAAAGCCCTCAAGGAAATCTCGGATCTATCGGACGACATGAAGTATTGTGCTCCTGAATGGTTGGATACACCAAGTAAGAGGTCATGTTTATGGAGATGACAGTGGAAGAGCGGTCGAGTGGCTTAAATATTGTGCAAGAAAATATTTGTAATGCGTTTTAAGTACACTATCTTCTTTGGGAAGATTGTTATGTGTTAATGACAATGTTTAAATTATGACATTGCAAGACTTATCAGTATGGTTAATTAAAGATTTCTATGGCTATGAATATGATTGTTGAGTATGGATGAATAGGTTATGATTGAAGATTGATATTTATTTGTGTTTATGACTTTTAGGAAAAAATATAACTTTTAGGTGATTGAATTTGCAGATCTCCATAGCTATTATGACAGACAAAGAAAAGGTTGTAACTTTTGTTTGATTGACATGTATTCTTGTCGTCATAAGAAGATACTATCTATGCCATTGCGATAAATGTGTACCACGTTCTTGTGGGATTAATGGTCCATTGTATTTGCAAAAGGCATTAGACATATCATCTGTTAAATTTTAAAAAGTTTACAAGATAAATCAAATTGTATTTCGCAAATTGGCAGAGATATTTAATAATATAGGGTTTTTATCAGCCACAAAGACCATCTTAGTGAAAAAACAACTTGTCTATTTCTCCTAACTGTTGGTCAACAACAATTCTATAGTGTCACAACAGAGATGTTTGATTGATCGAACTGGACCATAAGTAGGTATTTCAACAAGGTGTTGGATGCTATTTTCAAACTTCACTCTGATTGCATCAAACGGCATTCAAAATGCACACACTCGAGGATTTTAAACTTTTCAATGTTTTATCCATACTTCAAGGTAACATCACTTGCCCTCTAACTAAACAATTTTAGATTAATATACAAAATTAGTCAATATTAATTGAAATTGTATAATTAGGATTGTATTGGGGCTATTGATGAAATTCATATCAAAGCTAACATCCCACTTGAAGAACAATAAAGTTTCTAGAATATAAATGGCTATCTCTCACAAAATGAGATGGCAACATGAACATTTGACATGCAATTCACTTATGTACTTGTTGGATGGCAAAGATTAGCAGTCGATTCCCGTGTACTGAAGGATGCATTGACTCACCGAGATAGACTATTTGTACCTGAAGGTAAATAATATATTTTTATGCAGTAATTTTTATCTGTTTTATCTTTATTTATTTTATGTAGAATATAATTTCTATTGTAGGTAAATATTGTCTAGTCGATGCTGGTTATGCAAATCTTCCAGGATTTTTGGCTCCATATCGAGGAACTCGATATCATCTGCGAGAATTTGGAGATAATATTCCTAGGAATGAAAAAGAATTATTCAACCGAAGGCACTCATCTTTGCGGAATACTGTTGAGATAACTTTTTGTGCTTTAAAAGCTCGATTTCAAATGTTGAAAGGCACTCCTCCATTTTCTTTTAAGATGCAGACAAAAATTGTAATTGCTTATTGCATATTGCACAATTATATACGTGGAGAGGATTACAATGATATATTTGAATTGGAAGATGATGATTCGGATGACGAGCTCGGTGGAGGAGGTGATGGGGTCCAATTAGGTGAACGGATGATGCAGACAACGATGATAGCGATGGTCTTGTGGAAGAGGATAACCAATCAACAAGCTTTCGGAGGTAGCGTGCATTAGAATCCACAAGAGCCGCATAATTTTGAGATGACATAGCGACTTGCATGTGGAATGATAAATGATGGTTGTATCTTATTGCTTTTGAATATGTGTCATTCTTATGAATTGAACTTGTAACTTGATGATTTTAATATTAAAGGCATGAACATGTTATTAGAATAATCTTACTTAGGTTATTAATAAAGTTGTATATTTATTTATTTATTATTTATATTAAATTTTATTACTATATTAAACTAGATACTTAAGTCTGGTAAATAATATATAGTTACAATACGCATTTGATCAATTAATTATTTTTTATTTTGTGGAAATATATTATTAATTAATACCACGTAAAAAATCCATCTAGTGTTATTAGTTAAAAATATTTATTTATTAATGTATTATATTAGTGATTTAATAGTGGTAATTAAGATATTATTAAATCAAGAATTTGATCAATTATTTTGGTTTAATTAACCCATTTTTTAATTAATAAAATCAATGGTTTAAAATTTAACGAAAACATATTATTAATTAATAATGAAAAAATATATATAGTGTGTTAAAGTTATGATTTGGTCAATTTTTCCTATTTAATCATTCATTTTTAGCTTAAAATATATCATATGTTATTAATAAATTAATAACTGAACTTATTACATTCATTTATGTTATTTGTAACGTTATTTATTTATTTATTATAATTAATCAAGTGCGCAGTTCATTGGGTCATGTAATTACTGTATTAATGTACAATAAAATACAATCATTAAATATTATAATATATAATTTAATTAATTAGTATATTAATATATTTTAATTATACATTAAATTACTTATTCGTGTAGTAATCACGTTTAGTTTACCTAATTTGGGGTTTTAAGTATTATGTTTTAATTAAGTATACTACTATAATTTACTCATTCTCCTGTTTTTTATATTTTTTTAGTACACATGAACATGTCCATACTAACACCAAGTTTGAAGATGAAATTCATGTAGATGAATAAAACAAATTTGAAACAGGATATGAAGATGAACTTCAAATTTTCGTTTTGTTGACTAACGCTTTGTCCGTGTATTACCTTACCTCCGATCATGGCAATCAAATTCTAAAAATTAAAAAAAAAAACAAATAAAAAATTTATGGTTACAACTGCGCACGATCTCTAATTACATCTATTTCAAGTCCCAAATGTTTTTTGAGCAAAATTAAACTAGTTTAAAATTGAACTATCTGCATTCTTCAATCACTTTACAAGATAAATGTAGAAGGTGACCCGAATCAATGGCCTAGCAAAGGCTGGTTTGACGATGAACCATGGCATTCGTTGATATGGACAAGCCATGACCATTTCAAATGTGTGTGCTCGCTGGCACTTGAATGAGTGATTCATTAGAAGACTTATCATTTTTATGCGATCTTGCTGGCAAGCAACCGAGTCAACGCCCTCTCACTCGGTTTCACTTGACCGAGCGATAGCTATCGGGCGCAGCCTATCAGCACAGGTCGGTGGTCAACTCACCTTTGAGCTCTTATAAACTTATCCAAGACCATTAATTCCCTACTCTAATGCTTTAATGAAGGCTTTTGAATTGTGTGATGTCTTGGGAAAACTCCACACAAACACTTTAAATTCACTTACTAATTCAGTTGAATTTTAATGGAAATACTCATATTATTTAACTAATTAATAAAATACTTTATTTAATTATTTACTATTTTTATGACTTTTAATATTATATTAAATTATTAATTTAAGAAGAATTTGATCAAGTGTTTTGTTTAAGCATTCTATTTTTTATAATTAATTAAATTAATTTTTTATTTTCATTTGTAATTATGATATTAATTTAGACTAAACAGAAAAGATATTTGTTATATTTGTTACTGTAAGAATTTAATTAAGTATCTAAACATTATAAAAGGTAACCATGTTTATTTAGGTATATTATTTTTTTATATTTAATTAATTTAATATCTTTATTTTAAAAATAAATTATTTCTTATTTTATTAATTAAAATTTTGAATAAAACTATCTTAAAAAATAATTCACTTTCACTAAGTAATTTATTTTCAGTTTCACTTTCCACCCTACTTTCCATTGAGCTAACTAAAACGTTAATTCACTTTCAAAGTGTACTAAAATAAGAATCTTGTCGGTGATTTCAGGAAAGGAATTAGGGAATTTTACCAAAATACCTATTTAAATTAACTTATTTATAATAATAACGAAGACCAAAAAATATTTACAAAACTACCGAACTTTGACCGGTCCACTGTATATGTGGACAGTCAAAGTTGACACATAAGCAGTCACCCCGTCATCAAAGTAAAATTCAGAGTCTGCCATGTCATCATTATTGACACATAATCTGCCACGTAGTTTACCATGTCATTTTTATTATTTTCTTTTAGCCATGTCATCAATGGCCACGTAAGTACGCGCCACGTCAGCCCTCGCCTCTCGTCTCAAATTTTTTCATTCTAAACTCTTCCGCGTTGTCTCCTCGCCTATCGTCTCGGCTGCTCTGCTGCCGCTCGCTCCCTTGCTGCCGCCTCCTCTCGTCGCTCCCCTGTTGCCGCCGCTCGACCTTGGCCGCTCCCCTGCTGCTGCTGCTGCCTCGGCCTCGCCCTCGACGACGCCCCCCTCTCAACCGCTCTCTCTTCGCCTCAACCTAGACTCTCATTCTTCTTCTCCGTTCCCCTCTGTTCATCCTCTCACCACCCCTCTCTCAAAACCGAAAACTATCATTTCTATCTCTTCGTCGCCCCCTCTCTCAAAACCGAAAACTATCATTTCATCTCTTTGTCGCCCCCTCTCTCAAAACCGAACCCTATAATTTCCTCTCTGCGTCCCCTCTCTTAATACCCTATTATTTCACTCTCTCGCCACCCCTTCTCTCGAGACCGAAGACCCGAATTTGAATTTCAGAAGCCGAATCAGGGTGATTTTTTAGGGCGTTTTTTAGTTGAATCTAATTACTGTGTTTAATTATAATGTTGATTTGAATTTAGGTGTTTAATTACAGTATTTTTTTTTGTGATTTATTGTTTAATTTCTGATTTTATATTAATGAAATTTCTGTCAATTGCAGATAAATTAAAATTATTGCAAACTTTAATTTTAGTTTATGGATTTTCTGTATAATTTGTTGTATTTTTTGAAGTTGCTAGTTTAATTTTAGTTAATTTCGTTTAATTTTCTGATTTATGAAGTTGCATTTTACTCTATTGATATAAGATTTGCAGGATTTTTAGTTGCTAGTTGTTAAATAAATTTGAAGTGTCATGGAATGATCATACCATGTGGTGAGGAGCTTTGGGTGTTATAAATATCCACCACATGGGTTTTTTTATTTTGTTTTTGTTTTATTATGTTTGCCCTAGTTACTAGGATGGGTAATGGAAAGTGGGTTGTCTATGTTTTATTGAGTTTCCATGTGTTCCTAGGGATGGGTAGAGAATCTAAGTAAGAGTAGGTTGGGTCCAGTTCAAACTAGGCTGAGTTGCCTGCACGGGCGTCCATTAGCCAACGAAGCCCGACCCCCATCACTGACGAGGTACGGTTCGTAGTGACTGCGAAGTCATATGGGGCTCTACCAGGGGTGTTCAGTGAATTTGGACTTAGGTGTGTTTTTGCATTGTTAGGACTAGTCATCTGTTATAGAATTAGTTCGATTGATTTTTAAATGTTGTAGAATGTTGTTGAATAATTTTGAAGTGTTATGGAATGATTTTGCCATGTGGTGAGGAGATTCGGGTGTTATACATAACCACCACATGGTATTTTTTTTGTCTATGTTTTATTTAGTTTCCACGTGTCCCTAGGGATGGGTAGAGAATCTGATTAAGAGTAGGTTGGGTCCAGTTCAAACTAGGCTGAGTTGCCTGCATGGGCATCCATTAGCCAACGAAGCTCGACCCCCATCACTGACGAGGTACGGTTCATAGTGACTGCGAAGTTATATGGGGTTCTACCAGGGGTGGCAATCCAAGGTGAACATTTACATTACTCATGAAATTTAAGTATTACTATTGATAACTGTCGTTTATATTGTGGTATTCTATATGTATTAATCAGTCATTTTAAAATTTTATATTTTGTAGCCATTCTTAGTGGGTGGAAGTTGTGGTTAGTGCCCATTTGGTAACCCTCGTTTGAAGATTAGGGCACGTCAGTTGTTGAGTTTCTTGATGATTCACCATTCGTGTAAAGACTGGTAATAATTCTATCGTTTCCATTGTATTTTTTGTTTCATTTCAATATATAGAGTACTTAGTTGAATGCATTAAGGTTTATTTTTCCTCGTTTCATGTAGGTTCAAGATTTGATCTTCCCATCTAGAAATAATCAATCAAAAACTTGGATGGGTCCTCCGGATTTGTTTGAAGATCTTGTCTAGCAGGTAAGAACTTGTCAACTTTTGAGATAATTCACTTTTAAACAGCTACATCCAATGTCTTTTCAAATCAGGTCAAGCTGCTTCTAGAAATGCTTATAAAGAAATGTGGTCTTAATGCTTGTAAGGTTTGTCTTGTTTAAGGAAATGTGGTCTTAATGCTTGAAAGGTTTGTCTTTTAAACAGCTACATCCAATGTCTTTTCAACCCTTTTGGTTTCTATTGTAATTATAGGTCCAAATTATTTAATTCTCCATGTTGGAACTAACTTGTCCTTTTATCCTTGTTTGTGTCTTTTGGCTTTTATTATTTACATAGGCATCCATTTGATTACACGAAATGGGGTCGCATATGTCAATTTCTCATGGAATATGGTGTCTTCGACAAGAAGAAGATAGTGGAACTAGTAGAAGCTTTAGAGGAGGAGGATCTTCTAGTGGTAACTACAATACGTACTGACCTTTTGGGCCACTGGGTGTAGGATTGCACATGTTATGGTTGTGAATATTATTCCCTTGATCTGTAAAGTACTTTTGAATAATGCTAGCTTTTGTACCTTTTGTTTTAATTTTGGTGAATATGCCATGAATGATCTGAGAGAAGGTTACTAGAATAGGTTTGTAGATATAAGAGACTAGGATTACTATTTGGAAGCTTGATCAGATGACTTAGAACTCTTTTAATATTATTTAACATGCTCAGTTTGTTGTTGAGTTGTGTAAAATCATTTCATCCTTGCTCTTGTTGAATGCTGATCCATTTTTCTATGGCTGCCCACATAGGAACGTGGGCAGCCATAAATGCTGGTGGAGGGTTTCATCTCTTCTCTGCAGAAAGGGGAGGATTCTGTGTATGCAGATGTCTCACTTTGTTCGCCAAATTGTTTTTGCTGTATATGAATTATGCAGGGTGTTGATGCCCATCAAGGAGATGGGCATGAAAGGAATTTCTCAAATGACAATTAAGTCTCAACATGCCGATGAGTTTCATTGCGATAACACTGTAAAAGGTGAGTACTCTCTCTCCCTCTTTTACTTTTTTTGTAATGAAAGTCGCGCTAGTTTCATGGTCCCTCACTTTCATGCCTCAATGTGCTTTTCTTTGTTCAGAACAGAGAAGGAAGTTGTTTTGACAAAGACCGATATGTTTATCTAAATGAAGAAATTTCAGGCAAGGCCCTTTCAGGCAAGGCCCTCTTATTGATGAAACTACTTGGCAGAAGGATGACTCTGATGATGAGGAAAAGGAGCATTATGATGATGAATGAACAGCTTGAGTCTATTTAGTTCGTCCTCTATGAAGTTTGTTAGAAAAATTGGGTGTATTATAACTTGGTTCAAGAAATGTAATTTGAGTCTTTTGAAACTATGTCAAATATGTTGGGACGCCATGGCTCCCATTAACAATCTCTTGTACCTTGACCACAATTTAACATTTTTTGTTTCAATGTTTCTATCATATTTTTAAATATTCATATTTTTTTAGTTAATAAATATTTTAAATTAATAATAAAAGGTGTTGTAAAATTTTTAATTAACTAATGTATTTTTTAATAATTTATTATTTAGTAAATAAGGTCATAAAAAGTATACAAATTAATTGTATTTTTAAATTTTAAAATATATTTTTTTGTAAGTTTTTTTATTTTTAAATATTTTAAATCCATAGTGGATAAGAGTTAGATTTTTTCTATTTATAAATATTTTAAATTTCTAAATATTATTATTTTTAAATAAGGTGATAAAAGTATACAAATAAATTGTATTTGTTAACTCTAAAATAATTTTTTTGTATATTTTTTTAGTTTATAAATATTTTAAATCGATAATATATGGGTAAAACTTAAGAGTAAGATTTTTTAAATTTATAAATATTTTAAATCCATAATAAATGGGTAAGAGGTAGATTTTTTCTATTTATAAATATTTAAATTTATAAATATTATTATTTTTTAAATAAGGTAATAAAAGTATACAAATAAATTGTATTTTTAAACTCTAAAATAATTTTTTTGTATATTTTTTTAGTTTATAAATATTTTAAATCAATAATATATGGGTAAAACTTAAGAGTAAGATTTTTTAAATTTATAAATATTTTAAATCCATAATAAATGGGTAAGAGGTAGATTTTTTCTATTTATAAATATTTAAATTTATAAATATTGTTATTTTTTAAATAAGGTAATAAAAGTATACAAATAAATTGTATTTTTAAACTCTAAAATAATTTTTTTGTATATTTTTTTAGTTTATAAATATTTTAAATCAATAATATATGGGTAAAACTTAAGAGTAAGATTTTTTAAATTTATAAATATTTTAAATCCATAATAAATGGTAAGAGGTAGATTTTTTCTATTTATAAATATTTAAATTTATAAATATTGTTATTTTTTAAATAAGGTAATAAAAGTATACAAATAAATTGTATTTTTAAACTCTAAAATAATTTTTTTGTATATTTTTTTAGTTTATAAATATTTTAAATCAATAATATATGGGGAAAACTTAAGAGTAAGATTTTTTAAATTTATAAATATTTTAAATCCATAATAAATGGGTAAGATGTAGATTTTTTCTATTTATAAATATTTAAATTTATAAATATTGTTATTTTTTAAATAAGGTAATAAAAGTATACAAATAAATTGTATTTTTAAACTCTAAAATAATTTTTTTGTATATTTTTTTTAATTTATAAATATTTTAAATCGATAATATATGGGTAAAACTTTAGAGTAAGATTTTTTAAATTTATAAATATTTTAAATTCATAATAAATGGGTAAGAGCTAGATTTTTTCTATTTATAAATATTTAAATTTGTAAACATTATTATTTTTTAAATAAGGTGATAAAAAGTATATAAATAAATTGTATTTTTAAACTCTAAAATAACTTTTTGTATATTTTTTTAATTTATAAATATTTTATATCAATAATATGTGGTAAGACTTAAGAGTAAGATTTTTTTTCTTTATAAATATTTTAAATCTAATATTTTACTTATTTTATTTTATTTTTTAAAATATAAAGTAATAAAAAGTATAACGATAATTTTTTTAATTAATAAATATTTTTATTGATATTAAATGGTGTTAAATAAGTAAGAGTTATTTTTTTAATTGTTTATTTAAAAAAATTAATTTTTTATTTCAGATATTAGGTAATAAAAAGTGTATTTGATTTTTTAATTTTTTTAAAATTTATTCAAAATTTTATCATGACATGGCGGATGACATGTCAATAATAATGACGTGGCAGCCTATGTGTTCATGTACGTTGCCGCTCTGATGACGGGGTGACACGTAAGCAGTCAAAGCTTCCGTGTTGACTTTGACTGTCCACATATACAGTGGACCGGTCAAAGTTTGGTAGTTTTGTAAATATTTTCTGGTCTTCGTTATTATTATAAATAAATTCATTTAAATAGGTATTTTGGTAAATTTCCCAAGGAATTAAAACCCTTTGACTTCGTTACAATGAGTTGTCTCTCTGTCTCTCACTTTCAAGTTTGACGATGACTTTGAACGAGATAAAGACCTACGGGGTGGGGGGGATTTATATTACAAGTGGGCCCAATCTATTCCAGCTGTAACCTATCTTAGGCCGTCCAATTTAATAAAGAATAAACATAGACCGGAGACCACTTTTGTACACCGAGCCACGTTGGGCCGGCATGGTCCTATAGATAATTGCAGACTAGACACTGAGAGGAGGAACGTGGACCTTGACAAAATTAGGACCACATGAACCAACTACTATAACAACAATAAGGTGGACCCAACCTTCAAATTATTCTATAAAACCGTTACTTCTTGAAATATTACTCATATGGTTGCAAAATATTCTATTAGTAAAGTTTCTTTTTTCTCAAAATCTTCTCATGTTATCTATACAATTTATCTCTCTGGGAGAAAAAATATAGAATTTTCCCTCTTGAAGTGCCCTAATTCGCATAAAAGAATGACAATTTAGTAATTTAGGCAAAAAGAGTCGACCCCATGCAAACGAGTCGACTCCTTAAGTGGGAAAATTAAAGTAAGTCTTGCCTAAGGAGTCTATCGATAGGAATTTAGTCCAATGAACTAGCAAAAGAAACAAAAGGAGTTTCCCACTCAAAATAGCAGGTTTTGAACTAGAAAGGAGTTGATCTCATTATGTAAGAACGAAAACTATTGAAGAGAAAAGGAGTCGACCACATGGATAGAGTCGATTACATGGAACCTATTAAAGCAAGGCAAAAACCCCAGGGTGACTTATGAATAGGACCCTTCAAGAAATGTGTAGAACCATGTTAAATGAGTTTAACTTATCTCAATATTTTTGGGCTAAATCGGTTAGTACAAGTTGCTACATAATCTATAGAGTGTAGTTAGTACCTCATAGGAACTTTGCAATGACAGAGCACCCAACATCAGGTACTTTAATGGTTGTGAAGTATTATAAAAAAAATTGAGTTATTTGTGTTATGTTTATTGATTGAATTGGTATTGATGTAAATTAAAAATTAAATTAACCTTTACAATTTGATAAACCTATTCACTCCCCTTCCCTCTTCTAGGTTTATCCTTGTAGGACCTGGTAAATTTGGTCTACAAAAAGAGGGTGTCTAAGATTCACAACCTAAATCAAATACTAGTGATGTATATATTGTGGCCACAAATTCCATATAAAAGCCTTCTTTCCTCCACTCAAACTAGTAGTACTTATAGGTGAACATACTTACACAGAGATGAGGAAGATTAGCCTCAAGCAAGAGATCAATTACCTCATCTTCTGTCATTTTCAGTAATACACATCCAAAAACATGCCCATATTCAAAAAAAAAGAACCCAGCAATCAAATCCTTAGGTACTGAAAAAATGGCTCTCAGGCATAACATCATTAACCTGTCGCAATCTGCACACAAAGTCGAACTCTAGATCCATCGATTAGAAGAGGCTTTTGATTCACTGTCTTTCTTACAACAAGCTCTTCATATCCGAAAAGAGTTACACTGTGATAACCACATAAAGACAAGTAGAATTAATACTCAGAATTCTCCATGAACTCTTGACCATAATCAAAACCAAATAAAGCATGCTTGTGTTTCTTCCATCCCAGTTATGTCAATCCACATATCAAAATGTATGTTCATAGAAATGGACTCTGCAAGGAATTATCTACAAGATAGGCAAAGGGCAGACAGGATATGAGAGATTGAAGTAAATTTTCACCTTTTCCTTGCTGTAAACTGTGATGATTCCCGGACAAGGCTTTGCGCAGCTGTAGGGAAGATCTTTCTCTTAAAAAACCATAAAAGAACTCATAATATTACTGCTTCAATTCTGTCAATGATCAAAATCTATCAGAATTTGTTGGTGACACTCCTAGACAGACTCAAAACTTGTCGCAGATGTTGTTTTTACAGAAGATGGTGGCACCACAATAGTTCGCCTTCTTTCGTTTTCTGGCATGTATGGTCGAGATGCTAAATACTCAAGGGCGACCACAACATCACTAATAAGAGGCCGAAAAGTTGGTTGCTCTTGTAGGCACATTGCTGCAATAGCTATCATATGATGGAGACCTTTGTTGGAGTAGCGGCCTTCCAATGATGGATCAACTAATTTAACAAAATTCCTCCAGTCCCTTAATAAAGGGCGTGACTGTAAAAACAAAAAAATAAATTTGAACTGGGATAATACTTCAGCAGTTATGGCATCACATAGTAGTTACTGAGCAGAAAAAAAAAGATGGTAATCATGAGTATTTTCAGAATTTGTTTGAAATATTTTCCACAATAACTGAAGAGATACTTGTCATCAAGGTCACTTATAACTAGTATAATAGGAACCAGGTTAGTAGTCAAGCAAGATTTTTAAGATGATTATTTATTATTATTATTATTTTATTTATTTTACCCAAACAGCTGAGCTTGAAGTTGCAATAACATAAAGAGTTAAGAATCTCATGCTAAGGAAATTTGAGGAAAAAAAATGATAATAATTGAATCAGATAATAATTAAACACTGACATGTAATATGGTGGCATGAAATCCAGTTTGGTGTTTTTGCAGGTAAGCATTGTTGAAAGTGGTTGCAAGGCAAAACATTTGTCACAGGTAGTGGCAATGGGGCTTACCCAATTTACAAGATTCTGCTGCCCTGTTGGTCTGGTAGTGTCATATGCTTTCTTTCCAGTGATCAACTCTAACAGAACCACTCCAAAACTATATACATCAGACTTGAGAGTGAGCTTGCCACTCATAGCATATTCTGGGGCACAGTAACCATAGGTGCCCATTACCCTTGTTGATACATGAGTATTGTTTCCAACTGGGCCAAGTTTAGCAAGTCCAAAATCAGAGAGTTTAGGATTAAAGTCGTCATCCAACAAAATATTTGCTGATTTCAAGTCCCTATAGATAACAGGTGGGTTTGCTTTGACATGCAAATACTCGATCCCTCGAGCTGCACCAGCTGCTATCTTTATTCGCGTGTTCCAACAAAGTGGCTCTATGTTTGGTGGCAGATCTGAGAAAAAGTCAAAATTGAAAATAAGTAATTGTATTCATGAGATTTCATTGGCAAGAATTAGAAAATTAATAAGAAGGTGTTGAATTATTAAGGGAACAAAACCAGTATTGTATTAGTACTAAATCAGAAATGGTGTTAATCATATTCTAGAGATCTCTATAATTTTTGGATGCCTTTAAGACACAAAAAGTATGATAGTAACCTTCATTTCCTCATGCATATTAAAAATTTAAGTGCATACAGTTCACAGATATATGCCAGAAAATAAAAAGTTATGGAGGCATGAGACTAGATTGTACTCAAACATAAAACCATTTTTAAATGATATTAAGATGAACTAGTACTTGGTAGACTCAGTAGCTTGTACAACGAAAATGTAATCCTCAGCTTGCTAACTGAAGAGCAGAAACTTCAGAATGCATGACAAGAAGGACACCAGTTATCAGAGGCTTCTCAAATGCTCAGAAGAAATCTAAAAGCCATTATATTACATCAAGTTTTCAAAATCTTGCACCCTCCAAATGACTAGTTTAGAATCAAGGCATAGATTGTGAAATGTAGTCAATCTTTTTTGGCAGGAACATACAGCCAGAATATTAACAGAGTTACCAAAAAGGATAAAAATAAGAAGTAGGGGACTTGCCAAAAAGATGATCTTCTAAGCTGCCCTGTGCCATGTATTCATAAACCAAGAGCCTCTGGTCTCCCTCAGCACAGTAACCGATCAAGTTCACAAGATTATCATGGTGTAAGAGACTTAACATGAGAACCTCCACAATGAATTCCTGATTGCCCTGAACTCCTTCCCTATCCAGTTGCTTGATTGCCACTACCTGTTATTTATCAATATTCAGTACGTTTCACTCATAAATAAATTACAAAAAGCTTGGCCACACAACATGCAGTTATTGTTATTATTGTTGCTATAGTCATTATGACCATTGTTACTACTCTAACATAATCTATGCAAATTTCTCTGAGAATCGAAAAGAAAGAAAGACAGATGCTAACTTGCCTGCCCGTCGACCAATTTCCCTTTATAAACACGTCCAAATCCTCCTTCCCCAATCAAATTTACGATCCTGAAGTTTCTAGTAGCAATTGCTAGTTCTCGAAATGTAAAACTATAAGCAGCAGCAGCCTTTTTACTACTATTTGGGTTAACGTCTCTCTGAGAAGAGGCCTTTCCTTTCCCACTTTCTGCGAGATAAAAAAATTAAATTGTTTATATGCTCACACCCAAAAAAGGAGGTTCAAAACAAAGATGACTGCACTTCCAGCAGACCATTGGCCATGCACAAGCATCAAATGTGCAGTTAAAATTCGAATTGTGCAATAAATACTCAAGTATATAAAATACCAGCTTTAGACCAGATCATTTGCGTCTGATGGAAGCACAGATTTCACCAACAATTGACAAGAAAGTGAAATCGAGAAACATTAAATTTTAGTGTAGACGGAGAGAAGACAATCAAATGGATGTAAAAATTGCCAAAATTCCAAAGGTAAAGCAAAAGAAAACAAAAGCGAAAATATAAAAACAAAGCTCTTACTTGACGACGACGACTCTGGGTAAAGCCCAGAATTCTTTCTAACGCTGGTGCTATCTTTGATCTTGCTCGTGTCCTTCTGACGAGAACCAATGCAATAAAAGCAGCTCATTTGCACATGCAACGGACCAGAGCTTTACTCTAATCCAAAACACCAGGACGCAAACAAATCATGACCCAATTTCCCACCGAACTCAGACCTTACAATCTCAGTTCCGACCAAAATGCAGCTCGGGTTCGTTAGACAGACTTGGTCATTCCTCGAAAAAGATCACAGAAAACGCAAATCAAAGATCTCAAACACAACCACAGGCAGTCCCCAGAACAATTCGCGTACAAATCAATCAGAAGACGATAAAAAAACGTTTCTTTCAGAATTTCGGACGTTGTACCCAATTGGGAACGTTCACGCATCGGAGGGGGGAAATAAAAATGGGAAAAAAACGAAGCTGTTTTTCTGTTGTGAATAGACGCGAATTGTTTTTGCAGGCCAAATTTCACGGCTATTTTGTCGCCGAAGTTACCGGCTTCTTACGGGTAACCATCATCGTCGCTACCTCTGTCCTCCTACTTTCTCTTCTCTGGACTCCAACTTCTCTCCCATCGCGGTTTCCTTCTCTCCTTGTCCATGCTGGTGGCCCCTCTGCAATTACTGCTTCTGCTCTCTCTCTCTCTCTCTCTCAGCTTTGATTTATTCGTGCCTGTCGGGATGGCCGTGACTCCGTTATTCACAAGAGAATCAATTGTTCAATTACGAAATTACCCTCCTGGGCCCAGACATGTGGGACAATGGGTTAGGCTTTGGTGGCTTTCCTGACGGATAGTCATGTTGATGGCTACGAATCACACCGGACCGGGTCCACAAAAGAGTGAAAGCGAAATGGTGTTTGATTGAACATTTGGTTGCCTCGTTTTGCACCGAGCAATGAGCCTCGACTCTTATGTGTGGGCGTGGAACGGTCCGGACAATTTGTGGGGTCAAGGAGAGGAACCGGGTTCACGAAAAGGGTAGTTTTGTCTTTGGTAGTGAGCTTAAAAAAAAAAAAACAATCAAATGTGTTTGTTTCAAAGATTAGACGATGTATCCAAAGAGAGAATGATAAGAAATAATGAAAGTGTAGATGATTAAATTCATTTCTTGCTGATTGAAGTAAGAAAATGGAGAGATGGGTCCCTCCATATTTGGGGATGGCCCCACGTATTAGGGGCACTCTCTCTCACCCTCTAGTTGTTCCATATTTGATTTATCATAAGTTTTCATAAAATCCTAATATTTTCTCATATAAACCCAATGTAGGGTGGGTGGTGTCAACCCTTTTTAAGCATATTGACTAACATAGGGATGCATTGCCCTTGCCCTCCCTACCATGTAGGTGATCCCTTCCTAAAGGAGAAAATAAAAAAGGTGAGATTAAATTGGTAAACAAATGAGATTTAGAATACTTTTTCTCATTTGGGATGAAATGGGTAAATTAAATAGGTTCAAGGGAAATGGAACAAATAACAAAATACCCGATGCCCAGAGGAAGAAAGACACAACCTCCCCTACCACCATTAAAGGGTGGGAAGTCCCTCCATTCCTTAGGTAAAGTTTTTGCACATGCATGGAGCCCTACTAGTTATTTTACTCAGTAGTTTATACTACTTAAAATTAATTATTTACCAATAAAATTATTTTAAAATTTTTTATTATTTAGTTTTAAATGTTTATATATTGTCTAACTTTTTTTTATATTTTTTATTTTATTATTTAAACGGGCTAACATGAACCTAACCCAAATTTGACATAACCTCCATTTTACCCTGGTCACAAGTGTTTGCATTAGTAGAATCTACTATATCGAAAGTCAAATGACATCTACATCAAGAGGCTACAAGGGCCAAATTACATTAAGAGGGGCTTCCACCATTCAATTGGCCACACCAACCAATTTACTTTATCTACACAAATACTTATGTACAATGTTTTTCAATAGTTGAATTTTACAGTACAAGCTCAAACAAAAAATTATAACCATCTCAACGTATGTAAATTCAATTGATTTCGAAGTCCAAGCACAATTTGTAAACCTATATAAGGATTTTTAAAAACAAACTCAATTTTTAAAAAAAAAAGATTTTTTTTTAAATAATAACCCAAAATGATTGAATAAATTACAGTATTGGTTTTAAAATTCATGGCACTAGTTCAGATTGAAAATCACCGATTACTCTAAAAAATTAGAAAATGGGTTATATGGTACACCGTACATGGGTTTCTCTAAGCAACTCAATCGAACAAAGAATACGAAATTCATGGCTCAAAAGTAGCTGCTAGATAATTGAAAATGATTTTAGAATTTAGGAACATCAATTCCAAATAAACCTATGATAAAAAAAAAAAAAAGATAAGAGTTCTATGTTTCCTACTACATAAAAATCAATTACTTCATAGCAATATTTGAAAGCCTAAGCTCAAATAGGTTTGTTAGAAAAGGGAATGTAATTTAACAATCACTAGGGTTAATTCTAGAATGAATCTAAGGTAAAACATATCAAAGATTTCAAAATAAAAGCTCTAATATACTTAGCTTTTAAAAAACTTGATGGATTGTGCATGTAAATTTCTAAATCTACTTCTTAAAATAATTTCGAACCAAAGAATACTTAAAAACAGTTAATTTTGAGTTTTGGTTTGAACATATAGCTTTTTTTTTGCTTTTGGGGTATAGAATTGATTCAAAAACTATTTTAAATTTACTCAAAACACTCATTTAGTTCTTTTTTTTTATTAGCAAAACTATTAAATATCTCCCATTCCCTTTAATGGTTGGCTGATCCACACTAGTAAAGAAAAACTACCTATGAATTAAAAATAATAGATATTTAATTATTTTATTTAAAATACTATTGGTTTTTTTGTTAATTATTGGGGGCATTATCAAGGGTAAGATCGACAAGGCATGGTCCTACAATAATATTATAATTATACCCTTCACCCTAGTAGGAATGAATAAGAGACAAGAAACATAAAATAATTACATCAATGACACTAATTACATAATATCATCCAACACTCTCTCTCAAGTTGGGAGTTAATGGCAGTGATCCTAGAATATCGATCATCCAGAAGTGCACAAGCCAAGTTCATAAAAGCATGATCGAGCAATCTAAGTGGATTGATTGATCATTTACAACATGGTCATTTCATGTAATATAACAGGATCGATCAATCCACTTAGACTGATCGATCAATCCCGTCTAGGCAAGAAAATTTTACATTGTATGATCAATCATCCCACATGCCTGATCGATTAGACATAATCTTGCAAATCAAGGACATAAAGCATGATCAATCATCAAGAAGTGCACAAACCAAGTTTATAAAGCATGATCGAGCAATCTAAGTGGATTGATTGATCAACTACAACATGGTCATTTCATGCAATATAACATAATCGATCAACCCACTTAGACTGATCTATCCATCTTGTCTAGGCAAGAACATTTTACATTGTATGATCAATCATCCCACATGCCTGATCGATTAGACATAATCTTGCAAATCAAGGACATAAAGCATGATCAATCATAGGAAGTTCACTTATTGATCATACTTGTAATGTACTACCAGATTGAATTTTGATTGATCGATCATACCCTAAAAATGATTAATCAACTTAACATGTCAGGTCCAACGGAAACATTTCATCAATCAATAAGTCATATCCTAACAGAAAAATAGCCATTATACACGATTGATCGATCAATCACTTTACAATGATGGATCAATCCAAACAATGACTTTCGCAAATGGGCAAAAAGAGGTTACTTTGGCTTTGGAAAATAATAAATACCCTACCAAACCTCACATAGAGAAGTTAAAGAACATTTATTAGCAAATTTATAAGCCTTTATTCTCGAAGTCTTATAATTCTTCTCTAAAGTGCTTGTGAGTGAAAGAGAGTCATTACCTTGAAAAATCTTTTACTTTTCCTCGCATTTCTTATAGACAAGTTCTGATATGCCCACTGTGCTACAAAGATGTGGATGCTTGAATCTCTCAAGGAGTAGGTACTCTCCAAGTGAAAGGGTGTAACTGATTTTTCATTTCTTTGATTATATTTTTTTAAAGGTTTATCTAGAACCAGTTTAATCTAAATAGAAAGGGTCAACTAGAGTTAGAATCTATCCAATCTCTCGAGGAGATTGTAATTATAAAAAGTGTGTACTTGAGCTACGCATAACTTAAATAGAGTTAGAATCAATTTAGGTAAATTTCAGCTATTAGAACTTACAAAGTGGAATCTCCCCAGTAAAGGGTTTTTGGGTGGTGAATACAAATAGGGGAACATCGATGATAAAAATTCTTTTGTTTCCAATGGTGTGTGATTGATTACTTTACAGTGAAATTGCTATATTGCAAGCTTTATATTACATGCCTAACTTATGTTTTAAAAATATTAAATCTCAATTCACCCCCCTCTAGAAAAGCCATCTAGACCAACAAAAGCATGCTATGAACTTTAATCAAGTTAAGCATGTTAGTAAATTTGGATGTACTTTGTATTAAATTATTAAGCATGCTTAGAAACAAGATGTAGTAACATAATTAAGCAATTTTTTATTAACTAGTTAAGCATGTTGTATTAAATTATTCAGCATTTTGCATTCAATTATGAAATTTATCTATGTTTTTTTAATGGAACCATTAATTATCCATTAATTAGTCCTTTGTACAAATCATATTATGAATTTTAATCATGTTTATCATGCTTTGAACTTATGGGACACATTGGATTAGGATCCAATTAGGGATAATGAGATTAATTAGGGATCCAATCAGTGATCAATTAGGAATAACATAAGAAATTAGGGATGATAATGTTTGTGATTGAACACTATAATAGTAATTAAAGTATTTCGATTAATCTGTGAATTAGTATACTAGACAAAAAATAAATTAGATGGAAGTGCAAACAGAAAAAAAGAGGTAAACAGTTATCCTTCTTAGTAAGCATTTATTCACATGTCAAACTTCATTATTGCCCCTTTTAGTAAGCAAATTCATTCATTGACCAAGAGAAATACAACAAGCATCACCAAATAACCCTTTCCCAAATTTTGTCTAATTTCTCAAAATTCCTGAACAGACAGAAAAGAAAAGAAAAGGGAATTATTTTCTATTGTTTGATTGCAAAGAATCATTAAAAAAAAAAATCACTTTCTCTCTTAGTTAACATTTTTTCTTTCACAAAATGATAGAATTTAGAGAGAAAAGAAAAAAATATGAAACTTGAGAGAAATTTTTAATCATCAAACTTTTCAAATATTATTAATTTTTTTTTTCCACATGTATCCAAACTATGTTTTTCTTCCATTTTCTTTTATTTTCACTTTCTTTTTCTCTTTCTCTTCTCTTCTCTTCTCTTCTACTTGCAAGTTTATGTCCTACTCGTCCCTTTGTGGTCATGTTCAAGTAGTGAAAGTCAACTATTAAACATGTTAGTTTCTAGTGTTTTTCCTCCTTTATTCACTACCTCAACCTTTGGTGGGTTCATGTCATAGACCACAAAGGGTGCTCTCTAGATGTTTGAGAACATAAGTCTACAATGGAAAGGACTTGAGGTATTGCACTTGGTTTTTCACTTCCATATACTAAGTTATTTCACAAATGCCTTGGGATGGCAATTTATAGGCTCAAAAACACCTCCTAGCTATTATTAGAACTTGGGTATTAATTAAAAATCAATATAGTTATTTTTGGAACATGAGGAGAAAAGTATAAAATATTTCTAAATTACAATGATTAATCATTCTTTTTCATTGGTCGATCAGTACTTTATAATTGACTCTATTTTTTGAACGATTAAAAATCAATGGAACGCTTTAAAACGACCTTGCAACATTCGGCATTGATCATTCACTACAAAAGGATGATTAGCTATTCTTAATTCAAAGGTCATGTTGCACTCTGAATGATTTATCAATCGTTATAAACAATGATCGATCGATAGACACATTAATCAATTTGTCTGATCCATCAATGACTTTGTATTTTAAGGTTATGTATAAAACATCAATTTCAACACTTTTTGAAATTCCAATCAATTAGAAACTTGATAAAATTTGTAGGATGATTTCTAACCATTTTAAGTAATTTCTGTAATGATTTTGAAATCTAATGCTCTATACTCCATTTCTTAAAATCAATAACTTATTAATGGTTCAAATATATATGTAGGTTTCAAATCAATTCTAATCATGGTAATAAAACTTCATTATGATTTTAAAAAATTGGAAAAAAAAATTTAGTTTAAAAAATACTTAAAATACTTATATTTGCACTTTATGTGTTGAACCAAACTATAACAAGATAGCCAACCAGGTATTGGGTGTCTTGTGCACCCTACCTCTCCACATTTTTGGAGAAGACAAGTGCAGAGCTAGCATAGATAAGGAAGAATTACAAGATACTAGGTCAGCTAAAAGTGAACTTTAGATTTGATGATACACTAAAAATAAAAAAATGTTTTAATAACAATTTTCTATGTATATGTGTATTTAAAAATGAAGATATTTTATAGATTTTTTTCATCGTAATTATTTTTCATGAAGATAATAATATTTTTCCAGAGTTTTTATCATAATTTAAAAAAAAATGGAAGGGTCTTCAGCTTAAAATATTTGTAAAAAAATCTGTTTGGTGGAATTTTCTTAAACAAAGTTTTTCTAAAATTGCAAATATTTTAGCACAATTTTCCATTGAAATTTTTTTATGGAAAATGTAAAAAAAAATTGAAAATTACGTTGAAAATTACTTTCTTATTATCAACAAAACGACGTTTTTCGGAGAATTTTTTTGTTGGCCAAATGCAGTCTACATAATTATTAGGAAAAAAAAAGACACCAAAGAAAGCTTTCTCCACTATTTTGAAGCTTTTCTATTGGTTTTTGTTGACAAAAATAATTTTTTGTAAGGTGTTAATTCTTTAACCTAAAATTGATGGTAGAGGCCACTCAATTGGTAAATTTGCAAGAGGAGAAGGTCAATAAGCTTCATAATTCAGGTTGAACCCCATCATGATTTTCTTTGCTGCCAACTACTGGGCTATCTAACTAAGGCAAATTTAGCTTATCTACAACATCCTATTGGAGAGATTGATATGAGATGTTGAATTAAATCACACCTTTGCATTGATTTAAGAGTGGTATTTATGCACAATTTTCAACAAAAATTCGAAGGAATAAATACAATCAAGATCTCCTAATCCAACGAGATAAATACAATCAAGATCGCCTAATCCAACGAGATAAATACAATCAAGATCTCCTCATTCGAAGGAATATATATAATCAAGATCCTAAACCGAAGGGAAGATAAGATAATCTCTTTATGCACCCTCAAGATAGGCCACGATTGGAGAGACCAATCTTGTCTTGTAGCGACTAAAACTGTAAAATTGTTGATTTCTAGGGCCAACACATTAACACAAAGAGATCTCTCAAGGGAAGAAGAGAAAAGATAAACTCTAGCTCGTGGAAGAGAGGAGAGAAGAAAGTAAGGGAGAGAAAGAAGAGGAAAAGGGAGAGAGGTGTAAGGACGAATTTGAGCAAAGAGGGAGAGGCTTGAATTTGGAGAGAGATTTGCAATAAGAATTTGGAGAGAGATTGTTTGGAGCCATCAATGTACCCAAAAAGATCATACCCGATGAAGAGAGTTTCAAATTGAAGCTTCCATGAAAGATAGTTGGTAGAGGTGAGTTTAAGTAGAGCTTGTGCATATTGATGGTAATGAGGTGTAACTTGTTGGGGTTGAGCACTTTTGAGTACACTTGAGCATATGGAGCTTCATTTGTAGTGGACATAGTGATTGAAGTGAGCTGGAACTGAAAAACAATGAACACGCAATCAATGACAATGACGATATTTTTTAAAACTTTTGTCGCATGTGTGAACCACTTAAGCTACACGTGTTGTTCACACGTGCGTGGGCTCCCTTTCCTTCAATTAATCAGAAAGTTTATGATTAATCACAGGTCGAAACAAAGAACGTGTGAAAGAGAAAGAAGGGGAGACCAAGGCGGCGACTCTCGTAGGCTGGATTCTGATGATTGTGGTTGGTGAAGGCCCTAACGAACTTCCTCTATAGTAACAACGATGCTTCTGTGGGGACTGATCGATGGATACAACACAATGGAGATTGGATGGCGTCGACTCGGGTTGTGCCAGCAATCGGTAGGGCGATGAAGGATGCGTTGTCAACATATAGTCTAAAGGACAGCGATGGAAGGAAGAATGGTTGTCGACGGAATTTGGGTGTCGGCAACAGGAAGATGAGATAATCTCAGTGGCAACATGCTGGAATTTAGTGCGAGTTTCCGTCGTAGAGGGTGTTGCAAAGAGGGTTGTTTTGGGACGTTAGAGCTCACTTCCGCTAGTTTAGCTTGAGTCGTTGGAGGCTCATGGAAGCTCGATCGCTGCAAGTTTCCACCGGAGAGGGCGTTGCAGAGAGGGCATGATGGGCAGAGAGGTAGAGGAAGCGATTTCAAAAAAATATCGGAAGAAGACAGATGCAAATGATTAATCAATCTGCTTTGTACCATATGGGATGCTAAACTGAACCACACCTTTGCATTGATTTAATAGTGGTATTTATATATAGTTTACGACAAAAATTTGAAGGGATATATACAATCAAGATCTCCTAATCCGACGAGATAAGTAAAATTTGAATCAGAGATAAATCTTATCTCCTAAACAAAGTGAAGATAAGATAATCTCTTTAGTTGAGTCCAAATCTTTCTAAAACCTTACTCGAGAGAGATGGATAGTAGACGCAGTGAGGGATTGTGTTTTAACTCTTATGAGAAATTTACACTAGGGCATTAGAGCAAACGTTATTTGTTGCTTCTTTTGAAGAATGGGATGAAGCGACTAGTGTTGAGGAGATTACAACAGAGGTTTAGGAGTTATTTTTAAATCCTCTTGAAATGGACATTACATTAAAAACAATTATTTCTTATCTACATTATACAAAGAAGCATATTGACCCCTTCAATTTTCCAAGAGAGACTCCAGCTAAGGCTGTACTTACAATGTTAAAAAAAAAAAAGAAGGATTAATCAATGTCTATGCGAAGTCATATAGGCTATGTTTGGAAGACAGAAGGTGAGAGAAAAGAAAAGGAAGAGAAAAGAAACGAAAGAAAGAGGAAGAGGTTTCTTTTCTCTTGTTTGAATACCCATGGAAAATGAGAGAAAAATGAAAGAAAAATATAGTTTCTCTTGTTTGGATGTACACATAAAATGGAAGAAAAAAGTAATATTTTCAAAATTTAAAAGTTTCTCTTAAGTTTCTATTTTTTTTCTTTCCTCCCCCAAATTCCATCATTTTGTAAAAGAAAATTTGTTAGCTAAGAGAGAAAGTGATTTTCCCTCTTATTTCCTTCTCTTAATGATTCTTTGCTGCCAGACAACAGAAAATACCTCTCTCTCTTTTTTTTTCTATTCTGTGGGATCCAAACAAGCCCTCAGGCAATTGAAACTTTAAAGTTTTTTATTTTTTGTTTGAGAGGACTCGTTGAAGCTTATGCTCTAAGAGAGGAGAACAAAAAACTAGGGTTTCTAATAAGCAAATAAAGGAAATATTTGAGGTTCTTTTTGTTAGGAATTAAACGCCATAATTCCAAACTAATGAGAATAATAATAATAATTATGGAAGAAAGGAAAAGCAAGCACAAAAACAAACAACAAGATTTATACAGGTTCGCCTCAAGGTGAGACTACGTCCTGTCGTCTGCCACTATAGTAATCCACTATGAAGATTAAATACTTTAAAAAAGAAATTGCACACTTATATGTGTTTCTGTCTAACCTCTCGGGCTACTACTCAACATGTTCCACAGTATAAGATGATAAAAACCCTAGTGACGCCCCTCAATTATAAAGAGAAAATTAGGGCAAGCGCATTACAAGAGTGAAATTCTCAAACTGCCCTTAATAAAATAACAGTTAATATATTGTGGACCGGGTGGGGGCTCTGCCCCCTACACCCCTGGGAGGCGGGCTTTCCGGCCCCCTTCCAACCCCCTTGATGACCTGACCGCGCAGGTCGATCCGCGACTAAATTAGCATAGGGCATTAATTAGGCTCCACAACTTAACACTTCGTTTTCCTTCTTCTTCATTTTACTTAAGAGATGTATGAGTCAATAATGATCTTTTTCATGGTAATTGGTCTTGTTTTAACTTGAAATGAAACATCTTTCATCTTGTTAAGGCAGATTTGTTTTCTTTGTGTTTGTCTTCAATTAGCCATACATATAGTTTGATGCAGTTTGGTGCAAGTGATGTCTATAATACTTTTGGCGTTTCTGCTCATATTTCTTCTTATGCTCTTTATTAATGGGTTGTAAGAAATAAACTTATTTCATTGAAATCCAACTAAAAGAAAACCCATTGGTTTTGTTTCTTTTTTAAGCTTAGAGGGATTCAGTACCTAGGCTAATTCAAGAAAATTATCAATCAAAGGATGAATTGTATGGCACTTGAAGAAATATCCGATTTCTATAGAGATTACTCACAATTTCTTTAACTATTAAGTCAAGCTATGTTTAAAAAAAAATAGTTTACTTCAAGGTGCTGCTTAATAAGAAAAAAAAAAAAAAAGACAAATACATAGACAAAAGACCCTCAACAATGCATAAAATGTTACTACCTAATACTTAATTAATATTATAGGTTTATAAATAGTTATTACTTTTAAATTATATGCATTATGTATCAATAATTTCTACCAATAATTACTTACTACATTGTTAATAAAATTTTGTTTATGCTATTTCAATTACAGTACCAGATAATTATCCTACTATATGTTAATTAATGTCTGATACTACTAAATATTTAAAATTATAATCGGATTTAATTTCAATTTGTGTATGTGATCTATAATTAATATATTTTTATTATAACCAATGTCAGAGCACGGGAGGCTGAGCCTCTGTTGCAGATCCTCTCGGCCTCCCTCTCCTCTCCCTCTCGACCTCCGTCGCAGAGCACGAGAGGCCCCCTCGGCCTCCCGACTTCTCTTCTCTCTCGGCCTCCCTATTTTCTCCCTCTCGGCATACCGTCAGAGCGTCTCCTTCGTTGTCGTTGTCGGCCGCCATCAACGTTGCCCGTTGGCCCGCCGCTGAGGAAGACAAAGACGATGTTTAATTTTTCCTAAGTTAGGAAAAATTAAACCATCATCATAATTGGTTTAATTATCCAATTAATTAAACCATTAGTTTTTCATTTTTTTGTTAAAATATTATTAATTAATAATATGTAAAATATATATTATGTTATTGATAAATTAATATATTTATTTATTTATTATGTATTTTTTATTTTGTATTAAAATAGTGAGTTTTAATGTTAAAATATATCTTATGTTATTAACACTCAAACATGAGTTGAAGTTGAATCAATTCAATTTACTTCAATTCAAATTCATTGTGGACTAACCCCTCACTAGTGTAATATAGATTTCAACCTCCTCTTTTCAGATTTGCCAAAAAGCAATGGTTGTAAGGCACCATTTGATATAAAAAATGAGAGACGAACAAAGGAAAGATGGACAATTTACCAATTGTTCTAAAAAATTACAAAAGTGGACCCATTTTTGTCATTACAAATGGAGATGACACTTTAGACCAGATCAAGTACCGGAGTACCGAACTGTGTGTGTGGGTATTTTAGTCATTTGATGCATAAAACGGCTAAAACCTGTAATCTAACTGTAAAATGACTAGGGCCTCAAAAGGCGTCCAATATCGAAGACGAAAATGCCGCCCCTGCCCACCGCCACGACGTGCGCTGCGCCTCCCTAATGTCATACACCAGAGAGCAGGATAACACCAATAAGAAGCTTTCTCATTGGATCATGGAGTCGTCTGGCGTTGACAATTATCCTTCTCATGTGCGTCTCGTTTTAGGCGTTCTCTCATTATCTGCGCTGATTCGTCGCCGAAGATAAAAACTCGATGACGAATGGCGTCTCTTCCTTCCTCATTACCGTTAAAAGCAAGGGTCTCTATTTCTTTCGTGTTCGACCTTTCTCAATTCTCTCGATCCTTCTCCTTCTCTCTTCCTCCTTGTCGGAAATGCGCTGGAGGTTCCCACAGGGGGCGTTCATCCTCCTCTCTTCTCTCATCTTTGCCTCGTTCTATCTCTCCCTCTTCCGTTCCTACCACCGGACACGGGTATCTCCTGCGGCCACGCTTTCTCCGTCTCTCTCTGCTTTGGTGGAACTCTCACCGTCCTCCAATTCCCGTGTCGCTCTTCTTCGCCATGTAGCTCGCCCCCGCTCCCGCGTCACCCCTCCCTTCTCCGTCCTGTTTCCTGACTGGGAGGTGGTCGTGTTTCTAGACGCCCCTCTGTGGGTAGACTCGGCTGGAGGGTTTTTCTGCCATTTCCAGGATGGGTCTGTCTCGCCTGCGAAGCCGGAGTCTGTCATCCGTGACGCAGCCGAAAACACTGCATTCAAGTGCCGCATGCCATCGAGTGTCCGCCGGCTACGCCCCTTCTTCTCCCCTATGGTCACGGGTTCGTCGGAGATTAATCCCCTGGAGGCCGTCGACGGACCCTTGCTCGAGATGTCCCGCTGGAGCCTCCTTGCCTACGAAGCGCTTTCCACGGAGAAGGATGTGGTTCTTTTCGTCAAAGGCGTCAATAGTCGTCAGGGAAGAAACATCCCCGAAGCATACCTCCGCTGCGTTTTCTCCAACGGCGTCAAGACAACCGTGACGAGCTCCTCTCAGGAGGTGTTCCGGTGCTCCCACCCGCCGAAAGAGAAGCCACCTTCCGCCGGAGAGAAGGTCAAAGTCTCGCTGGAAGTCACCAACCCAGATGAAACCCCCCGTGAGGTGCCCTCCACTGCTTATTACACCCAGCCTCCCTCACGTAAGTCAGCGCGAAATCCACCAAAGTCACTACTCTGCGCGTGTACGATGATCCGCGACGCCGCCAAGTTCTTGCGCGAGTGGGTGACGTACCACGCCGCCCTCGGCGTCGACCGGTTCTTCTTGTACGACAACGGCAGCGAGGATGACGTCGAAGCGGTGATCCACAAGCTTACAGAAGACGGGTATCAGGTGACGAGGACTTTGTGGGCGTGGGAGAAGACCCAAGAGGCCGGATTTTCTCACTGCGCCGTCTCCTACAAAGATACCTGCGCATGGATGATGTTCATCGACATAGATGAGTTCGTCTTCTCTCCGTATTGGCTCAACTCATCCTCCCCTTCCAGACATATGATACCTTCTGTCCTGCCAATGGCTATTCCCTCCTTGTCGCTCTCCTCTTCTCCCTCGTCGTGGCCGCTCTCCCCACTGTCGTTAAATTTGGCGGACTCCCAATTGTTCATGTCCAGACGCATCGGGCAAATTTCTATACCATGCCACGAATTCGGACCGTCCAACCAGGCCGCGCACCCTAAGAACGGAGTCACTCAGGGGTACACATGCCGCCGGCTGGTCGAACAGCGGCACAAGTCTATTGTTCTCTTAGATGCCGTCGACGACAGCTTGTTGAATCTGGTTCACCATTTCCAACTGAAAGAGGGTTACAGGTCCAGGAAAGTATCAAAAAACAAATGGGTGGTGAACCATTACAAGTACCAGGCATGGCCCGAGTTCAAGAAGAAATTCCGACGGCGGGTTTCAGCTTATGTCGTCGATTGGCGGATCGACATGAATCCCACGTCGCAGGACCGGGCCCCGGGGCTAGGGTTTGTGCCCGTGGAGCCTGATGGGTGGAAGACTAACTTCTGTGAGGTGAATGATACGCGGTTGATGGAGTTGAGCGAGAGATGGTTTGCTGTGGAAGGAGAAAACGGGCAAAGAATGGCTTGGCAGGATGAATGAAGATCTATCTTGGGTGGCCTATCCACTGACTGACTGAAAGAGGTTTAAGATTCAATGGCTGCATGCAGAGAACCATGTCTTATCTCGGGCGCGACGAGGAAGCACATTTACAGATCAGAGCTGTATATACGAACAAAATTCAAATAGATCGCCCACAAACAGGTCCGTGAGGCAAGTTCCGTTGTCTGAACCAGAGTTTTGATTGATGATCACCGGATGGTTTTGATGCTGTCGATGCTGTATCATCCTCGATACATTAGATTCAACAAAGATCAGATAGATTTTTTTTTTCCCAATTTTCAACAACTCCATTGTTTACGGCAACAAAAGAGTTCCTTTTTTTTATGATGGTTCCGTTATATTTAATTCTTTATTTCTAGCTTTTATGGTTGAATTACTGCAGGATAACCCATTAAAAGGAATTGGATCGATTCATTTCAGTTGGCTCGAATGGAAATTTAAGGATCAAAGATTTAGAAAATGAATTCTCAAATCATCAGTTTCATGAAAATCTATGCAGAAATCTGGAAGGTTGGAACGATAGGGATAGTCGCGATGCATCAATAATAAAGATTGGGAGGAATATATTTCCACAGTTCCGTGCAGATTGAAGAATGGGTGGAGTATCGAAAGGCTTTAGAGAAAGAAAATGCAGCTGGACAAGCAGGCACCAGTTAGACGCATTACAGCGCACGGTTTAGTTAGTTTAGAATGAATTTGTTGGATAATAAGTATTGAATTAAGAAAAGAGGAATGTATCCAGATTTTTAAGGGAGAAGATTTTTTATTGTCAATAATCTCATGTAGCGTGTCGCCTTCAAAACTTTGATTCTTTGTGCAAGCGCAGCAGACATGAAACTGAATTTCTTGCTTATATTGTCCTTCATTGACCCATCAAACCTCCAGATTTGGAGTTCTTTCTGCCTCTAGACTTGGAAGCGGCCTTTGCCTCCAGAAGATGCAGAGATGGGCTTCCCTGGTTGCTGTTTCCTGGTGTGTTGTAAATAATGGAAGCAGCATGTTTTCTCCCATAACAATAGGCTATCCACCAGATTATGTCTTAGGTCAGTCAAACAGGTGGTACGCGAAAAGTTCGAGCTCAGATCGGTCCTGGCTCCCTCCCGATCTCAAATAGATCTGCGCTTTGTTCATTTAGTTACACAAGCCGATCTCGACCAAGCCTCGGTTCGGTTCGCGAGCTGACTCGGTAACTTAAATGACTTTGGGCCTTTGGGGACGATGGGCAGTCTTTTGAAATCAGGTTAGAGCTTCGAGTCAACTCTCCTCCAGTCCTCTTCTTTCGTCCACTCTCCGCTTATCCTATCTTCTCTAACAAATCGATAGAGTCGAAAAAACTTTTGGATTCTGTCTTATGATCCCTATTTTAATAGTGCCTTCACCACCACCAAACATCTTCTTGTTTTTACCCTATTCCTTAGCCTCTTCAATTAATCAGTTTTCACCGACATTTTCGGTTGCCAACAGAATAGATTAGATGTTAAAGGTAATCTTTGTCCATCTTATAATTTGGTAATATTGAGGTTCTATAGAGAAGTTCCTTTGGCAACAGGATCATTTTTGTGAAATATTTTTTCTTCTTTCTCTATTTCATTTTTTTACCTTGGTCCCTTGTGTTCTACGATGGAAGTGTGAATCTTTGTTTGATTGCACCCTTGTCGAAGGTTGTTGATTCATTTTGGGTCACCTTCTTTCCCCCTTCCATTCCATTTGCTTCAATTATGTGATTTTGTTATAGTTTATATGACGTTGTTGCAGTTTATGTGGTTTTGTTATAGTTGTTGAATTTAGGATCCCTTTTCCAATATTTCGAACAAGGGAATAGAGAAAGAAAAAGGAGAAAAGGAGAATAACGCTCACGGGTAGAGAGAAGAAGAAAAGAGGAACAAGTTATGCGCCAAGCAAAGAGAGAGAGATTTACTTAAGAGAGAATTGTAAAACTTGATTAATTCCAAATTACAACACCTCTATTTATAGTAGAGGAAGTAATAGAGTCCTTATACAATTAACCTTTAAATCTCTTAATTAAATTCCAACTCTAACTCTCTAAGATAAGTCTATCATGAAAGAATAACACAATCTAATATAGTTCTAATATAAGTTGAACTATAACCCTTCTTCAAGAACGTGGACATAAGGGAGGAGGCCAGCTCGTGGTCTTATCCTTGTGGGTCCCACGTGATCTTCCAACTCATATTGATAAGATTCCAGCTCGTGGTATCTTTGTGGGTCCCACTTGATCTTCAAGTCTTCTAACTCCTATCAGCTTGTGCTTCTTATCTTCTTAACTCGTGCTAGCTTGGGTGAGGACTCTTCTTGGCATCCCACATCCTCATGGTGGGTCCCACCAGCTCGTGCACTATGGTGGATCCCATATTATGACACTCCCCCTCAAGTTGGGGGTGAAAAAACATCATAGATGCCAAGCTTGCTGCAGATGGTAGACATAATCTTGTGAGTGACCAGCTTGGTGAGAATATTTGCAACTTGACTTTGTAATGATATATGCCTTATAGATAAAAGACCTGTTTGGAACTTTTCTCGCATAAAATGGCAGTCCACTTCAATATGCTTTGTTCTTTCATGGAAGATTGGATTCGATGTAATGTGTATTGTTGCTTGATTATCACAATATAGATCCATCAGAGCTTCTTTGTAGAATTCCAATTCAATGAGAAGATATCTTATCCATAAGAGTTTTGTATTTTGCTTTAGCAGTAGACCGTACTACTACATTTTGCTTCTTGCTTCTCCATGTAACCAAATTCCCTCCAACCATCGTAAAAAATCCCGAAGTAGATTTCCAGTCATTCGGGGATCCGGCCTAGTCTGCATCTGAGAATCCTTCGATGTTGAAGTGACCATGAATTTTATAGAGAAGTCCTCTTCCTGGTGTTCATTTCAGATATCGTATTATCCTTTCAAGTACTTGCCAATGACTAAGTTGTAGTTTGTGCATGTATTGACTCACCACACTTACTACAAATGATATATCTGGCCTTGTCAAACACAAGTAAATAAGTCTTCCCACTAGTCTCTAATATTTCCCGATATCTACATCTTCTCCAGTACCTGCACATAATTTTGTATTTGAGTCCATTGGAGTGTTTGCTGGTTTGCATCCTCGCATTCTTGTCACCTCCAGTAGATCAATGGCATACTTCCTTTGGGATAGCACAATCCCATGTCTGGATAGCATACTTCTTCCAGTAATCCAAGATCATTTGTCTTGAATTCAACAAATATTTTTTCTTTTGTTTCCTGGATGCCCTCGGAATCATTACCAGTTAAAATGATATCATCAACATATACTGCCAGAATTACCTTGCCTCTAAGTGTGTTTTTAATAAAAACTGAGTGATCTCCAGAGCATCTCTAAAATCCTACCCGTATGAGGGTTTGACTAAATTTCTCAAACCGTGCACGAGGGGACTGTTTTAGACCATACAGAGATTTTTTTAGTCGACATACTGACTTCCCCTCAACTACATACCCAGGTGGTTGTTGCATATAAATTTTTTCTTTGATGTCCCCATTCAGAAAGACATTTTTCACATCAAGTTGATATACCTGCCAGGAAGAGTTAGCTGCCAGAGACAATAACACACGTACCAAGTTCATTTTTGCCACTGGAGAAGGTTTTCTCATAATCAATTCCATAACATTGTGTATAGCCCTTACCCACGAGGCGAGCTTTCAGCCGAGCCATAGACCCATCCGGATTATCTTTCACAGTAAACACCCATTTCCAACCGACAGGACTAGAGCCCATGTCTAATTTTCATAAAGTGCTTACATTTCTTCATCCATTGTTGTCTTCCACCCTGGATGTTTGAGAGCCTCCTGATAGAACTGTGGTACAGATATGGAAGAAATAGCAGAGGAAAATTGATAACATGCAGGGGACAGACTATGATGAGACACAAAATTTGATATGGGATGAGATGTAGAGGGTATGGTGCAGGATCTGGGTTCTTTTCTTTGTGCGAAGGACGAGTATCATATTGTGGGCCAAAAATAATTACAGACGATGGATTTACCACAGTGGGATCCGTAAACTCAACAGGTGTGGTGTCAGCCGTTGTTTCTAGGGGCTGAGAAGTTTCTGTAGCACGGGGCACAATCGGTCAAAGAGAACCTGGTACTGAAGATAAACCTGGAGGAGCATTGTCAGAATAGTATGGAGAGTCTTAAAAAAATGTGACATCCCTGGACAAAAGTAAACACTGAAGAGTGAGATTATAACAAACATAACCCTTTTGTGTACGAGAGTATCCTAGAAAGATGCACTTGATAGATTTAGGATCAAGTTTACTGTGTTTTGGGGAGGAAATTTGGACAAAACATTGACACCCGAATATTTTCAAAGGCAGTGAAAACGGATCATCATTTGGTAACAATATAGAGTAAGGAGATTTATTACCAAAAACGAAAGATGGTAGACGATTTATAAAAAAACATGCGGTAAGGACTACATGACTTTCATGGCATATAATAAACCTCGAGCTACCTCAAGAATATGACAATTTTTCAGTTCGGCTACACCATTTTTTTGAGGAGTGTAGGCACATGATGTTTGATAGAAAATACCATTTTTCTTGACAAAAAGATTCAAGTTCTTTGGAAATGTATTCTTTGGCATTATCAGGTCGAAGTATTTTTATGTTCTAACCAAACTGAGTGAGTACCATAATATGAAAAGACTTAAAAATCAATGGTATCTCAGAATGCTCCTTAAATAGAAACAACCAAGTGGTACGATTCAAATCATCAATAAATGTAATAAAATACCTGACTTGAGAAATATTTGAGATGCTCAAATACATCGGTATGAATTAATGAAAATGGAGTAATACTTCTGACTTCTGGACGAGGTGAGTATGTACTTCTTTGATGTTTACTCAGTTGACAAACTCACAATTAAACTCGAACCTGACTTTAGGAGTAGGAAACATATAATGAAGAGATTGTGAAGACGGATGTCCCAACCGGTCGTGCCATAGCCTTGTCTCGTTTCCACTGGTGGAAATAGTATTTCTTTTTGGCATATCCAGGTAATATAACCCCCCTTGCTCACGGCCTCCACCAATCACCTGCTTCGTTATAAGATCCTGAAATACACACAAAGTGGATGAGAAGGTGATAGAGCAATTAAAATACTTTGTCAACTGACTAACAGATAACAGATTCAAAGGGAAGGTAGGAACAAATAGAATATCAATGAGCGGAAGTGATGGTGTAACGGAAGTGGATCCTTTCCCTTGAACCTTGGTTTGAGAACCGTTAGCTATGATAACAAACTTATGTAAAAGACACAGAGATACAAAATGTAATAAATGTTTGTTACCTGTAAGATTCTCGGAGGCTCCTGAGTCAATTATCCAAGATGAAGATGAGGTATATAGCATACCTGAAGCAGTGGTGGCAGCGGTATTTAATGAGGAACTTGGAAAAGAACCCATCATTTTCTGCAACAACTCATATTCTTCATTAGTAAAAATTTTATTTTCAGTTGATTTTGTGGGTTGATCCTCCTTTGTATCACCTACCAAGGTTTGATTAGCCTTTGTCAAGTCTGAGTTGTCGTTGGCATTATAACATATTTCTCCATAGTGACCAATTTTTCTACAGTAATTCATTTCCGTGTAATAGCATGTATCGATATGTGGCCATATCTCCCACAATGAGAGCATTCTTTCCATAATTTTCCATGTTTTTTATTAGCCAACTAATCACAATGGTATCATTTTTGTTATAAAAAATGACTTCTTAATCAATAGGCGGTCCACGTTGGTGAGATGACCAAGTAGTTCCTTTGTTATATAGAAACCTTCGAACCGATGTGGACCAACTCATAAAATTTGATACCCTTCGTAAGGGTATTATAGTAATCCTAAGTATACCACCTAGGGGTGGCTTCCAACCGAGCCGACTCGCGAGCCGCTCGAGTTCCGCTCAGTTCGATTCGTCATATTTTGAGCTCAAGCCGAGCTCGAACTCAGAAATGGGCTCGTTTAGATTAACGAGCCGAGCTCGAGCAGTCACCGGCTTGCGAGCCTACTCATTAATTTAACAAGCGATTCCAGGATCGGGGGATTTGGAAAAAATTTGGGTAACGTCTCATCCATTTCGTCATGCCGCCTGTGAAACCCACACTTCTCTATGCCATTTCTCTGCCATTTTCGTGTGGTTTCAGCATGATTTCTCGTGGAAATCGCTGTCCGTCGGCAGGTATTCAGGGGAAATGGGGGATTTGGTCTTCAAATCCCTCGTTCTCCCTCTCCCTCTTCGATTCCTCAATTTCTTCCTCTGCGATTTCTTTCTCTTCTTCCTCTGTGATTTCTTTCTCTTCTTCCTCTTCAATTTCTTCATCCAAAGTTTTTCCTCGCCGACGAGACGAAACGACGGTACGATGGAAGGAGGTAAGATTTTTATCTAATCTTCTGGTTTTTTTTTGTCGCCGACCTAACCCTACAAAATCTCTAATTCTCGCTTCGTTTCAGCAGTGCTCCTTTATTGTTGGAAAGGCTTTTTGGATATCCGAACGGCGAACACTCTGTTTCTGTAAGTGAAATATTCTGTATTAGAATGCAGTTATGCCTAAGCAAAGATAATGATCTGTTTCTTTTTTTTTTTTTTTTTTTTGCAGATATTTACAACTGACAGTTTTCTTGAACTTACAAAGTACACTCGGGAAGAAATTCTTGGAAGAAACTGTCGGTATCAATTTTATTTCATGATTTTGAGTGTTGATAACATATTTTGTTGACTATTTGATATATTGTCATGGTTTAGGGACTTTTTTAGTTCCAGTCCAGTCCTGTGTCTTAGATTTGTAAAAGGTTTATATTTGTTCTATAGTACATAATTGGTTCCCTTCCCCTTTCTCTTTCACTCTCTCTTTTTTCCAAAAAATCCCTGAAAATTCATATCCTTTCTTATCTCATTGACTTCTTTTTTTTTATCTTTCTTCATATATAGCACTCGAATGTTTAAAAAAACTAGCCATTAGGATTAAATAAGGTTATTTTTGGTATTTTATAAAAATAGGTCAAAATAAGCTCCAAATTTTATGATAATATAATCAATAAATTTTATTTTTACTAGTGAATATGTTGGTAGGTCACTTAAAAAATTTGGAGACCTATAGCTCTCTTGTAACTCAGGTTAGTTGTGGATTTGTATCTTATTACTTGGTATGAATCTTTCCTTCTTTACAAGCTTCTTTCGGTCTTTGGTTTATTACTTGGGCTTGAATCTTTCCTTCTTTACAAACTTATTTCGGTCTTTGGGTTCCAATTCTTCTTGCTTGCTGATGGGATTGAATACAATGGAGGGGTTACTGGGGTTCACTTCCTTTTTTTTTTTCTACATTCAGATGGGTTCAAATCCAGGTATGGATTCCAATCCTTTTCTCAAAAAAATTGGAAACACTTTATTTTCTATAAAATTTTCATTCAAGGATTAGGGTAAATTGTAAGTGTTTGTTATTATCAAAATTCATGTTCTTGGAAACATATAGAGCCCTTCATCTGCATTATCTATCATTCCCCTCTAAAATTGAAACTCGAAGTGACTTTTAAATTATTTACTTTAAAACCTCTCAATTCACTAGAAATACTCAACTATATCTCTTCTATTGTTATCACATTAACACTCAATTAGTTGTTATCCTAGTTGTGCTAGAGTAAGGATTATCCTAACCTTCCAAGGATCTCAAGTAAAGTACTTACCCATCTCAAATTTGTTAAACCCAATCCATAATGGGTCACATATGGATCATATGGTCTAATTCCACTTTGACTAATTTTCAGCCCTAAGGATATGTTTGGAACCCACAGAAAAGAAAAGAAAAGAAAAGAAAAGGGATGAAAATTTTATTTCTTGTTGTTTGGCAGCAAATAATCATTGAGAGAAAAGAAAATAAGAGAGAAATAGAATTTTCTCTCACAAAATGAGGGAATTTAGAGTGAAAATAAAAGAAATAGAAACTTGAGAAAATAAATTATTGATCAAAATAATAACATTACTAATTTTCTTTTCTTTTCCATTTTCTACGTGTATTCAAACAAGAGAAACTATATTTTTCTTTCATTTTCTCTCTCATTTTTCATGGTCATCCAAACAAAAGAAAATAAACCTTTTTTCTTCTCTTTGCTCTTTCTCTTTCTCCTTTCTTCCTTTTTCTTTTCTCTCTGCTTTCTATGTTCCAAACACAGCCTAAAGGTGAGGAGTTATGTGATTCTAGGTGTTGTGGGCCAAAAAGGATTATGGGATCCTGGGTTAAGTACTTAGCTTTTCACTACCTACCAGACCGGTCTTTTGGGTAGTATTGGCTAGGTACCCAACATTTGGTATCAGAGTTAGCGCTACGTCGTGAGTTCGATTCCCGACGATCGCGAATCTCAGACGTAGGCATCCACGTAACAGTGGACCTATGGTGAAATAGGCTTGGGACCTCGTTGCTAAGTGTTAAGCCGTCGGGTCGTCGGGTCGTGAAGGTGGGTGTGATGTTGTGGGCCAAAAAGGATTATGAGATCCTGGGTTTAAGTACTTAATTTTCCACTACCTACCAGACCTGTCTTTTGAATATTATTGGTATTGGCTATGTACCCAAGACTAGGTTTCGAGTGTAGTTATACAACTTATGTAAACGCAAAATAGAAATAATAAATTATGTGCATTCGAAAAAACTTACAAAAAAAAAAGTATCAACAAATAGATAGGAAACATCTCAAAAACTTCTATAAATCATGAATGAAATCGAGATAAAAAAAAACAAATAGGATATATGTAATTGAAGCCTAAAATCAACTTCAATTTGCAAGGAGTTGCAAAGATGATGGGACCAAAAACCCAAACTTAACTTGCAGGTTCCAAAATTAAAGCCCTCCATCACATAATAATTATACTCGAATGTTCATTTAAGGATAAAATTTTCAAAATTCCTCCAAAAAAAGTATCTTACTATCTTATAGTCGCAGGACCGGCATCATGACGGTTACTAGTACTAACCTCAACAATGGATTATGTGAAGTTGTTTTGTAGACAGATTCAATTAATATTTATCTATGTTAGGTAAGTGTATATATATTAAGTGTCATCACATAACCTCTAAAATTTCCCAATTTGGACTTTAGATATAGCCCGAGCCATGATTCAAATATTTTTGTATCAGCTATTCAATTGGACCTAGATAAAGATATAGAATCATTAATAGCTTCTACCCAAGTGGTTCAGTGAATTCCATTACTACTTCAATGCAATTGAGGCAGTTGGAACAGGATGACTTGAATGCAATGTAGCAAAATAAAATGAACCCCAACAAGCAACATTTATGACTTAATACAACCAAATTAAAGCCAACCTCGTGGCCAATCATATGAGCATAACTCAGTCAAACTAGTTAATTGAATGCCATTACCCTTATACAACAAAAAAAAAAAAAAAACTCAGTTTATGAGGCTCATTACAATTATTTAAATTCTCGAGTCTGATTTCAATCATATTACCTTGTCGTAATGTCATGAGCTTCATGAGTTCTTAAAGGTCTGTTTGGAACCCCTAGAAAAGAAAAGAAAATGAGAATTTAACCATTATTATTACTAAAAAAATTTAGTGAAATTGAGATAATAATTAAAAAAAATTTACTAACTATGTTTTAGAATAATAATGATTAAATTCTTATTTTCTTTTCTTTTCTTTTCAATGGGCTTCGAAACAGACCCTAGATGATTGCTGTCAGATATTTCTGGCAATTTTTAAGGAAAATCCCATGGTTTTTCAATGCCAGATTAGTTGACCTAATTCTATCCTCCTACTTATTATTGGTTAATGCATACTTAAAAATTTTGGATTACAAGATGACTTTTTAAGCAAATCTTAGAAGCCAATTATTTAAGGGACAGAAAGATTAAGTGAAATTACAAGAAAACTGTCTTATCTACTAAGATTCATCCAGCAATCATTCTGCTTTGTTTTTTCCCAGCTTCCCTGATTGCCACTCTGTTATGATCCTCACATCTTCCAAGCTATCAGGGAAATTATCTAAACAGATACTCAGGTATAAATTAACCAGCTTGACATGCTTATATGCATCAGAATATATCTCTCCATGTGCTTCTGTTTGAGCCTGTTATTTCTTAAATCTCTCCTCCTCTTCATATGCTCATGAAAACTGTTATTTTTTCGATTATTCATGTTCACGTCCGAACGTGTCATTCTAATTAGATATATTCAGTAAGAGTAGATTCCTCACTGGGGAAGCAATGTAGCTGTCACCTTTCTCTGAGTTTCTCTTCAGGGCTTCGAGTTTTCTCCGAGTTATAGATTTAATTTACAGAGATTTTAACCTTTGCTGTTTTAGCTATTAATGGCAAATCGCATAACTACGGCCCCTGTTGGGCACTAAATTATTTAGGGTGAGACTCCGAGGGCTTCTAACCAGCTCGTCTTCCAGAAGGGAAAAGATATGGAAAGATACAGGTCTCCATTAAATTGGGGTGATGGGAGGCCGTTGAAAAAAGTAGAAAGAGTCAGATAGAGGAAATATCAGATGAGATGCTGGATGGGGCGCATTTTATGACATTATATTATTTCTCTGTATAAAATCTAGCTTCAACCTTGCAAGAGTTCAAGTTATTGTAAGGGAGAGAAAGAGAGAACGTTGCAATGGCTGACACTTTTGCAGGTCTGGGAGAAGAAGAAAACCCACAAGGTGGAAGCAAAGTTCTGCCTTTCTCTTTCACACCAAGGCATGCACTGCCTTTCTCTGTTCTTCTCTATTCTGGATTCAGTTCTGCGTTTTCTGTCAAATTATCTAATGCGGAAGTGTTTAACTGGAGATCTCTTCTTTCTTGTTTGTTCCTTTTAGATCTGAAGCAGGGAAGAGAGAAGAGATAAGCAAAGGTCCAGCTACCTTCAAGCAATTGCTCTCCGAGAGGCTGGGGTTGGAAGAACTTGTCTCGTTGTCGGTAGGTTATTGGATAGATAGATTTACCTAAATGCCATTGACTTACTGATTTGTGCATGGAGTGTTGCAGTGACGAGAGTGGGTCACTATTTTTCTGAACAAATTTACGGTTATCGTCCACGACTAATTCCAGTCTGAATCAACTTCTCAGGTGTGGCGAGCTTCTGTGGCAGAGGTCCTGGGAACGGCGGTTCTTGTCTTTCTCATCGACACCATTGTCATCTCCTCCTTCCAGACTGACACGAAAACCCCGAACCTGCTCATCTCATTCCTCGTCTTTCTATGTGTTACCATACTACTACTGGCTACAGCACCCATGTCCGGCGGCCACATAAACCCCATCATCACCTTCTCCGCCGCTCTCTTGGGCCTCATCTCTCCAACTCGAGCCACCATTTACATCATCGCCCAGTGCTGTGGCGGAGTGCTGGGCGCTCTAGGGCTGAAGACCGTGGTAGGCCACAGCATTGAGCAGGCTTTCATGCTTGGTGGGTGCACCCTCAGGGTGGTGGCGCAAGGCCCAGGAGTAGCCGTCTCAGTGGGAGTCGACACCAGCCAGGGCCTCTGGCTCGAAATCATCTGCACCTTTATCTTCCTATATGGCTCGATCTGGATCGCGTTTGACAATCGACAGGCCCGAGCTCACGGTCCGGTGATCGTATGCTCCATTGTTGGCGCCGTGCTTGGTCTCCTGGTATTTGTCTCATTAACAGTAACGAACCAGAAGGGATACACAGGAGCAGGGTTGAACCCAGCAAGATGCGTGGGGCCTGCACTTGTTCGTGGGGGGCACCTCTGGGAAGATCATTGGGTGTACTGGGTGGGGCCTGCCATCGCCTGTGTGATCTTCTATATCTACATCAAGATCTCTCCTCGGCAACATTTTCACGCAGACCATGACTTCAAGTATGATTTTCTCACCACATTGAAGCTCTTGTTCTAGAGGTCTTCGATTTAGGGTGCGTACTGCGCACCACTAAACGTATAAATGATGTGTAAGCAGATTATGTGAAATTTTACGTTCCAATATCATATAGATGAGATTATAACCCTGTTGTTTGAATATCATATCTGATAGAGTTTACTAAATTACCCAGTTTTTTTTTTAAATAATAACACAAATAACAAATTTTTCAACTTAATATCACAAATACTCAACTTTGACCGATCAACTACACATATGAATAATCAAAGGCAACACGTAAGCTTTGACTGCTTACATGGTACCACATCACCATCCGAAGAACCTAATAACATATCACCAGCCACGGCAATATAAAGCCACATTATCATCCATGTAGGATGCCATGTCAATGAACAACCTTGTTATTATCCATGTTGGCTTTTAAAAAAATTACTAATTATTTTAAAATTATAAAATATCTTAAATCAATAATAAATGTTTTAAACATATTAGAGGAAGTTTTTATTATTGTAAATATACGATAATAAACGGGTACCGTTAAATTATATTTTTAAAAGCTAAAATAAATTTTAATTAAAATTATTTAAAATCGATAAGGGAAGGTGTTAAATAGGTAAGAATAAAAAATTTTAATTAAATAATATACGATTTTTATATTTTGTTATTATAAAAAAAATTAGTAAAATATGTACCAACAAATAAGAATTTCAAAACTAAATTATTTTTTATAAAATATTTTATTAAATTAAATAATATCTTAAACGATAATGTAAGGTATTAATTATATTAAAAAATAATTTTAAATAATTAATAATTAATTTTTTTATTTTTTATTATATTAAAGTGAAGGTAATGAAATGAAATGCGTAAGATACTTAAAACCATAAATTAATGTTTTTAAATTATTTTTAATTACAAAATAACCTAAACCAATCATGAAAAGTAAATGGGAGAAAAAAAGCTAGCTAACATGGAGGGCTTATGTGTCATTAGGTTACTTTCTATGATAACATGCCATCTTATATAGATGATGAAGTAGCTTTCGATGACATGGTAGGTGACATGTCAATAGGCTCATTAGATGCTAATATGGCATGATGATGTGTGACTATGTAAGCCGTCAAAGATTATGTGTCACCTTTGACTGTACACACATGTGTAGTTGACTGGTCAAAGTTGGGTATTTGTGATATTAAGTTCAAATGTAAGTTATTTGTGCTATTATTTTTAAAAAATGAGTAATATAATAAAATTCCCTTTTCTAAATAAATTATTTTTAATTACAAAATAAATTAATCAATCATGAAAAATAAATGGGCGAAAAAAGGCAAGCTAACATGGAGGGCTTATGAGGCACTCGATGACATGCTATGATAACATGCCATCTTATATAGATGATGAAGTAGCTTTCGATGACATGGTGGGTGACATGTCAATAGGCTCATTAGATGCTAATTTGGCAAGATGATGTGTGACCACTTAAGCCGTCAAAGATTAAGTGTCACATTTGACTATACACATGTGTACCTAACTGGTCAAAGTTGGGTATTTGTGATATTAAGTTCAAATGTTAGTTATTTATGTTATTATTTTTAAAAAATGAGTAATATAATATAATTCCCTTTTCTAAATATGATTTAAACAGAAAACAATAACCATGGACACAATAAATAATGAACCACTTAGTGGCCCTCAACCCACACATTCAACTTGCTATAATATTACTCGATTACATGCCTAAATAATTAATCGCTTAGTAGGTCTATTTCTCAACCTTGTCACCTAATTATTTTTCTTAACACTTTTCAATGTGGGATTTTTTTTCCGACTCAAAAGGTAGCCACTTATGGGGTACAAGAACTTTCTTCCCATGCAATTAAACAGGAAAATTTGGCATCAGTGTGGAGGACCCCTTGCCCCCACAACTATCAAAAAAGAGAGGAGGGGTGCCCCCATCGCCCTCTCATAATTATCACTTCAACAAGTGATGATGTAAGGAATGCTACATGCACCAAAGAAATGTAAAATAAATCCCTCGTCCACCTTCAGCAATCGTTTATATAAGCCTCTCTACTCAAATCAAACCAGTTAGATTTTCTCTTTCCAGCGACGGAGAGAAGACGAGGCAAGAGGTCCGTGTCGTGATGGGGTGGATTTTCTGAAAATGTATCATATGTGAAGGCTTAACTCGAGAGAGAAAAAGCAAAGAGAGTCGACAACCAGGACCCAGAAGCTGAATTGGATGACAAACAGACACCATGACAACCAAAACCAACCAGCAAAACGGAATTTCGAGAATCAACCCACAAAAGAAACAATCTCGAACAAAAAGTGTAGAATATAGAAATGTAGAATCATATTTCGGTGATTATTATTGATCAAGTGTGTACTATTTATAGAGTTATAACAAAGATAGTAGATGATTACAAGTTTACAATTTGAGTCTGTCTCTAATTCAATCACTAGCTATCTTTATTATTAGCTTCATCGTTATCATTATTTTTATCTTTAATTTTATCTCTATAAAAAAAAAAAATTGAACAAAACCTTGCAGCTCAAAATGGAATATCCACAATCAATGTGAAAGGCGTGCTCTAGCCGGTGAAAATCACCCTACATATCAGTCTTTCAAGCACTTATTCTTCCTTCAATCCCCCTCGATCGCCAAAAACATTGCTTAGTTCGTCTCAGCTTCTCTTGTTTTAATAAACGTCCTGACTCCACTTGACAAATCGTCGACATCATTCTTTCTCAATCGTTCTCAACATTTGTTTATGTTTTTCTTTCTTCCCCATCTCCGACAATTGTCTCTGGAAACTTCACCACAGTCTCTAGTAGTGATAGAGATAATGATAAAGATAAAGATAAAAGATTATTGAATTAGGGACATGCTTTAACTCTGAAGAGTTATAATTCTATAAATAGTGTACACTTGTAATCACGATAATATTATTCTATATTCCTATTTTCTACATGTATCAAAACTCTCGATCGATTAATCAGAACCACTCTACCGATCCTGGAAATCTTTCTCGAAAGCAGCCATCGTAGTCGACTATCACCGTCCATACATGGTAATTTTCTCATCCCCTTCTATGTCTCTCTAAATAGCTTTATGTTGTCGCAATACAATCTCACCGGCGATATTTTCAAAAAAAAAACAAAAAATAAAAAATAAGAAAAAAACTGTCGTCAACCACCCTTCTCCTCTGTTTTCAAACTTCCCTAAGCCCTCGCCGTCGCCGCTGCCGCTGCCGCTGCCCCTGTCGCCTACTGCCGCTGGTCTCAATTCGTCGTTCCCAGCTAGCAACCACACTCGCTGGTGCCACGGCATATAACTGCCCCCAGTGCCTCCTTCGGTCTTCTCTCGTTGTTGATTTCCGATTGAAATCAGTCGACCCAGCTACTGTCACCCGTCACATGTAAATCCCTCGCCGCTCATCGCCTTCTCTGTCGTCACTGGTCTGGGTTCGTCACCCCCCTGTCGGTGGCCCCCTCACCAGTGCCGCACCGGAACAACTCTCAGTTGAACCACAGCTACAACCTAAGGGGGACCCCCACACCTCGTCCCGCACACGTGCGAAATGGTTTTTTTTTTTTTTCTGAAAAAAACCCTCATTGTAGAACCTCTTCATCCCATCCGGGCGATGTGATTCCGTCCACCCCAACCACTGCTCTACCACCGGATGATGTGCTTCAGCCCACCCCAGCCACTGCTCTTCCACTGGATGATGCGATTACGTCCGCCCTAGACGCTGCCCTTCCATCAAACTATTGGAAGATGGGCCCAAGCCCATAAGATATAGACCCACCTTGATCACACAAGGTAGCATGATGAGCCTTGCACAATAAGAAGTATTACAAAGCTAAAATTATTATGGAAGCAGGTATCGTAGAAGAATTTGGGTGTAATTGGGACAAATATAGTTTAATTGTAATTGGACTCTACTAATAAATACTACACTCCCCTATTATAAATAGAGGCTCATGTACTCTAATTACATCAAGCCAATAAAGTATTTTTCTTTTTCATAAATTCAATAAATAGGATTATGTCCGCCCCAGCCGTTGCCCTTCCCCCGAACGATGAGATTACGTCCGCCCCAAATGCCTCTTTTGTCATTGCTCTTCCTTCGAACGATGCGATTTTGTCCACCCCAGTTGCCTCCAATGCCGCTACTCTTCCTTCGAACGATGTGATTCCCTCCGCCTCCAATGCCACTACTCTTCCACCGGACGATGTGATTTCGTCCGCTCTCAGCCACTACTAGTGCAGCTGCTCTACAACCGGATGATTCAATTTTGTTCACTTCAGCTGCCGCTCTTCCCAGCCACATCTTTTCTCAGCCGCTACTCTCTCCAAACCACTTCCAAGAACACGCTTCCTCTTTTGAATATCACGATTAAACTCTCCTCTCGAAGCTCCATATTGCGGGGGCATGATAGAAATAAAAATAAAAGGTGATTGAATTAGATACTCAAACTTTGAAGAGTTGTAATCATTTACAATCTTTGTTGTAATTTTATAAATAGTATATACCTAATCAATGATAAGCACGGCAATAATATTCTACATCCAACTCGCTCAATGTCGTTACTATATTGAAAAGTTGGACCCATTACCGTGGGCTCAAATTTCAGTAGGAAAAGGTTGAAGATAACTCTCTAGAAGATTGGAAAATTGGAATAAGATGGTTTCGGAGAAGTTTTCAGGTGATCGGACCCACTAAGATACAGTTGCAACAAAAAAATAAGACCCCACTAAAAAACTTTCGGGCTCCGAATTCATGTCAAATATGAATGTGAATGGGCTCGTGGACCCTACGCTAGACATTTCGCGAACACAAACAGTTTTTGTGGGCCACCCATTTCGTCTCGTTCGCGAGCCTCAAGCTAGATCCATATTTAACAGATTTAACCCTTAAATCGTCCCCATTAAACAATTTAAAAAGGATGCGATAATAAGGTGCAACCGTTGGCATGTGGATAGGGCCCACCAGTTAAGCATAAAATCCCCACTCCTGTTATTTCACTTGTCCACGTGGCAGTGTCGGTGGGCAATATTTTAGGCTTTGGAAGGGAGCAAATCCCACTTCTTAAGAGCTTTAATTAAAAAGGAAACGAGAGGCCAAAGCCTTTTGCACATTAGAGGGCTTCTTCTCCAATCTCTTAAAAAAAGTGAGAAGCATGTAAGACGGCTCATATGATATTGCTTTCAACTCCAATAATACCATTTTTGGGGCACAAACGGTAATAAACTTGTGATAGAGATCGAAATATAAGTACTAAATAGACTTAAACTCAAACTCTGAAGAGTTATAATCGTTATAGTTACTATTGTAATTCTATAAATACCTATTTATTCATCAATAAAAATCACAACAAATATTATTATTTTAAACTTAGACTAATGTTTTTTAACCCAAGCTCGATAATTAAGGGACCCGAAAGGCCGAATGAAGTTACCAGAGTCAACCAAGAACATGTAAGTCTAGTGGTTTGGATACAAAGCTAACAAAAAAAAGACCGACGGGCCAAATTTGACCCAAATTACTTTTGTTTGGTACCCTTGAGTTATTTGAATAATTCCTATCTCATTTTATCCAAACACATTACACTCACTTTGTAAGGGGGGTAGTGTCCCATATATATTACAAGTGTCTTAGACACTTCTCATGGTATGAACTGAGGTGGGGCAACTTCACACGCACCAAGGTGGTCCAACTCCAAAGTCCAAGGAGACGAGGTGGCTTTCGTGCATGTGAGGGGGTAATTATCATCCAATTCCAGTCGTCTAGGGCAAGCCACAAGAAATCATTAGCATTTGACTAGGGCAAGGCACTCCAATACAGTGGTCCCTCTAACTGTCAACCACTATCGAGTCTTTCCTTCCTTTTGTTCTCCAGTGCTTGGCCTCTTCAGTTTTCTAAAACATTCCCTATGGCATCACCGGAGAGGCTTACCAGTTCACGTGGTCCGCTAATAAAAAATTAATTAAAAATATTTAAAAAAATGAGGAAAAGGAAAGCCTTAAATTAAGAGAGATAATTGGGATTAAGTCCATTAAATTTCGGTTTTGTAGATAACGACGAAACATGGAAGAATAGCTCGCGGGTTAAACACCATTAGCTCCTCGAGATCCGAGTACATTCCAGTGATACCCGCCACCGAGTCGTACCCCTCGTCTTCCACCGCATCGGGACCGCGTCGAACTCGGCCCGCGATCACTCGGCAAACCAGCATCGCCCGCCTCATCTCGCTCTGCCCCACCAGGCAATCGTGGGCCCTGCCGCTGCTTGCGCTGGTCCACACCCCTTTGCCCGAGAAACCGTGTTTAATGATGGCGCAGACCCCGCAACCCGGACCGGACCCGCAGAGGGAGGTGGACCCGCGTGCGCCCAGCGCGCACGTCAGCGAGCTGCAGTGGAAGCGGAGGAGCTCGTTGCCGTCGGCTGCGCAGCGCGGGTTCTTTTTGGTGATGCCTTGCTTGTTGGTGGCGGATGCTCGGGCCTTGACGGCGTCTCTGTAGTCCTCGAAGCGGGTAATGGTCCGCTGGCTGTTGCGGACTTTTAGAATCCGTTCGATCTTGAAGATTGGGCCCTCTTTCTTCAGCCAACTCGATTTGAAGATTATCTCGACGATGTTTCGGCCGGAATCCTCCACACCCAGCTCGGAAACTGCATTTACAGAGGAAATTTCCGGTGAATGGTGGTTTCAGGTCGAGGATAGAGTTTGAAAAAAAAAAACGGAGAAGCAGAAACGAAGCGAGCACGTGAAGAGACGCGGAAAGAAAACCAAGAAGAAAGTATATTGCCGCCGGCAACTGCTCTGTTTTATCAGAAGCCTTGATGACAATCGTGTGGAAAACCGGAAGAGATTAGACACTTTTGCAGAGAATAAATTTCCGGGAAAAATTAAAAAACGCGTAATTTGGAAGTATACCCGATCATGGTTTGAAGAGGAATTCATGTTAAATAAAACTAAAATTCAAAGTTAATTACGGAAAGAATTAACTGACAAAAGTGGAGGCATCGAGTCTTCCATTCCTGTACCTGCATGTCTTACAGCTTGGTGATTCTCCAAGCTTTCAGCCGATGTAAAAACCTCTCCGCAGTCGGAACAAGCACAGATAGTAGCTCTAACAGCAGGGTGCCTGGTTATTTTACACAATTTTTTTTTTTATCAAATTTGATCACAAAATAATTAAGGCCTGAAAATGAAGACAAAAGGAGAGAAAAGAAAGATCAGTGAGAAAGAACAACTGTATTGTAATTTTTAATACCTGCTGGGGTCAACGATCATGTGGCACTCGTAACACCCAGAAAGCCTCCTCAGCTGCATCCCTTTGGATCTCCTGCTCGACCCAGTCCCCGGCTGCCGGCTGAGAAGACCAGCCTCCTGCCCAAGACTACTACTTTCAGGGGAGTTCTCACCCCTGTGCATGACTTTGGTGCTCCCAGGGACAACATCTTTGAACGTGCAGATAGAACTGCAGGATGAACCGAGCTTGGAATACCCAAGGGGGTTCTTCAAGGAAGGGTCGTGTACAGACCCTTCAATCTGTTTGCAGGAAAGAAGGTTCTTAATTTGATCCCAGGAAGAGGAAGGCTTCTTCTCCGGCTTTTTGTGCTTTTTTGAGCGTTTGGGAGGCGGAGTGTGGTGTTTCTGGTTAGTGGAGTTAGCGGGTAAGAAAACGGAGAGAGCCATGAAGAGAAGGGGGAAGACGGAGAGGAAGAAGGAACGAGAGATTCCCAGCATGTTTTGTGGAGTCGTTATTGGTTTTGGTGTAAAGAGAGATGTAAGAATTCGAGTACATATACTCTGGACTGTCGGCCTTTTTCTTTCTTGTAGTTTCTGAACAGTGGCCTATAAGTAGTCATATTTTAGTACAGAGATGAAGTGGCATAGGAAGTGACAAGAAGGGTACTTCGAACCCGGCGATTTGCACGGGAAGAGGGAAATGACATAAACTCCGGCGAGTTTCAGTCGAGTCTATTATAAAATGAGACCAGTAATGGTGGTTTGGTTGGATTAGTTCAAAAACATCAAATCACAGTTTCGATTCAGTTTTTACTATTCTGAGCAATTAAACAAGGACTGCTGCCAGAATTCAATTCTTTGTTGTTTCGTGGACGTTGATACGGATTGTTCACAACGTTCGACTAAAATTACCTACTCGAAAGGACAAAGAAACAAATGGTTTCAAAGCAAAAGTTCAAAATCAAAAACATTACCCAGAAATGGCTCATAAATACCCAGTTCATGACGATGCCACTTCCATACTCGAAAGCCGGTGAGCGCCATCCTGGACTGGTAATTGAATTTTGATCTGGGTACAACGTATTTTAATCCTTTTTATCGTGGTTCATCCAAAATCGTATTTTCGATTACTTTCCACCTCTTAACTACTCAGTTATATTTTAATATTTCTTAGAAATCATCGTTTTCAGTGAAGCCATTGTGAAGCAGGCATGTGAAGAAGATGAAGTCCTAGCCTTTGTACACTTTTTATGCAGGCAATATGATAGAGAAGGAGAGGTTGAGTAGTTGGATTCGGAAAGTCCTAATATTCTTTCGGTCTCCCATTTATTTATCACACTCCCTTTTCATCAAGTTAATTAATTAAGCATCACATATCGATCAGATTTGTGAATCCTCCGATAGGGACTGTAGGGCTTCTTCTCTTTAGCAAATGGGTCATTAAGGATTATTTTAGTGTGGTTGACTTCAGATTGGTTTTAGTTCACATGGAATCACTTTTGAGAGAGGCCAGTGGTAGGGGAAGAAGAGTTGAGAGGATGGATTTTACCTAAACCATGTGTTTTCTGGTGAATGAGCTGCATGGTACTTGTCCAACGAACTAATATAAACAATATCATATGAGGGAAGAGAAGTCATTATAGAAGAATTGGAAGAGGAAAGTAATTTGCCGTATTTTTCATTGATGAGGATAAGGTATTTATAAGTTCATAAGGTATTTTTATAATAGAGACCGTAAAGATTACAGGTCTTCAAGTACGTGTCGTAATTGGATATAAGATTTACAGTTTGAGTTGGAGTCTGTCTCGAACTCGATCAATCCGTATCCTTATCTCTATCAGTCATGTTCATTTGTCTATATGATTGCAAGGGACTAGACTCAAGGCTAATCTAAGAACTAAGTATACCCATTGTGTGACAAATGATGTTAATAGACTATGTTAAGTAGATAAAACAAGTATCATGTATAAAATATCAATGGCTTTTCAAGAAAACTAAAGCTAGCAATTTCACTTTGATCAGATATTCTATGCTTCTTACTAGTCTATTTATAATGAATGTAGAACAAAATTCCTTACTTGTGTAAGAATTAAATTAAGATTACATAGAACGGATATCATTAAGGGCCTATATGGAACCCATAGAAAAGAAAATAAAATAAAATAAAATAAAATAAAATAAAATAAATATATGTTATATTATTTAGCAGCAGAGAATCATTTAGAGAAAAGAAGATAAGAGATTATGTAACATAGCCTAAAGGTTATTTGATACGTTATTAACCGAATATAATAAAGATTATGTAAGATACAATATATAACACAATACATATATATATATATATATATATAAATAAAAATATTAATGCAAGTAATTTTTTGTTATATTACCAAGAGTTGAAAAACATAAATCTGATCACAGTAGAAAACATTGCCTAAAACAAAACATTTAGCCACTATTAACAATTAAATTTGAGATACTCAAACATTTTAATTCCAAGATACAACTTACTACCATTTTATGGTGCAAAAGTGTTGGATTTAAGAATAATTTGCAAATGAAAAAAAGGAGATTTTTACCATGGTTTGATGTTCAAATGTAATATACAATTGAAACATGCAAAAGGATTCGATCCACGACGTTGTGACCATAAGTACAACAATAAAAGAAAGTTGTAAGAATTAAGTGATGTGATGTCTTATCTCCAATTTGGTCCTTTGATTAGATCTCCACAAATTAACTTGATTGGAGTCTTGAATGTGTGAACAATAGCTTCCCATGTTTGACTAGCTTCAAATTTATAGTTAGTTTGTACTCGATGTTTAACCCTAATTTTAGTTTTACTAGTCACCAATAGACACAAAGATGGTGGCCAAATAGCAACAAAGATGATTGTTTGTTATATCTAACAGTTCTTCAAACTAACTTGAAGTTTGAAGCATTAAGAGATATGACGGAGTTGCAGTAGAGCATCTACTTGGTGCAAGCTTCGTGACAACTTCAAAAAAATTTGACAAAATTGTGGCAAGATTTGTTTGTTGCAGCCTCTAAGGGGATTTGACATAGTATGGGTTATAGAACTCCAAATTTCTCAAAAGTTTTGCTCCAAAATCCTCACTAAGCCTATATACATACTTTTATTTATAGTGTTATGGGAGTGGTTCAACCACCAACTTTTTCCTTTTATAAAAGTATAAGGCCTCACCTCATTCATTTTGAAATAATGCAACATCTTTCCTTTTAATAGAACATGTCTACAATATCATGTGTCATTGATGTGCCACCTCATTAGGTAAACACTCTCTTGCAACACTGTAAGTTAACCATGTGCTACTTCATTGCTTATATGACCAGAGCAATCTAGGACGAAATAAAGTAAAAATCACCACCACAAAGCTCTTTTCCATGAATCTAAGCTGTCAGTAGTAAATAGAACTCTTGTAATTAAGACTAATTGAGTCAAATAATTTAACATATTGTTACATCGAGGTGAGAATAGTCGAAGAAATTTGGAAATTTTGTCTTTCCTGTAGACAAAAACGAATAGGATCTGAGAATTGTTAATAGATGGCAGAGAAGAAGATAACAGTTCCTTAAATCAAAACTGTAGGAATTATACCAAATCAAAATTGTTGGCATCAATGCATGAAAACCTGTAAGGAATTGAGGTCCCTTGTTTTAATGGCCTTCCCCCCTGTTGCATATCCGGATCCCACTCAATATGTAACCACCAAATGCACTCATTTGCATAAAAGGGTGCGTTCTGCAAGGAAGAACCTGCAACATCAAATGAACAGAGTAAACCGTCAGTTTTGAAGAGTGCCTTACTCATGACCAATCATGTCATAATGCTATCACGACCTGATATTCGCGTAACCATGGTTCAGAAATTTGTAAGCCAATGGCCATCCTAGAAGTCTGTAGATTGTGCATGCATGTAGCTAGAGGCTGCACAGTGGAAAGCAGACAGTTACACATTTGCATGAATGATCAGGATTTCAAGGATAACATCTTGTAAAAAAATAAACAAGCTTCAGAGACACTTTACCTTTCATATTTAGTATATATCTTGTATCACAAGCAAACTGAGATTAAAAAGAACTTGATTGCCTCAACACAAGTATCTCTTGCCCCGAGTTCTACTTTTGTACTTTCTTTTATGAGGCATCTCCTCTTTTACTACTTTCTCTTCCTAAGCTAATAAAATTGAACCAAGCTATTTAAAGCTTCTAATAATTAACAATATTTCAAGCAAAACATGACTACGCCATATTTTCTCCTTCTTTTCATTCGAAATATATATGAGATATTAAAGCAAAATAATGGGATCACAAAAAAAAAAAAAAAACCTCCTTGATATTCCATACATAATTTTAAACAGAAGAAAGCATGCATTAGGTGCATCACAAAGTCTCTCTTTTGGCACTATGGGTGCCTAACATTTGGCATTTCCATGCACACACAACCATCAATAATAACTAGTCATTCAACTAGGTCCGAGGTATTCAAAGAGAACTTGGATAGGATCCGCTCTGTATTTTCCAACGAGCATACTGAATTAACTGTTGGAGGTTTTTCAAAATTTGAAAACATGCATGTTAAGAGGAGAAACATTGTACGTACTGTTAGTGTATCAATGCCCACCTCTCTCAAGTTACTGTTAATGTAATGTATTCACTGGCCCCCAAGTATGAGGAGCGCCAATGTCGATAGTGAGTAATTAGTTAACGGTTCCAGCTTAGATGCTGATGAGGTCAAATTGTGACCGCAATGGTTACTTGTGAATAAACTGTAAAACGGATAGTAGGGTTCGGGGCGTCAACCCCGACGGGGGTCTAAGGGGGCTGACCCACGGTATGCACGTGTCACGATTGCATCACCAAGTGCCAAGGTGGAGGACAGCTAGATGGCTTGCTCTACAAGCTTCCTAGATGGCTTGCTCTACAAGCTTCCTAGATGAAAAACACTTATAAATAGAGGTGTTCTTCAGCTGCATTGGTATCCAGAAAATGAGAGTTATTCCTTCTTCATTACTCTGTTTTATTGTTTAGTTTCTTCTTGTAATTTCTGTTCAGTCTAGAAACCATTGAAGCTCTTCTAGAGCGTGTGGTGGGACGAAGTTTCTTATCGTATTTGTAATAGATCAGTGTTGGCTTTCTTCTTGATTGTTGTTTAGATGTTCCTGGGCTGAGCTTACTCTGTTTTACACGTACATCGCTTGATACAATGGGGACTCATAACTTCATAAGCCTCAAGGCTAACTAGAACCTTACATGTGTGCCACCTTGCCACCTAGCAGGTGCTCTTGCATTGGAACATGCGCAAGCTCGCCGTGTGTGACATGTTGGGGCAAAGTAGCGTCTGTCTATGGTCTAGAAAATCCCACAGTTGAAGTCAACTACAGATCTCGTCCATTGGATAAGACGGTTACAAATCTACACCATCTTATTATGCAGTCATAGATCTGGACTATCAGATTAATCCCAAACATCCTATAGATTAGAGAAACGACTATCAGATTAATCCCAAACATCCTATAGATTAAAGAAACGATCTTGGCAGAATGTTGTAGATAGAGCAGAGAAAATACGAGAATTACACACTAAAAAGTGATAACTCTCTCGAAGAGAAGAAGTTCCCATGAAGTGCCTTGAGAATGGAGATCTAGTACTCGCCTTTTAGAAAGAGTGATCATTTGGGTGCTTTGTGAAAGTTGTTTCTGTAAAAAGCAAGAGTAATCAGAAAAGGTTCTATTGCCTTCGTGTGGCATCAGTATTACTGTGTACATTAAGAAGCTGCTTGTATATTGGCAAGAGGGCAAATATGTCATTGTCTCTCAACTCACTTAAGTGAATAAGAAGAAAAGGGGTCGAGTTTTGATACCCATCGAGAGCAATCTCAACGCTCTTTTCCAGCCCTTCTCTCTCTTCTTCTTCCTCTCTTCCCTCATACCTCTATTTCACATTATTTTACATGGTATCAGAGAGATAAAGTTCTGGTTTCTAGGCCGTAACTTCCTCCTTTGAATCCAATATCTTCCTAGAGAAAAGGATTTCTGGTTTTTATATTGACTGAGTCAATTTTAGATTTTTTGTGTTCTTTTCTGCCATAATCTCAGGGTTGATGGTTCTTACTGCTTATTGAGTAGTTTTATGTCTGATTAGCACCCCCAAGAGGGTCTTTTTAGTTGGGATTGCCCCATCTACAGTGTGAGCTAACTTGACCTTGTGCCTGGTGCCTGAGTCACATCTAGGAAAGCTAATGTCAGCCTCGAGTTAGCCAATTTGGTGCTTTTAGGCTGAAATTAAACTAACTCCAGGTTTAACGTTTGTTATTGGTTTATATGCTAACCTTTAATCAAACTCCAGGTAAACAGCTGTGGTAAGGCTGTTGGTAGATTGTTATTGTCCTTATGTCTGATTCTGGTGAAATAATTACTCCCTCAAGAGAGCTTAGAGGCTCTGAAGGGAAAGACACAATTCTGATAACTACAGAGAGGCTGAATGGACAGAAGTACCTTAGTTGGTCCAAATCAGTTTATATCTACCTTAAGGCCAAACGCAAGTCTAAATTTATTAGAGCTGATCCTCAAGTTCCTCTTACAACTGATTGGGTAGCACAGCACAGCCAAGTCTAAACCCAAACGGAAGTCTAAATTTATTAAAGATGATCCTCCAATTCCTCTTACAAATGATTGGACAGCACAGGACAGCCAGGTTATGAACTGTGAGAGGCAATATGGGTGTCCTTAGAATCGTTAGATGCACAGAAAGCAACCTGTCTCGTGTATATGAGTTATATGCTAAACTTTTTAGTCATAAGGAAGGTGAAAGAACAGTCACTGATTATTACAGTGAATTACAAGGTATCCGTCAGGAAATGAACATCGAAAACACAAGGGCAGATATATATTGCTAAATTTTTAGATGGATTAGGACCAGACTTTGATACAATCAAAGCTCAGTTGCTGGCCTCAGATGATATTCCATCACTTTCTACTGCCGTTAACCGAGTTATGGGTGCAGAGACAACACTTATATCCAAGGGAAATAGAAAGCAGGGTGTTAATGCAACAGCCATTAATACCTATGGTCAATCAGAATCTGTTAGAGGTCGTCGTGGAAGTGTCAGAGTCAGAGGCAGGGATAGTTCAAGTAGAGGAGGAGGCCAAAGTGATGGTAAAAGTGATAGAAAGTGTGTTCAATGTGGACACAAATCATTTCTCTGAGAAGTGCTGGAGTAAATTCGGAAAGTCCACATGGGCAAACTCCTTGGTTCATGACAACACTGAGTCCTCTGCAAGATCTGTGGTAGGTATTTTACCAGATGCCCCTAATGAGTAGTAACAGCTTGCCCGAGGCATTGCTCAGCATTTGTAGCTCACCATTTACTTCCTACAACAACCCTTGCCAGTTCAAGTACGTCCGCCTTACACATGCATCCAATGTCTTCCATGGTAATTGACTCAGGAGCCTCTACTCACTAAGTAAATAAGAAAAAAGGGGTAGAATTCTGATACACCCATCGAGAGCATCCTCTATACTCACTTCCAACCCTTCTTCTCTCTTCTTCTTCCTCTCTTCCCTCATACCTCTATTTCTCATTATTTTACTTTCTATGGTTTATTTTTGTTATATTAATTTCTTTGTGGTTTAATTTCCAGAATGTTGAAAAAGTAACGCAAACATAAAGAACACCATGTAACAAATACAAATCCACAGTGAGTGTCAAATTACATAGGCAGCGGTATTTTGGTCTTTTGTCCAGGTCACATAAGTGCCATACTATACCAGCAGCATAGATTACATTTCATATGCCTATGTTTCAAATTTTTTATTTACAATCTGAGTTGTATAGAGAGAGTTATACGGTATTTTATACTTTTAAGGGCATTTTTGTCCTTTTATCTAAACTCGCTTACGTGAGTATCGAGACTGATCAACGCAGCCCTCTCTTGTTACTGTTTTCTCATTATCCGTTTCTCTCTTCATTTCTCCCCCATTTATCTTCTTATTTCATCTATTTTGCTTCGTCTTTTTTTTATAAAGGTGTATTTATGTATAAACAAAAATTTACAAGGGAAGAGGGAGCAACTCCCTCACAACCAGAGATTGCAAGGACGCTCCCTCCCTGGCTAGCACATCTGCAGCCGAATTTGCGGATCTCGAAATGTGAGACCAAATACAAGTGTAAAGTGAGGTAATATCTAAAATTTCCCGAAAAATATCCCAATGGCGCCACAGAGGGGGGAAGCACGTTCACAACATCCAATGACCACCTTTGCTTCCCTAGCTTTCTGCACAGCCATTACTGGGTCTGTATCATCATGCCTCATCATGCTGAATGTGTTTTATATGTTTTGTTGAGATGTTTGTTGATTGTATTGCGAGTTACTTATGAGAACGTTAGTGAGACTTGAGGAGGGTATGCCCTAATTTGTAGTGTGGAACACACATGCACTACTTTTTTTATTTTTTTTTGTTGAAATGATGCTGATTTTTATTAAGACAAAAGCTCAAAAGAGCATATTACAAAGGAGGGAATCCTTCCCATACAATGAGAGATTGTTGGGAAGTTCTGAATTTAGCCAATTTATCAGCCACAGAGTTGGCTGATCTAGGAATGAGATTCCAATTACAATGCAAAGAAGACACAATGTCAGCAATACTATCAGTGATGGGCCAGTGCCGCCAAGGGGGGAGGTTGTCTTTGGAACACCAACTAATAACCGTCTTCGAGTCGTCTTCAATGATTAACTTGCCATGGAGACGATCTCTGAAGATTTGGAAGCCGAACAGCAGAGCACTAACTTCAGCAGTATTAGAATCGGCAATGCCCACTGGACCCGCATAAGAAACAATGGGGTCTCCATTGTGACCTCTGAACATACCACCTGCTCCTGCTGGACCAGGACATCCAATAGCACTACCATCAAAATTCAGCTTTATGCAGTCACTGGGGGGAGGATCCCAGATAACCATTCTAGGAGCTCTGCTAGGGCTAGACATATGAGCGATCAAATTCCAATTTTCCCGAAGGGAAACCCCTGAAAGAGTGGGAAAATCCTTCTTTGTATGAAGTCAGCTCGAGATGAGGTCGACGGCACGAGAAGTCGTGTTATCTGGGGTACTAGCTTTTGAGTTGAATCTTCGGTTGTTCCGCTCGAGCCAAATGCACCAAAGAACATGCGCAAGATAGGCTGAAAGAATTAACTTACCCAGCCGAGGAAGGAGAATCCCTTGAACCATCTCAAAGGTGCCAAAGAGGTCCTGATTTGGAAAATTGGAAGTGTGTTTAAATCTTCTTTAAAGCTTCTTTTGAACAATTTGGTAAGATCGTTGCAGTGTAGGACTCTAAATGACAAAATCCAGCACACAAGTTGCTACATTTAGACATTTTGAACCCTTTGAGAGTAAGGATTCAGGCACTATACAAATTACTTCCATTTATGTGAACTAGTTTCTTTCCATGCTTATGCACCTGAAGGTCAAAAGAAAAGTAAAATACATCAGATATGATCCTCCTACATCTATCATTGAAGACTGGGAGGCTAGAGTTATCCGAGTCATGACTTGGTTGCTCAATAGCACGGAAGCCTGATTCAGTAATCAGATTTTGAGTTGTGGGACAACTAAAGAGATGTGGTATACGCAATCTTCTATCTTATCTCAAGAGAGTAATTTGCATCATATATATGAGTTTTATGTCCAGTACTTTAATATGAAGGTGACCAGTCAGTGACTGACTACTTCACTAAGATGAGAGGTGTTCTGCAGGAGATCAGCACCTATCACCCCTTCACTACGATTGCTGAAGACTTTCACAAAAAAGGAAAAACAGATATAGGTTGCTCGATTTCTTGATGATCTGGGATCAGAATATGATTCCATAAAGGCTCAATTGCTAGCAAATGATAACACAACTACCCTTGAACAGGCCTTTAACAAAGTTATTCGTGTAGAAGTTGTAGTGGTAGATAAGAGCGAGAAAAATTGCGGACCATTTGATACAACAGCTCTCAACCTTCATCCATCTTATAATAAGGTCGAAACCCGAGGTCATGGGCAGGACTCCTCTACCTGCGGCCGAGGTTGGAGGTGACACGTAGGTAGGGGTGCCATCAAAAAGAGCCAAGCCCGAACCTGCCTATGTTCGAGTTGGGCTTGATTTAAATATTTCGAACTCGAGGTCAAGCAGAGCCTAGTCTCGAGCCTATAATTGTAATCGAGCTCGAGCCCAAGAATTTTAACCGAATTCGAGCTTCCACCTATATTTAAAACTTTGCATAAAATACATGTCAAATAAATTGTATATAAAATTAACTATACACTCTGCATAATATTATTCATAAAAGTTGCATAATTATGCATAAACTTTATTCAATAATCAAACACAAAAACATATTTGAAATATCAATATCAATTTGCAATCACCCAAATAAAAACTATACATCCAATATAAATTTATAAACTCTAGCTTTTTCTTTTCGTGCTAAGGAAACAATATACGAAGTCCCTTGGCATGAGCAAAATCTCCACCAATGACAAAAACAAAAGAATAAAATTTATTATTGTCTGATAAAAAAAATACTCTTCCACTACAAATTAGTTAATGTAGTTAAAAATATTAAAATTACAAAGATGAGAAAAACATGAAAAATCCAGTAACTGATAGCATTATCTGCACAATCTTCTTCTCAGGTTGTAATCATAAAACAAAATTTTAATAACTAAACTAAAAAATATCATAATAAATAATTACTCAAAAGAAGTTCACCTTTTGATTTTTCTTGACACTGTGAAGAACCCGAACTCAATCACTGCCACAAATCAAAGTTTGAACTGTATTTGATGCCATGGAAAAACGATATGGGTCTATTACTCTACCACCAGCACTAAAGGTTGTCTATTATAACGATGTCTGCTGCCATCTTAGAGAATACCCAAAATTTAATATGATTCACTTTCCACCATTCTAAAACATCAAAAACATATTGTGAAGTTTCCTCACAAATATATATACCTTCTTCAAGATAATTTTCCAATTCTGACCTTTGAATTCACTACTTCCACTTGTTTCACATAAGTCATTAACTTTGACCAATCTAAACTTGATGAAGAATGTGACCTACGACTTGTGGGAACACCCATAGAGCTAGTACTAGAAGCAATGCCTTCATTACTAATTTTCACATTATATAGGGATACATATTCATCGTAAATCTCATATAAGGTCCGTCTACCTAAGTTTATAATCATTGTAGCTTCCTAATCAAAATATATCTCTAAAAAACACATTTCGATCAACCTTAATTTGACCCTTGGATCCAAAACTGAAGCAACAACCATTAACAAATTGCATTTATCCCAGTACTTCTCAAATTTCTCTTTCATTCTACTAATCATTGTGATAATGAAAACATTTTCATTTGTAGAATGAAAATTCAGAACTTCTTTTACCCTATATACCTCACTAAGGTACAAATTAAAAGTATGGAAGTCACTTCCTCTGCCACCTTTTTTGCCCTCTAAATGTGCTTGGCACCCCGTCATTGAGTGTCTTGAAGGCCGACTCACTTCCTAGAGAGGAAGATTTTTGTCCAAAGCTGGTAAACTTGTACTTATCAAATCTTGTCTCCATGGTATTCCTTCTTATTTTCTTTCCTTGTACTGTTGTCCTACCTCAGTTCAAAATAGAATTGAATTCCTTAAGAGGAGATTTCTGTGGGGTGGGCCAAATGGAGAAAGAAAATATAGCCTTGTGAAATGGGTTAATGTCTATAAACCAATTGAAATGGGTGGCCTTGGGATCCGGGATACTGCAATAACAAATTCTGCTTTAGTATTAAAATGGATCTGGAAATTTAATATGCAACCGGCTTTGATATGGTGGGACATTAGTGTGGCAAAAGTAGAAAAAAAATTTGGCTGGTGGACAGAAGGTGGAAGATATCATAAGTTATCTCCCGTGTGGAAAAAAATTGCACAAATGTTGCCTGCATTCAAAAATGCAGTCAAATGCTATACTGGTACGGATTATCAGACAAAATTCTGGACATATTGGGGGGTGGGCCCAAGCAATTTCAATTTCAGCCATTGTCAAATCTTTCCTCTAGCAAGAAACAAAGATGTGACCATATCTTCTCCAAGGATAATTTCTGGTGAGTGCAACTTTGATCTTCGAAGAGCATTGTTAGATGTCAAAGCTCTTGAAGTTACAGATCATGTCACAGGTCTATCATCGGTACGACTTAGAAATGCACTTGACTCTCTCATCTGGACTCCATGTCAACAGGGTATGTTCTCTATTGCTTCTGCCTACAGCTTCCTACTCTCTCTCCACTCAACTCAATCCAGCCATTCTTTTGCCATTGCACGCACCCCCTCGAGTGAAGTTTTTTATTTGGATTGCATATTGAAACAAAATTTTGACATCCGATTCGTTAATTCGCCGAGGAACAAATGTTATGGACCCCTTTTGCCCTTTTTGCCAAATCACTACTGAAATTGCAGACCACATTTTGTTATACTGCGATTATGCCCATGCTGTTTGGACCGAACTCATTAACAAAATTGGTCTACAATATTGTCCTTCTCAAGATCTCTCGACCACAATCCTCACTGTTACTAGCGCTCATCTTCCTAAGCTCGGAAAATCGTATATCTCATGTTGCGTTGGTCATATCGTTTGGGCCTTATGGAAAGAGAGAAATAATAGAAACTCCCTTCCAAGGAATATCTTGATTAATAGAATTGTGGGACAAGTCTCCTCCTGGATACTCATGCGGAAAGAATTTCAAAATGATCAAATTTGCGAGAGAATTGCCGACTTATAGCAAAAATGTCTTACCCATCTCAGCCCCTGGCTATGGAAACTTCAATGGGACATTTCAAATTAAATTTTGATGGCAGCGCTTTTGGCTGCCCCGGGCCTGCAGAATTTGGTGGGGTCATCCATGATGGGAATGAGAATCTTCTTCTTTCATTTGTTGGGCTGGTTGGAGTATTTGACTCAACTACTACTGAGCTTTCTAGGCTGTATAATGGTTTAAAACTTTTCAAGCAACGGCTGGTGGGCCCTTTTTGCGTTGAAGGAAACTCAAAAGTTGTCATCAATTGGTGCAAGAAGTCTTCTAAACCTCCTTGGCGGTTTTGGGATTTGTTTGAGGATATCTGTAATTTAATTTCTCAATTGCAATGTAATTGGAAATACATTCCCCAGATCCGCTAATCTTCTAGCGGATATACAAGCTAAATTAGGCATTTCCCTCCAACATCTTGTTGTGGAGGAAGATCCTTTTTAGCCAGGTATTGTACTCTTTCCCTTTTCTTCTAGCAATATATATACACCTTTTTAGTAAAAAAAAAAGGGTAGTCACTCCCAGAAATTATATTAGTGACTACATTAAAAACTTCTAGAATCTCACACATCATTTCAACCTTTTCCCATTCATCAAGACTTGGCAAACAATCATAAGTTGGTTCTATATCTTGAAATCTAGGGAATGCATCTTTGAATTTTAATGCAGAAGATAACATGTCATAAGTGGAGTTCCAACGAGTTGGACAATCAATAACCAACTTCTTTTCACCTAGTTGTAGTTGTTGTACAATTTCAGAAAAAAGTGTTAAGTCTAGCTTCAGACAGATTTATGAATTTGACACTCTCATGCACATTCTCAATGATATCCTTAATCTGAACAAGACCATCTTGGACTAATAAGTTCAGAATATGAGCACAACAACGCACATGAAATAACTTCTCACCACAAACCAATTTCTTTTTTCTTGAAAAATCTTCTTTCAAAACTCTCAGACAAACATAATAATATGCAACATTATCAACTGAGATACTAAATATTTTATTTTCGATTTCCGAATCTTTCAAACACTTGTAAATAGCATCTTCTATGTCATTACCATGACGAGGAGGAGGAACATGCACAAAACTCAAGACTCGTTTTTGTAGCTTCCAATTACTGTCAATAAAATGCCCAGTAATAACCATGTATTCAATCTTTTGATTCTGGGACTTCCAAAGATCTGTGGTAAGACTAATCTTGTTAATCTCTTTTAATAAAATTTTTAATTTCTTTTTCTCTGCCTCGTACACCTCCATACACTCCTTAATGGTCTTATGGGATAATTTTTCATAATTCACATTTGCCATCTTCATTACAAAATTAAATCTCTCTTCTTCTACTATCATGAATGGATGCTCATGCATAAGAATCCAATGAGCAATGAGTACTCTCATCTTAGCTTGATCATATTTGTCTCCAAAATTCATAAAAGGAAATCCAGACGGACTCTGATCAACATTAGACCCCACTGGTTGAAAGTTTATGGTTTTTTGTTTTCTCATTGCCACTTTTCTACTAGGACAACGTTTCAAATGTCGACTCATGTGTGTCGTCACTCCACTACTAATAACACTCAAATTGGTTTTATAATGAACACATTGAGCCTTTTTTGTACCATCTATAAGTGAGACCTCTTTGAATTCCAACCACACATGAGACCTTTTTTGTCTTTTTGAATTATGGGTAGGGTTACCTTTTTTGTCTAGGCTCACTTCTGTTACATTAGTAGTTCTAGAGGGAAATGACTCTAGTGGAGTTGAGTCACTATCTATGGCCACACTAGAAATAGTGTTTTCTATTGATGTCAATTAAGCAAGAGGTGTTGACATTCTTACTTCTACAAAAAAAAATTACAAACTAAAAACATAAAGAAAAAAAGCAATCCAAACAACATTAGTAGATATATTTCTATTAATCAAGATATTCCATAGAAGGGAGTTTCTATTAAATTTCCGGTTATTTCTCTCTTTCCATAAAGCCCAGATGATATGACAAACGCAGCATGAGATAAGCAATTTTCTGAACTTAGGAAGATGAGCGCTAGAAAAAGTGAGGATTGTGGACGAGAGATCTTGAGAAGGACAATATTGCAAACCAATTTTGTTAACGAGTTTGGTCCAAACAGTATGGGCATAATCGCATTGTAACAAAATGTGGTCCCCAGTTTTAGGAGTAGTTCGGTAAAAAGGGCAAAAGGGGTCCAAAACATTTGTTCCTCGGCGAATTAACGAAAACTACTAGTTATCTTTTCAAATAGGGCTTAAACCTAGTTAGCATGAAACTACAAATGTTGTTTGGGATTGCTTTTTTTCTTTATGTTTTTAATTTGTAATTTTTTTTGTAAAGTAAGAATGTGTTATGGATTGGTATGGGCTGGCCCATAACACGACCCTAGTATGGGCTAGGCAGTTATGGTCCTGGGTTGAGTACCTATATCTTCCGCTCCTAACAGGCCGGTCTTTTGGGTAGTATTGGCTAGGTGCTTAACATTTGGTATCAGAGCTAGCGCTCGGTCGCAAGTTCGAATCCCGGTGGGCGCATAGGCTGGATTAAGCGCACAAAGGCGTGAATACTGATAGGTCCTCGTGTAATCCTTGGGTCGGGTCAGTGTCGGTGTGCCGCCGTGGTCGTCGGCTCGCGATGGGGGGTGTGGTGTTATGGATTGGTATGGGCTGGCCCATAACACGACCCTAGTATGGGCTAGGCAGTTATGGTCCTGGGTTGAGTACCTATATCTTCCGCTCCTAACAGGCCGGTCTTTTGGGTAGTATTGGCTAGGTGCTTAACAGAATGTGACCTCCTGCTCAATTGACATCAATAGTTAACACTAGTTCTAGTGTAGCCATAGATAATGACTCAACTCCACCAGAGTTATATCCCTCTAGAACTACTAATGTAACAAAAGTGAGCCTAGACAAAAAAGGTGACCCTACCCATAATTCAAAAAGACAAAAAAGGTCTCATGTGTGGTTGGAATTCAAAGATGTCTCACTTATATATGGTACAAAAAAGGCTCAATGTGTTCATTGTAAAACCAATTTCAGTGTTAATAGTGTTGGAGTGACCACACACATGAGTCGACATTTGAAACGTTGTCCTAGTAGAAAAGTGGCAATGAGAAAACAAAAAACCATAAACTTTCAACCAATGGGGTCTAATGTTGATCAGAGTCCATCTGGACTTCCTTTTATGGATTTTGGAGGCAAATATGATCAAGCTAAAATGAGAGTACTCATTGCTCATTGGATTCTTATGCATGAGCATCCATTCATGATAGTAGAAGAGGAGGGATTTAATTTTTTAATGAAGATGGCAAATGTGAATTATGAAAAATTATCCCATAAGACCATTAAGAAGGAGTGTATGGAGGTGTACGAGGCAGAGAAAAAGAAATTGAAAATTTTATTAAAAGAGATTAACAAGATTAGTCTTACCACATATATTTGGAAGTCCCAAAATCAAAAGATTGAATACATGGTTATTACTGGGCATTTTATTGACAGTAATTGGAAGCTACAAAAACGAGTCTTGAGTTTTGTGCATGTTCCTCCTCATCATGGTAATGACATAGAAGATGTTATTTACAAGTGTTTGAAAGATTGGGAAATCGAAAATAAAATATTTAGTATCTCAGTTGATAATGTTGCATATTATTATGTTTGTCTGAGAGTTTTGAAAGAAGATTTTTCAAGAAAAAAGAAATTGGTTTGTGGTGAGAAGTTATTTCATGTGCGTTGTCGTGCTCATATTCTGAACTTATTAGTACAAGATGGTCTTGTTCAGATTAAGGATATCATTGAGAATGTGCATGAGAGTGTCAAATTCATAAATCTGTCTGAAGCTAGACTTAGCACTTTTTTCTGAAATTGTACAACAACTACAACTAGGTGAAAAGAAGTTGGTTATTGATTGTCCAACTCGTTGGAACTCCACTTATGACATGTTGTCTTCTGCATTAAAATTCAAAGATGCATTCCCTAGATTTCAAGATATAGAACCAACTTATGATTGTTTGCCAAGTCTTGATGAATGGGAAAAGGTTGAAATGATGTGTGAGATTCTAGAAGTTTTTAATGTAGTCACTAATATAATTTCTGGGAGTGACTACCCTTTTTTTTTACTAAAAAGGTGTATATATATTGCTAGAAGAAAAGGGAAAGAGTACAATACCTGGCTAAAAAGGACCTTCCTCCGCAACAAGATGTTGGAGGGAAATGCCTAATTTAGCATGTATATCCGCTAGGAGATTAGCGGATCTGGGGAATGTATTTCCAATTACATTGCAATTGAGAAATTAAATTACAGATATCCTCAAACAAATCCCAAGCCGCCAAGGAGGTTTAGAAGACTTCTTGCACCAATTGATGACGACTTTTGAGTCTCCTTCAACGCAAAAAGGGCCCACCAGCCTTTGCTTGAAAAGTTTTAAACCATTATACAACCCAGAAAGCTCAGCAGTAGTTGAGTCAAATACTCCAACCAGCCCAACAAATGAAAGAAGAAGATTCTCATTCCCATCATGGATGACCCCACCAAATTTTGCAGGCCCGGGGCAGCCAAAAGCGCTGCCATCAAAATTTAATTTGAAATGTCCCATTGAAGTTTCCATAGCCAGGGGCTGAGATGGGTAAGACATTTTTGCTATAAGTCGGCAATTCTCTCGCAAATTTGATCATTTTGAAATTCTTTCCGCATGAGCATCCAGGAGGATACTTGTCCCACAATTCTATTAATCAAGATATTCCATGGAAGGAAGTTTCTATTATTTCTCTCTTTCCATAAGGCCCAAACGATATGACCAACGCAACATGAAATATACAATTTTTCGAGCTTAGGAAGATGAGCGCTAGTAACAGTGAGGATTGTGGACGAGAGATCTTGAGAAGTACAATATTGCAGACCAATTTTGTTAATGAGTTCAGTCCAAACAGTATGGGCATAACCGCAGTGTAACAAGATGTGGTCCGCAGTTTTAGGAGTGGTTTGGCAAAAAGGGCAAAAGGGGTCCAAAACATTTGTTTCTCGGCGAATTAACGAATCGGATGTCAAAATTTTATTTCGACATGTAATCCAAATAAAAAACTTCACTCGAGGGGATGCGAGTAAGGACCACATAATGGCAACGGAATGGTTGGATTGAGTTGAGTGGAGAGAGAGTAGGATGTTGTAGGTAGAAGCAGTAGAGAACAAACCTTGTCAACATGGAGTACAGATGAGAGAGTCAGGTGTATTTCTGAGTCGTACCTATGATAGACCCATGACAAGATCTGCAACTTCAAGAGCTTCGACGTCTGACAGCGCTCTTCGAAGATCTAAGTTCCACTCACCATAAATTATCCCTTGAGAAAATATGGTCACATCTTTGTTTCTTGCCAGAGGAAAGATTTGACAATGGCTGAAATTGAAACTACTTGGGCCCACCCACCAATCTGTCCAGAATTTTGTCTGACAACCCGTCCCAGTATAGCATTTGACTGCATTTTTTAACACAAGCAACATTTGTGCAATTTTTTTCCACACAGGAGATAACTTATAATATCTTCCACCAGCCAGAATTTTTTTCTACTTTAGCCGCAACAATGTCCCACCATATCAAAGCTGGTTGCATATTAAATTTCCAGATCCATTTCAATAATAAAGCAGAATTTGTTATTGCAATATCCTAGATCCCAAGGCCACCCATTATAATTGGTTTACAGACATCAGCCCATTTCACAAGGCTATATTTTCTTTTCCCATTTGGACTACCCCACAGAAATCTCCTCTTAAGGAATTCAATTCTATTTTGAACTGAGGCAGGACAGCGGTACAAGGAAAGAAAATAAGAAAGAATACCATGGAGACAAGATTTGATAAGTACAAGCTTACCAGCTTTGGACAAAAATCTTCCTCTCCAGAACCTTCAAGTCACTCAATGACGGGGTGCCAAGCACATTTAGAGGGCAAAACAGGTGACAGAGGAAGTGACTACCATACTTCTAATTTGTACCTTAGTGTTGTATATAGCGTAAAAGAAGTTCTGAATTTTCATTCTACAAATGAAAATGTTTTCATTAGCACAATGGTTAGTAAAATGAAAGAGAAATTTGAGAAGTACTGGGATGAATGCAATTTGTTGATGGTTGTTGCTTCAGTTTTAGATCCACGGGTCAAATTAAGGTTGATCAAAATGTGTTTTCCAGAGATATATTTTGAGGAGGAAGCTACGATGATTATAAACTTAGTTAGACAAACCTTATATGAGATTTACGATGAATATGTATCCCTATATAATGTGGAGATTAGTAATGAAGGCATTGCTTTAAGTACTAGCTCTATGGGTGTTCCACAAGTCCTTGGTCACATTCTTCATCAAGTTCAGGTTGGTCAAAGTTAATGACTTGTGTGAAACAAGTGGAAGTAGTGAATTCACCAAGGTCAGAATTGAAAAATTATCTTGAAGGTGTGTATATTTGTGAGGAAACTTCACAATATGATTTTGATGTTTTAGAATAGTGGAAAGTGAATCATATGAAATTTCAGGTATTATCTAAGATGGCAGCAGACATCCACAGTAGCTTCAGAGTCTACCTTTAGTGTTGGTGGTACAGTAATAGACTCATATCGTTCTTCCTTGGCACCAAATACAGTTCAAGATTTGATTTGTGGGTGTGATTGGGTTCGGGCTCTTCACGGTGTCAAGAAAAATCAAAAGGTGAACTTCTTTTGAATAATTATTCATTATGATATTTTTGAGTATATTTTTTAGTTTTATTTATTAAAATTTAGTTTTATGATTACAACGTGAGAAGAAGATTGTGGAGATAATGCTACCAGTTATTGAATTTTTCATGTTTTTCTCATCTTGGTAATTTTAATATTTTTAACTACATTAAGTAATTTGTAGTGGAAGAGTATTATTTTATCAGACAATAATAAATTTTATTCTTTTGTTTTTGTCATAGGTGGAGATTTTGCTCATGCAAAGGGACTTCATATATTGTTTCCTTAGTACGAAAAGAAAGAGCTAGAGTTTATAAATTTATACTGGATATATAGTTTTTATTTGGGTGATTGCAAATTGATATTGATATTTCAATGATGTTTTTGCGTTTGATTATTGAATAAAGTTTATGCATAATTATGCAGCTTTTATGAATAATATTATGCAGTGTATAGATAATTTTATATACAATTTATTTGACATGTATTTTATGCAAAGTTTTAAATATATGTGGAAGCTCAAACTCGGTTAAAATTCTTGGGCTCAAGCTCGATTACAATTTTAGGCTCGAGGCTAGGCTCGGCTCGGCTCGAGCTCGAGTTCAAAATATTTAAATCAAGCCCGACTCGAACATAGGCAAGTTTGGGCATGGCTCAATTCAATGGCACCCCTAGGTGATAGGAGATGTATCCATTGTGGAAGAACCAACCTTTTTTCAAAAAAGTGTTGGTAAAAAATTGGCAAGCCAGTTTGACTTAATTCTATATTGACAAGCCCTAACTCATCCTTCTATCCAGATCCTCAAGACGAAAGATAGCAATTACATTCGAGACTGGGTCAATTGACCACTGCTTTTACTACAGCCACTACTACCATTGTGCCACCTCTACAGCAGCAAATGCCACAATGGCGAGTATATGTATGACAACATTGAATGTGTCTCATTCTCCCTCTTAGATCATTAATTCAGGAACCTCTACTCACATGTCAAGTATGAAGTCCTTTTGTCTTGGTTGATGGTTATACTTCCCCAATTCAAGGGGAGGGAATTGTTCAACCCAATTCTAAAATGTCATTGAACTTCGTACTTTTCATTTCTAATTTTCCTATTAATTTACTTTCTATCAGTCACAACGCTGTCTCTCAATTGTTTAATAATGTTCTCTCCTACATCACATCTTTCAAGACTTGCAGACGAAGAGGACAATTGGTTTAGAACATGAGTAAGACGGGTTATACGTGTTGGATGGTATATCTACTCCAAACAATTATGGCACTTACTGCAAAAGACTCTCCATTTATGTGACACTTGAAGTTGGGGCATCCATCAATAGTAAAACTTTGTCGGTCTTTTTCGTCTTCACATATTGATGTTTCGTTTGAATGTAAGTCGTGTCAACTGGGAAAACATCATAGGTCCAATTTCCTAACTAGTTCTAGTCGTAGTTCTCATCTTTTTGGGTTAATTCATTCAGATATATGGGTCCATGTAGAGTCCCTAATCCATTTGGCTTTAAGTATTTTGTGTCTTTTATAGATGACTTCAGTCGGGTTACTTGGTTGTCTTTTACAAGAAAAATTATGAGGTCTTTGATGTATTTGTGAATTTTTTAATGAAATAACAAATCAGTTTGATGCATGTGTTAATATTTTTCATACTGATAATGGACTTGAGTTTCTCAATCAACAATTTACGTCTTTTTGTTCCTTGCATGGAATTATTGATTAGACTTCATGCATTTAATCTCCCCAACAAAATGGGGTTGCTGAGAGAAAATAAATATCTCCTTGAACTTGTACTTTATTGTTTCATATGAAAGTTTCTAAATCGTTTTGGGGAGATGCAGTGTTAACATCATGTTATTTGATGAATCGCATGTCATCATCTATTTCGCAAGGACAAATTTCGATCCAATTTTAAAACCAAAGTGTAAATTGTTTGACGTTATCCCTCAGATATTTGGATCTACATATTTTCTCCATTCTTTCAGTCCTTTTATGGATAAGTTGTTTCCTCGTGTTGTCAAATGTGTCTTCCAGTGATATTCAAGTCATTAGAAAGGATACAAATGTTACGATCCAATTAAAAGAAATATATATGTTTCTTCTGATGTCACATTTTTTTAATACACCCCATATATTGCAACTTCCATAGAGTCTCAGTTTTCATCTAAACCTTGTTTGGGTAATCCAATTCCTATTGTCGTTGTGGATGTACCTTCTACAAGATCCATTTCACCACGTATAGTTGACGTTCTCATCATCTATTGCCTGCTTCAACACCTGCAGACTACCCAGCTCATAAGTTCAACTCTCCAGACCAACCATCTTCCTCTTGGCCTACAAGTTCAGTTTCATCTAACTTGGATCTTCCTATTAGTATTCGGAAAGGTAAAAGTCGTGTAATTCTCATCCTATTTCTCATTATGTATGTTTTGATTTCTTGTCCCCATCATACAATTCCTTTGCTATGTCGTTGTCCTCGTCCTATATTCCTTGTTCAGTGCAGGAAGCTATGGCTATGGATGAGGAGATGAGTGCATTGGTATCTAGAGGCACATGGAGCCATTGTGACCACCTTTTAGGGCAACTGTTGGTGGGTGTCATGGGTCTACACTATTAAATACAAGGCAGATGGGACTATTGAGCAATATAAGGCTAGATTAGTAGCCAAGGGCTACACACAAAATTCAGATGTGAATGTTTTTGAGACTTTTTTGCTTGTTGTTCGACTTACTTTTGTTCATATTTTCAGTTCAGTGGCCTTAAACTAGGGATACCCTTTCAATAGATGGTGAAGAATGCTTTTCTATATGGGGGCTTGAAGGAAGAGGTATATATAGAGTAACCTCTGAAGTATGTCACTCAAGGGGAGAAAACTTGAAAGAAGCTATTTATGGCTTAAACAAAGTCGAGGAGCTTGGTATGAGAAGTTTAGCAATGTTGTGATGAGATTTGGATTTTATAGAAGTCACTGTGATCATTCAGTTTTTGTAGTGAAGCGGAAGATAAGTATTATTATTTTAATTGTGTATGTTGATGATATTATCTTGTCTAGAAGTGGCTTAGAAGGGATTGAGGAAGTAAAACAATATTTGACTACATAATTTCAACCCAAAGATCTGGGACAGCTTAAGTATTTCCTTGGCAATGAAGTAGCTTGAGTAAAAATGAAATTGTTTTTTATCAAAGAAAATATGTTGTTGACATGCTGAGTGAATATTGCATGTTAGGTGCTAAGCCAGTGGAGACCCCTATGGAAGTAAATGCTGATCTTCATGACTCATATAGCCCCATAGTCAAGGATAAGACCCCAACATAGACGCCCAGTAGGGAAGTTAATCTATGCTGCAATCACCTGGCCTGATATATCCTTTGGGAGTGGTGGGACAGTTTTTGGAGAACCCAAAATTAGTACATTTAGATGCAACACATAGAATCTTGAAATATTTGAAAGAGACTCCTGGAAAAGGCCTAATTTATACTTAGAATGATAAATCAAGACATTGGGTTACTCTGATGCAGATTATGCCGGGTAAAAAATGGATAGGAGATCTACTATTGGTTACTGTTTTGTTGGAGGTAACCTAGTGCGCTAGAAAAGCAAGAAAAAAACTGTAGTGGTCAGATCTAGTAAAGGGGTTGAATACAGAGCAATGGCTCACACCATTAGCAAACTTAAGTGGGTTAAGTCTGTTCTGATTAAATTTGGATTTCATGTTCTAGAGCTTACGATTATGAAGTGTGATAATCAAGCAATTATATTCATAGTAAGTATCTCAGTGTTCAATGAAAGAACAAAACACATAGAGATCGACTATCATTTTATTAGAGATGCAATCATGCAAGGAAAAGGGGTCACTCCATATGTGAAATCCTCAAAGTAACTTGGAGATGTGTTTACTAAACCACTTGGAAGAAAAGACACATGGGATTTTGAAAAAAGTTGGGAGTTTTTTATATCTACTGTCCAGCTTGAAGGGAGTGTTAAATTACAAAGGCAGGGGTATTTTGGTCTTTTATCCTAGTCACATGTGTCATACTATACCAGCAAGATAATTTACATTTCAGCTAACGATGTTTCAATTTGTATTGGAACCTGAGTTGTATAGAGAGAGTTATAGGGTATTTTTACTTAAGGGCTTGAGTTGTATAGATAGAGTTATAGGGTACTTTGTAGTTAAGGGCATTTTTTTCCTTTTACCTAAAATCACTTAACTGAGCATTAAAAAGAGATCAGTTTCGAATTTCAAGACTGATCAATGCAGCCCTCTCTTGATGTCGTTTTCTCATTTTCCCATTCTCTCTTTGTTTCTCTCCCTTTTATCTTCTCATTTTGTCTATTTTGCATCTTTATCAATTTTTTAGAAGAGTGAAATTTTTTTCAAGTGCAAGTCAAAAACAAAACAAAGGTGGCCTATGCAAGGAAGCCCCTCCAAACAACGAGGGATTGGAGGGAAGCTCCTTGCTTGGCCAAGGAGCCAACTAAGGAATTAGTTTGTTTTTTAAATGATGCTGAATTTTATTAAGAGAGAACTCAAACGAGCAAATTACAAGGGGGGAAGCCTTCCCATACAATGAGAGATGGTTGGGAGGTTCAAAATTTTGCCAATTTATTAGCCAAAGAATTGGTTGATCTAGGAACAAGGTTCCAATTACAATGAATGGATGACACAATGTCAGCAATACAACCAGTGATTGGCCAGTGGCGCCAAGGGGGGGAACTATCTTTTGAACACCAACTGATGACAATCTTTGAGTCTCCTTCAATAAGCAGCTTGCCATGGAAGCGCTCTTTGAAGATTTGGAGGCCAAATAGAAGAGCACTCACTTCAGAAGTATTTGAATCAGCAATACCCACCAGCCTAGCATAGGATAGAATTGGGTCTCCACTGCTGTCTCTGAAAACACCACCAACTCCAACTGACCCAGGACAGCCTAATGCACTGCCATCAAAATTGAGTTTGATGCAATCACAACTGGGGGGGGATCCCAAGTGGCCATGATCGGATTCCTGCAAGGGCCCGCTATGCACGATCAAACCCTAATTTTCCCAAAGGGAAACACCCGATAGAGAGGCAAACTCCTTCCTAGTATGTAACCAACTCGAGATAAGGCCCACTGCCTGAGAAGCTGTATTATCCGGGGTGTTAGCCTTGGAGTTTAATCTCCGGTTATTTCGCTTGAGCCATAGGCACTATGGGACATGCACAAGGCATTCCAAGAGAATTTTCTTGCCCAACCTAGGAAGGTGGATTCCCATAACCATCTCATAGGTGCCAAAAAGGTCCTGATGTAGCCCCATTTGGAGTCCAATCTTATGAAATATCTTCATCGAAACTTGCCAAGAAAAATCACAATGTAAGAGAACATGCTGGACTATCTCGTCGCACACACCACAAAGGGGACAAGTACGATCGGGGGTTGTGTATACTCTTTTATGGAGGTTGTCAGAGGTGAGGATCTGGTCCCTGGTGGTTGTCCACACGAAGAATTTGATTTTACTAGGTGCTGAGAGCTTCCATGTCAGGTTTGCTTTGTGCTCATGCATGTTGTAATCTTGTTTTCTGATATGAGAGTAGGCGGATGCAACTGTGAATCGGCCATTAATGCTGGGCTTCCATGTCAATTTATCAATTGCATGCTCACGAATAGTAATGCTGCTGAGTCTGGAGAGAAGATAGCAAAAAGCCGAAGTTTCCTCATCATTTAATCCTCGACAAAACGTGAGACTCCATGCGCGATCTCTCCAAGAATCGGCCACTAAGCAAGAGAGGTCTCTCGCCACCCAAGAGAGCCTCAGGAAATCCTCGGAGAGGAGGCAGGGGCCGCACCATTTATCCTACTAAAAGAGGAGAGTCCTTCCATTGCCTGTGTGAAAGGAAGTTGCATCTCTGAATATTGGGAGTAACTTTTGAATTGATTTCCATATTAGGGATAGGAGGCGAGTAGCGCCATCCTCCCTCCACCAGGCACCCAAAGGTTGAAGATAGAACCTGACCATATCTCCCCATAGGCTGCTATGCTTGATTTTGAAATTCCAAATCCATTTGAGCATAAGGGCATTGTTCATCTCCTTTGTAGGCCAGATGCCTAAACCACCCCGATCGTGGGGCATGCAAATATCCTTCCAACTCACCAAATGATATCTGAAAGTGTTCTCTGATCCTCTCCAGAGAAAACGTCGGCGATGGCATCAATCATGTAGTAAACGAAGGCCGGACAGTGCATGAAGGATAATAAATAGTTTGGCAGACCAGCCAAACAAGACTTGAGGAACTTGAATCGCCCTGCAGTAGATAAAAGCTTGCCCCTCCAAGTAGTTAGTCTCTTTTCAAATTTCTCAATAAGGGGGGACCAAAGCATCGCCGAAGGCCGAGAGTCAAAGAGTGGGAGTCCAAGGTATGTAACTAGCGTCAACTAAGGAATTAGTTGACCAACAATTTCATGGAAAATTCTCCAATGACGCTAAGGAGGGTCACACACTGAGGAGCACCATCAATTCACAACTTTAGAGTGCCTTTAATATGAAGCTTGCTAGCAAAACGTTAGATAAAAACAAAGGCCTTGGAGGAGGGCATGGAGCTCATCTGATGCTGAATCAGAAGTTCCAAGGAGACCCAAGTAGAACAACAGCGTCATTCCATCCCAATCCCTGATGACCCTCTAAAACCCGCTACAGCAAGATGGGCATTGAAATTGAGTTTAAGCTCTAGTGGAAGGAGAGGTCCGTTCTTCCATGGTAAAAGTCAAGAAGGGACTAACTTTTGATCAATGAAGCACCAATTTTCCCGAGCAGGAACACCATTAAGGACTTTAAATCTGGTCTCAAATAGGTCCAGGTAGCAATCATCCCAGATATCCAAATCTTGACCGCTCAATTGTGGAGAATTTGCTGTTGAATCTTCTATTGTTGCTCTCGGTCCAAAGACCCCATGGAATATACAAAATGCAGGCTGAAAGAGAGCTTTTTCCAAGCCAAGGAGACAACTTACATGACTCATTTGACCGATCAAGTGAATGCTATCAAGTAAGCAGCATATGAGACCCAGCTTGTGAAAAAAAAAAACGAGTCCAGTTTCGCCAGGCAAAAAAGCAAAGGACCAATAGGGTGGGAATCGTCTCCTCTACTTCCCCACAAAGGTCCCAAAGGAGGTTGGTGACTGGGTTTCCTCTTCTTCTAAGGTTGTCAAATGTGAGGATCGGAATTAAGAAAGGCACTACAAAGAAAGAATAGGATTTTGGGGGGATCAAATAGTTTCCAGGCAATAGATGCGCTCTATAAGGCTGGATGTGACTGAATCCCTGAATATAGGCTGAGGAAACAGTGAATTTGCCTCTATCATCTCGGAACCGGACCATCCTGTCTTCAACAAGAATCCCGACTCTAATTCCGCTCAAGGTGGATAGAAATTTGTTTGCATCAAGAGCTTTCTCTTCAGTCAGACCTCTTCGAAATCAGAGATTCCAATCCCTATGAGCCATCCAAACTTCTGAAACCAGTGAGGACAGATTGAAGGCAATGGAGAAAAGCCCAGGCCAAGCTTCTTTCAGAGTTCTACCTCCAAGCCACCAATCATCCCAAAACTTCACTTGCTGCCTACTGTTGATGTTGAACCGAGTTGTGATTGGATTGGTGTTGGAGAGAGTAAAGCATCCACCATAGAGGAGACAGATGTCTCCTATTCCCACCTGAAATCCATCAGTGCAAGCTCCAAAGCATCTTCTTCTTGACAATTCTTATCCACAAGACTTACGATAAAGTGTAGAATTTCCAAAACCACATCAAAAGGAGACTTTAGTTCATTTCTTTGGTACTCTGAATGCCAAAGCCGCCAAAAGATTTGGGCTTACAGACTTTTGTCCAGCTAACTAAGTGGAATTTAAACCCGTTCTCTACCCCTCTCCAAAGGAAATTCCTCTTCATTTTTTCAATTTTGTGGCAAACAAGGCTAGGACAAGGAAGGAATGACATGTACTAGTTCGGGAGCCCAGCTATGCACGAGTTTAGGAGAGCAAGTCTCGCAGCATTTGATAGCAGTTGGCCTTTCCAAGTAAAGAGTTAGCTCTCCATCTTCTCAAGGACCGGGACCCAAAGGCTTTTGTCCAGCCACCTATCAAACATGGGAAGCCCAAGGTAACTTGCAAGAAGGGAGGTGTGCGAGTAACTCAAGTAGTTGGCAAAGGTGTTGAGAATCCTGTCTGTGGAATTGACTTTTTGGCTTGTAGCTGTCTCAAACAGGTTGAGGAGGGCCTTAACTCTGCTGACTTGCTCCATTGTTCCCTCACAAAAGCAGACAGAGTCATCTGCAAATTGGAGAGGAATGTGCATTTCTTGCTTCTTTCGCAACTGGTTAGATCCATCCCTTTGCCTTAGTTGCATAGAACATTGCAGAAAAGTACTCACCAACTAAGTTGGATCCCCTTCTTTTATTGCTCTTGATCCCTTGAAGTAGCCACAGGCTGTCCCTTTGAGTAAAAAAACAAAAAAAAAAGAATGTATGTGACCAATGACACACCTTCTTATTTAGGTTCTCCATGTCATGCCAAATCCCATAAGGCCTAGAATATCATCAAGAAGATCCCAATTGACCCTGAAAAAGGCTTTTTCAAGATCAAGCTTGATGATAACCCAAGGTCTATTGCCTTTTTTGAATTGATCTGTGAGCTTGTGAATAGTCATGGTTGAGTCCAAAATGTTCCTTCCTTTGATGAAAGCACTTTGCCCATTGTGAACTATGAGAGGGAGGACAGGCATGAGTCTCTGTGCCAGGAAATGAGCTATGATCTTATAGGGACTTGAGATAAGGCTTATGAGTCTAAAATCCTTGGGCTGCTCAACATCTTTCTTCTGCGGGATGACAGCAATGAAGGTGCCTCTTATTGCTTTGCACATGAGGCCCCTGCAATAGAAACTTCTGACCATGTTGAGGATGTCATCTTGAGTAATTTGCCAATACCAGTTGTAGAATTCCGCGTTGTAGCCATCTGACCCAAGGGTTTTATCCTTCAGCATTCCTTTCACAGCATGTTCAATCTCCTTTTAAAGAAAGGGAGCTTCAGGAGACATGGGGAGATCTTGTTGAACCTGAGACTTTGGATCCTTCGATGTGTTGACCTATCATCAATGTAAAAGTCTACAAAGAAACTCAGAAACGCATTATTTAGGGAAAATCTATCTAAGGTCATCTCATTATTGGTGTTTAAAGAGGTAACTCAGTTAGATCTTCGTCTGCCTAAGGTGATGGAATGAAAGAATTTGGTGTTGTTGTCGCTTTCAACAAGCCATTTGAATCAGGTTCGTTACTTCCAGAGGATACATTCCTCATGAGAAATCATCAAAAAATGTTTAGAGAAGCTAATACGAGAGGAGAATTCAGTGATTGAGAGAGACTTGTCCTCTTAAGCCCCCTTAAAAAGGGCAATTTGGGACAAGAGAGATTCCTTATGGCCGAAGGTTGTGGCATGCAACTCTTTGGACCAAAGCTAGAGTTTGGTCTTCAAGCATTTGAATTTGTGAAATAGCTTCCATCCCAAGGCTCCCTTAAAAGTCTATCTCCTTCCACCATTCATCCATATGTTTGTCAAAGTTTTCTTCTAGTAACCAGCAATTTTCAAACCGGAAGGGTTTGCACCTTTCTCCCAAACTTGGTGTCCAATTGGATGGGCCAATGGTCAAACCCGCTTTGTTGAGAACTTTGTTAGTCACATCCTCATAGTCTAATCCAATCTCCATTAGCAAGAAATCTATCTACCTCGGAGAGAATTGGATGTCGCTGCCCATTTGACCAGGTGAAGGACTTCCCCGTCAGATTAATCTCTTCACGCTGCAACTATTGATAAAATCAGCAAAGCTCTCCTCATTGATGCTGAAGTCCTGGAAGCTTGGAGTACTTCACTTCGCAAAATCTTATGGCATCGAAATTCCCAACAAATAGCCAAGAAAGAAGCCAACTGAGTGAGATTGAGAAGTTCTTCCTAGAAGCTCGCGTAGTCTCTATATCGAGTTAGGCCATATACCCCAGCTAGGCACTAGAGATTTCCAAAGTCATGGTCAACAAGTCTCAATCCGATGGAGAAGGACCCAATCTCCACTTCAAGAACCTCAATGATACAATTTAGTTTCTTGAAGGAGAACAATGGAAGATTTGCTTAGGCCTAATGAGGATCAAATAGTGGCCCTCTTATGACTAAATCCAACTCCTCTCACATTCCAAGATGTAATTATCATTTCAGCTTTGATTTTGATTTGTCAATTCCTTTGTCTTCCTCCATCTCTAGCAATTTGCCTTTGTAGACCAAGTCTTGATTTCAGCTAATTCCATCATTTGACTCCAATTTTTTTCATTGTAATTGTGTTTTTCCAACTGAAGCTCATTGTAATTGTGTTTCCTTGATCTTTCTCCTAAGCGAGAGAATTGTATTCTTTGCGAGTTATTGTCCACAAGGTACTCACTGGATTGCCTGGCCACCCTGCTGGATTTTCTTTGGCCTGCCTTTTCCTCTTTGTTTATAGGTTTTTAGGAGAGTTATGGGGTTGAGATGTAATGAGTCATATCATGAATGAAGTGATCTGGAGATATGCTTCGGGTTGGGGGTGGCGGAATCAAAGTCGAAATTCAAAGTTTCAAGGGGTGGAGATAGGGAGGAATTTTTGGATTCCCTAGTCTTGCTAAAAAATGGCAATGGTTTAGAAGGGTCTAACTGACAGTAGCAGGGGAGTTACTTGATATAGTGGTGGGGTGGGGACATGCTCTAGGTGGCCATTTGTCTGATCCAAGAGTAGTGCCAAAAAATTAAATTATTTATCTTATTTTGTTAATTAAAAAGTTAAATAAAACAATTGTAATAAAGTTAAAATCTATCAGAGTATTTATTAATAAACTCATTCTCCGCTCGCCCCCCGCCCCCCCCAAGAGAAGATGTCCTCCAAATTTCAGTCTCAAATACTTCTAAACTATTTCCACATCCCCAACCCTCTATCTCACTCATCCTATCAGAAAAACAAAAGAGAATTCTGGAAAGGCAATTCCAGAAAAGCTCTTTAGGGTCAACCTATTACTGCTTGAAGAAGTACCAAGTTGATTCTGCTCATAAATGCAGATTTCTTTTGACTGAAGGTGAGCATACATTATTTAGCATGCCATTGTGACCATGCTCTTTAGGGTCAACCTATTGGTGCTTGAAGAAGTACCAAGTTTTCTGGAGATTGCAAGAAAGTGGTAGCAACCAGGTTGAAGAAGTGAACCAAAACAACCTAGACCCAACAAATATGCAAAGAACAAATGACCTACCCAAGCAAAATAACCTACCCAGGTTCCCAGCAAGTTGCATTTTAGAGCAGTGTTAAAGCAAACTCAACAAATTATTCAGCCTTTTAATACAGCAGGAAGTGTTAAACAAATGTATAAAGGAGTAGAGGGATTACAGTGGCCCCAATGGCTGGCACCAAGTAAAACAGATTAAGATTTAAAAGCCAGGAATCTCTTTCTTGTAATGATTGAGAAGATATCAGGAGTTCATTTTTCATTTCAGGAGGAAACTATCAGAGTTCATAGGGAAAACAGTAATTCTGTATTAAGAAGTCATATTTAATGGTTTCTCACAGTAGTTGTAGTAAATTGTTTCAGTAAGCTTTTTTTTTTTTTTTTGCAGTTTGAAATTGGTTATAGACTAAGCCCTTGCCATTTTTTGCAGCCACTTTAGCCAAGGATGAGTGAATAACCAAAGGTAGAAGGACAGAGCAAAAGTTGATCTTCTCAATTAAAAATAATTTAAACCTTTTAGATGCATAAATGAAGATAAAGTACCTGAAGGTATTGATGATAGATGGAAAATGGTGCAGAGTATGATATAAGAGGTAGAAGTTCTTGGAGTGTTGACCAGGTATCCAGCTCTGGAGCAGCGATTATCAGACTGTTTAAAGAAGAAAAATTACGCCCCTAGTGAGCATCTAAAAATAACAATATCTGTTACAAGTTGATATTGATTGTAACTACAATTTTACCTCGTAAAGCCATTTTCTTTCCAGAGTTCCACAGTTTCTTGTGATGCCAGCCTGCCAGGCTTTGCAGACTTCAAAGCCCGTGGAAATAGAAAAGAATTCCCTTCATTTATATCATCTATTTTATCAGTAGAACTAATGTCCATCTGTCTACCATTTTTAGTAGTAGGAGATGTTCCTGTAGGCCCAGATAAAGAATGAGAAGAATCTTCTTGAATAAAAGAGGCAGATTCACCAGTAGACTCGGGTCCTGATGGCCTAGCCTTTTCATCCACTTTACAGAGTTCAGAAATTTTATCTTGAGTAGCAGAAAGTTCTGAGAGAGGAGACTGTAAAATCCTGCATAGAAAATGTGTGTAAAACTTTCACTTAAGCTTGAAATCAAGCACAACCTACTTGTAACGTGGTTAGAAGAGAGTCTGATGCACGTTTAGCATGGACTGTCTGTGTTAATTGCCCCATCGATATTGAAAGTGATCAAACTAATGCACTTCATTAAGAACAAGAAAAAAAATATTAAAAATATGTATAGATGAAATTTACCTACAACAAATTTCATCACTGAAGTTGAAGATACGTACTATATCCATTGGATAAGGTGTAACACCAAAATAAGTATTACATACAGTACCAATGCCTGCCAGAAAAGTAAAATGAATAAGAATAAGCTACTTTTTTTTTTTTATGAAGATGTAATTTTATTAAAAAGAAGGAAGAGAAAATACAAAACTACAAAACTACAAAAGCGGAGGGCGCAAATGGCAACTGGTATATATGTCTAAATAATTACACCAGCCAAAATTGCTTGGATGCATTGATCTCTGGAAGGTGTCAATTATATAGAGAAAAGGCTCCTACTTGTACCAATTCTAATTCTCACCATTTTAGTGAAATGAGCATTTTCTTAACAAAGTAAAATTCATTTTTTAAAGAAACGATCAACACGAAAATATATTGCAATGTGCAGCATTCCTTCTCTTTGTGAAAGCTTACTCATAATTTTCTCAATGTTGGTACAAAGAGAACAAAAGGACAAAATGAATACCTCCCAAACGCTCAGCCACAGCACCAGTTACCATACCCCCAACCATATCCAGCACAAGGACATCTGAATATGCACTGACATTAGCCATTGAAACGAGAAGAGATAGCGTGTCCACTCGCAAAAACCTAACAGCATAGAGAAGCATTAGGATGAAATGCAAAGAAGCATGGATGGGAAAGTAGATCGCTTGTAACCTACGAACATAGTTGTGTCCATATAAATACTTCCACCGACTCACAAACAGATAGAAAATTCACATTCTTTCTGAATTTCTTCATTACAATATTTGACATTTATTTTTCCCCTTGATACACGTGTAATGATAATATTATTCTTATGATGTGACATAAATTTTCAATTCTAATGATTCCAGTTTCTATCATTGTCTGGTGTTCACACACACTCCCCCTTTCCTTTTGCAGCAATTAAGCTGGTATTAAACAAAAGATACAGATTAGAGTTACTCACATACACAAGGTTCACAATTCAGAGAAATAAATATGACAGACTTACCCTATTTTCGCCGGGTATTTCTTAAAGTATGCCTCACAAATACTGCGAAGTAAAGAGGACCAATGAGAAATTAGATGATCAATAAAAAACCTCAGAAGTTTCACACTAGTAATTCATATGTGCTACAGTTGGAGCATTAATCCTCATGCACGTGTACTGAGACAGTGATGAACTTGCTAAGTAAAGAATAGCTTCAAATGTATAAAATGGGGAAAAAATGAATTATATGCGTGCAATCAAACTGCAAGGTCAACTTACAAGGTAGAACAATTTGTAAATATGTCAGGTTGGAAAGTAAAGCCATCCTTCATTGATGCAGAACACATTAACATCTTAATAAACACTCATGAAATTCAAAAACTGTTACCTCCGAGAAAATGGACGCCTCATGAGTACCCTAGGTGCATACTTCTTTTGCTTTTTCTGCCGGTATTTCTCCTGTATAAGGAAAAAAAATCAGCACATTATGCAAAAGAAGTAGCCTTCAAGGAGTTGTCATAGCAAACTCACTTGTGAAAACGCTGTCTTCTTTTCAAATGTTAAACTGTTTGCAATAAGTGCCTCAATTATTTGGTCACCACTTGTGCCCTCTCTGGAATAAAGTTTAAACATTAGTTATCACCATAAAGGAAGAAATTTCAGAAACATATAATAAACAAAATCTGCTTCTCATAAGTAATCATGATTTATATGGACAAAAGCACACATGCTGTGTCTTTCCCCAATTAAATGCATTACGAGAATAGGACCAGCCCAACAATTAAGACCTTTGTCAATGTCGTGGGAAGTAAGTCAAAACATATGATGATGCAATGCAAAAAGGATCATGACAGGTACAATATAAACGCCCAAAGACTTGATGACTTTCATGACAACTTCAATTTCTCAGGTAGAATAACATGTATTAGACATTGGACCAAGAAAAATATCAAAACATTTCAAAGGGCCAAAAAGAAATAATAGAGAGAAAGAAAGAGAGATAGATTGAGGCAGAGACAGAGATAGAAACAGACTGATAACTTTTTTTGTTATTCCAATCAAAACCTCTATCTGGAAGTAGATTTGATCATGAGATTCATGTTATCCCGCATATTCTTTTTTTTTTACGGTCGTTATTTTCTCCTAATTACCTATTGGAATCCATACAATAATTTGTCATTGAAGCCCAATTACCCCAAAAAGTAAATACTGGAAGTATTTCATACCTCAGAACCCCATCACGCATCTTAAAGATTCAAATTTCATCATTCATACAAAAGCTCTCCACCACAGAATGCTAAGGTATATATAGAATAACTGTCCATTAAGTCTCTTCACAACAACCACATTACTAGTTTATTGCATCTTAGGATTGACCATTCGGTCCCATACCTATTCCTAGAAAAGATCAGAATGTGACATAGAAGTAGAACACCTGAATAAGAATGTTATTTTTGCAACATCTTCTAGATTAGTCTATCTAAATTACTGATAAAAATCAAACAGAAGAACTCTTAAACATACAAACCTAAAAAAATTAACTCCTTTAACATGGTAGCTACAGTATATTAACTTTTGGAAGACTATATAAAACTACAACTAATATTAAAACATAACGGCAAATAAGTTCATCAAAAGATATTTCATCTTCTTGCACGACACTTTTTAAAAGTAAGACAAACAGATCATGAAAAATCAATAAGATAATTCAAGAATGTACAGAAAAGGATGAAAGCACTCCAGTTATAACCTTCGCATTGCATCTATATCTTCACCAGAAAGTCTTTGAGCGGAATTATTGTCAACCAAAGCTCGGTTGTCTCTAGTCTCTTCCTTTAGCTGAGAATCATCTTTCTCTTCTGGAATATTTCCTACATGAAACACCCACAGGAAAAAAACAAATAAGACCAATAACCTTCAGTTAGATATATTTGTGTCTCAGTTTATCTGCAATTAATAATCCCAAAGATGCTTAACTACAGCAGTGTCTGAACTAAATTCTCCACAACAAAATGAAGTCCAAACATTTTCCATGAATGTGAAGGCCATATAGAGAATTACTACTTTGATAGAATTGCACGAAAAATTAATAATAATTGTTCGTAAGATAGAGCTATAGGATAGGTATTGAAACCAACTTCAGTAATCCAGCCGAACAGAGATACAGAAATACCTAGAGACAGAAAAGGAAAACTACAAGGCAAAAGACAAAAGTACCATCAGAATCGGCAGGCACAAGAGAAAGAAATGGCCCTTTTGGTCCAATATCCACTTGAAATAAGGATCCAAATGGGCATCCAATCAACGGACGAATAGAACACTTCTTATTCCCAATCTTCAACGTCCTAAAAACCATATTTTTATAAAATGTTAGTATGTTTACATACAACAGACTGAATGAATAAATAGAACCAAATGAAACACTTACGAGGCAGGAGATAGACGAGCGAAGACAAGCCGATCGCCGTCGTTAATGTCCAGCAAGACGCTGCAACCTTCCCAAGCGATTCTCGTATCATGGTGTTGATTCGAAATGACTTGCAAATCGCCTTCGGCCATCTTATCGGCAATATCCAGCTAATAGGACTTGAGGCTTTTGGGTTTTGGTAAGAAAATATGCTGCTCGCCTTGTATGCATTCAGTTTCTTCTTCGAGGTTCTGCGGCGTGCGTCGATAAATCCCCTTCCACAATTCTAGCCGTTGAGCTTAACAGAGAGCTACAGGGAGGTTTTAGGGTTTAACAGTAAAAGCAATTCTTATCAATTTTGACGCGAAACAACACGTAATGCTGTGCAGTTTCCCCCCCATGCACCACAAAAAACACAAAACTCGTCACAAAAACAACCTCCTCATACCTAAAAGCCTTGAAAAAAGTGTAATAGACATAAATACTTGTTACTTTTTAACTATAAGATATTAATAATTGTTTGTACCATTGAATGCATACTATAAACTAAATATTATCATAATAGAGTAACTTTGTGTAAAATATTAATTAGGTATAGGAAACTAAATCAATTTGAATTATTGTCCATATGTGATGCTTAAAATCTTGTGTTTGGGATGATTAATCTTACCGATTCATAATGATCGATCATGCTTTATAAGTCATTCCTTGCGTCGTTCTATATAGGATGATCGTCATGCTATGTAAACTTTGTCTGGTTGCATTCTGTTGTGCCAATTGCCAATGTGCAAAAAAAACAAAAAAATCTAATCATGATATAGACCATTCTTAAAAGGAATTAAAGTTATGAAAACATATGTATGCATTGATAAAAAAATATAATTTTAGGAGAAATTAGGTTAGCTATCCTCTTTTCGACTCTAGTTCTTAAAATCTTCAAACTTCTTTCTAGGTATTTCTTGAAGATGACTTGCTATTTCATTTTGACATAACGTCTTGTAATGATTTTATGGATTCTTCCTTGTAGACTTTGATTGTACGTCTCTTGAAGGAAATAAATATAAAATGCTTAATATATGATCATCAACTCAAATGGGTTAAGTTTTGTTATCGTCAAACTATGGGACATAAGTCAAAAACATTGAATATAAAAAAAAAAAGGAAAATCATGCAAGCATCTTAAAACCGAAGTAGCAACATTCAAAATTTTATAGAGAGAAGAAGACAAGTATGGAATCATAGATAGGAGAGACATAGAAACTGAAAAAAGATAAAAAAAAAAAAGAGAGAAGAGAGCAAAAGGAAAGACTTGATTGTTAGTAGAAAGATGATGAGCTTTGGCCTTCCAATTGAGAGCTAAGAAGGCACTTCATAGTTCTTTTATGATGCTTAAGAAATAAACATTGTAAACCTTCAATGACCGAAAGAGAGGAGACTTGCATGGTTGAAGTAAAGAGATAGTGTAGAGAGAGAGAGAGAGATACCTACTAAAGAGTTGTTTAGCCGGAAAGAGTGATGTGGGACAAAATGTGATTTTTAATTATTTTATTCAAATTCAGTTGATTGATGGGATTAGAAAGATAAAAGGAAGAAAGGAGAATTTGGGATAAGAAATTGGAGAACTGAAAAGAATAATTTAGAATAAGAAGAACAGAGAATAAATAATAAGGGAAAGAAGAAAAAAAAAGAAAGGGAGGGAGAAAGGAAGAGACCATAAATAAAGAGATTCTATTAATTCATCTTCAAAACTACTTTCAACATCTTGTTACAGCCTATAAATTACTAAAATTGAAATTTAAAATAAAAAATAGATAAGATCACTATTTGATCGATCCAGTAAAATAAAAAAACTTAAACTAAAAATAAAATTGAATTTTAAAAATTAAAATAAATAGGATTACTACTTGATCAATTATAGTAAATTTAGGAAAGATAAATTAACCTTAATTGGTGGGTCCACTGGGGGGCGATGGGCATAATGGTGTCCCCACCAATTCTCTCGATGTTGGAGAACTCGACCCCGTCGAGTTTGACTATTTTGTTTTTATGTAAAATTAAAAAAAAAATGATTTTTTTCTTGCACGTGTGAGGTACACATGTTGCGAACTAAGAGCATGGGTGGAAGAGGTTTAGTGATGTGGCGAGAAACATAGGGGACAATTGGCGCGGTGGTCAGCAGAGCTAACGACAGTCAATGTTGGCAGCATCAACTAGGTCGGGAAGGTTCAGCAGTGACAGAGAGGATGTCTGACCGAAGATTTGATGGTGGTAGCGGAGGCTCCGGTTGGTGGTCGCAATGACGATGACAACGAACTTGACGTCGGCAGGAGTGTCAACATAGGCTGTTTTGCAATGGTGGTGATGGCTTAGGGAAGAGTTTTTTTTTGGGCTTCATTACCAACTTCAAAGGGCTCGAATGGTGTTGGCGGTGGGCATTCAATGTCGTTCTCATGCCAGATTTGATGCTCTGGCTTGCAACGTAACCGACGATAGCTATTTTGGTCTATTTTTTTGTATGTTCATATTAAAAAATGATGAAGGAGAATTTGGAGGACTTAGAGGACTTGTCGTAAAGTCGTCAAAATTCTAGCAATGGCATACCGCATTAGACATCGACAATGGGTGTGAACAATGGTTGGTGGGAAGCTCTACAACGACTTGGGAAGGTTTTACGATGGGCTTCATTTGGTCATTGGTGATGGTGTGAGGGTCCAGCTAATGGCGGTGATGACTTTATAACGATAGTTCTCTCTTCATAATGGCAATAGAGAAGCAGGAGTTAAAAGAAGTTATCGGTGTTAGGTTCAGAGAGGAGTTCAGGCAAAACAATGGAAGAAAGGGTAGGAGGAGGTAAGGGGAAGAAAGGGAAGTAGGTAGGGAAGGAAGTTCAGCTTTGACTTAGGTGAGCTCGGACGACAATAAAAAAGGTTGTGCATCGAAGGAGTTTTCAACTTTGATACCAAACTAATGCATAACAATGCACAATGTTTTATTATAGTATCAGAGTGTCGGTTAATTATTAGAATTATAAAGATAAATGAATAAAACAGAGAGGAAGAAAAGAGATTTTGAGACAAGAATTAGGAGAATTGAGAAGAATAATTTAGAAGAAGAATAATACAGAAAAAGAAGGGGAAGAAGAAAAATAAAGGGGAAGGATAAAGGGAGACTAGAAACAGAGAGAGCTTGTTAATTATTTTAAAATTTATTTTAATATTATGTTATAGTCTATAAATAACTAAAATTAAAATTAAAATTTCAAAATAAATTTAAATCCAGTAAAATTAAGAAAGATAAAATAAAAATAAAAATAAAATTTAAAATAGATAAAATCTCTACCTAAGAAGTGTAATTAGTGGGCAAATTGGTGTCCCTACCAGAGAGAGTTATCCAGGTTGGGAAGAAGGATTCGGTACTTCAATGTAGGTTGGGCAAAATCAAGAGAAAAGGGGGAGAAAGAAAGAATTCAATAAAAAAAAAAAATTCCCCTCTTTCTATTTTTTTTTTCTTTTCTCTCCGACTTCTAGCATTTTAAGAGATAAAATCATATAATATAGAGGGAAAATACCTTTCTCTTGTATTTTAATTTCGAAAAAATAATTTTCTCTCCTATTTTATCTGTTTTTGTTACTTCACATCCCTAACGCTTTAAATTTCAAATTTACTGAAATGTTCTGAGACACGTCTGTGAGAAGCGTTCTTGAAGGAGGATTTTTCGCACAGTATACATGTAGGACTCCAAAAGCACTCCAATAAAAAATGTATGGGGGCTGTACTTGAAAATTTATACAAGCAGATAGGCTTTATTTGAAAATTTTGTAGGCCGTAGACTTGGTCTCTCGATGCTTTCCCAGCTTCTTTCAGTGGTTTTTTCAGTCGCAAGTATTTTCCGTCCAACCGAGCGGATTCAGCAGCCATGAGCGACCTCAAAAGCGGCTCCGTCGATCCTTTTGTTTCGAATTACCACGCCTCCGAGCTTAAAATTGCAGCCGAATTTCTAACCAACTGGCTCCCTTTTCTTACCAGGGATCTCTGCCCCGGTTGTTCTGGAATCCTCACTAACCGCGTGCGCTCGCTTGATCCAGGTTTAAATTCCGCTCTATTGACAGGATACAGTTCGAGATCCTTCTTTCTTTTGATTTTTTGCTTCCTTTTTCTTTCTTCTCTATTTGTTTGCAATTTTCAATAAAACTTATTTTGTTATATTTTTCATAAATTGTAACTGTTGAAGATCCGAATTTAACGGGTCTTACGATCCGAGATTAATTGGTCATGATCCGACAATAACGAATCTGTAATTTTAATTTCAAACGGGATTCATTCCCTTATATGTAAACGTATTCTGAATGTATTTTTTTATATCGGAAATAAAGAATTTTACATGGTATCAGAGCGACGATCTTGAGATCGCTCTTTCTATTTTTTTTTGTTTCTCGTATGTCTCGTTGCCGCTTCCAATTCCGGCGACGTTTCCGTCGAGGTCCAAACCCTCGTTCGACGGACGGAGATAAACCTGCGTCGATCGTCAAGAGACGCAACAAGAGCTCTTTTATTCTCCACCAAAGGTCTCCTAGATCCGGTCATTGCGCTGTCCCCACCACCGCCTTCCGGCCTTCCTCTGCCATAGACGACGCTCGCAAACCGCGCTCCGACGTCTTGCGCCGTCCCGCTACTGTGCCTTCCGAAGGCCGATTTATTTTCCCTCGCTCTCTGTCTGCAGAGACGAGAAGAAGAAATATTTACAACTAATGCATTGAATTAAATCAACGCTTTATGGTCCGAGCCAAAGCTTGAGCCGAGCCGAGCCGAGCCGAGCCGAGCCAATATCATTTAAGCCGATATTTGCGCTATAGCCTCGAGGTTTTAGGGCAACTGGTTTTAATATGGTATTAGAGCAAGGTAGGTCCCGAGTTCGAGTCTCGCTCTCACCTGTTTCCACGAGCCACAAATGGCAACGTGCGGGGGAGTGTTGAGAATTTAATATCGACCGGGCCGATCCCTCTTATATTCATGTTGCGCTTTCACTAACACCTCGAGGCTATAGCGCAACTGGTTTCAATATGGTAGCCTTACTTTTTCAAGCACACCTTCCTAAACGATTTTGGGGAGATGCCATTTTAACAGCTGCTTATCTCATAAATCGGACACCTATCCCAGTCTTGCAAGGTAAAACACCTTATGAACAGTTATTTCATATTATCCCACTTACTCTCATTTACGAGTTTTTGGATGTTTATGTTTTGCCTCTTCTCACACCCACAAACCATCCAAATTTGATGCACGTGCCATCCGTTGCATTTTTCTTGGGTACCCTTATGGACAAAAGGGATATAGGGTTTATGATCTCCAACTCAATAAAGTATTTATCTCCCGAGATGTTACCTTCTTTGAAAATGAATTCCCTCTTAAACATTTTTCCGCTGCAAATAAGAGTCTCATGTTTCCTCCTCCTATAATGTCTGCTATTTATGATGACCCTCTACCAGACATACCTTTATCAGACACACCTCCTCCGTCACCAAATCTTGACATTTCCCATGTTGATTATACTTTTTCCCCCCAAATACCTTCTCCCACGACCATACCACCTCCTACTCGTCGCCCCTCTACCAGGCCCATTAAGCGACCCAGTTTCCTTCAGGATTTTCATGTGGAAGCGACCCTACCGTCATGACTTGAACAATCTTCTGCCTCTAACGTGGTCACCACAACAGGTACACCTTATGACCTCTCTCACGTTCTTTCTTATGCCCGGTTATCCCCTTCTCATAAAGTTTTTACCACTTCATTAACCATTACACAAGAACCAACTAGTTTCTTACAGGCATGAAGGATCCTAAATGGTGTCAAGCAATGCATGATGAAATTCAAGCCCTCCAGGCTAACCACACATGGATGCTCACATCTCTTCCACCTGGCAAGAAACCTATTGGATGTAAATGGGTATACAAAGTCAAGCTCAAATCTGATGGCACCGAGCGTTACAAAGCTCGCCTAGTCGCCAAAGGATACAACCAGATTGAAGGACTTGACTATCAAGAGACGTTCGCCCCAGTTGCCAAGCTGGTTACTGTCTGTGTCCTACTTAGTGTTTCTGCTATTCAAGGATGACATCTTCACCAACTCGATGTCAACAATGCGTTCTTACATGGTGATCTTGATGAAGATGTCTACATGTCACTACCACCTGGTTTTGGACGAAAGGGGGAGACTCGAGTGTGCAAACTAAACAAGTCCCTATAAGGCTTGAAACAAACTTCTAGACAGTGGTTTTTTAAGTTTTCCACAACCCTCAAGATTGCTGGGTTTCATCAGTCAAAGGCAGATTATTCTTTATTCGTCCAATCCCACAAAGGCAGTTTTACAACAATACTTGTATATATTGATGACGTGATTTTGGCAGGTAACAATCCGCAACATATTGAAGAAGTGAAACAGTTATTATCCAAGCAGTTCAACTTAAGGATCTTGGTAAGCTCAAATACTTCTTGGGTATAGAAGTAGCAAGGTCTTCAAAGGGGATTACCCTCTCCCAAAGGAAATATGCATTGGAGATATTAGAAGATGCTAGATTTCTAGGAGCAAAACCTATGAGGTTCCCAATGGAGCAAAATTTGGCTCTTACACAATCTGATGATGAACTCCTAAATGATCCTTCATCATACAGGCGTCTTGTGGGAAGATTGATCTACTTGACCATCACTAGGCCAGATATGGTCTATGCTGTCCATGTTCTAAGCCAATTTATGGAAAAACCACGTACACCACACCTTAAGGCAGTACATAGAGTTCTTCGATACTTGAAACAAACTCCAGGACAGGTATTATCCTCTACAAGTATACTCCAATTAAATGCATTTTGCGATGCAGATTGGGCTCGTTGTAGGGACACAAGAAGGCAGTAACAGGGTATTGTATATTTCTTGGATAATCACCCATTTCGTGGAAAACAAAAAAGCAAACAACGGTGGCTCGATCAACTGCCGAGGCAGAGTATCGTTCCATGGCTGCTACATGTTGCGAAATTACCTGACTGAAAAACATTTTGAAAGACTTGAAAATCACACATACTCAACCAGCCATGTTGTATTGTGACAAACAAGCTGCTCTATACATCGCTGCAAATCCGGTTTTCCATGAGCGAACCAAGCACATCGAAATCGATTGTCACTTAGTTCGTGAAAAGATTCAAGCAAGGATGATTAAGACAGCCCACATACGAACCAACGACCAAATTGCAGACTTATTTACTAAGGCATTGAGTTCGTCCCAATTTGAGGCATTACTCGGCAAGTTGGGTATCATTAACATATATTCCAACTTGAGGGGGAGTGTTGAAGATCCAAACTTAACGGGTCTTACGATCGAGATTAACTGGTCATGATCCAACAATAACGGATCTGTAATTTTAATTTCAAACGGGATTCGTTCCCTTATATGTAAACATATTCTGAATGTATTTTTTTAATATCGAAAATAAAGAATTTTACAGTAACTTCTGTAAATTTTTGCACTTTGTTGATAGTCTTTTAAGTGTTGAAATCGTTGAGTACTGTGAGACTCTTTTTTATGATATTTAATTTGAAGTATGCTAATTTGGGTCGTTCTTCTTGGGAAATCAGGGGCTTCTGATGATTTGGAATCATCAGAGAATAATCTTGAACCATCAGAGCATAAGCTTGAACCCCCAGAGAATGTTGGTGATGACAATAACCCCGGTCCAGTGGAAGACGGTCCAGACTCTCCCCAAAGTCATGGCACATGTGATACGAACTCAATTGGGAGCTGGAAAGATACTGTGAATGAGTCGTATGAAAATGCAAATCATATTTCAACTGCCTCTGATCCAACTTATGACTCTCCCGCTACTCGTTTGTCATGGGCTGATATGGCACAAGAGGATGAGCACGAAGAGGGAGGAGGAGGAGGTTCACTATCACGGACTTGGGCAGATGACTGCGAAATAGCAGGGGAAAAAGAGACGAGCAACCAAAAGAAGCCTTCACTACCTAGAGATCAGAGAGAGCATATTCGGTTTATGAATGTCCAAAGAAAGAAAGACTTCATTTGCTTGGAGAGGGTTAAGGGAAAGATTGTTAATATCTTGGATGGACTTGAGCTTCACACAGGTGTTTTCAGTGCTGCTGAGCAAAAGAGGATTGTTGATTTTGTATATGATCTTCAAGAAAAGGGGAAGAATGGTGAACTGAAAGGTAAATATTTTATTTTTGCTTTCAGTTCTCGTTATTAAGGACATGCCATTTCTTTCTCTCTGCTGTGTGGATTTGGCATTTTTTATTAAGCCGTTTATTTATGTTATCAAGCAGGCAATAGTATGTATCCACCAGCATTATCTGTGTAAACATGTAGACAGTGCAAATATTTGGAAGATATGGTTATATTTCTGCCTATAACTGTATAGCTTTTTTGGGTATTTCATATTGTAGTGGCTTGATATCTCTTTCATGTCTAGGACTTTGAGCTGCAATATTTTATTATCGTAAACTTAGAGGATTGGTAAACTCTCAATCTTATTTACCTTTACATCTATTTTTTGGAGCAGTGTGAGAACATCTTGACAGTGGATAAGAAGCAAAGAAAGGGCCTTTTATATCTAAACAATAATGAGCTCAAAGAAATCTCCTCTAGGTTGTTTATGGATGTACTCTGATGAGATTGTGGACATTTTAATAATCTTATTTTACTTCGTTGCACACCTCCCAAGATAGCCAATAGGTTGTGGATAGGGCCACTTGGCAATACCTCATTGTTGGCTTCTCCCTTCTACTTTCATTGTATTTTCTTTTCTTAGTTTGGTTTTCTTGCCTTTGGGTATTCTCATTTGCTTTACATTCCTTCCTCATACAGTGCTTCCTCAATAAATTCCATTCTCATTATTATAAAAAATAAAACAATAATATCATTCACAAAACAAAGAGCTCAAGTAAAGTGGTCATTGTGGAAAGATGCGACATTTATCACTTGTAATAGCAATTGAGAATGTTCACTGTGGGTAAGTATCTCTTAATGACTTGAGTTTTAGAGAGTTGACAATGAGTTTTTGAGACTTTATTTTTTCTTTATAATTTTGATTGTATGAACACACATACAAAATAACCGTAGCCCCTGTGAGACTAATCTCAAGTTCTCACTAATAAGTGCCCCATGTGGTTATTGTGCCAAATGCCCTAATTTCTTGAGTTTATTTGTTACTTTTTTCAGGATATATTTTCTAAGAGTGCTATAACTATTTTCCTTGTTATTGAAGACATGCAGTGAACCTAAACTTCTCAAAAATAAATAAATGAAGTGCAATTTTCAAAAGTGACCTTCTTAGATGCCGTATTTCTTAATATGGTCAACTAGCTTGTATATTTTCAAATATAGCCACTTTCCAAATAAGGCCAATAGAACCCATTGAATTTAAGTATAAAACAGGCACTAAAATTTTTAAAAAAATAGTTAAGAATTGCCTTGCATGGATCCAAGATTAGAAAATTCTTGTGGTTGTTACTTGAGGAGAAAATATCAGTGTAGGGGTGTTTGTTGTATTGGGCTTAGTTTATGCCCCATGTAGTTTGTGCTTTTTATGTTGTCCACCCCTTAGACTCATTATCTACTTGTTTATGCATAGATGTGATGGGGTGTTTTAGTGGGAATAAGCCCACATAGTTTAAGAGTTAGGAAAAATCCTACTATTGTTAGTTGAGAAATATACCTCCTAACTTCGATTAGTCATTTTGAGATAGACCTAGACCCAACTTTAATAATTATTAAATTTAAAATATTGTAAACAAGAGCCCACACCAAGAAGGAGGGGAACCAGCTGCCTCCATTTAGAAAGAGGAGTAGGACGGTCCTCTGCCCCCTTCTCCTCTCTTCTCTTGATGGAGAGAGGAGGTTGCAGCCTCCCTCTTCTTTTTGTTTATCAAATAGAGAGAGTAAGGGGTGTGGAGGCTGCCCTATCCCTGGCTTTCTACATGGAATGAAGGGGGCAATGTGTGCCTCCAAGTTTCCCCAATGTAGGAGTGAAGGAGAGGCATTGGCACCCTTCCCCCTAATGACAAGAAGGGATGGGAGAGTGGCCACCTCCCATTCCATTCTCCTTAGTAGGGGAAATTATTATTATTGTTGTTTTTCTTAGTATTATTATTGTTGGAAGATATGATGTAATTAGGGTGACACTGATGTAACTAGTTTATGATTTATGTCTCTTATTCACTCTTACTAAGGTGAAGGGTATTCTTGTGATATTAGTACTTTTGATATCTATAAATACAACTTAAGGGGGAGGGTTTGGACAAGTCCATGACCCTAATTCTTCTGCCTCTTTATCCTTCTCCAAATTCGTTACTCTTCTTCTCCTCCTAATCCTTATGTCCATAACTCTTCTTCTTCTTCTTCTCACCCTTTAATCCTCTTTTACTTTTATTATATATCATTGAATCCTAAGTTTTAACATGGTATCAGAGCGGGGAAATGTCTGAGATGGAAAAGGTGAAGAATGGGAGGAAGAAGAAAAATAAGAAGAAAAAGAAAAAAAAAAACAAGAGGAGTTTCTCATTTTTTCTTTAGTCTTCTTTTCCAATTCATGTTTTTTATTGGATTTTTAACTATCTTACTGTATTGTTACAAGGTGGGTCCCACCATGATCACATGAGTTGGTGGGACCCACCATGATCTCGTGAGGTGGCATGATGAGTCATCACACGAACTAGAATCCTTATCACATGTGTTGGAAGATTTGGCAATCTTCCTTGATTAATATAATCAATTTATCTTGCCTTGATTTATGTAGATTTGGATAATCATGATTGATGTAATTAGAGATGTTGATTTTCAGGACTCCATGAATTTAGGTCATGGAGAAAAATGAGAGAGTCGCCATTGGGAGAAAACTAGAGTAGAAGAGGTTATGAACTTGATCCAAACCCTCTCCCATAAGGTATATTTATAGATACCAATATTACAAGTATACCCTTCACCCCCGTCCCCCCCTACTCTGATGTAATTAGTTTATGATTTATGTTTCTTATTCACTCTTACTAGGGTGAAGGGTATTCTTGTTATATTAATACTTTTAATATCTATAAATACAATTGAAGGGGGAGGGTTTGGACAAGTCCGTAACCTTAATTCTCCAGCCTCTTTCTCCTTCTCCAGATTCGTCACTCTTCTTCTTCTCCTTCTAAACCTTCTATCCACGACTCTTCTTCTTCTACTTTTATTATACATCATGGAATCCTAAGTTTTAACAATTATTATTATTATTATTACTACTACTACTACTACTAAAGAAAAATTATTAGAACTAAATATGTTTTATTATAGGGAAACTATTAATTTTAAATCTTGTGTAAGGACTTATTAACGATGTTGTTTTAGTTGTCCATTAGATTTGAGTTACAACACCCTATTGAGAAATATGTAATGTCATAGGTTGCATTTGGAAATAGGGCATCTATAAGGGCCATATTTGAAAATTATTCATAAATGAAAACAAAATGTTTTTTAAAAAATAAACAAACAAATATTAAAAAATAAAAATTAAGCTAGTGAAATCTAAGTTCCTATGGTTTGGGTTTTGTTAAAGAATAGTGCTAAATGGCTTAGCGAGGACAAATATCTTGGGTTTATTACTTGGGAAAGAGACTTCCTAACTTGGTTAGTTATTTTGGGATAGATCTTGGATCCAACTTCACTTGGTATCAGAGTAGGTCCTCATATATGGGTCTCCACCCCAAGAGTCCATGTATAGGAACCGCAAAAGATGGTATACAAGTGAAGGAGAGTGTTAAATATTAGTCTCACTTGAATTAGTGAATACAAATATCTTGGGTTTATTAGTTGGGAAAGAGACTTCCAAACTTGGCTAGTCATTTTGGGATGGGTTTGGACCCAACTTCGTAATATTTCTAGTTTTTTCGTTATAGTAGTATATGCTCTTTTCTAGCTTCTAGGGAAACGTAGTTATACAAGATGATTTATTTGAAAAGATTGCTTTTACAATGAATGGAAAAAATTTTCATGGTCAACTCGTGAAGACCGATATATTTGATTTATCCAAAAAAAAAAAGAGTGAAGTTGGGGTCCAAGGCCCATCTCAAAGTGACTAGCCAAGTTATGCAGTTTCTTTTCCAATTAATAAACCCGAGATTTTTGTACTTACTAATCTATCTAGGATTATTTTTAAACACTCCCCCTCGTGTGTAGGCCCTCTTTTGTGGTTCTTACACCTGGACAGTTTGGGTAGAGACCCATATATGATCACATGTTCTGATACTATGTAAATTAGATCCAAAACCCATTCTAAAATGACTTGAAAAGTCAGAAAGTCTTTTTTCCAACTAATAAACGCAAGATCTTTGTACTCACTAATTTATGTGAGATTATTATTTCACACTCCCCCTTATGTGTTGGTCCTATTTTGTGATTCCTTTACATGGACACGTTGGGTGGAGGGCCATATATAAGCACCTGTTCTGATACCGAGTTAGGTTTAAGACTTATCCCAAAATGACTAGACAAGTTTGAAAGCCTCTTTCTCAACTAATAAACCCCTTTGTACCCACTAATCCATGTGGGACTATTCTTTAACAGGTTTGATTATGGCTCATTTGACATTCAAATCATCCCTGGTCATCACTTTAGTGTGATCTTGTCAGGTTCAGCCATTGACTTCTGTACATTAGGCAAGGCTTTGCAGGTAATCATTATTTGGCAAATAAATTGTTATCCCTGTTATTTGGGTATTACATTGAAGATTAGATGAGAACAGACTGCCATTATTAAGTTTATCATCCCATTTGTTAATGCTGAGCTCTACAATTTTCTTGGTTGTGAAGGCAGCTTGTGTCTTAGGTGTTGAATGTGTTACAAGAAATAACATGTTTTTGATGAAGTTTTTTCAGGAACAGTAAGTATTGGGTTTGGTGATCCAAGTCATTGAGTCATGTTATTAAAAAGAGAAGAAGTTCCCTGAAAGATTTTTCATGCTTTTTTTTATTGAATTTTTCCTGCATAAAGCTTATACAGACTATTTTCTTTATGATTGAAATTGCCAAATATGAGTTCCATCACGCATTATGACATATTTAATAAACTAACACAGAGTTGGCATTGAAACTGACAACTAGTAACTCCAGACGGATATGTCTTGAGAGGATTTGATAGAGCCCAATCCTGAGATTTACCTTTACAGGGTGTAGATGTACATAATGTAATTTTGTCTTGAGGAATCACAGAAAAGCAAAATGTGATGAGCTATTGTTACCATATGAAGAATTTGGTGAAAAGAATTTCTGCTGATTAATCAGCTGTATCCCATCCTGAGATAGTGCCGTTCTTGAGATAGTTTCTTGTCCGGAAAAAATGAACTTGCTCAAGAATGCAAAGTCATTTCATCAAATTGCAACAACAGAATGTGTCCATTTACTGTTCACAATAATTGAAAATTCCGCCAACACTTGAAATTCCCTATGTCCCTGGTTCAACTTGACAATATATAGATAAAAATGATTAGTTAGCAGCCAATTATAGACCATGTTAAGGAGCTGACCAGCTCCACTTCTGTATGACATGAATATGGTCAAACTACTGTAAATTAAGAAGAAAGAAATAAGGAGTAAGGATCATGACCATTGATGAAACCCTAATCTTTGTCTACCTCCTAATCTTAGGCAGCCACCTAATCTTTGTCACTGTTATACTAAATCCTGTTGGAGTTCCAGTCTGTGTAGTCTCATCTCAATTGTCTACAATGAAGAGAAAATTGGATATTATGCCTTGTAGATACTGGCAAGCTTCTGATTCTTCCATCTTTTCATTCCTCCATTGCGGGTGGAATTGTCAAGTTGGTTCTGGATGGAACATTTATTAAGGAGAACCAATTCTAAAAGTGGTTTAGGGTGTTGCAACTCCTTCACTATTATTATAAGGCTGCCATGATGTGTCAGAATTTTGGGGGTTGAGATGGTATAATCTATTTCATGAGAGAGTTTAATGGCCTCAAGACATTGTCGAAATTCAGAGATACCCTCTACTGGTTGGGACTAGGATCTCCATCTCCTTGCTATTTACATGAAATTTACTTGTTAAGGAAATTCAAGTGTTCTTCTTTCTGTCACTATTTTTTTTTTTTTTTTTGAATGATCTGTCTGTCTCTTTCTGTGACTATTTAGTAACTATGTTTTGGAAAAAGATGTTGATGAGATGTTTGATTGTCATGTGTGCTGGAAAAATGCATGTAGGTCAGGCTTTCACTTTTTAATATTGCAGTAATGGTATAAGGTGATGAATCTGTCTGGTTCTTAACTGAAACAGGTAACATCCTGGCTGAACTTAACTTTAATGCCTGAACGTTGTGTAGTCCTCTCCCCTGAGGGCAGAATCTGGAATCTTCATCTGATGCCTTAAAGTTGTTTCCTCACTTTCCTAGCTCAGTCTGGTACTGTGTGACTAGTATTCACGTCCTTTCATTTTCTCAACTGCTCTTTTGTTGAGAAAGTAAAATAAATATTCGTTTCTATCACAACTTTGTCTGTGTAAAATCTTTGGTTGATTGCTGCTTTAGTGTTGTCATCTAGTATATATTTCCTCTGACTAACTACTTACCTTCTTCCAAATGCAAGTACTAATGTATCTCATGTTTGTTTCAACTTACAGAGCGTACATATTCTGAACCTCAAAAATGGATGCGTGGAAAAGGACGGGTGACCATCCAATTTGGTTGCTGTTACAATTATGCAGTGGTAAACTTAGTATGTTATTTTGTTTTCATTCAAATGGTTCAGTTGCTTGTCCAGACTCAGTAATTGTATGTTCTTACCTCAGTGATATGGTTATTAAAACAGGACAAAAATGGAAACCCGCCAGGCATTCTCCAACATGAAGTTGTGGATCCTCTACCTCATCTTTTCAAAGTGATAATAAGGAGGCTCGTTAGTTGGCATGTTTTACCACCATCTTGTGTACCTGATAGCTGTATTGTCAACATTTATGAACCAGGGGACTGCATACCTCCTCATATTGACCACCGTGACTTTGTGCGGCCATTTTGTACTGTCTCATTTCTCAGTGAATGCAATATACTGTTTGGTTCAGACTTAAGAATTGCAGGGCCTGGCGAGTTTTCTGGTTCAACTGCAATTCCTTTGCCAGTTGGGTAAGTATGATTGGCATATGAGTTCCACAATTTTTTTACCAGGCTGAATCATTAATTCTCATGTTTTAGAATGGGTAACTTGGACTATCTAGCCAGTGTGAATTTGTGAACTTATGAACTCTTGGTAACTGTTTTGTAGGAAATAGAAATTTCATGAGATCAGAAATGTGCTTGTGTTCAGTGCCTTTAGTACATAATCTTCAACTTTACTCAGGGGAATTTATGAGCACTTGTTTTATGAAATGAAAGTTACGTAAAATTTTCTATTTCTTTACTTGATAGACAGTCATTTCATGCCTGGTTTATCCTTTTTTAACCAACCAACATGAATCTGCAAGGACCCAGCAAGCCCACCTTGAAGAGTGAAACATCCCAACTCTGAATGTGTATGTTGGGTTTAGCTCCCTCTTCTATGGATTCATTGTCAATGCTATTCAACCAAGATGACCTTACCACCTCTGGTCATACACATCTACTTGCACCTTAAAAAACGTACTAAGCGTTTCTGTTGTAGCCCCAAATTGCACCCAGAAAATTGAAACCATGATTGTTTTACAGGTCTGTCCTAGTTTTGAAGGGTAACGGAGCAGATGTTGCAAAACACTGTGTGCCTGCAGTTCCTACCAAAAGGTAACTTGTCTATATGTATATTTTTGGAGACTTGTAACTATATTTACTTTTCAAAATTTCCCCGCTTGACTGCCTACATCTCCCATGCAAAAGTTTGATGGTTTCAACAGACGCCAGCTTGGTTACCTAATGCCCTGGTTTTCCCCTCCAGGATATCTATAACATTCAGGAAGATGGACGGGAGCAAGCGTCCAAGTGGCTTTGTACCTGAACCTGATTTACAGGGGCTGCAACCACTTTCTTATAATTTGGACAATAAGCCAAAAAGGTGGAGACCATCAAAACAACTAGGAAATGAAAAAAGAGGATTGGTTATTGAAAGAAATTGGGAGGGAGAGAGAAGATCTATGAATAAGACTACCGGATTGGAGCCAGAAAGTTCTTCTCGAAATGGATCACAGTATTCCAATAAACCAAGAGTCAGGTTTTGAAATGCCCAAAGGTTTGAATTACTATCGCCTATCCCCTTGAAGGGTTTACATTCTGCATGCAAAGAACAACAAAAATGTGTGCTTTTGCATTTACATCTCGATATTAATTGCCATATGAAGTTCTAGGGTTTGTTGACCCCCCAATCAGTACCATTTGGCCGTATATGCATGAAATATGAGGTTTACAGATTGCCTGTAAAGTTTGAGTAATACTTGGTGTCAATTTTTTATTTATTTGTTTCTAATTTGTTGGAAGTGAAGCAAATGGGGAATTCCTAGTGATTAGATACAGGCTTGTAACTAAGCAGATTCTTGTTATGTCTTAATTGAGTTGTAATGCCTGCAAGCTATTTGTATTACTATTCATATAATTGTCTTGGAATTTTTACTAGAAGAATATTCAATTTGGAATAGAGAATGAAAGTATTATACAAGTTGTTATTGAGTACTATGGGTTGAGGTATGATCCAATACAAAAAATTATTTGGTGCGAAACATGTAAAATGGTTACGTCAACCGTCCGATTAATGATCAGACGAACGGTTGAGATAGCCGTTTTGGCCCAAATGGTTTTTTGTATTGGATCAGCCTTGCCCTATTATTTATCTGCTCGGTGAAGTGATGATGGTTGATATTATTTTTAGTAGTTTTTTATTAAACAATTTTTATTCTAAAAAAATGTTTTTGATAGATTTTCGTGTGTTTATGTTTAAATTATAAATAAAATAAAAATATAATAAATAATAAATGATCAAATGGTAAAGATATAATAAATAATAAATAATAATTTTTTCTTAAACAGTTTTTATTCTAAAAAATTATATTTTATTGATTTTTTGGCGTTTATATCAAGTGTTTATGATCAAATTACAAACAAAATAAAAATATAATAAATAATGAAAGATAAGACAGAAATTTTTATGCTTTATGAGAGAAGAAAAATTGGAGTGAGGCGTACTTATCGGACACGTCTCTCTTTATAGACACAAGTCAAGGTGAGCCGACGTCCATGATCTGGTCGGTACGGCCAGGCCCGTCATTATCAACCTTGTTTACCGAGTGCGCCGCTTATCTGATTCTCCATCAATCGCTGATACCCACGTGTAACTGTCACAACCATCCGTTCCTCGACTTGATGAAATCCTATCTCTGATTTCTAACTGCCACGTTTTTCACATCAAAGCTGAGGAATCGCGTCCATCGATTATGTTTTCCCTGGACAGCCCAAACCGCCCCACGTGTCCCCACCCTTGGATCGTCTTCCCCGCCTTTTTACCGTTTTTCTTCTCTCGTGTTCTAGAGTGCGGTAACGGGTCGCAGAAAGGAGGAAAAGAGAAAAAAAGGGTTAAGAGTGAGTCAGGATTCACGGGCATCTCTACTGCTCCCTCTTTTGCTTGTTCGCATTAATTTCAAAGCTACTCGAAACCAGAAACAGTCCTCCCCCTCCCTTTTTGGTATTTCTTCCCGACGGTGCTCATGTCAAACGACTGCAAGAAGAAAAGTGCGCAGGTTCTGGATGGTTCGGATATAAGAGATTTGGTTCATAACGAGGAGGTTTTCAGTAGTTATGTGGATCACAAGTTTGTAGAGCTTGATAGGGATCATGATGGGAAGCTTTCGGTGAAGGAGCTTCAGCCAGCTGTGGCTGATATAGGAGCTGCTCTCGGCTTGCCTGCACAAGGGACCTCTCCTGATTCCGACCATATCTACTCTGAGGTTTCTTTCTTTCCCCATCCTCTTTTTTTTTTTTTTTTTTTGCTTTTTCTTTGAAGCCCTTTTTTGTTTATTTATCGATGGAATATGGGTTCTCTTCGGTTTTCTCAATCTCTCTCATTTTGGCTCTTTTCTATTGAGCTGTATGTCATCTGCTACTCATCTATTTTGTTTGTATCATATCTCTTTCTTTTTTTATGGAGACCTATTGCTCCCGGTTTTTTTTTTTTTTGAAGTGCATATATAAGAATTTCATGATTTGATCTGGTAAACTTTATCGTTAGCAAGAATACTTCATATCCGTCGAGAATTTTGAGAAAGAAAAGCTAACTGGATTGGTTTTCAATAATTTAACATGTTGCTGGTAAGAGAAAAAAAAGAAGAATATGTTCTTTATGCTTTAATGATGCCATTCTTATAAAAAATATTTTTACATAATAAAACCGATTATTCTCTGAGCTGCATTTCAATTGAGATTTACAAAGCTTGCTGCAGATCAGAGATGGGAATGGAGGTAATGTGCGGTATGCCCATATGAGAAGCTTGTGTTGTGTTTTGTTTTTTCTTCTTTGTTTTGTTGTCTCTCTTTGTGGTTTCTGTTTGATTCTGCGGCTTCAATTTCAACATTTGTGAATGTCCTGGACAGTTTTTCTCAATGGAATTAACGATTTTTTGCAGGTATTGCACGAATTCACCCATGGAAAGCGAGGGGAAGTGAGCAAGACAGAGTTCAAAGCAGTGCTGTTGGACATTCTACTCGGCATGGCCGCCGGCCTCAAGCGAGACCCCGTAGTAATTTTAAGAATCGACGGGCAGGAACTGTCGGAATTCGCCGATAGCCCCCAATTCGAGCCGGAGGCTGTCGCCATATTCTCACATATTGCATCCGCTGATAGAACCCTTCGTGACTTCATCATCACCGCTCTTGGGCAGCTTACAGTCGACCATGGCATGCCTCCCCCTGATTCCTGGGTAATTTAAGAATCCGACTCGTGTTTCGTAACAAGTAGTCGAAAATTAAATTTCAGAAACTGATTCAAAATTGATGTTTGGGTTGATTTGTTGTGTTCAGGTAACAAGTAATGTGATCGAGCCGGCCTTGGACTCATGCGGTGTGGATCAATACGAGAGACCGATCAGTCAAGAGATGTTCTTGGAGGTGTTCTATAAGGTCCTAGTAAACATCTCTCAACAGCTGAAAGAGCGTCCGGTCATCGTTGCCCACAGCGAAAACACTTTCGATGGGAGTGGCATCGGGAGATTGTTATCCAACAAATTCGAATTGGATAAGGTAATTAAGATCAGACTTTAGATCCACCCAGTGGCCATTGCCATATTAACAATTGTTTCTCTCTTTCAGTTGTTGGATACAGCATGGGCAGGCCTCCCGAAAGATCGGAGCGGAAAGGCGACGAAGGAGTTCATCCGGCTTGCGCTGGACGCCGTTGGCCCCGCCGCCAATTTGCCACCGTACGGTGCCGTCGATCAGGTACTCTTAAACTTTGGATGACTCTTGAGTCGTCAGTAATAGGAGCTTCACGGACGTTTAACTCGACTTATCTGATTCCGCAGATGGATAAGGTGGTGGAGGAGGTGCTGATCATGGTGGAGGCGGATGAGGGGAAGCCGGTTGAGGAAGAAGAGTTCAAGAAATTGATGAAGGAGGTATTGGCGAGTGTGATGCTGCAATTAGAAGGAAAGCCTATCTCCGTTTCTGCAAACTCGGTCGTTCATGAACCGCTGGGGTCGTCCTCCATCTTGAGTCCGACGTCGGATGCGTCGGCGTTACCGGAGACAGTGTGTGACTAACCGGTGTAATATGATTTCAGGGTAGAGCTGCTTAAAACCAGTCGGTGGAGTTTCGTTAAAGCGGTTGACAGTGTCCATTTTCTGCTAAATAAACGATAATTTACAGAATAACAACTTGAAAAGCGTTTTTCATTTGTGGGATTGGCTCCAAAACTACAGCGAAACGAAGAATCCGGTAGACATTTCTCCGATTCTTTTCTGTGTTTCTGCCGTCGGCGGACGTTTCCAAATCGTAATAAACAAAGGTTTTTCTACTTTTATATAACGATAATTCTTCTATTTAACGTTTTGGATTACTACACACGTGTCACGTGTGTACACGTCGGAGGAGTAAAAAAACCATCACAAAAAAAAACCTTGAAACCTAGTCACGTGAGAATCACGTAGATGTATGGGACCCACCTAGACTGAGTTCCAGCGACGTGGAACAGTTGCTCCCCTCGTCGCCTTCGCTGGTGAACCAGCCATGGAAGTACGCCTCAGACTTCCCACCGCAGAAACTGCCTGTGATCACACCGTTCTCTTCTCTGTGCATGGGGAAGAGCTGAAGCGTTTCGACGTCTGGCGTCTTTTTCCCCCTCCAGCTTCCCGTAAATTCTCTGGTATCCGAACGGTGAGAAGCCGGAGAAGAGTCGAGGCCCGCCCACCCGAAGTTGTTACCCATGTATCCGCCTCCGCCCGCACCAGAGATCGAACAGTCCTGATGAGAAAAGAAATAAAAAAGCTTAAACAAATATCCGAGACGGTTTCAACTTCCCATCCCCTTAAGATTAGTTTGCAGAGTCCCCTTCTGAAAGAACAGATGATGTAACTTGCTAGGGCCGGGACGGAGATTCTTCTGAATGATGTGAAAGATTGTCATTCTGCTTTTCTTATCTGGTTTGAGAGGAGAGGGTGGCGTATGTCTTGCACGATAGAATGACAAGAACGGGTATGATAAAGATAAACCACAAAGCTACACGGAAAAGGAAGATCGAGATTCCTTGAGCGGTTTTTAAGGATCCTGATTTGTTCTTTTCTACCGAGAGAATGTCAGGTTGATACCGTAAGGATCTTTGAAACGTTTTGAGTAGTTCACCGACTTTACATTTACATTGAAAACCCAGAAAATATAATGTTTAAACAATGTTTTAAATCTTTTAGGAAACAGTTTGATGTAATATATCTAGTTTATGGACAGAGATGCTGTATTTGGGATTTGTTCAAATCGTTTGTGCTTAAAAAGTATACCGGAGAGAAAGGCAGAAGGCTTTTACGAGGTTCATAACTTACTCGGAAGCTCTTCTCCATGAACGTGGGCGCCCAGCCAAGGACACCTGGAGAGGAAGACGACGATGAGGAAGAAGGGAAGCCTGCAAAATATCAAAAACCCAAGAAAGATCTTAGAAAACAATCCGTTTCTAAGCTAATAAACTCCCATGAATTTTTCCATAAAATCATAGTTACGAAAAAGATACAGGAAGCATGAGATACTTCACCTGTAGTCACAGTGGTGTACTTGTGAACAGAATCCTCTGTTTTCCAACCACCCTTTTGCATGGGGATATCAGCCGTTAGCCTTTTCTTCTGCCTCTCCCTAGCCTTGTGATTCTGGAACCAGTAGAAGACGTTCTTCCCTTCGATCTTGCCGTACTGCCTCAATCTGGCCGATATCCTCTGAATCTGTTCTGCACTCGGAGACCTAATCCCGCTGTTATAGTAAAGATCCTTCAGTATCCTAACCTGGTCTGAAGTAGGAATCCATCTGGTACTAGATTGCCTACATAGGAAGCTGCTTTTGCCACTGCTGCTGCTGTTACCATCTTCATTGACCTGAGTTCGATCCTGTACATTGTGTGGCTCCATTCAGAGTGAGGTGTTCCTCGAACAAGATGAACAAGGGACCCAAAGGGTAGGGAGAAACAAGAGAAGAGAGCCTCATGGGAGTAGTATATGAAGGTGATGGTCACATGGAGATTATGGTGGGAGAGAGAAAGAGAGAGCGAGAGAGAGGATCAGAGGGATATCTGGTAGAGAAGGACTGAAGTTGACAGAGTGGAGCTTAAAACAGGGAAGGAGACAAAAAAGGGGTTAGAAAGGGAAGGTTGCAGTGGAATTGCTTCGGCGAAAAGGCATGAAAGAAATGATGATTAAAGTGAGAGAGAGAGAGGGAGAGAGAGAGAAGAATAGGGAGTAGAGGGAGAGAGAGGTGGTGAGAAGAAGGGAGGACATGAATGAATGAATGAATGTGGAAAGATGATGAGCTCTTTCTCTCTCAAAGTCTCATCTTCTTGTAATGTTTGTTTCTTGTCATTTCCATATGCCACACAGGCATTCGGCTTCTTGTCACACCGAGCCTTTCACACATCTTAATACTGGGTTTAGGATCTAGGGGCAGAAGATGAGAACCAGATACTGTAATCAACCCCCCTTGGATGCCCGAGCCATGGTTTATCATCAATAGCTCATCATTCATGCGCTTTCCCACTGCTGCTGCTCCATCTCCGGAGTCCAGGAAAGACCCAAGTGAGGCCAGCATGACTCATCAGTAATGGCTTCCAGGCTTTTATTCCAGAGGAGGCCGCGCCTCTCCGATCATCAACAGCATTAGGTCGTACACACCCTGGACTATCTCCATGATCATTCAATTTCCTTCTCAGAATTTGATGTTCGTTTCTCTTTACTGGGAGAGCGATCATAATCTCTGAGAAAATATTGAATAATCATAACTAGCCGTCGTAGAACTTAAGAGAAGAACCAAATGAGCTGATCATCTTCTTAATCTCTGTTAAACAGATATTTTTATTCCTGATTTCCCAGAAGGTGCAGGTCACACAAGGAGCTGGCAGCGGACGTCACTGAGTAGCACGAGACAGAAAGTGAAAAGAGAAATTAACAAAAGTCTCAGACGTCTGACCGTATCATTTGTCCAAAACTTTGAGACTGTAACTCTGTAAGTAGGATGGGAGTCCAGTTCTTTTCATTTCTTGGTGTTTACAGACAAAAAGGCGGTCACTTCTGTTCCAGAATCCGCCCTTCAATCCATCCCTCGTCTTAAATTCATTCTGAGGCTTCCTCATTCCCTTTTTCATCTTTCCCCCCCTTATCCCTTTTTTCTTCTTCTCTTTTACCCCACCTCTGCCACTTGAAAAGCGATGTATTCCATTACAAAATGAACAGCGAAACCGAAGACAGAGAAAGAGAGAGAGAAAGCCAGAAAGGATCTCAGTTCTCTGTTCCAGTCTGTCTTGTTTTCTCTGGAGAGAGAGAAAGTGATGAGATCATAAGATCTTCTATGTTTATAAATCATCACTCATCAGTTTTATGAAGATTTCAGTTTCGAGTTAACTTTTCAGATTGTCTTATTTGCTCTCTCCCTCTGTCTGTCTGTCTTCAAGCACTTGAAGAAGTCTGCCGATCCTGAAGTTACCCCATATAGTGAACCCTAGGGATCAGTTGTAGGAGTACAACGCCTTTTCTTTCGGGTAATCATCTTGTGATGTTTCTGCGGAAATATGAAGAGATACATAAAAAGATTGCTTACAGGACTTTGCAAATTTCCTGGTCTTCAGTTCTTGATATTTCAGTCCGGGTGCTTAATCCCCAAATAACCATATTGACAAAACTCGTAAGGCTACCGGTACAGTGAGGGCGGGGGAGGGGGGAGGCTACTACTCAGTAGTACCAGTCTCTTTCCTTGGTTACTTGAAAGGGACGAGGAAGGCACGCTCGCCTGAATTCAGCTGCAACAGTGAAAACGAAGCCTCCATTAAAGAAGCATGCCGAGGTACTCGATGCATTGCTCCGAATAGTTACTCCAATGTGTGGTGTGGTCCAGTACTTGTTAAACCTCGCAGGCTGCTGCTTTGCCAGAAACGAGTGATTTGAGTCAGGAGGGAGACGAGGCTCTCTTGGTGAGAAGCTTTTAATGAACTCTGTAATGGGGCCTTGCCTTTGCAGGTTGACATAGATCCGGCCGTTGATTAAGGCTATAGTGTTATCAACGTTGAAGATTCGGTGTTACACGTTACCCCTGAGATAAAATCTGAGGGATGAAAGGGTCTATAGAAGAAGCGGTGGATCAATCGGAACGTCTTTCTTTCATGCAGGGTGGTATGCTTGGTTCAGGTAATCGCTCATATTCTCTTCTGATATATGATTCCGAACAAAAACTTGCTAATAGTAAGATATCTTGAATTGACGGCCGAAACCGTGAGTATATCACATAATTTGTCAATCTGAAGATGATGAATTTGATGATGGGTCATAGAAAGCCAAAGAAAAACTAGTTTCATAAGGAAGGGGGACAAAAGGAGAAGAAGAGGACGGAGACGGAGGAGGAGGTGGAGAAGGAGAAGATAAAAGAATAAGAGAAGAAGAAGAAGAAGAAGAAGAAGATGTAAAATTCTTTATTTCCGATATGAAAAAATAAATTCAGAATACGTTTACATATAAGGGAACGAATTCCGTTTGAAATTAAAATTACATATCCTTTATTGTCGGATCATGACCAGTTAATCTCGGATCATAAGACCCGTTAAGTTCGGATCTTCAACACTCCCCCTCAAGTTGGAATATATGTTAATGATACCCAACTTGCCGAGTAATGCTTCAAATTGGGACGAACTCAACGCCTTAGTAAATAAGTTTGCAGTTTGGTCGTTGGTTCGTATGTGGGTTGTCTTAATCATCCCTGCTTAAATCTTTTCACGAACTAAGTGACAATCGATTTCGATGTGCTTGGTTCGCTCATGGAAGACCGGATTTGAAGCGATGTGTAGAACAACTTGGTTGTCACAATACAATGGTTGGTTGAGTATGTGTGATTTTCAAGTCTTTCAAAATGTTTTTTAGCCAGGTAATTTCGCAACATGTAGTAGCTATGGAACGATACTCTGCCTCGCCAGTTGATCGAGCCATCGTTGTTTGCTTCTTTGTTTCCACGAAATGGGTGATTGTCCAAGAAATATACAATACCCTGTTACTGAACTTCTTGTGTCCCTGCAACGAGCCCAATCTACATCGCAAAATGCATTTAATTGGAGTGTACTTGTAGAGGATAATAGAATACCTTGTCCTGGAGTTTGTTTTAGGTATCAAAGAACTCTATGTGCTGCCTCAAGGTGTGGTGTACGTGGTTTTTCCATAAATTGGCTTAGAACATGGACAACATAGACCGTATCTGGTCGAGTGATGGTCAAGTAGATCAATCTTCCCACAAGATGTCTGTATGATGAAGGATCATTTAGGACTTCACCATCGGATTGTGTAAGAGCCAAATTTTGCTCCATTGGGAACCTCATAGGTTTTGCTCCTAGAAATCCAGTATCTTCTAATATCTCCAATGCATATTTCCTTTAGGAGAGGGTAATCCCCTTTGAAGACCTTGCTACTTCTATACCCAAGAAGTATTTGAGCTGACCAAGATCCTTAAGTTTGAACTGTTTGGATAATAACTGTTTCATATCTTTAATATGTTGCAGATTGTTACCTGCCAAAATCACGTCGTCACGTCGTCACGTCGAGGTCCGTCGAACGAGGGTTTGGACCTCGACGAAAACGTCGTCGGAATCGGAAGCGACAACGAGACAGATGAGAAAAAAAGTAGAAAGAACGTTTTCAAGATCGTCGCTATGATACCATGTAAAATTCTTTATTTCCGATATGAAAAAATAAATTCAGAATACGTTTACATATAAGGGAACGAATCCCGTTTGAAATTAAAATTACAGATCCGTTATTGTCGGATCATGACCAGTTAATCTCGGATCGTAAGACCCGTTAAGTTCGGATCTTCAACAGAAGAGGAGGAACTATGTTATGGTCTTACTGGCCTAACCTAGGGTGAACAAGTATGAAATAATTTACTTGTGTCTCAAATTGTGTCTTTATTTCCTGTATGTACATGCCGGTGTGTCTATCTACGATCATGTCAATAGAGGATGAAAGAAACTTATTAGAAAAATGCCAAGTGAAAATATAAAAGAAAGAAAGGGAAGAGAGAAAGAGAGAAAGAGAGATAGAGAAGGAGAGAGGGAAGTGAGTGTGAGAATGTGGGAAAGAGGATTAGGGTTGTGAGTGACATGCCTAATCCTCCTCTTTAACCTCTATTTATAATAGTAAAAATATAACAATTATATCAATGCCCTTTACCTTAAAAAGGGTAGAAAATGGTCCAGAAATAAAGGATTTTTACATCAATGCCACTATATGAAAATTACATCTTCCAATGTTATTTAATTATTTAATTAATTAAATATAAAATAAAAAATAAATGAAATAATTAAATATTATGTACTCAACTCAGCCATGTTTAATATTAGTTACTTAATATTTATATTTATTTTAAATAAAGTTTTATAATTTTTAATGATTTTTTTATATTTTATATTTTAATTTACAAAAAAAAAGTTATGCTGTTTTATTTTCAGTTTAAATGAAAATGAACTAGTTTTTGTTTATTTATTGAAATAATTGTTTTACCTATAGGTGACATAATATGAAATTTTATGCTTTTCATAAAAAGTCTCCCTAGTTTTTTTCTCCCGTTGACCATTCACCTCAGGATTTGTGCTCTGGTGACTTTCCTCTTCTCACTGTGTTTCTTTCTTCTTTTCACCTTTACTCTTCTCTTCCTTCCGTCTCCTCTCTTCTTTCTTCCTTCTTCTCTCCCACTTGCCTTGCCTGAGACCATCACATTATCGCCCATCACTGTCCATGTCCCAGGTGTTTTGTAATTTATTTTGTTGGATGAATGAAGAGAGAGAGGGAGGAAGGAGAAGTTCAAGAGGGAGAGGGGGGTGTCTTCATGTAGGGGTGGCTTCGAACCAAGCCGAGCTCGAGTTCGATTCGGTATACCCGAATCTTGAGCCGAATTCGAGATCCGGCATCGACTCATTTAAATTAACGACCTGAGCTTGACCGAATTGAGGTTCGACTTGAAAGCTCACGAGCCAACTCGTTAATTTAACAAGCGGTGTGGGATTTGAGACTGGGGAGCGGGACCGGCGTGCCAAGCTGAGTAGGAGCGAGAGCGAGGGGAAAAAATTCTTCCTCCCCTCGTCACCACCGAGTGCCTCCGACAGTTGTTGTGGCCACCTTTGTCACCGTCGACAACTGCCTCGCCGGCCGCCTTCTACCTTTCCGTTGCTGCTGATTCTGTGGCTGCCGCTCGATTTCTTCCCCCTCGTATGCCTTCACCTTTGTTTTCGTCGCCGCCGCTCAATTTCTTCCCCCTAGTCTGCCTTTGTCTTTGTTTCTGTAGCCGCCGCTCTTGTCACCGGAGCCGACTCCGTCGCAGCCGTTATCCCCGACGATCGCTAGCGCCGTTGGAAGCTTTTCCCTCTGTGTCGTTCCTCATCTTGGTGAAAAACTAGAACGAGCAAGGGGAGACATAAGTTCCCACTTCCCGCGAAGATGATTTCGTACATGCAAGATCATAAGTGAAAAACCAAAAACAAACTTTTTCTTAAACTCTCTTTCCTCATGGCTCTTGACGAAATTGAAAATGCATTTGAGTAGAAATAAGTTTCTAGGGACTATTAGTGTCTCATGTTTTTTATAAATATTTTTCTAATTGAAAATTCTTATTAAAAAAATATAATTTTCTAAGTAAAATTTTTCTGCCAAGATGGGCAAGAAAACCGTATAATTTTTTTTTGAATAAGTATTTGACAGTTGATGCTGTAATACTTTTAGCATGAGGCAATTTTCATAGCAATTTTGTGTTTGACTTTTTATCTAATTAAAAATTTACCGATAAATATAGTAATATATTAGATTGATTATTAATTTCCCTAAAAAAGGCAAAAAGAGGTCCATTTAACTTATTAAAGAAAATTTTAAAATATTTCTTGTAATTTTCTAATAAGTCACTAATGGTAATAGGATTTTATTGAAAGTTTTTTTTGGAAATATATATCATAGGAAAAACATTTCTAGTTTTTCCTAGAATATAAATTTTCAACTAGGGGCACTAAGGAGACCATAGTAAATTTATGGCTAGATTCAAAAATTAAAAAATAAGTTAGACAACATTTGGAGTAAAAAAGATTAATATATGTGCGTTCTAATCCATTATTGAAATTCAATCCTAAACCTCTCCTTTCATTATTATTTAAAATGTATGCATAATTATATATATAATTTATTTGACATATATTTTATTCAGAGTATTAAATGTAGGTTAAGATCAAATTCTGCTAGAGCTCGAGCTCGAACTCGATTAAAATTATTAGGCTCGAGTTCAATTAAAATTTTAGGTTCGAGGCTAGGGTTGGTCGAGCTCGAGTTCAAAATATTTAAATCAAGCTCGACTTGAACAAGCTTCAGACTCAGTTGGATTCGATGCCACCCTTATGCCCAATTTTAAGTAGAGGTCATTCCCTATTTTATGTAAAATGTATGCATAATTTTATATACAATTTATTTAACATGTATTTTTTGAAAAGTTTTAAATGTATGTTGGAGCACGAACTCGAGACTTGTATGTTTTGAAAAGTTTTAAATGAATGTTGAAGCTCAAGCTCGGCTCGAGCTTAGGTTCAGCTCGAGCTTGAGTTTGAAATATTTAAATCAAGCTCGACTCGAACATAGGAAGGTTCGGGCTCGGCTCAACTCGATGCCACCCCTACCTGCATGCACTCAAAGGGTGTGGGGGCGAAGGGAGGCCAAGCGGAGGGATGGGTAGAATGCTTTGTCTGAGTCATGCTCATGTCTATCTTGATGTAAAGATAATTATGACAAAAGTAGTTAACATTAATCTTGTTTGTGAACCATCTCTAAGGGATGGTTTTCTCACAACAGGAAGTGTGTGCTTAGAAGATATTTAAATATAGCTAAAACCTTTGACTTGTTCTTAAGCAAAAATAACATGTAACCCTCAGGAAATCATCAACAAAAGTGATGAAATATTTGGACTAAGAAATATTTGAAATATTTAATGGTTCCACACATCAGCATGGACTAATGAAAAAAGGAGCAACACCTTTAGGTTCTCTGCACGGGGAATAAGTACTTGTTTGATATTTACTCATTTGACAAACTTCACAATTTAAATTGGAAATAGAACGTAGCAAAGGAAACAAAATTTTGAAGGGACTATAGGGATGGATGACCGAGTCTATTGTGCCATTGAAGTGCCATGTGTTGTGACCTAGATGTGGCAGTGACTGCTGGTAGATAGAGATAGTAGAGCCCCTTGTTCATGGCTTCCACCAATCATCTGTTTCTTTTAAAAGTCCTGAAAAATACAAGATGCAGGAGAAAAGGTATTGGAGCAGTTGAAATTTTTGGTTAATTGATTGATAGACAAAAGATTCAGTGGAAACTATGGAACAAATAAGACATCTTCTAAGGGAAGTGTCAGTGTAGCAAAAGTGGATCCCATCCTATGTAACTTGGTTTGGGACCCATCGTCCATAGAAATAAACCTGCCACTCAAACAAGGAGAGATGAAACTCAAAATTTTATCATTACCTGTCAGGTTCTTAGAGGTCCCAGAATCAATAATCCAGGATGGAGAAGGTGAAGTAGCCGTGCCCATACCTATCATAGTGGTGGCTACAGTAGATGAAGAATCCTTGGGAGGTGTCATCATGGTCTTTTTGAAGTAAGTCAAAATCCTCCTCATAATCAGCCTTCTTGCCTTTGGTTTGCTCAACTTTGGCTTCGTCTTTATCGCCATTAGTGGTGGAGACTTGATTTGTTGTAACCCAGTCGGGTACACCATGAGTTTTCCAACATGTCTCCATTGTGTGATTTGTGCGACCACAATGAGTACAAACCTGATCATAATGTTGGGAAGAATTTTTACCAGACCTGCCTCCTCTGCCACAATCTCCTTTATTATTTTTGTTGTGACCCTTATTCCCAGAACCTCTGCCTCTATTGTTGGAGTACGTAGCTATAAAAACATCAATGTGTGTGGTGGAGGATGGGTCCGGGATACGTATCAATGTAGTCGATATATCATCAAAGGAAGGAAGGGTAGTGGAACTAAGAATTTGATAATTAGTTACCTCCAAATAAGGGTTGACATTAGCAAGGCAAATAGTGGTGGCTAATGTTTCCATTTGTTTATCCTAGACCAAAATATCCGTAGAATAAGGCTGAACAATCTTTCATTCTTGAATAAGTCCTCGAAATTGAGCAAGATTGTTGGATGATAAGCTTGAAGTATAGTGGCATGATGTAAAATATCTTTTATTTTTGTATCTTTTTTCTCCCTTCTTAGGGTAAAGGGTAATGACATAATTATTGAGTTTCTCATTATTAGAAATACAATGAAGGGGAGGATTAGGCACTTCACTTAACCTAATCCTCCTTCTCTCCTCTCTCAAACTCTCTCTCAACTTCGGTTTCTTTCTTCTCCTCTCATTCCTCTTCTCCCTTTAACTTCACCTTCTATTTCCTATCTATCTTGTATTGATTATCTACGGTATTATCATGGGATCCTAAATCCAATATGGTATCAGACCAGTGGATTTAGGATCCCAACATTGAGATGGTGATTAAGAATTTTTTTTTTTATCAAGCTTTACTTGGAGTTTTTTTTGTTGATAAGGCAAAGATTTGAGTTGTGCCAAGATAAGTTGTTTTTTACTCGTCTTTAATGAGATTATTGCTGATGTTTTTGATCTTTGGAAGATGATTAATGGATGATGTTTCTCATCCAATCTGATGGAAGTATAAGTGTTTCATCTTATGCCTTGGAGTGGTCTTTTGTATTCGGTTTGCATTATATCATGCAATATCGATTAAGTAGTTATTCTCTTGCATATAACTTCATTTTTTTGTGCAAAAAAATCACAACTGGATCAAGCTCTATCGTCCTTGTTGTAATATCTATTGATCAATGTGATATAAAGCTCATTGATGAATCTACTATATTAGTTCTCTAATTTGTTGAAGACTGTTGCATGATGTTGTTTTTTTGCTTTCTAAAGAGCTCAAAAAAAGGTTGGAATTGATTGTCGAGGGAGTGCAATGTTTTTGGAAAGAACATGCTGAATCTTATCACAAATCTAACCTTCTATGTTGAGTTTTTTCTTGGATTTTCTTACCTAAAATATTCAAAGAAACAAGGAAAGTCAAGGTGGTGATTTGTTATCCAACTTAGCACATCGTACTGCAGATTAAGGGTCTCTTTGGAACCCCTAGAAAAGAAAAGAAAAAAAATAGAAAAAAAAAGACAGAGAAAAGAAAAATAAGAAAAAAGTTTATTTTCTCTTGTTAGGATGCCCATGAAAAAGAAAAGAGGAAACAAAAGAGAAATTTGGTTTTTCTTGTTTGGATGCCCAATGAAAATAAAAAAGAAAAGAAATTTGAATTTTTATTCAATTCAAACAAGTTTCAAAATTATTTGGTCAATTTTAGGCCCTCTCACTGGCGACTTCATTCAGTGTAGAAACTGTATCGGATTATTCAACCATGGGGCAAGTTACCAAGTCCATAGAGAGGAAAACCGATCAGTCCATCTAAAATGATGAGGAAATCATGATGGATTAATTTCTAAGTGGTAGATTTCCCTAAGTAGAAAATAATAACTGTGGAATGGATTGAAAAAAATATTTTGTTTCACATAGGGGAGTAAATAATAAATGGATAAAATAGAATAAATTATTCTACACCTTGTTTCGATTACCATTTTCATTTTAATCAATCATAAAAATGAATATTTTGTGTCCATTTATTTACTTAATTATCTAATCAGAAAAATAGGTATATTAGTAAAAATTAATAAAATATGACATTAATTTTATAAGGCCTAAATGCTAATAAAAATTATATAATTTTATTATAGAGAAAATTACTTTTATACCCCAACAATTACATGATAATACAATAACTATTATTCGATTCTATTCCATTTAATAAATATTTGACAATAAATGAGTAAAATTAAGAATAAAGAAGGAGTTTCATCAATAAAAAACCCCTTTTGCTTTAATTTTATTTTCTCTTTCTTTTTCTTTTTAGAGGATGAGGGCCCACATAATCAATCGCTTAGTCGGGTGCCAATACACGCGGACTTCAGCCCGCTGCGAGAGAAGCAGACAAAAGGCGGGCTATGCGGATTCGAAGTGTCCTTCCCGCTGTTTCGTGACCTTCACAAAACAAAATTTGTTTTTATTTTATTTCCTCTCCTCTCATCTCTGCTTTGTAGCCCCCAAAAATAAATAAATAAATAAAAATAAATCATTTAATTTCCCTCTCTTCTGCCTTCCAAAAACCCATTCCTATTTTTCCTTCCCTCCCAAACCCGCCATGTCGGAGCTCGCCGGATCCAATCGCTCTGTCCTCCAATCTCAGTCTCAGTACCCTCCGATTCTCCGCCCTCTCAAACGCCAGTTTCCCTTCCCCTCCCCAAAATTCGCCCTCGATTTCCATCGTCCCGCTGATCCGCAGAGAGATTTGGTGGGCGGCGATACTGACGATTTGAACGACTCGGAGCCGCCTGTAAGTTGATCATAGCGTGTGTGATTGGATCTCGATGCTGATTTTCATTCCTTATTATACGATTCATTGGAATTTAGTTGTTTTTGTGTCTCTGTTATTGTTTTTTGAATGAATCCCATGATTGCGCGAGGATCTGCATAATTGAGCTGAGCGGGGACGTTGCCATTTTTTATCTCTAATCTATGGAGCGTATACCATGATATTTGCCTGTCTTTGTATTATTGGTTTAGCAGATTTCCAATGTCGTGTTTGTGTTGGTTTCTGATTGTGCCGTGAAGGTTGGTGGTGTTTGCTTGTATCGTCTCGTCGCTAGCCTTCTGAATTACTGATATTTTCTAGTGGTTTTATGACAATCTTTTCTTGGAAACTTCCTTCTAAATTTTTGCGGTAATCAGAATGTCATTTTTGTTCGTGCGAGCTGATGATAGCTCAGTGTTAGCTTTATCCTGATTAAGTTTTCAGTCTGTAATTCTGTAGCAGTCTCCCTGAGGCAAGGAGTTCCATACTGGTATTTCATTTAGTTTATTGTAGGTTTTATGGCGGCATTTTGTTCTATCTTCTTTCCTTGCATTACTATGAAGTAGTCAAAACTCTTGACTATTGTTATCAAAGGCTCTATCATTAAATTGCATTTTATCCAAATTGCAAGCCCAACCTGGTTCTAGGCAGAAGTTCAGGGTGTTTATGAGATAGCTTTAACGTGCCAAGTTTGCTTGTTATTGAAATCAAATTGGGATGTATACTAAAAGGAAGAGCAGAAGTTCAGGGTGTTTATGAGGTAGCTTTGACGTGCCGAGTTTGCTTGTTATTGAAATCAAATTGGGAGGTATACTGAAAGGAAGAGGTCAGGAAACCTTCCACTCCCGATGAATGGCCTCTGAGAACAGTGGAACTAGGTTTTCTTCACGTTTTATTTTTTGATAATTGAAGGTAGAGATGATTTTACATGCAAATATTAATATTAGAGCATTTTTCAAAAGATATAATAATATTTGTGAATGTTGGGAATTATTGAGATTCATGCTTCAAATAGTTAGAATATGGAAAGTTGTCTCTAAACACTTTTATAATTTTCCCTTGGCGTAATTTCTCTTCCAAAAATTTGTGCTTGTTAAGTCTCCTGAAAACAGTACTTAGTTAACTGTTATGAGATGCAGGTCTCTCCATTCTGTCCAATGTACCTTTAAGCATCTGTTTTTTGTGCTTAATGTTTTGGTCCAGTGTGTTCAGTTTCTTGTTGCTTCACATAAATTTGTGTTCTAGCTCCTACTAAGAAGGGCTTCATTTGAGATGTTAACTTGTCCTCTAAAACCAACTGTTCAAATTGACTGAAGTCACTTATGTGAAACATGTGAAGTTGCTACTGTTTTTATACTACAGCTTATATGGAGAGATATGTCTTACGACTTTGCTTCCTCGAATTCAAAGATTGAGTAGTGAGAGGTTGTCTTACAATGAGGTGTTTCAATGTTCTTTGTAGTATTATTCTGTTTTAGTAGTCTATATCTGGATGATGGTGTTTGGATATTTCTTTCTAAAAGTGTTGATACCTTAGTGGAGTGCATTGAACTTGGAAAATTTGAAATTTTTAGATTTTATACTGGACCATATGCTTTTTCTCCAAGTGATTAATTAATTTGACAATTCATGCAGCCAAAGGATAATAAAGGAACTGTGCATGGTTCAGAGATGGTTGGACAGGCCCAAGGATACACTGAAACCCTTAGCAGTCATTTATCAAAACCTTTTTCAGGCACAAGTAGCAAGCGATACAATAAAGGGAAGGCTTCAAAACATGCATGCTCTGGTCCCCACAATTCAGGATCAGGTGCTGGTAAATAATTGCCATTATTATGTCCTACCTTGGTTTTTGAGTTCTCTGTGGTCTTCTTGTCAAGAAATAATTGTTATTCTACTGCAGGTTCACCTTCAAATGTTTTACCTCCAGCTAATAGCTGCCGCTATGATAGCTCCTTAGGTAGGCACTGGGGGCAGTTTTCTTTCCGAGAGAGATTTTTGAGAATCTTCTTAAGCTGATATAAATCTATATGCCCAATCAGGATTATTGACGAAGAAGTTCATTAATTTGATTCAGCAAGCTGAGGACGGAAGTCTTGATTTAAATCAAGCAGCAGAGGATTTAGAGGTACACACTCTCCCAATAGATTGATGTCATTGTTTAAAGTTATCATAGCAATGCTATATACTAGACCGGTCTTATTACGGTTGTGTACCCATCAGTAGCATGGAGTTAAAGGGTATATCCTTTTGATTTCCTTTGTCAATCATTATATTGCGAAGACTGCTGTTGCTTTGACAGGTTCAGAAGAGAAGAATATATGATATAACAAATGTTCTTGAAGGAATAGGCTTGATAGAGAAGACATTAAAGAACCGGATACGGTGGAAGTAAGAGCAACTGACATGTCTGGTTTTATTTCCTACCTTTGTCTCAATTAAGTTAATTACTAGCAATGGCAATAACCTTAGAGTATAAAAAACAGGGGACTTGACATGTCAAGGCCAAGGGAGCAGGAAGAGCTTGCCTCAAGGTTGAAGGTATCTTTGTTCTTCTAACACATCCAACTTTGGGTGGTCTTAATTTTGTTCTCTCATTGGAAATGTTTGATTAAGGCAATAGCCCATTTTGAAAGAAAAAGAATTATTTGGAAGAATTTTGCTTCCAGTAACATCCTTACATTTGCCATTGTGACTTTACAAAGGCTCAAAAGCTTTCAAGGTTGTATATTATTAAAGTTGTGGTCTCTTGCTTTCTAGGGCACCTTTTTTATTACTATTTAGGACTACTTTAAAAATTTCTGTGTCATACACTATTAAAATATATTTTTATTGGGTATATTAGTTTGTTGTTATGGTCCTTATTCTGCTGACCGGAAGAATTATCAAATTTGGCTCTTTTGTGGGAGAAAGAGCTTTGTGTATGCCAAAATGGCATTATTCATTGTTCATTTTCCTTTTTTTCTCTATTTAAAGAGTTTACTCTATCAGTGAACTAATATTTTTTTAGTTTGTTACTTTGTTGTTGAAAATTCATGTACTGTCAAAATATCTGTGCAAAAATTGGAGTTATACCTTTATGTATTCCACTTTTGGCCATGTGAGATGTGTAATGGTTTGAGACAATAGATTAAAGAATGACTTCTAACTCTAGGTTTCTCTTTGAAATATTTAACTATTTTTTTATGACATCTTTTTCATATTCTTTTCTTGTCAGGCTCAAGTGGAAAGTTTATATGATGAAGAGTGCAGACTTGATGAGAATATAAGGTTCATTCTGTCAAAAACGACTTACCCCTTCCACTTCACTGTTTCGGACTTCTGATTTCTAGTTTCTGTTTATCCTGGCAGACAAATGCAAGACCATCTGACAGTCCTGACTGAGGATGAAAACTATCAAAAGTATGTTAAGTCCCAAGATTTCTTTTTCTTCTATTTAATTCGATGTTGTATCATTTTCATCTTAATAGTTTCTGTGTTTTTAAGATGGCTTTTCATCTTACTTGTTTCTGTTTAAGATGGCTCTATGTAAAAAAGGAGGACATCAACAATCTTCCCTGTTTCCAGGTCCAGTCAGATGTTTAAAACTCCTCTAGTATACCCTCTGTCCTGCCATGATGCTTATTAATATTTGAAGTGTCTTGGCTTTATTGCAGAACAAAACACTGATAGCCATAAAAGCTCCTCATGGAACTACTCTGGAAGTACCAGATCCTGATGAGGTAAAGACGCGTTTCGAAGAAGAAATATTTTTTTAAGCTTTATTTAGTGGTTCTTATTGATGAAAATGTATCTTTATAAGTAGGTTATTGATTATCCCCAGCGACAATACCAAATGCTACTGCGAAGCGCAACAGGGCCTATAGATTGCTACCTAGTCAGGTATTTCTTGGTTTGACTGGGTCTTCTTCTATTGTTGTGTTTTTCCCTCTATATCAAAGCAAATTTGAATCTGGTAGTGTTGGAAGGAAGCCCATGCCAAACGTTAGTACTTCAAAGAAAGGTTTTGAGGAAATTGAAGAATAATTTTTTTTTTGTTATTTCATTGATTACAATGGTTACAATATAAGCAACATTAGACAAAACGATGAATAAAAAGAAAATTGATTTATTCGTAAAGCTAATCTAGCCTCTAATATAGGAGATATTTCAGTAATACAATATGAGAGAATCTAAACAAACTTCCATAAATGAATCTGGACGTATTTCAACATTCTCCCTCAAACTGGTTTATAAATGTTGAGCATTCCCATCTTGCCAATTAGGAAGTCAAATTGCTGTGATTCAAGATTCTTTGTGAAGATATTTGCCACCTGTTGTTGGTAGGAATAAATGGAATAGTAATACTCTCTCATCTACCTTCTCTTTGATAAAATGATGATCGATCTCAATGTGTTTTATTCTAATAATTGTGTTGTATTGGATTATGGGAAATGCTAATAGCTGCCTTGCTATTTGAGTATAACTTCATAGGTTGGTTGAGCACAATCTTCTACTCACTTAAAAGCCGTTTTCACATGTCCCTTGTGCAACAATTTGAAACTCAACTAAAGCATTGTTTGTAGCCACTACGTTATGTTTTCTTGCTTCTCCACATCACTAGGTTTCCTCCTGTATAAGGTACAATATCCAGATTTAGACATCCTATCATCTATACTTTTAGCCCAGTCAGCATCGGTGGATGCTTCAACACATATATTGTCACTCTTCTTGAAAAATAATCCCTTTCTTGGAATCCATTGAAGATATTTGAGAATCCTATAAACAACATTTTAAGTGCTCTTCATGAGGCGAGTGCATGAATTGACTCACAACACCCACTATAAAAGCAATATCGGGTTGAGTATTGGATAAATAAATCAATTTCCCAGCTAATCGTTAGTATTGTCCCTTGTCAACCTCAACACGACATTTGCACTCAACTTGCAATTTGCATCCATGGGGTGTTTCAGCTAGCTTGCACTATAGCATACCGGTTTCAAGGGTGGCATCGAATTGAGTCGAGCCCGAACCTGCCTATGTTCTAGTTGGGCTTGATTTAAATATTTCGAACTCGAGATCGAGCTGAGCCCCACCCTCGAGCCTAAAATTGTAATCGAGTTCGAGCCCAATAATTTTAACCGAGTTTGAGCTCGAGTTCGAGCTCCAACTTACATAAAATTGGGCATGACCTCTACCTAAAATTGCAATATCCCCTGTACATAGAAACAATTTCTGCTATGTAAGAGGTTCATAATGGGATTCATAGGATTAGAGCATGCTGTTGTATTCATTTGTAATAGCATATAGTGAAAAGCTATGCTAACAGAACAAAAATCTCATTGACAACCTAGTGTAACGACATGTTTGTATCATGCAAGGTATAAAACAATTCTATACATACCTAAAAGTAATGCCTTTTTTAGTGGTATTTACACCAAGTTAATGTAGGAATCAAAGTTAAAACTAAAAAAAATAAGCTGAAGCAAGCTTTCTGTGAATTTATCAAACTCTAAAACCACCATTAAAACTAAAAAAGGATTGGCAATAATTCACAGAAAAATAAATGATGGGCTGATCTTACTTGCGGGCTGTGCGTTTGCCTTCCTTTCGTCTCTACGACTTGGTTTCGAAAGAAGGCTTTCACTGGACCAAAGACCTCGAGAACGCCTGCCGTTAGAATTCATAGGTTTGTTTTCGTACCTTAGCAAGCAAGCTGCTGCAACCTCAGGTCTTCAAGCACCTCTGGTCTCAGCTCTAAAGCCAAAACAACTTCCTTCTGGTCGCAAGCACCTCTAGTCGAGAGAGAAAGGGGAGAGGGGGGCAGATGAGCTTCTGTAATTTGTTCTCCGGTTACAAAAAATCGATTGTTGAAGAAGATCGAAGGCGACGAAGAGGAGGAAGAAATTGTAGAATAAGAGGATGAAAAATCAAAACTTACCTAAAGGGGCAGATTGCAGACCTATTTTTTCTCCGGCTGAGGGAACTTCGCATTGCCATCACAGATTTTCTTCCAATCTTCCTATGATTTTGCCGAGCTTCGAATCCCTGATTCGTCAATTCCCTGAAGCCCAAAGAATTGAAGAGGAAGGCTCCTAATCTTGTTGCACTGCCAACCCCCCCGGTTTTGAAGAGTCTTTGCGCTATTCCCTATTCCCCCATGATTCCTAAGAATGAAGATGAAGAGTGTCTTCACGCTCGGGCCCTCGTTAAGTTAACGAGCCGACTCGCGAGCTTTCGAACCGAACCATGGTTCGTTCGAGCTCGGATCGTTAACTTAAATGAGCCTGATTTGGATCTCGAACTCGGTTCGAGATCTAGATAAATCGAATCGTACCGAGCCCGGCTCCGTTCGATGCCACCCCTACCGGTTTCATTGAGAAGATTTAAGATATATTTTCTTTGAGACACCAAGATTCCTTCCTTAGTTTTTGCCACTTCCATGCCCAAGAACTACTTCAAAGATCCAAGATCTTTGATTTCAAATTCTTTGGCCATGACGGTCTTTAGCTTTTCATGTTAACAAGATCATCACTTGTTAGGATAATATCATCCACATACATTATAAGTATAACAATCTTCTTGCCATTAGTGTGTTTAAAAAACAAAGTGTGATCTATGTGGCTTTGAAGGTACGCAAAGTTCTTTGTAGCTTTAGTGAACCGATGAGACCATTCTCTAAGGGATTGTTTAAGACCATAGAGTGACCTCTTGAGTTTACAAACCTTTTTTGTGTGTTAAGTACGCCTTCAAATCCTGGTGGTAGATGCAATGACCAGTCCATAATAGTTGGAAGAGGCAACAAGATTTTGATGCAACAGGAACAAAGGTCTCTTGATAATCTATTCCATGCGTCTGGGTATATCTCTTTGCTGCCTGCCTTGCTTTGTACCTTTCTTTTGACTCATCAGCCTTATATTTCATTGTGAATACCCACTTACAACCAACTAGACTTTTTCCTTTAGGAAGGCCTACCAAGTCCTACGTCTAATTCTTCTCAAATGCCTTCATCTCAAGTACAACCTCTATTCACTCTAGAATTTCTTTTTTTGACAGGTTAAAACATAGGCTATAAAGCTCGAGGATAATTTCTGATAGGACACAAAGTGACATATAGGATGATTTGTGCATGGTCTTATGCCTTTTCTATGAGCAATGGGGATATTAAGGTCTTGAAAATCACACGATTCTGGACAGAAGGAAGAATCTGAATTACTTGATGTACTCAAAGTTGAATCTTGATAATTTATTTGTGGTTGTTGCTCCGCACCTTGTCGGTTATGCCTCGTATAGACACGGAGATCTGTGTTTTTCTCAGGTAGTATTTCTCCCATTGCATTAGATTTTTCAGTTTCTAGCACAATAGATTCATGTTTTTGAAGGAAATTTGTGATAGGAAAAATCTACGGTTGAGGAGGTGAAATGGTTATTTTTGGACAAGAGGTAACAAAACAGATAGGTAAGGGGACAACTGTTTACTTCATCAAATGATTCTCCTGTTGAAGAGATGTTTGGGGGAAAAAAAGATTGATCTTTAAAGAAAGTGACATCCATACTCACATAAACCTGGTTGGTGGTTGGATTAAAACACTTATATCCCTTTTGAGTTGGTGAGTATCCAAGAAAGACATATTTAAGAGCTCTCAGGTCGAGTTTACTATGGGTATGACTGTGAACATGAATAAACACAACACAACCTAACACCCTATCAGATATATCATTGAAGAATCGTGCATGAGGGTAGGTCTCCAATAGAATGTTGAGTGGTTTTTGAAATTGACATACTCAGGATGGCATTCGATTGATGAGATAAGATGTAGTAAGAATGATTTCTTCCAGTAAGTGTTTAAGAACCTCAATAGAAGGCATAATTGCCTGAGCTACCTCCAAAAGGCATTTGTTCTTGCGTTCAACAACACCGTTTTGTTTAGGTGTGTCAACACAAGTTGTTTGGTGTACAATACCCTTTTCCATGAGAAATTGGCCAAGAATGGAACTGAAGTAGTCTTCGCCATTATCTGTACTTAGGATTTGAATTTTGGTATTGAATTGGTTTTCACCAATAGTATAGAAGTTTTGAAACAACTTGGCACTTTAGATTTTTCTTTCAAAAGATACACCCAATAAACTCGAGTATGATCATCTGTGAATGTAATGAACTGCCATATCCTCGTTATATTTTTCTCTCAATGGCCCCCAAATGTTGATGTATGAGAATTAGAAGGTTGGGATTATTTGTAAGACTGAGAAGGAGAAGTGGTGTGGTGATGTTTGGCAAGTTGATGGTTTTCACATTGGAAAAAAAGAAATATTTTTATTCTTGAAAAGTGAGGGAAACAACTTATTGAAGTACAAGAAATGTTAAAAATGACCTAGTCTATATTGCCATAACGTTATTTCTTTTTCAACAAAGAGAGAAAATAAACTCCCTGAAATTTGAGTTTGTCTAACCAGGATGCACTTCCGTTAAAATAGTACAGTTGATCAACCTCTCTAACACTACCAATCATCTTTACTGAGCACATATCCTGAAATTCATATCGAGATTGAGTGAACTAGAGCAAATCAATTTGAATGTTTAGTTAGTTTGCTGACAGAAAAAAATATTAGATGCTCCTTACTAAATAAAGGTGTATCGGAATTATTGGGATGAACATCATGCATTCCTCTACCATCTTTTTTCTTCCAATTGGGAGGTTTGCCATGTAACTTCCACCATGATTCCCTAGTATGTTTGGGCTTATTGCAATAGTCGTACTCTTTTTATCTTTCTCAACCTCTTCTTGTTATCGATACCATTGGATTCGGATTTAGTTCTCACCAACGCTGAGCTTTCCACAGTCAACTTTTCATGATCAGGTTCTTTGTCACCCAATAGCTCTTTCTAACTTTCGCCCCCTCGAACAAGAGTAAAAGCTTTAGTAAAATTAGGATAGGGTTCTTTCCCAATAACACACTCACATGTCTGGTCGAATTCAGGACCGAGTTCTAACAAGAACTAGAACACTCCCTCTCCAACATGCCTTTTATTTTTTCTGCGTTCGTAGTAGATTCCATTTCCACATGCTCATACATATCTAACTTTGTAAACAATCCTCGCAATTTGTTATTGTAGTTTGTAACAATTGAGGACCCCTGTTTTGTCATATGTACTTGCTGTTTGATCTAAAACAATCTGAGAAATAAATCTTATCTTGGAGTATGTTTTATGCATAGCCAATCACATGACCTTAGCAGGAGGAAGCGACAAATATGTCCTACTAATCTTAGGTTGTATAGAGTGTAGTACCCATGAAATGACAATGGCATTGGCAACCTCCCCTCATAGGACTTATCGTTCTCTGATGGTGCCTTTGCAACTCCATTCACATATTTAAACTTCCCGCGACTCATCAACCAGATTTTGGCAGATTGAGACCCCACTATAAAGTTCCTTCCAGTCAGTTTAACTGTAGAAATCTGAAGGGTGGATTCTCAAGTTGAGTAGGAATTTGCTTTGGAATAGAGGTCATTGTAGAGGACTCTGAAGTTTCAAACATGATGGCTAGATGAGTTCCAATATGATAGTTGTAGAGAAGTTCGATAGGATATAGAAACCCTTTGCTGCACCGTTCCACAAAGACTAGTCCGGTAATGAAGGCCGGTGAATGGATTTCAGCAAATAGAGGTCGATAAAGAGGTGAAAAAAACTTTTTAGTAATGGAGACCGGAAATAATTGTGATTGTTGGTAATGAAGGCTGGTGAAAAGAAGAATTTAGAGCCTAAGATCGACACAGTGATGAAAATGAAGAATAAAAAAATTCTTGTTAGTCATTGCTCACAACTACAATGATTTCAATATATACAACATAGGATGATGAATAAAAAGAAAGTTGATTTATTCCTAGAGCCAATCTAGCCTCTAATATAGGAGAGATTTTAGCAATAGAATAAGAGAACAAATTTGGACAATGAATCTGAACATAATTCAACAGATGAATTTGGACAATAAGAGAATGAATTTGGACATATTTCAACTGTTTTTCTCTAATAATTTTGAAAGTTTGCTGCTAAGTGTTTGGAAGTGGAAAAGTTTTCATTACATTATATTCTGCTACTCCGGTTCTTTTTAATATACACTAGCTAACTTTGAATGGAAATGCTTACAGCAAATTTGAGGAGGAGAAGGTTGAAGATTTGAATATGGGTCTACAAAATACTGCTTTAGATTCAGTTGCTGATAGCAATGGTACCAATGCTGGTCCTCTGCCTGCAACTGCCCATGATGTGTGCACTGCATATGATTCAGATGGACAAGGCCAACAGGATAATCAGAAGCCTGCTTTTTCAGATACCTTAAACCGGAAATTTGTTGGAGGAATTTTGAAAATTGTCCCTTCAGAAGAAAATGTGAGTATGATTATGTCATGGAGGGCTTCAATCTGGGGAATGGAAATCAGCTTTAGCTCTTGGTCCACTAATGTTTACTTACATTTGCAGGTTGATGCTGATTACTGGCTTCAATCAGATCCTGAAGTTAGCATTACAGACATGTGGAAAGCTGTGTATCCTTCGCATGTCAGAGAATTACATAATCTTAACCCTCAAACAATGTCTTCACGCCCTATTTTTTTTTTTTTTTGTCTATATGCCCTTTTTTTCTCATCGAAGTTGAAGGTGTGTGTGACCAAAAAAATGTGGTAACATGATCCTTAGGCCAATCTCATTGAATTCAGATATATATGTGCATTCCCACTTGCTTACATCATGTAAGGAAGAGGACCATGGCACAAATATTAGCTCCATGGAATTTTTTTTTTGCTATTGATCCATGTTTGAGTCACTTCAAGCAAATACATGTTTGATGGAACTGAGTTTGTTAATAGGTATCCAAGACCCCCACAAGCTGACATAGTAATAGAGGAAAGGAGTGAAGAATATGAGCATGAAACTGAGAAACAATATATCCTCTCCTTAACCCTATATTGCAGGTAAGTAACAAAGACTTGGAATTGAAGGAGAGCTTACACAGTGGTCCATGCTGAGCTCCGGGCTCAAAAAATAGAAATGCATCTGGCATCTCCAGCAATCTGGGCTGAGCTGAGGAAAAACAGGGTTGCATGCAAACCCTCGAGCTGGGCGACTGCTCCAGGGGCAAGGGCAGAACACTGGTACAAACAAGGCGAATGGTTGTCCCTCTTACTTAGCTCTGTTCAAGTGTAAATACATGTTCATATGCGCCGCTTATTGATGATTAATAAATGCAATGTTTCTTCTGCTTTCTAATGTTTATTATACCAAGTCCGTCCATATGGTCCAAGGTTGCAGGGTTGTAAACGAAAGAAAGATACCCTGGCCGTTGATTTGTTGTACAAGATGAAGTGCCCTTTGATAATTAATGTTAATCCAAATCCCAATTTTGGTTTGTAAATCTGACTGGAAGTTTAAATGATTCCGCTCAAGTGATTGCTTTGCTACCGCAATCCCATCTTCTGTTGGGTCTTTCAATGAAATTATGGCATTGAGAATCGGGGGCTCCAAATTAACGTCAATCTGCATATCAATACTGCCGAGGACGACGTCATGACTGCATGTCGTAGAGAGAGATATCCTCCTCCACTGTCAGTCCAAAGGTTCTAATTTGTGGCATTAAACAGCAGCTTGACCATATTTTTTTTCGAGTTTTACAAAAAGAGGGAATACACCAAACATAAATTTTTAATGGATAAAAAAGTATGTGGTTTTTGTTAACAAGATATTGAAAAATTTACATAATTTGGTCATAATTTAATGGCAATAAAATTGGTGAAGCCTCCAATCCATTTGTTCATAATTTGAGTCTTACACTAGATGTACCTCACTCGGCGGAAGAGCGCCCTCTAGGTTTAGAATTGATGAAGCCTCCAATCCATTTGTCAAGCCTCCCGAGACACAACTCTGCCCTCCCAGCCAACATAAGAACAAGCACCATCCAGGGAAGTTGCTCCACAAAGGAAGCCAAGCACCACCCAGGGAAATTGCTCCACAAACGAAGCCAAGGGAATTTGCTCCACAAAGGAAGCCAAGCACCACCCAGGGAAGTAGCTCCACAAACGAAGCCGAGCACTATCCAGGTAAGCCGCAGAGACCAGCGCACTTGGCAATGCTTCAAGAGAAGCCCCAACTTTTCACTTTTCACCTGTAAAAATTGGCAACTGGGACGTACCCTTTGCTTTAGAAGATAAAAATAAAGACGAAGACGAAGATAAAAATAAAGACGAAGACGAAGATAAAATAAAGACGAAGACGAAGATAAAAATAAAATGATAGCTATGCAAGCAACTATAAAGGTTAAAACAGAAAGATTAAAAAATAAAACTATCTGGTACCTCTACTCTCCTTTTGCAAATGCCAAGGTTAAAACATAAGCCTCGACGCATCGTCTCAAGCAAAAGATTGGAACGACTGTAACTGGAAATGCAAAAGACCGCCACTCTTATTTCAGACATTGAACAAACAAACCTCTCTTGGAATACTTCTGGGGGTCATGCTTGTCTTATAAAGCAGTGCACCGTGGTTTGCATTTAATGCGTTTTTCATTATTTGCAGAAGCTTTCTCCTCCCTCCCAGACGAATGTGGAAGGTCTTAGCTAATCGTTATCTGTCAAGCGGAGTGCTTACCAAAAGGATAGACTGTCCGATATCTCTCTTGTAAAAATTGCCTAAAGGAAATTGTACATACATACGCTCCTCTTTTAATGGCTCTACTATTACCTCTTGTTTCATTTATTATTTTATTTACCAAGAAAAATAAATTGACGTTACTTAAAGAATGGAAAACATGCTCTAGGTCCACATTTTTGGCATTAATGCAGAACAATGAGAGGCAAATGGCTACAAAAGATAGGCACCAGGACATGCATGAAATTGGTGCAAAACACCAACATGCAAAACCTATTGTTTCATAGAGTAGTGAAGCAGAAAATAACTTATCTTTTCCGAATCAGCATAGGCAATCTTCTTCAAACCGAATGCCCAAGAAATCTTCAGCATAAATCATCATCTTTATGTCTCATAATCCGAGTAGCAATGAAGCAATATGAAATCATTGTTCTGATACCATGTTGATTTTAGGATTTCATAATATTAAGGTTTTCAACATCTAGTGTAAGAGAGAACAGGAAAGGAGGAGAGGAGAATGAGTAAAGTGAAGTCAACAAAGAGAGAGGTAAGAACAGATGAGAGAAAGAGAGAGAGATAAAGATGGACAAGCAGCGGAGAGACGAAAGGGGAGAATAAGGGTTGGGGACAATATCCAAACTCTCCCCCTTAACCTTTATTTATAGATGTCAAGAGTATATAAATTACACATATACCCTTCATCCAAGAAAGAGGAAGAAAAGATAAAGAACATACGATATTTACAATAACACCACCTAGGCCTGTCTATGACTTTCAATGGTATAAGATATACCAAATTAATATTAGTGTCTCCAGGTACGTATCTGTCACATTAAGTACCTAACATGAGGAGAGCAAAGACAACCTATCCTATATTTGTCTAGTAAAAATTGCCAAAAGATATTGCATTCTTGCAACTATTACCTCTTGGGTCATTCATTACTTCTCGCTCCCCATTTTCCACCTTTTTCTCTCCCTATTCTCTGCTACTACCACAAACCCCCGACCACCCTTCATCAATGACGCGACTACTCTTACCCAACTCTGTTGGATGCCCCACTACAATCCGATAAGAAAAACATAGAAATGGAGGGGCTTGGCACCCCTCCCCCTCTTTATCACCGGCATAACAACTCTTCAGGGTCTTAAGTCTTGTCCCCAAACGAATGCGGTCTTCAACATCTAGTGTAAGAGAGAACAAGAAAGGAGGAGAGGAGAATGAGTGAAGTGAAGTTAACAAAGAGAGACGTAAGAACAGATGAGAGAAAGAGAGAGAGAGAAAGATGGACAAGCAGCGGAGAGACGAAAGGGGAGAATAAGGGTTCGGGAGGATATCCAAACCCTCCCCCTTAACCTTTATTTATAGATGTCAAGAGCACATAAATTACACGTATACCCTTCATCCAAGAGAGTGGAAGAAACGATAAAGAACATACGATATTTAATATACCCTTCAAATACCGTATATGTCACATTAAGTACCTAACATGAGGAGAGCAAAGACAACCTATCCTATATCTGTCTAGTAAAAATTACCAAAAGATATTGCATTCTTGCAACTATTACCTCTTGGGTCATTCATTACTTCTCGCTCCCCATTTTCCTCCCTTTTCTCTCCGTATTCTCTGCCACTACTACAAACCCCTGACCGCCCTTCATCAATGGCACGACTACTCTTACCCAACTCTGTTGGATGCCCCTCTGCAATCCGATGAGAAAAACATAGAAATGGAGGGGATTGGCACCCCTCCCCTCTTTATCACCGGCATAACAACTCTTCAGGGTCTTAAGTCGTGTCTCCAAACAAATGTGGAAGGAGTTAACTAATGGATATTATGGTCTGCATGTATCGTTATCTGTCCAATATCTCTCTTGTAAAAATTGCCAAAATAAATTGTACATACATACGCTCCTCTTTTATGGATTACTATTACCTGGCTTCATTTATTATTTACCAAGAAAAAAGAATTGACGTTACTAATGAGTGGTTATAACGGTTATTTAATTTGAATTGAAATTGGATTTAGTTTAGGAAATCTTAGGACCTAACAAACTACTTGGTTAGACTTTAATGAAATCGGACGCACTATGAATGTAATCTTCCAGCTTGCAAGCCTCTCTTAGAAGTTGGAATACTTGGTGGCAAGAGGATTGATTTTAATGTGTTTTTCATTTGTAGAAGATCTACTGTCCTTGATGTGAAAACTTAACGATTTTATTATATCTTCACGGTAAATCAACGTCTACTAATGGTTGTACCCAAGTTTCCGAACAGGCTCAAGGTCCGCATTTTTGTCTTTTATGCAGATCAATGAGAGGTAAGTGGCTACAGAAGATAGGAACCAGGACATGTCTCATAATCTGAGCAGCAATAAAGCAAACTGGAATCCTGAAATCACTGCTTTGATACCATGTTGATTCCAGGATTCCATAATATTAAGGTCTACAATGTAGAGTGTAGGAGTTAAGAGGAAAGGAGGAGAGGAGTGAAGTGAGGTGAATGAAGAGAGGTAAGAACGGATGTGAGAGAAAGTGTGAGAAAGAGATGGACAAGTAGAGGAGAAATGAGAGGGGAGAATAAGAGTTGTAGAAGATATGCTAACCCTCCCTCTTAACCTTTATTTATAGATGTCAAGGGTAAATAAATTACAAGTATACCTTTCACCCTAGAGAGAGTTAAAAAAAGATAAAAAATAAAAAATATTTAAAATAATACCACCTATGGTTGTCTATCTTGCAACAATGTAAGACTTACGGAATTATTGTTTCTATCTTCATGTACTGTATTTGTCACATTAAGTACCTAACATGAGGAGCGCAAAGACAACCTATTCTATATTGGTGTAGTAAAAATTGCCAAAAGATATTGCATTTCTTGCAACTATTACCTCTTAGGTCATTCATTACTTCCCACTCCCCATTCTCCTCCCTTTTCTCTTTGTTTTCTCTACCACTACCACAAACCCCCAAGTACCCCTCATTAATGGTGTGACTACTCTTACTGAACTCTGGCTGGTGGTTGCCCCACTGCAATCCGATGAGAAAAATTGGAAATAGAGGGGCTTGGCATGCCTCCCCACCTTATCAACGACATGACAACTCTGAAGTCTTAAGTCGTGTTCCTAGTTCCTTGTCATAACTCATTACCTTTAGTATATACCTCGGCGAGTCCCCTCGACCCACCTCGAATCTAACTTGAGTTTGTGTGAGTCCCACTTTTACTCAAAATTTTAGGGACTTGTTGATTTTTAGGACTCCATAGATTTTGCTCATGGAGAAAAGGGGAGAGAGACCCATTAGGCGAAAACCAGAGGATAAAGAGGTTATGGACTTGATTTTCTAACCCTCTCCCTGAAGCTCTATTTATAGATTAATAAAACTACTGTATTACAATAATACCCTTTGGGTTTAGGGTCTAGGGTTTTAACCCTGAAAATTTAACTTAATTACATCAATGCCATCTCTATCAGATGACCCTTTATTTACTATCCGACCATCATTGTATGTGGGCCTATGGGCTTTCTCCTTGATCTATGGGCCTTGAGCCCATCTTCTACATCTCTTGGCTGTATGGGTCTTCCTTGGTCTTATGGGCTTAGGCCCATCTTACAACACTCTTGGATATGTGGGCCTTCTTTGGTTTGTGTTGGCTTGGTCCCTATCTTCCAACACTCCCTCTCAAGTTGGGGGTAAGAGAACAACATGAACTTCCAACTTGTTGCAAATGATATATAAAATCTTTTTTGTATAAAATGGTAAATCTTCCAATATGACTTCGTCTTCCAATACTCCCCCTCACGCTGGTGCGTCCTTCCATGAGGCTCTGTTGTCCCAATCCGGACACCGACTCTCATGGTGTCCCAAACGTGATATTTTTGAGAGTTAAATAAATGATGGTGTCCCAACCATGATATTTTTAGAGTCAAATAAATTATGGTATGAGAAAAGGTACCGAGGCCACATCTTCTTTACTAATAATGTCTCATCCAAAGAGACACAATAGCAGCAGCTGACATGGGTTTGGGCCCATATAACACGAACCAAAATAATCCTTGTAAAATTGACCCATGAAATAATCTAATGCAAATATCTTTACCAAATAATATGCTGATCAAGGAATGAATAATCTGTCAATTTTTCAAAATAATAATCCAGCAAGAGAAAAATTTACCGAGTCGTGCCGAGTCAATATATCCGAGTCACTGTATAAATATGTATAAGCTTTGGTCTAGACATGTATATTGAGGTAGAAAATAAGTGGCCTGAGTCAGGTTGACCTGGACCCGAGTTGACTCAGTCCGGGTTGACTCGGTAGACTAGTGCTGCTCAACAGTAGCTAGAAGGGCAGCTCGGTTCACTGGGTTGACTCAGGTGGGTCTAGTCTGAGTCTTGGCAGGCGCGGGCCGGCGCTCATTAATTGAGGTTTCCTAACTTAGGAAACATGAAATTTGTCTACAGTGTCTTCTTCCTCGACTGAACAAAGCCAAAAAACCTTCTTCATCCAGAAATGGCAACCATGTGCTGGCGTTCGGGAAACTCGGCAGTGGTACATCCAAAGGAAACTTTCCAAATAAAAATCAATCCAGCAGATTAATTGGCAACAATAGAGAAATACGGAAACACAATAGAGAAAATATCTCACGACATTGGAAATATGGTTCGGCTAGAATTGGCAACACAGCGGAGGCGTTGTGCTTTAAAACTGGCAATGAACTCCTTATGGAAAGGCCAGTGAAGAATAAGATCAATTTATGATCTCTGCCAACCTGGAATGGACAATGGCAATGGGATTTTTTTCTTAGAGTCTTGGGAGTAGAGTCGTCTTCTCCGACGCAATGGAAAAATACTTCTAGTTGCAGCAGAGGCTACCGGCAGAGCAGAGTGAAGTTCAATGAAGAATTTCGATAATTTTTGGAGAGAAATAAGTCAACGGCAGGTAACTCGGCGATATTTCGGCGGGAATAGAGTCTGATTGCCAATGCGACTTCCTCGTCGTGAGAAGTCGTCATCTCTAGTGCCAGTCTCCAGAAACAGTAACGAAATCTTTTGTGAGCACTGGAGTGGCCTTCTCAAGATTTTCCAAACACCCCACAGAAGTCGTAGGAAGAGACTTTCGGCGACAGTGGGTCGACTGTCGGGAGATTTGTCCAGTGCGTCGGCCTTTGCACCAGCGATGATGGCAACGATTTAATAATAAACAAGAAATAAAAAATAGTGAACAAGGCTAAGAAATAAAAGAGAAGAAAAGAAAATATTTTCTTGGCCTAAACGGAGGAGAATGAAACCTGAAAAACTATAGTAGGAGTCCTAAAAATCAAAACTCTGATACCATGTTGATTTTCAATATTCCATGGATTTAGCTCATGGAGAAAAAGGGAGAAAGACCCATTAGGTAAAAACCAAAGGAAGAAGAGGTTATGAACTTGATTTTCTAACCCTCCCCCTGAAGCTCTATTTATAGATTAGTGAAACTACTGTATTATAATAATACCCTTGAACTTAGGGTTTAGGGTCTAGGGTTTTAACCCTGGAAATTTAACCTAATTACATCAATGTCATCTCTATGAGATGACCCTTTATTTACCATCCTGCTATCATTGTATGTGGGCCTATGGGCCTTGAGCCCATCTTCTACATCTCTTGGTTGTGTGGGTCTTCCTTGGTCTTATGGGTTTGGCCCCATCTTCCAACACTCTTGGATATGTGAGCCTTCTTTGGTCATGTGGGCTTGGGATCTATCTTCCAACAGGACTTGAGAGTCAAGTCCCAGTTCCAAATCATAACACCCTGACATATCTTGTTACCTTTGATATATCAAGACCCTCAATAATTGAGTCTCCATTAAAATATTTTGTCTCAATCAAGTGAAAAAACTTGTTTCATAACTTGAAAAAGACACTAGTAGGACTAGTTCAAGCCAAATCCCTTCATGATATATAGTATATAATCAAGTTAATTTATTACATAATCTATATTTTCCAAGTTTAAATCCAATTCGATTTGACAATAAATCAAATAGAATTTTTATATCTTTTCTTAAAATTAGTTATACTCATAACTACAAGGCAAATATTTTTAGATATCTAAGTAATTTCCACTACAAGAAAACCAATTTCTACAAACAAATACTTTTGCCAACGAATTAAAATGAGTAAACCAATGAATTAAAAAATTTATTGTTAAAAATAATACATTTACCAACGAATTACCAATTCATTCCCATACATCATCTTCTCCTAGAGAATTTTTTAAATTCATTGGTAAAAGGAATCCTCGGGAAATTTCTCTACTCGTGGGAAGCAAAAGTACCTATGAATTTTATAATTTGCAAGAAAAAATGGATCTTTTCCTTGGGAATTTACAAATTCACTACTAAAACTATAAAACTTTAAATTTAGTGCTCCCTAGAGAATGTACAAATTTCCTTTAAAGGGTTTCAGGTACAATTAATGCTTGATTCTTGTCCCAAAGAATATATAATTTCGCTAGGATATTCTACTTGTAAAAATGAGCCCAAAGGCTGCGCTCTCAATGTTTTTTGCAATTGTCAATTTTATCAATGCTGTCTTATTAATTTGTCATTTATAATATCTCTTATTATAAGAGATGTTATAATATCTCTTATTAATATGTTGAAGGATGTTGGATAGACAGAACTTCTCCTGACTCATTTTGGATAGCTAATTACCTATTTGGGCATGAATTCGTTCTATTCACATCCACTAGGTAATAAGCTAGGTCCAAGATTTATTGCTCCAAGTTGTTTAGAAGATGAGAACTCAACTTAAGTTACTTTGTACTCATTCCCCTCAAATATGGTCTAAACTGTGGTCTTGTTATATCACTAAAAAAAGCTACATTTCAACCCATTAAATAGTTTAATATTTCGCAACCTTGTAATTATATTGTGATATATAATAAAAGGAAGTTTCTGTTAATTAACTAAAGTACCCATCTCAAGTGCCAAGACATAGAGGAGAGGAGATGATATGAATTTAATTCCTCTTCTTGCTTGGCTCACACCAACTATCAACATTAGACAATTAACTCTTTATCTTGTTCATTCCTTCACTTGTGTTTCAATAAGCTCTGACCGTTGAATCTAAGCGAATAACATAATGTCAACACTCTAACAGAAATAGGTGTAGGAGGCTTGAGATTTGGTGTGGCATATGTTGCACTAAATTTGTTGTAAAGCGTGTTTTGAGACAATAAAACGTAATTTTGAATGAAATATGTAGTTTCATCTAGATGAAGCGGTGTTTTAAGTGCTATATAACACTATATGGTTGGTGTCTAATTATTTTGCTACAATTTGCGTCGATGTAGGGGGCACTCCTCCCAATTTTTCAAGATGAGAGACTAATTTTAATAATAACAAACACTTGGCAACTTATAATGTACTTTAAGAAACTTTTAGAAAGATTTTGAAATTAAATAAAAGTTTCTATTTTTCAAACAGTCAGTCAAGTGCATTCAAACAATTAGAAGAAAAAAGACAGAGAATAAAGCAACATGATAAAACACTGTTTAGACAATCCAAATGAGTTTGAAAAACTCAAGAAATAGATGGGTAAGATCGATGGAAGGAAATCCACTCTTTGGGTCAACAAACCAATCTAAAAGTATTATTCTATAATAGTACCAAAACCCCATCAATAACGGCCAACATGAGAATAAATCCAAAAGTTTAGTTGGCAAAGTGCTATTAATGTGATGATTTTTTTGCTTCAACTAGTGCATGTGTGATGCAGCTTGGAAGCATATCGCATAAGTTGGGAAGTATGATTAGCAACAAACACTATATCTAGGCCAATTAAACAAAAATATTATAATGCACGATCAAGCTGTGAATTTGCAAGGATCATTTTGCATGGAGTAATTACTAAATTTCTCTAATGATGAGAAATTAGTAGCTAAAGGTCTTCTTGAGTTTGTCTCACAAAGTGTATGTATTGTTGTCACAAATGATATAGAGAATATAAATATAAATAAAATAATTAAAAACCTATCTACAATTCTTAATATTATGCTAAAATCATATGAGAGGAAACAAAAAACACCAATGTAACTCACTAGTAAGAAAGAACACAAATATATATATGTAGACATGAACATCAAGGCTTCAAACTCCAATCAATGGCCATGTTCATGCCAAAGCATGGGATCATTATTGAAGATAAATTAGGTACTCAAATCACGGTTCTGGTTATGATCAATCACCTAGATTATAACTAGTAAAAAATGGTACCTTTCAAAAAAACGTGACGCTTGACTTCATCCAAAAATTGCAAGTAACATCTAATGTGGAAGCCATGTGGCTTAACAAATTGATGCATATGAATCACAAAATTCTAATAAATTAATTGGTTGACACTGGTAATCTCCTTAAGAGTCCGACCAAGTAAAAGTAAAGAATGGGAGAAAAAGAGGGATTTTAGAAGCGGAGAAATTTTGTCATTCTATTGAAATTTGCATAAAGCTTGTAACAAGCAAAAAACACTGCAATTGTTGGAAGATAGGGTCCAAGCCCACACGACCATGGAAGATCCACATATCTAAGAGTATTATAAGATGGGCAACAAGACCAAAGAAGGCCCATAAGATGGGCCCAAGCACATAAGAAGTAGGACCCACAATGATTACCATGAGCTGACATCCTTATCACATCAGTTGGAAGATCAATAAGGACTCACAAAAGTATCTTTATCTTATGGTCACGTCCAAGAAGAGTTTTAGTTTGAGTTATGTTTGTTTTTTTATCTATATCGAGTTATTTAATTATGATAGGACTTGTCTTTAAGTGTTAGAGTTTAGGTGTAATTGGGATAATGGTAGTTTTATTGTAATTGGACTCTACTACTTTCCTCTATTATAAATAGATAAATAGAGGTTTATGTACACTGATTACAACAAGTCAATGAGGTATTTCGTTTTTCCATAAATTCAACATGGTATCAGAGCAGGTTCTGTGAGTTGACTTAATCAACCCACAGAGATAATGAGATCATTTTCTCTAAACCCTAAACCCTAGGTCTAGGTTTATAGTTATTTTTTTCAGTCCCTACACCCGTAGTTTTATTTGCATTTTTTTTACCTTTATTCGGAGTTTTTCATATTGCAAATTATATATTGACAGAAAGATATTTGAGTCTAATTTCCAAAGAAAAACTAATTGTTCCAATCAGAGTTATTTATAGAGAGATTTAAATATTTGAATGAGCGAAGGTCAGATTGCAAAAAGGTTTGAGCAACAGCAGCAATCTTCAGATTATGAGCAAAGGTCAGATTGAAAAAGAGGTTCGAGCGGCAGCAGAAAGCCTCAACTTCTGTGGTATTTTATGCTCTCAAGAAAGAGACTTTATATGAGAATTATATATCAAAAGAAAGATATGTAAGTCTATTTTCTTACCTATTCAACCAATTCTCGGCATGATTTTTTTATAAGGAGATATTATTCTTGGAAGAGTCGATGGTAATTGTGGGAAAAAAGGACAAACAATACTTAGTCTAGCCAGATGACAAAGATCAAAATCTATCAGATTATTTATCTTTTGATAATTATATTTTATGAAGTGAATTTATACTTGGATGAAAGATATTTAAGTCTACTTTCATAATGAGAAAATTTCATGTTAATCTGATCTATATTTAAAGAAATATTCTCATTGGAAGAATCAAAAGTCATGCTAGTATTATGTTGTATTAAAAAATCCGAATTTATGCCCATTGTTTTGAGTCACTTTTTGAGTTGATATATCAGGAAAATATCTCACTTCTCCCTGATTATTTATAATCTCTGTTATTTGGGCTTATTGCTACATCTATGATATTTGGTTCATGCTGGGATCATTGCCGTTACCTCCCAGCTTTAGGGGGGGGGGGGGGGGGGGAGAAGTACAAGAAAGAAGTATTTTATTTCATATGCTGTGAATAAGTTTATGTGACCAAAATATTCTAGAAAAGGGGAGCACAAAAGATGAAACTTGTGCATCTAAGAAGAAATTTTTATATCGGATTATTTCATGGGTTCTTTTACAATATATGTGTTGGAAGATGGTCGTGTTATATATTGTTGCTGCTATTATGTCTATTTGGGGACATTATTATTGAAGAAAAGGTGGCCTCATATCATCTTTTATTTTAACCCGTAAAAAATTATCACAATTGGGAAACCATGACAGAGGATACCCTATAAGAAAATATCATGGTTGGGAAACCATGAAAGGCCCTGTGAAAAAAAAAATAACGGTTGGGAAACCATGACAGAGGATACCATGTCTAAAAATTTCATGGTTGGGAAACCATGATAGGCCTGTAAAAAAAAAAAAAAATATCATGGTTGGGAAACCATGACGGAGGAACTTATTATTATATCTATGTTATACCCCCCTGAATTGGCCAATTGGGCCTCACGGAAGAGAGCACTAGTGTGAGGGGAGTGTTAGAAGATGGGAGGACTGCCATTTTATACAAAGAGATTCTATTTGTCATTTGCAACAAGCTGGGAGTTCATGATGTTATCTCATCCCCAGCTTGAGGGGGAGTGTTGTAAGATAGGGCCCAAACCCACACGATCAAGGAATGCCCACATATCTAAGAGTATTATAAGATGGGCCACACGACCAAAGAAGGCCCACAAGATGGGCCCAAGCACATAAGAACTAGGAACCATAATGATTACCATGAGCTGACATCCTTATTACATCAGTTGGAAGATCAATAAAGACTCACAAAATTATTATTATCTTATGGTCACGTCCAAGATGAGTTTTAGTTTGAGTTATGTTTTTCTTTTATCTATATTGAGTTATTTAATTATGCTAAGACTTATCTTGAAGTGTTAGAGTTTGGGTGTAATAGGGACAATGATAGTTTTATTGTAATTGGACTCTACTACCTTCCTCTATTATAAATAGAGGTTCCTGTACACTGATTACAACAAGTCAATGAAGTATTTCCCTTTCCACAAATTCAACAACAACAACTTTACCAAAATTCCATGTTGGATTTTGCAATAAGCAGACACTTTGTCACAACTCCATCACTCCCCTTAGACCATCTAACACATACAAGATCAAAGTTTCTTCATTGTATGTCATATGATGGAAGCTAACAACAAGTTTAAATTGGTAAACAATCAAGAAGACAAATCCAATCTTTCATTTGACTACAAGACAAACAAAGAGTGCTTGTGAAGACTGAATGAGGGGACCAAACTAGGGATAAAACCATTTAATCACTCTGTGTGTGTGTGTGTGTGTGTGTGGTAGAGAAGTTTGATAGGAAATAGAAACCCTTTGGTGCACCGTTCCACAAAGACTAGTCTGGTAATGAAGGCCGGTTAATGGATTTCAGCAAATGGTGGTCGATATAAAGGTGAAAAAAACTTTTTAGTAAAGGAGACGGGAAATAATGGTGATTGTTGGCAATGAAGGCTGGTGAAAAGAAGAATTTAGAGCCTAAGCTCGACACAGTGATGAAAATGAAGAATAAAAAAATTCTTGTTATTTCATTGATCACAACTACAATGATTTCAATATATACAACATAGGATGATGAATAAAAAGAAAGTTGGTTTATTCCTTGAGCTAATATAGGAGAGATTTTAGCAATAGAATATGAGAATCTGAAAATAATTCAACAGACGAATTTGGACATATTTCAATTGTTTTTCTCTAATAATTTTGAGAGTTTGGTACTAAGTGTTTGGAAGTGAAAAAGTTTTCATTACATTATATTCTGCCACTCCGGTTCTTTTTAATAGTCACTAGCTAACTATGAATGGAAATGGTTACAACAAATTTGAGGACGAGAAGGTTGAAGATTTGAATATGGGTCTACAGAATACTGCTTTTGAATCAGTTGCTGATAGCAATGGTAACAACGTTGGTCCTCTGCCTGCAACTGCCCATGATGTGTGCACTACATATGATTCAGATGGACAACGCCAACAGGATAATCCAAAAAATGTGGTAACATGATCCTTAGGCCAATCTCATTGAATTCAGATATATATGTGCATACCCACTGCTTGCATCATGTAAGGAAGAGGACCATGGCAGAAATATTTGTTCCATGGAATCTTTTTTTTGCTATCCATCCATGTTTGAGTCACTTCAGCACATACATGTTTGAGTCACTTCAAGCAAATACATGTTTGATGGAGCCGAGTTTGTTAATAGGTATCCAAGACCCCCACAAGTTGACATAGGAATAGAGGAAAGGAGTGAAGAATATGAGCATGAAACTGAGAAACAATATATCCTCTCCTTAACACTATATTGCAGGTAAGTAACAAGGACTTGGAATTGAAGGAGACAAGACCCCCACAAGTTGACATAGGAATAGAGGAAAGGAGTGAAGAATATGAGCATGAAACTGAGATACAATATATCCTCTCCTTAACACTATATTGCAGGTAAGTAACAAGGACTTGGAATTGAAGGAGAGCTTACACACTGGTCCATGCAGAGGTCCGGGCTCAAAAAATAGAAATGCATCTGGCATCTCCAGGAATCTGGGCTGAGCTGGGCGACTGCTCCAGGTACAAACAAGGCGAATGGTTGTCCCACTTCCTTAGCTCTGTTCAAGTGTAAATACATGTTCATATGCGCCGCTTACTGATGATTAATAATAAATAAAAGGTTACGTAATTTTATTTAGTCAAATCATCTCATAAGTCATTGCTTTGTATTTGAGCCATTAGGCATCTTTTCTTCTGCTTTCTGATGTATTAATGTGTATCAAGTCCGTCCATATGATCCAAGGTGGCAGGGTTGTAAACGAAAGAAAGATACCCTGGCCGTTGATTTGTTGTACAAGATGAAGTGCCCTTTGATAATTAATGTTAATCCAAATTCCAATTTTGGTTATTTCTGACTGGAAGTTTAAATGATTCCGTTCAAGTGATTGCTTCGCTACCGCAATCCCATCTTCTGTTGGGTCTTTCAATGAAAATATGGCATTGAGAATCGGGGGCTCCAAATTAACGTCAATCTGCATATCAAGTCACCTCCCATTGAAACGGATAAATACTGCCGAGGACGAGGTCATGACTGCATCTCGTAGAGAGAGATATTTTTAATGGATAAAAAAGTATGCAAAATCAATATGTGGTATTGTGGTTTTTGTTAACAAGATATTGAAAAATTTACATAATTTGGTCATAATTTAATGGCAATAAAATTGGTGAAGCCTCCAATCCATTTGTTCATAATTTGAGTCTTACACTAGATGTACCTCACTCGGGGGAAGAGCGCCCTCTAGGTTTAGAATTGATGAAGCCTCCAATCCATTTGTCAAGCCTCCCGAGACACAACTCTGCCCTCCCAGCCAACATAAGAACAAGCACCATCCAGGGAAGTTGCTCCACAAAGGAAGCCAAGCACCACCCAGGGAAATTGCTCCACAAACGAAGCCAAGGGAATTTGCTCCACAAAGGAAGCCAAGCACCACCCAGGGAAGTAGCTCCACAAACGAAGCCGAGCACTATCCAGGTAAGCCGCAGAGACCAGCGCACTTGGCAATGCTTCAAGAGAAGCCCCAACTTTTCACTTTTCACCTGTAAAAATTGGCAACTGGGACGTACCCTTTGCTTTAGAAGATAAAAATAAAGACGAAGACGAAGATAAAAATAAAGACGAAGACGAAGATAAAATAAAGACGAAGACGAAGATAAAAATAAAATGATAGCTATGCAAGCAACTATAAAGGTTAAAACAGAAAGATTAAAAAATAAAACTATCTGGTACCTCTACTCTCCTTTTGCAAATGCCAAGGTTAAAACATAAGCCTCGACGCATCGTCTCAAGCAAAAGATTGGAACGACTGTAACTGGAAATGCAAAAGACCGCCACTCTTATTTCAGACATTGAACAAACAAACCTCTCTTGGAATACTTCTGGGGGTCATGCTTGTCTTATAAAGCAGTGCACCGTGGTTTGCATTTAATGCGTTTTTCATTATTTGCAGAAGCTTTCTCCTCCCTCCCAGACGAATGTGGAAGGTCTTAGCTAATCGTTATCTGTCAAGCGGAGTGCTTACCAAAAGGATGACAAAAACAGACTGTCCGATATCTCTCTTGTAAAAATTGCCTAAAGGAAATTGTACATACATACGCTCCTCTTTTAATGGCTCTACTATTACCTCTAGCTTCATTTATTATTTTATTTACCAAGAAAAATGAATTAACGTTACTTAAAGAATGGAAAACATGCTCTAGGTCCACATTTTTGGCATTAATGCGGAACAATGAGAGGCAAATGGCTACAAAAGATAGGCACCAGGACATGCATGGAATCGGTGCAAAACACCAACTTGCAAAACCTATTGTTTCATAGAGTAGTGAAGCAGAAAATAACTTATCTTTTCCGAATCAGCATAGGCAATCTTCTTCAAACCGAATGCCCAAGAAATCTTCAGTATAAATCATCATCTTCATGTCTCATAATCCGAGTAGCAATGAAGCAATATGAAATCATGAAATCATTGTTCTAATACCATATTGATTTCAGGATTTTATAATATTAAGGTCTTCAACATCTAGTGTAAGAGAGAACAGGAAAGGAGGAGAGGAGAATGAGTGAAGTGAAGTGAACAAAGAGAGAGGTAAGAACAGATGAGAGAAAGAGAGAGAGAGAAAGATGGACAAGCAGCGGAGAGGCGAAAGGGGAGAATAAGGGTTGGGGACGATATCCAAACTCTCCCCCTTAACCTTTATTTATAGATATCAAGAGCACATAAATTACACGTATACCCTTCATCCAAGAGAGTGGAAGAAATGATAAAGAACATACGATATTTAATATACCCTTTAAATACCGTATATGTCACATTAAGTACCAAACATGAGGAGAGCAAAGACAACCTATCCTATATCTGTTGAGTAAAAATTACCAAAAGATATTGCATTCTTGCAACTATTACCTCTTGGGTCAATTACTTCCCGCTCCCCATTTTCCTCCTTTTTCTCTCCGTATTCTCTGCCACAACTACAAACCCCCGACCGCCCTTCATCAACGGCGCGACTACTCTTACCCAACTCTGTTGGATGCCCCACTACAATCCGATGAGAAAAACATAGAAATGGAGGGGATTGGCACCCCTCCCCTCTTTATCACTGGCATAACAACTCTTCAGGGTCTTAAGTCGTGTCTCCAAACGAATGTGGAAGGAGTTAACTAATGGATATTATGGTCTGCATGTATCGTTATCTGTCCGATATCTCTCTTGTAAAAATTGCCAAAATAAATTGTACATACATACGCTCCTCTTTTATGGGTTACTATTACCTGGCTTCATTTATTATTTACCAAGAAAAAAGAATTGACGTTACTAATGAGTGGTTATAACGGTTATTTAATTTGAATTGAAATTGGATTTAGTTTAGGAAATCTTAGGACCTGACAAATTACTTGGTTAGACTTTAATGAAATCGGACGCACTATGAATGTAATCTTCCAGCTTGCAAGCCTCTGTTGGAAGTTGGAATACTTGGTGGCAAGAGGATTGATTTTAATGTGTGTTTCATTTGTAGAAGATCTACTGTCCTTGATGTGAAAATTTAACGATTTTATTATATCTTCACGGTAAATCAATGTCTACTAATGGTTGTACCCAAGTTTCTGAACAGGGTCAAGGTCCGCATTTTTGTCTTTTATGCAGATCAATGAGAGGTAAGTGGCTACAGAAGATAGGAACCGGGACATGTCTCATAATCTGAGCAACAATAAGGGGGGGTTAGTCAACAAATTGGAAATTTGATCTTCATCTTATGCATCTACATGATTTTCATCTTCGAAATAGGTGTTAGTGTGGACAAGTTCATCTTCGAAATCTTCGAAATAGGGTGTTAGTGTGGACAAGTTCATCTTCATCTTCGAAATTTAAAACCATTGATTTTATTAATTATAAAAATAAGTTAATTAAACCAAGTGTTTCAGTTAACAATATTTTAATTACCACTATTAAATTACTAATACAATAGAGTAAATAAAAAATAAATATGATTAATGAATAAAAAGATTATATTAATAACATAAGATAGATTTTTTACATGGTCTTACCATCATTTATCGTTCCACATGGAAGCCGATATGGCTTCTCGAAATTGTGTGGCTCTTGTAGATTCTAATGCACTCTGCCTCCGAAAGCATGTTACTTGGCTACCCACATCCTCAAGACCATCGCAATCATCGCTATCTGTATAAATTTTACATAAAATTGTATATGACCTCTACATAAAATTAGGCATAACCTATATATATAATACATGTATAAGATTGGGCATAATCTCTTCTTAAAATTGAGCATAATCTATGTATATAATACCTGTATAAAATTCGGCATGACCTCTACTTAAAATTGGGTATAATCAATATACATAATACCTGCATAAACACTCCATAAAATTGTCTATACATTCCATAAACACTCCATGGAATTGTTTATATACACTCCATAAAATAGTCTAAACACTCCATATACTGCATAACATTATAAATAAACTCCATACAATAATCAAACACAACCAAATTAAATGAAATACCACTATCAATTTACAATCGCCCAAATAAAAACTATAAATCCATTATAAATTTACAAACTATAATTGTTTCTCTTCATGCTAGTTGTTCCTCGCCCATTTCCCCCTATGAACTGATCTCCAAATCTTCCCCTTGATTGATCTTTCTCTTGTAGAGGAGGCAACTCCTTCAATACTGCAATTGTTACATCATCTGTTTTGCCCTGACATGCAAGTAAGAACATCCAGAATAAATCCGTGATTATGGTAAAAAAAAAAGGGCCAATTCTTTACTAGTTTACTTTTAACAATCTAAAAATTCTGAATAGGGATATAAATATTGCCCTGATGAGACATTCTCAAGCAGGCCTCCGGACTCAAAAGTCTCCTACTCCAAAAAAATAAGATTGGAAAACAAAATCTTAGAACAATGGTTGAAATGGCATTGGTCAACAAGTTCCCAACAAAATCAAAAGTAGGATATATCAATCACAAGTAGTTGTCTATAAGGCAAATCAAATACAACACTAAATTAATTAAAAAAATAGAGTTTAGACTTACCTTATGAAATTTGAGAAAAATCAAAGCCGAAGGGTTAAATCGAAACCACAAAAAAATGAAAATACCATGTGGTGGACATGTATAACACCGAATCTCCTCACCACATGGTAAAAACATTCCATAGCACTTCAAAAATCCTCAACAACATTCTAAAACATTTCAAAATTAATTAAACTATTTTCACTACTGCATATACACTAAACAATGAGAAAATACACACACCAAGTCTAAATTCACCGAACACCCCTGATAGAGCCCCATATAACTTTGCAATCACTACGAATTGTACCTCGTCAGTGATGGGGGTTGGGTTTCGTTGGCTAATGGATGCCCGTGTAGGCGACTCAGCCTTGTTTGAATTGGACTAAAAAACCCTTAATAAAACCTAAACCACAAACCATCAAACCCTAAAATCAAACCCTATCACCTACTAAACTCTAAACCCTAAACACTAATTCCATAACACAGTACCCTAAACCCAAAAAACCCTAGAGGTTAAAAACACAAAACCCCCCAAAACCTTAAAAACCCTATCACCCACTAAACTCTAAACCTAAACACTAATTCCATAACTTAATACATTAAAAACGCTAAACCCTAAACCCTACACCCTAATTCCAAACCCTAAACCCATAAAACCTTATAGCTTAAAAACACAAAATTCCCAAAACCTTAAAAACCCTAAACCCCCTAAACCTTAAACGCCCTAATCCCTAAAATACCCTAAATCTTTAACCATAAACCCTAAACCCTAATTACTGGAACCTTAAATACCGAGCAGCAAACCCTAAAAATAATCCATACACGAATCAAGAATTTAGACTATAAAGCGTAACCCTAAATCCCAAAATAATGCACAAATAACCCCCAATTATGCACTGAAAATAAATTTAAATAAAATAAAACACTAATTTAATGAAAAAAATTAGGGTTTGGGCATACCTTATGAAATTTGGGGAAATCCGAAGCCGAAGGGTGAAATTGATGCCTAATCGAAGTAGATATTAAGCAATCGATGCCCAAATGTCCAAAATCGAAGAAAATCGAAATGGAAATGGGAAAATCGAACGAAATCGAAAGGTATTTTCGGGGGAAAGGAGACTAGCCAGAGAGAGAATGGAGTGGGAGGCGGAAAGGGAGAAGAGAGAGAGAAGACAGAGAAGAAATGGAGATCGGGAGGGAATAGAGAGAGAGAAGCGAGAGAGAGTGAGTCCGAGAGAAGAGAGGGAGCCACGGAGACGAGAGAGGGGGTGCGAGAGAGAGGGTGAGGCCGAGAGAAGACCGAGAGATGAGGCTGGAGGTGAGAGGGAACTGAGACGGTGGCTGGAGACGAAGGAGGAGATCGATTTTGGCAGCAGTGACATCGAGGGCGCAGGGAGACGAGAGAGGGAGTGCGGGAGAGAGGAAGAAAAAATGAGAAATGACGACGCGCGATGGGGGGGGGGGGGGAGGAGAGAGAGGGGAAAAATCGAGCGTCACCCGTCCTTCAATTCAAAGAAGATCAAACAAGGCCTTCTTCCACATGATCGAAATTAAACCGTGGAGATGAAGGACCCTTTCATCCCCTGCATTGAGATGAAGCTTCATCTACGTGCCACTAACGACTTCAAGTGTTGAAGGGCGTTATGCGGTTGAAAATCATCTCGTCCTTCAAGTTGACTAACCAACCCCCCCCCCCCACCCCTTATATATTTGTGTTCTTTCTTACTAGTGAGTTACATTGGTGTTTTTTGTTTCCTCTCATATGCTTTTAGCATAATATTAAGAATTGTGGATAGGTTTTTAAATTTTTTTTATTTATATTCTCTATATCATTTGTGACAACAAAACATTCACTTTGTGAAGTCAAACTCAAGAAGACCTTTTGCCTCTAATTTCTCAGCATTAGAGAAATTTAGTAATTACTCCATGCAAAATGATCCTTGCAAATTCACAGCTTGATCGTGCATTATAATATTTTTGTTTAATTGGTCTAGATATAGTGTTTGTTGCTAATCATACTTCCCAACTTCTGCGATATGCTTCCAAGCTGCATCACATGCACTAGTTGAAGCAAAAAATTCATCACATTAATAGCACTTTGCCAACTAAACTTTTGGATTTATTCTCATGTTGGCCGTTATTGATGGGGTTTTGGTACTATTATAGAATAATACTTTTAGATTGGTTTGTTGACCCAAAGAGTGGATTTACTTCCTTCGATCTTACCCATCTATTTCTTGAGGTTTTAGAACTCATTTGGATTGTCTAAACAATGTTTTATCATGCTGCTTTATTCTATGTCTTTTTTCTTCTAATTGTTTGAATGCACTTGACCAACTGTTTGAAAAATAGAAACTTTTATTTAATTTCAAAATCTTTCTAAAAGTTTCTTAAAGTACATTATAAGTTGCCAAGTGTTTGTTATTATTAAAATTAGTCTCTCGTCTTGAAAAATTGGGAGGAGTGCCCCCTACATCGATGCAAATTGTAGCAAAATAATTAGACACCAACCATATAGTGTTATATAGCACTTAAAACACCGCTTCATCTAGTTGAAACTACACAATTCATTCAAAATTACGCTTCATTGTTTCAAAGCACGTTATACAACGAATTTGGTGCAACATATGCCACACCAAATCTCAAGCCTCCTACACCTATTTTTGTTAGAGTGTTGATATTATGTTATTCGCTTAGATTCAATTGTCGGAGCTTATTGAAACACAAGTGAAGGAATGAACAAGATAAAGAGTTAATTGTCTAATGTTGATAGTTGGTGTGAGCCAAGCAAGAAGAGAAATTAAATTCATATCATATCCTCTCCTCTATGTCTTGGCACTTGAGAAGGGTACTTTAGTTAATTAACAGAAACTTCCTTTTATTATATATCACAATATAATTACAAAGTTGTGAAATATTAAACTATTTAATGGGTTGAAATGTAGCTTTTTTTAGTGATATAACAAGACCTCAGTTTAGACCATATTTCTGGGGCATGAGTACAAAGTAACTTAAGTTGAGTTCTCATCTTCTAAACAACTTGGAGCAATAAATCTTGGATGTGAATAGAACGTATTCATGTCCAAATAGGTAATTAGCTATCCAAAATGCGTTAGGAGAAGTTTTGTCTATCCAATTTACAAATTTACTGGTTTTCCTGCAGTGAAATTTTGAATTTTACTTGGAAAATATATAAAATTATAATTTTTTAAAATTGATAGTTTTTGTGTTTAATATAAATATAAATATAAATGAATGAAGAATAAAAGAGAGAGAAATAAATAAATAAGAGTGGAAAATGAAGAAAAAAGAAAGAAAGAAGAAAGAAAATGAAGGAGAAGGGAAAAAAGAAATGAAGAAATAAGCAAGAAAAGAGAAAGAAGAGAGAGAATTAATGAAGAAAAAACAAGAGAAAGAAATAAAAAATAAATTAGAGAAGAAATTAGAAAAAGAAGAAGAAAAAAGACATACATAAAGAAATAGGAAAGAACGGAAAAAGAAAGAGAATTGAAGATAGAAGAAGAGAAAGACAGAGTGGAAGAAAAAAAAGAAAGGAAGCATAAGAGAGAAAGAAAGGATTAAAGAAAAAGTAAAAGTATAAAAAAAATAAAAACAAGAGGGAGAAAGTGAACGAAGAAACAAAGAAAGATAGAAGCAAGAATGAAAAAAGAAGAAAGGAAGAAAGAAAAACAAGGAGAAGGGAAGATATAAGAAGAGAAAGAAAGAGTGACAGAAACAGTAAAGGAAAAAAGAAAAAAGAATGAATGAATGAATGAAAAGTAAAAGAATTAGCATAAAGAATGAATGAATGAATGAAGAAATAAAGAGAAATAAAGAAATGTGAAAAAATAAAGGTAGAGAGAAACAAGAAATAAATAAATAAAGAAGAAGAAATAGAAAAAAATAAAATATGAAAGAAAGAAAGAAAGAAAGGAGAAATAAAAAATCATAAAAATAAGGGAAGAAAAGCAACAAGAGAAAAAGAAAGATAGAAAAAAGAAAACAACAACCTTCAACATATTAATAAGAGATATTATAACATCTCTTATAATAAGAGATATTATAAATGAAAAATTAATAAGACAACATTGATAAAATTGATAATTGCAAAAAACAGTGGGAGTGCAGCCTTTGGGCTCATTTTTACAAGTAGAATATCCTACCGAATTTATATATTCGTCGTGACAAGTATCAAGCATTAATTTTACCTGAAACCCTTTAAAGGAAATTTGTACATTCTCTAGGAAAGTGCTCCATGAAAAATTTAAAGTTTCATAGTTTTAGTAGTGAATTTGTAATTCCCAAGGAAAAGTTCCATTTTTTCTTGAAAATTATGAAATTCATTGGTACTTTTGTTTCCTACGAGTAGAGAAATTTCCCGAGGATTCCTTTTACCAATGAATTTAAAAAATTCTCTAGGAGAAGATGATGTATGGGAATGAATTGGTAATTCGTTGGTAAATGTATTATTTTTAACAATAATTTTTTTAATTCATTGGTTTACTCATTTTAATTTGTTGCAAAAATATTTGTTTGCAGAAATTGGTTTCTTGTAGTGGAAATTACTTAGATATATAAAAATATTTGCCTTGTAGTTATGAGTATAACAATTTTAAGAAAAAGATATAAAAATTCTATTTGATTTATTTTCAAATCCACTTGGATTTAAACTTGGAAAATATAGATTATCTAATAAATTAACTTGATTATATACTACATCATGAAGGGACCTGGCTTGAACTAGTCCTACTAGTGTCTTGTTCAAGTTATGAAACATGTTTTTTCACTTGATTGAGATAAAATATTTTAATGGAGACTCAATTATTGAGTATCTTGATATATCGAAGGTAACAAGATATGTCAGGGTGTTATGATTTGGAACTGGGACTTGACTCAAGTCCTGTTGGAAGATAGATCCCAAGCCCACATGACCAAAGAAGGCCCACATATCCAAGAGTGTTGGAAGATGGGCCCAAACCCATAAGACAAAGGAAGACCCACACAACCAAGAGATATAGAAGATGGGCTCAAGGCCCATAGACCCACATACAATGATAGCAGGATGGTAAATAAAGGGTCATCTCATAGAGATGGCATTGATGTAATTAGGTTAAATTTCCAGGGTTAAAACCCTAGACCCTAAACCCAAAGTTCAAGGGTATTATTATAATACAGTAGTTTCATTAATTTATAAATAGAACATCAGGGGGAGGGTTAGAAAATCAAGTTCATAACCTCTTCTTCCTCTAGTTTTTACCCAATGGGTCTCTCTCCCTTTTTCTCCATGAGCTAAATCCATGGAGTATTGAAAATCAACATGGTATTAGAGTTTTGATTTTTAGGACTCCTACTATAGTTTTTCAGGTTTCATTCTCCTCCGTTTAGGCCAAGAAAATATTTTCTTTTCTTCTCTTTTATTTCTTAGTCTCGTGCATTGTTTTTTATTTCTTGTTTATTATTAAATCGTTGCCATCATCACTGGTGCAAAGGCCAATGCACTGGACAAATCTCCCGACAGTCGACCCATCGTCGCTGAAAGTCTCTTCCTACGACTTCTGTGGGGTGTTTGGAAAATCTTGAGAAGGCCACTCCGGTGCTCACAAAAGATTCTGTTACTGTTTCTGGAGACTAGCACTGGAGATGACGACTTCTCACGACATGGAAGTCGCATTGGCAATCAGACTCTATTCCCGCCGAACTATCTCCGAGTTACTTGCCGTTGAGTTATTTCTCTCCAAAAATTATCAAAATTCTTTGTTGAACTTCACTCTGCTCTGCCTGTAGCCTCTATTGCAACTAGAAGTATTTTTCCATTGCGTCGGAGAAGACAACTATGCTCCCGAGACTTCGAGAAAAAAATCCCATTGCGGTTGTCCATTCCAGGTTGGCAGAGATCGTAAATTGATCCTATTCTTCGCTGGCCTTTCCATAACGAGTTCATTGCCAGCTTTAAAGCACGACGCCTCTACTATGTTGCCAATTCTAGCCAAACCATATTTCCGGTGTTGTGAGATATTTTCTCTATTGTGTTTCTGTATTTCTCTATTGTTGCTGATTAATCTGCTGGATTGATTTTTAATTGGAAAGTTCCTTTGGATGTACCACTGCCGAGCTTCCCGAGTGGCAGCACATGGTTGCCATTTCTGGATGAAGAAGGTTTTTTCGCTTTGTTCAGTCGAGGAAGAAGACACTGTAGAAAAATTTCATGTTTCCTAAGTTAGGAAACCTCAATTAATGAGTGCCGGCCCGCGCCTGCCAAGACTCAGACTTGACCCGCCTGAGTCAACCCAGCGAACCGGGCTGCCCTTCTAGCTACTGTTGAGCTAGATTATGAGACATGTCCTGTTTCCTATCTTCTGTAGCCACTTACCTCTCATTGATCTGCATAAGAGACAAAAATGCGGACCTTGAGCCTGTTTGGAAACTTGGGTACAACTATTAGTAAACGTTGATTTACCGTGAAGATATAATAAAATTGTTAAATTTTCACATCAAGGACAATAGATCTTCTACCAAGGAAAAACACATTAAAATCAATCCTCTTGCCACCAAGTATTCCAACTTCCAAGAGAGGCTTGCAAGCTGGAAGATTACATTCATAGTGCGTCCGATTTCATTAAAGTCTAACCAAGTAGTTTGTCACGTCCTAAGATTTCCTAAACTAAATCCAATTTCAATTCAAATTAAATAACCGTTATAACCATTCATTAGTAACGTCAATTCTTTTTTCTTGGTAAATAATAAATGAAGCCAGGTAATAGTAACCCATAAAAGAGGAGCGTATGTATGTACAATTTATTTTGGCAATTTTTACAAGAGAGATATCGGACAGATAACGATACATGCAGACCATAATATCCATTAGTTAACTCCTTCCACATTCGTTTGGAGACACGACTTAAGACTCTGAAGAGTTGTTATGCCGGTGATAAAGAGGGGAGGGGTACCAAGCCCCTCCATTTCTATGTTTTTCTCATCGGATTATAGTGGGGCATCAAATTGAGTTGGGTAAGAGTAGTCGCGCCGTTGATGAAGGGCGGTCGGGGGTTTGTAGTAGTGGTAGAGAATAGGGAGAGAAAAAGGTGGAAAATGGGGAGCGGAAAGTAATGAATGACCAAAGAGATAATAGCTGCAAGAATGCAATATCTTTTGGCAATTTTTACTAGACAGATATAGGATAGGTTGTCTTTGCTCTCCTCATGTTAGGTACTTAATGTGACATATACAGTATTTGAAGGGTATATTAAATATTTTATGTTCTTTATCTTTTCTTCCACTCTCTTGGATGAAGGGTATATGTGTAATTTATGTGCTCTTGACATCAATAAATAAAGGTTAAGGGGGAGGGTTTGGATATCGTCCCCAACCCTTATTCTCCCCTTTGGTCTCTCGGCCGCTTGTCCATCTTTATCTCTCTCTACGAGATGCACTCGTGACCTCTTCCTCGGCAGTATTTATCCATTTCAATGGGAGGTGACTTGATATGCAGATTGACGTGAATTTGGAGCCCCCGATTCTCAATGCGATATTTTCATTGAAAGACCCAACAGAAGATTGGATTGCGGTAGCAAAGCAATCACTTGAGCGGAATCATTTAAACTTCCAGTCAAATTTACAAACGAAATAACTAAAATTGGGATTTGGATTAACATTAGTTATCAAAGGGCACTTCGTCTTGTACAACAAATCAACGGCCAGGGTATCTTTCTTTCGTTTACAACCCTGCAACCTTGGACCATATGGACGGACTTGGTACACATTAATACAATAGAAAGCAGAAGAAAAGATGCCCAATGGCTCAAATACTAAGCAATGACTTATGAGATGATTTGACTAAATAAAATTACGGAACCTTGTATTTATTATTAATCATCAATAAGCGGCGCATATGAACATGTATTTACACTTGAACAGAGCTATGGAAGAGGGACAACCATTCGCCTTGTTTGTACCAGTGTCCTGCCCTTGCCTCTGGAGCGGTCGCCCAGCTCGAGGGTTTGCATGCAACCCTGTTTGTCCTCAGCTCAGCCCAGATTGCTGGAGATGCCAGATGCATTTCTATTTTTGGAGCCCGGAGCTCTGCATGGACCACTGTGTAAGCTCACCTTCAATTCCAAGTCCTTGTTACTTACCTGCAATATAGAGTTAAGGAGAGGATATATTGTTTCTCAGTTTCATGCTCATATTCTTCACTCCTTTCCTCTATTACCATGTCAGCTTGTGGGGTCTTGGATATCTATTAACAAACTCAGCTCCATCAAACATGGATCAATAGCAAAAAAAAGTTTCCATGGAGCTAATATTTGTGCCATGGTCCTCTTCCTTACATGATGCAAGCAAGTGGGTATGCACATATATCTGAATTCAATGAGATTGGCCTAAGGATCATGTTACCACATTTTTTTGGTCACACACACCTCCAACTTCGATGAGAAAAAAAGGGTATATAGACAAAAAAAAAAAAAAAAGGGGGTGAAGACATTGTTTGAGGGGTAAGATTATGTAATTCTCTGACATGCAAAGGATACACAGCTTTCCACATGTCTGTAATGCTAACTTCAGGGTCTGACTGAAGCCAGTAATCAGCATCAACCTGCAAATGTAAGTAAACATTAGTGGACCAAGAGCTAAAGCTGATTTCCATTCCCTAGATTGAAGCCCTCCATAACATAATCATACTCACTTTTTCTTCTGAAGGGACAATTTTCAAAATTCCTCCAACAAATTACCGGTTTAAGGTATCTGAAAAAGCAGGCTTCTGATTATCCTGTTGGCCTTGTCCATCTGAATCATATGCAGTGCACACATCATGGGCAGTTGCAGGCAGAGGACCAGCATTGGTACCATTGCTATCAGCAACTGAATCTAAAGCAGTATTTTGTAGACCCATATTCAAATCTTCAACCTTCTCCTCCTCAAATTTGCTGTAAGCATTTCCATTCAAAGTTAGCTAGTGTATATTAAAAAGAACCAGAGTGGCAGAATGTAATGTAATGAAAACTTTTCCACTTCCAAACACTTAGTACCAAACTCTCAAAATTATTAGAGAAAAATAGTTGAAATATGTCCAAATTCATCTGTTGAATTATGTTCAGATTCATTGTCCAAATTTGTTCTCTTATTCTATTGCTAAAATCTCTCCTATATTAGAGGCTAGATTAGCTCTAGGAATAAATCAACTTTCTTTTTATTAATCATCCTATGTTGTATATATTGAAATCATTGTAGTTGTGACCAATGAAATAACAAGAATTTTTTTATTCTTCATTTTCATCACTGTGTCGAGCTTAGGCTCTAAATTCTTCTTTTCACCAGCCTTCATTGCCAACAATCACCATTATTTCCCGTCTCCATTGCTAAAAAGGTTTTTTTCACCTCTTTATCGACCTCTATTTGCTAAAATCCATTCACCGGCCTTCATTACCGGACTAGTGTTTATGGAACGGTGCACCAAAGGGTTTTTATTTCCTATCGAACTTCTCTACCACTATCAGATTGGAAATCGTCTAGCCATCATCTTTGAAACTTCAGAGTCCTCTATAATCACCTCTATTCCACACACACACACACACACACACACACACAAAGTATCAAGTGATTAAATGGTCTTATCCCTAGTTTGGTCCCCTCATTCAGTCTTCACATGCACTCTTTGTTTCTCTTGTTGTCAAATGAAAGATTGGATTTGTCTTCTTGATTGTTTACCAATTTAAACTTGTTGTTAGCTTCCATCATATGACATACAATGAAGAAACTTTGATCTTGTATGTGTTAGATGGTCAAAGGGGAGTGATGGAGTTGTAACAAAGTGTTTGCTTATTGCAAAATCCAACATGGAATTTAGGTAAAGTTGCTGCTGTTGAATTTATGGAAAAGGGAAATGCTTCATTGACTTGTTGTAATCAGTGTACATAAACCTTTATTTATAATAGACGAAGGTAGTAGAATCCAATTACAATAAAATTACCTTTGTCCTAATTACACCCAAACTCTAACATTTAAAGATAAGTCTTAGCATAATTAAATAACTCAATATAGATAAAAGACAAACATAACTCAAACTAAAACTCATCTTGGACGTGACCATAAGATAATAATAATTTTGTGACTCCTTATTGTTCTTCCAACTGATGTGATAAGGATGCCAATTCATGGTAATCATTGTGGGTCCTACTTCTTATGTGTTTGGGCCCATCTAGTGGGCCTTCTTTGGTCGTGTGACCCATCTTATAATACTCTTAGATATGTGGGCCTTCTTTGATCGTGTGGGCTTGGGCCCTATCTTACAACACTCCCCCTCAAGCTAGGGGTGAGTGAACATCATGAATGCCGAGCTTGTTGCAAATGACAAATAAAATCTTTTTGTATAAAATGACAGTCCTCCCATCTTCTAACACTCCCCCTCACACTGGTGCTCTCTTCCGTGAGGCCCAGTTGGCCAATTCAGGGGGGTATAACATAGATGTAATAATAAGTTCCTTCGTCATGGTTTCCCAACCGTGATATTTTTTTTACAGGGCCTATCATGGTTTCCCAACCATGATATTGTTAGACAGGGAATCCTCAGTCATGGTTTCCCAACCATGATATTTATATATTTTTTTGACAGAGCCTATCATGGTTTCCCAACCATGATATTTTTTGATAGGGTATCCTCCGTCATGGTTTTCCAACCGTGATAATTTTTTACGGGTTCAAATAAAAGATGATATGAGGCCACCTCTTCTTCAATAATAATGTCCCCAAATAGACATAATAGAAGCAACTGTATATAACACGACCAACTTCCAACACATATAACATGAACCAAATAATAAAGTTTGTAAAAGAACCCGTGAAATAATCCGATTTAAAAAGTTCTTCTTAGATACACAAGCTTCATCTTTTGTGCTCCACCTTTCTTGAATATTTTGGTCACATAAACTTATTCACGGCATATGAAATAAAATACTTCTTTCTTTTACTTCTTGTACTTCTCGCCCCCTCAAGCTGGGAGGTAATGTCAGTGATCCCAGCTTTAACCAAATATCATAGATATAGTAATAAGCCCAAATAACATAGATGTATAAATAAGCCCTTAAACCAGGGAGAAGTGAGATATTTTCCTGATATATCAGCTCAAAAAGCGACTCAAAACAATGGGCATAAATTCAGATTTTTTAATACAACAGAATACTATCATGACCTTTGATTCTTATAATGCAAATATTTCTTTAAATATAAATCAAATTAACATGAAATTTTCTCATTATGAAAGTAGACTTAAATACCTTTCATTCAAGTATAACTTCACTTCATAAAATATAATTATCAGAAGATAAATAATCTGATAGATTTCGGTCTCTGTCATCTGGTCGGACTAAGTATTGTTTCTCCTTTTTTTTCCCAAAATAACCATCGACTCTTCCAAGAATAATATCTCCTTATAAAAAAATTATACCAAAAATTGGTTGAATAGGTAAGAAAATAGACTTACATATATTTCTTTTGATATATAATTCTCCATATAAAGTCTCTTTCTTGATAGCATAAAATACCACAGAAACTCCAATTGGAACAATTAGTTTTTCTTTGGAAAGTAGACTCAAATATGTTTTCGTCAAAATATAATTTGCAATATGAAAAACTCTGTATAGAGGTAAAAAAATTGTAAATAAAACTATGGGTGTAGGGACTGAAAAATATAATTACGAACCTAGACCTAGGGTTTAGGGTTTAGAGAAAATGATTTCATTATCTCTGTGGGTTGATTAAGTCAACTCACAGAACCTGCTCTGATACCATGTTGAATTTATCGAAAAGAGAAATACCTCATTGACTTGTTGTAATCAGTGTACATGAACCGCTATTTATAATAGAGGAAGGTAGTAAGAGTCCAATTACAATAAAACTACCATTATCCCAATTACACCCAAACTCTAACATTTAAAGATAAGTCCTAGCATAATTAAATAACTCAATATAGATAAAAGACAAACATAACTCAAACTAAAACTCTTCTTGGACGTGACCATAAGATAAAGATACTTTTGTGAGTCCTTATTGATCTTCCAACCGATGTGATAAGGATGCCAACTCATGGTAATCATTGTGGGTCCTACTTCTTATATGCTTGGGCCCATCTTGTGGGCCTTTTTTTAATTTTTTCAAGAGCTATGAGGAAGGAGAGTTAAAGGAATTTTTTTTTTTTTACTTTACGTTCTCGTAAGCGTGAAATCGCACGTGCGAGATCATCTTCGAGCAGGGGAGGGGGGAGATTATTTCTCCCCTAATTTCTCCTCTGAACTTACTGGTTCAGGTTTTCCGCCGAGAGCTGAGACGACACGGAGGGAAGGGGGTTACGACTCCGGGGAGGAACTGTCGTCGGGGATGACGACTGCGACGGCGGTGATGGAAGCAGCTGTGACGGAAGCGGCGACGATGGAAACAGAGGCGATAGCGAGGAGAGGAAGAAATCGGAGGAAAAAATAGAACAAACTGCCACAGAGGTGGCCGGCAAGCAGCGGTCGACGGCGGTAGAGGTGGCGACAACAGCCGACAGGATGGGCTCGGCGGTGACGCCCCCCCCCCCCCCCCAACCATGATATTTTTTGACAGAGCCTATCATGGTTTCCCAACCATGATATTTTTTGATAGAGCCTGTCATGGTTTTCCAACTGTGATAATTTTTTACGGGTTCAAATAAAAGATGATATGAGGCCACCTCTTCTTCAATAATAATGTCCCCAAATAGACATAATAGAAGCAACTGTATATAACACGACCAACTTCCAACACATATAACATGAACCAAATAATAAAGTTTGTAAAAGAACCCGTGAAATAATCCGATTTAAAAAGTTCTTCTTAGATACACAAGCTTCATCTTTTGTGCTCCACCTTTCTTGAATATTTTGGTCACATAAACTTATTCACAACATATGAAATAAAATACTTCTTTCTTTTACTTCTTGTACTCCTCGCCCCCTCAAGCTGGGAGGTAATGTCAGTGATCCCAGCTTTAACCAAATATCATAGATATAGTAATAAGCCCAAATAACATAGATGTATAAATAAGCCCTTAATCTAGGGAGAAGTGAGATATTTTCCTGATATATCAACTCAAAAAGCGACTCAAAACAATGGGCATAAATTCAGATTTTTTAATACAACAGAATACTATCATGACCTTTGATTCTTATAATGCAAATATTTCTTTAAATATAAATCAAATTAACATGAAATTTTCTCATTATGAAAGTAGACTTAAATACCTTTCATTCAAGTATAACTTCACTTCATAAAATATAATTATCAGAAGATAAATAATCTGATAGATTTCGGTCTCTGTCATCTGGTCGGACTAAGTATTGTTTCTCCTTTTTTTTCCCAAAATGACCATCGACTCTTCCAAGAATAATATCTCCTTATAAAAAAATTATACTGAAAATTGGTTGAATAGGTAAGAAAATAGACTTACATATATTTCTTTTGATATATAATTCTCCATATAAAGTCTCTTTCTTGATAGCATAAAATACCACAGAAACTCCAATTGGAACAATTAGTTTTTCTTTGGAAAGTTGACTCAAATATGTTTTCGTCAAAATATAATTTGCAATATGAAAAACTCTGTATAGAGGTAAAAAAATTGTAAATAAAACTACGGGTGTAGGGACTGAAAAATATAATTACGAACCGAGACCTAGGGTTTAGGGTTTAGAGAAAATGATTTCATTATCTCTGTGGGTTGATTAAGTCAACTCACAGAACCTGCTCTGATACCATGTTGAATTTATGGAAAAGAGAAATACCTCATTGACTTGTTGTAATCAGTGTACATGAACCTCTATTTATAATAAAGGAAGGTAGTAAGAGTCCAATTACAATAAAACTACCATTATCCCAATTACACCCAAACTCTAACACTTAAAGATAAGTCCTAACATAATTAAATAACTCAATATAGATAAAAGACAAACATAACTCAAACTAAAACTCTTCTTGGACGTGACCATAAGATAAAGATACTTTTGTGAGTCCTTATTGATCTTCCAATCGATGTGATAAGGATGCCAACTCATGGTAATCATTGTGGGTCCTACTTCTTATATGCTTGGGCCCATCTTGTGGGCCTTTTTTTAATTTTTTCAAGAGCTATGAGGAAGGAGAGTTAAAGGAATTTTTTTTTTTTTTTACTTTACGTTCTCGTAAGCGTGAAATCGCACGTGCGAGATCATCTTCGAGCAGGGGAGGGGGGAGATTATTTCTCCCCTAATTTCTCCTCTGAACTTACTGGTTCAGGTTTTCCGCCGAGAGCTGAGACGACACGGAGGGAAGGGGGTTACGACTCCGGGGAGGAACTGTCGTCGGGGATGACGACTGCGACGACGGTGATGGAAGCAGCTGTGACGAAAGCGGCGCCGATGGAAACAGAGGCGATAGCGAGGAGAGGAAGAAATCGGAGGAAAAAATAGAACAAACTGCCACAGAGGTGGCCGACAAGCAGCGGTCGACGGCGGTAGAGGTGGCGACAACAGCCGACAGGATGGGCTCGGCGGTGACGAGGGGAAGAAAAATCCCCATCCCCCCCCCCCCCCCCTGACCCCGACTCACTTCGAGTCGACGAACCGAACCTGGCTTCGGTCGAGCTCGGCTTGTTAAGGTAAACGAGCCGATTTCAGAGCTCGAGCTCGATTGATAATGAATCGAACCGAGTCGAACTCGAGCCGACTCGGTTTGAAGCCACCCCTATTCGTTGGGACAAGTATCAAGCATTAATTTTACCTGAAACCCTTTAAAGGAAATTTGTACATTCTCTAGGAAAGTGCTACATGAAAATTTTAAAGTTTCATAGTTTTAGTAGTGAATTTGAATTCCCAAGGAAAGTGCCATTTTTTCTTGCAAATTGTGAAATTCATTGGTACTTTTGTTTCCCACGAGTAGGGAAATTTCCCGAGGATTCCTTTTACCAGCAAATTTAAAAACTTCAATAGCATAAGTTGATCTATGGCAACGAATTGGTAATTCACTAGTAAATGTATTATTTTTACCGAATTTTTTTTAATTCATTGGTATACTCATTTTAATTCTCTGGCAGAAGTATTTGTTTTCAGAAATTGGTTTTCTTGTAGTGGAAATTACTTATATATCTAAAAAAATTTGCCTTGTAGTGATGAGTACAACTAATTTTAAGAAAACGTTATAAAAATCCTATTTGATTTGCTGTCAAATCCACTTGGATTTAAACTTGGAAAATACAAATTATGTAATAAATTAACTTGATTATATACTATATCATGAAGGGACCTGGCTTGAACTAGTCCGACTAGTTTCTTGTTCAAGTTATGAAACAAGTTTTACACTTGATTGAGACAAAATATTTTAATAGAGACTCAGTTATAAGGGTCTTGATATATCGAAGGTAACAAGATATGCCAGGGTGTTATGATTTGGAACTGAGACTTGACTCGAGTCCCTAAAATTTTGAGTCAAAGCACTTGAGTCAAAGTGGGACTCACGCAAACTCAAGTTAGAATCGAGGTGGGTTGAGGGGACTTGTCGGGGTATATACTAAAAGTAAGGTAAGGAGTTATGCCTAGGGTGTTATGACTAGGAACTGGGGACACAACTTAAGACCCTGAAGAGTTGTCATGCCGGTGATAATGGTGGGGAGGGGTGCCAAGCCCCTCCATTTCCAATTTTTCTCAACAGACTACAGTGTGGCATCCTCCAGCCAGAGTTGGGTAAGAGTAGTCACACCATTGATGAAGGGTAGTTGGGGGTGGGTTTGTGATAGTGGAGAGAAAACGGAGAAAAATGGGGAGTGGGAAGTAATGAATGACCTACGAGGTAATAGTTGCAAGAAATGCAGTATCTTTTGGCAATTTTTACTAGACAGACATAGAATAGATTATCTTTGCACTCCTCATGTTTGGTATTTAATGTGAGTACATGAAGATAGTAACAATAATTCTGTAACTCTTATAATATTGAAAGCCATAGACAACCATAGGTGGTATTATTTTAAATATCTTTTATTCTTTATCTTTTATTAACTCTCTCTAGGGTGAAAGGTGTACTTATAATTTATTTACTTTTGACATCTATCAATAAAGGTTAAGAGGGAGGTTTAAGATATCTTCTACAACTCTTATTCTCCCCTCTGATTTCTCCTCTACTTGTCCATCTCTTTCTCACACTTTCTCTCACATCCGCTCTTACCTCTCTTCATTCACCTCACTTCACTCCTTTCCTCCTTTCCTCTTAACTCCTACACTCTATGTTGAAGGCCTTAATATTATGGAATCCGGAAATCACTCGACTTCTTGGAATTAACTTGGTATCAGAGCAGTGATTTCAGAATTCCAGTTTGCTTTATTGCTGCTCAGATTATGAGACATGTCCCGGTTCCTATCTTCTGTAGCCACTTACCTCTCATTGATTTGCATAAAAGACAAAAATGCGGACCTTGAGCCTGTTCAGAAACTTGGGTACAACCATTAGTAGACGTTGATTTACCGTGAAGATATAATAAAATCGTTAAATTTTCACATTAATCCTCTTGCCACCAAGTATTCCAACTTCCAAGAGAGGCTTGCAAGCTAGAAGACTACATTCATAGTGCGTCCGATTTCATTAAAGTCTAACTAAGTAGTTTGTCAGGTCCTAAGATTTTTCCTAAACTAAATCCAATTTCAATTCAAATTAAATAACCGTTATAACCACTCATTAGTAACGTCAATTCTTTTTTCTTGGTAAATAATAAATGAAGCCAGGTAATAGTAACCCATAAAAGAGGAGCGTATGTATGTACAATTTATTTTGGCAATTTTTACAAGAGAGATATCGGACAGATAAAGGTTGGTTGGTTTTGAAATGTTTCCAGGGGTCACAACATATGTAACCAATAGGGAAGCTGATGGAACAAGTTGCAGCCTCGTTTTGGAAGATAATCCCCCTTTGGACTTTGCAATGCTTTTGCTCCCCCTTAACCTTTATTTATAGATGTCAATAGTACATAAATTATAAGTATATCCTTCAACCCAGTGAGAGGAAGACAAAATAAAGAATATAAGATATTTACAATAATGTCACCTAAACTTGTCTATGATTTTCATCATTATAAGACTCACCAAATTAGTGTTACTGTCTTCATGTATCGTTTCTGTTACATTAAGTTCCTAACATGAGGAGAGCAAAGACAACCTATCCTATATTTGTGTAGTAATAATTGCTAAAATATATTGCTTTCGTGAAACTATTACCTCTTGTGTCAGTCATTACTGCTCACTCTTCATTTTCCTTTTTTCTCTTCTTATTCTCTGCCACTACCACAAACCCCCAACCTCCTTTCATCCACTTTGATAATCTTATCAAACTTATAGCCTCGTAACATTAAGTCAACCCGTCGTGACCAGTTCACATAATTAGTCCCATCAAGTACATTTTTCTTTAGGGATTCAGCAAATTTATGTCCACTACTGGATTTTCCTGTCATCCAGAAAATATTTCAATATTTGGGAGAACATAGATAATTATACAATCATCTCAGCCATCTAGTACTCCCACTTACCCTTTGGGGATTCATGAGAGTTATTAGGTAAATCATTCCACACATAATAAACAAACAATAATTTCACAAACAAACAAACAAACAAACAAATAAATTAATTCATACTTACCCTTTGGTGAATCATATAAATTAATTTATAATATACTAATCTAATTATACAACCCACATTACCCTTTGGGAATTTTTCAAATTATATAATTAAATTTATTCACATAAAATACATAAATATATAACAAGGCTTGCAATAAAACAAATTGTAAATACTTCAAGAAATTATAGCAAAGAAATAATTAAACAACAACTAAACCAATTAGATATGAACTATTTATAAAATATCAACATATAAATCTTCATACCAATAGTCTAGGATCTCAAATAGGCAAATAAATACCAAATAACATGGAAATTTCATTGAAAATAAAATTTTGGGTCAAAACAACTCTTAAAAACATATTCTGGCTCATTATATTAGCAAAACCCTGTTTGGTTCATGGTCCTGGGTCATTACAGACCCGGACCGCATAAGCCCGCATGTTAACAGGCATGCCCAAACAATAGCCCGCGTGTTGGCAAGCTTGCACAAGTAGACCCGTGCACAGCAGCCCGCGCATAGCTACCCGCACCAGCAAGCCCACACATTGGCAGGCCTGCACCAGTAGGTCCATATGCGGCGCTAGAACCCAATAAGCCTAAACTAGGCTTATTTCCATTCACAAATAAATAGCCAAAAAATCCAAAACAATATGAAAAAAAATATAGAAAATTAGAATATATTTCTATGATACCAGCAAAGGCATTATTCACTTGTATTTGTTAGACTTGATTTCTAATAATAATAAAATAAATATCATAGAAATAGATATTAAATTCTCAACATGTATATCACAAAATTGAAATAATAAGAATAAAGAGAGCATATCTTTCATCTTGAAGAATATAAATGAAATTTGAAGTGCACAAGATAGCCTTTTGATAATTCGTTTACAAGTGATAAGTATGCTCCCGTTAAGCCAGACTGGGTGTGCAAATAGCCTTAGCCTCACTTGTAAGACCATGGAGGAATTTATGGATTTCCAAAGGGTGTGACACTAATGATTATTCAGAAAGATACATCCCCTTAGGAGAAATACATCCCCTCAAGAAAGATACATCTCCTTATGCCCAAGGGATGTGTCCAGTCAATGCATCCATTGAATCTATCTCTACAGGGGGATGTGATGGCCATTATTCCCTGTACTGAACATCCAATGATAAATCATCTAGAAGTGGACCCCATGCCTCTAAAATCATGGTAATTTTATTCTATAAATAATTTCTTTGAAACCATAATTCCAACACTTGGAATTGAAGGAGAGCTTACACAGTGGTCCATGCAGAGCTCCGGGCTCCAAAAATAGAAATGCATCTGGCATCTCCAGCAATCTGGGCTGAGCTGAGGACAAACAGGGTTGCATGCAAACCCTCGAGCTGGGCGACCGCTCCAGAGGCAAGGGCAGGACACTGGTACAAACAAGGCGAATGGTTGTCCCTCTTCCTTAGCTCTGTTCAAGTGTAAATACATGTTCATATGCGCCGCTTACTGATGATTAATGGATAAAAAAGTATGCAAAATCAATATGTGGTATTGTGGTTTTTGTTAACAAGATATTGAAAAATTTACATAGACTGTACATCACTCGGCGGAAGAGCGCCCTCTTGGTTTAGAAACGGTGAAGCCTCCAAACCATTTGTCAAGCCTCCCGAGACACAACTCTGCCTTCCCAGCCAACATAAGAACAAGCACCATCCAGGGAAGTTGCTCCACAAACGAAGCCATGGGAAGTTGCTCCACAAAGGAAGCCAAGCACCATCCAGGGAAGTTGCTCCACAAACGAAGCCGAGCATCATCCCGGTAAGCCGCAGAGAGTAGCGCACTTGGCATTGCTTCAAGAGAAGCCCCAACTTTGCACTTTTCACCTGTAAAAATTGGCAACTGGGACGTACCCTTTGCTTTAGAAGATAAAATAAAGACGAAGACGAAGATAAAAATAAAATGATAGCTATGCAAGCAACTATAAAGGTTAAAACAGAAAGATTAAAAAAAAAAAAAACTATCTGGTACCTCTTTTCTCCTTTTGCCAATGCCAAGGTTAAAACATAAGCCTCGACGCATCGTCTCAAGAAAAGGATTGGAACGACTGTAACTGGAAATGCAAAAAACCGCCACTCTTATTTCAGACATTGAACAAACAAACCTCTCTTGGAATACGTCCGGGGGTCATGCTTGTCTTATAAAGCAGTGCACTGTGGTTTGCATTTAATGCGTTTTTCATTATTTGCAGAAGCTTTCTCCTCCCTCCCAGACGAATGTGGAAGGTCTTAGCTAATCGTTATCTGTCAAGCGGAGTGCTTACCAAAAGGATGAGAAAAACAGACTGTCCGATATCTCTCTTGTAAAAATTGCCTAAAGGAAATTGTACATACATACGCTCCTCTTTTAATGGCTCTACTATTACCTCTAGCTTCATTTATTATTTTATTTACCAAGAAAAATGAATTAACGTTACTTAAAGAATGGAAAACATGCTCTAGGTCCACATTTCTGGCATTAATGCAGAACAATGAGAGGCAAATAGCTACAAAAGATAGGCACCAAAACATGCATGAAATCGGTGCAAAACACTAACATGTAAAACCTATTGTTTCATAGAGTAGTGAAGCAGAAAATAACTTATCTTTTCCGAATCAGCATAGGCAATCTTCTTCAAACCGAATGCCCAAGAAATCTTCAGCATAAATCATCATCTTCATGTCTCATAATCCGAGTAGAAATGAAGCAATATGAAATCATGAAATCATTGTTCTGATACCAAATTGATTTCAGGATTTCATAATATTAAGGTCTTCAACATCTAGTGTAAGAGAGAACAGGAAAGGAGGAGAGGAGAATGAGTGAAGTGAAGTTAACAAAGAGAGAGGTATGAACATATGAGAGAAAGAGAGAGAGAGAAAGATGGACAAGCAGCGGAGAGACGAAAGGGGAGAATAAGGGTTAGGGATGATATCCAAACCCTCCCCCTTAACCTTTATTTATAGATGTCAAGAACACATAAATTACACGTATACCCTTCATCCAAGAGAGTGGAAGAAATGAAAAAAAACATACGATATTTAATATACCCTTCAAATATCGTATATGTCACATTAAGTACCTAACATGAGGAGAGCAAAGACAACCTATCCTATATCTGTCTAGTAAAAATTACCAAAAGATATTGCATTCTTGCAACTATTACCTCTTGGGTCATTCATTACTTCCCGCTCCCCATTTTCCTCCCTTTTCTCTCCGTATTCTCTGCCACTACTACAAACTCCCGACTGCCCTTCATCAACGGCGCGACTACTCTTACCCAACTCTGTTGGATGCCCCACTACAATCCGATGAGAAAAACATAGAAATCAAGGGGCTTGGCACCCCTCCCCTCTTTATTACCGGCATAACAACTCTTCAGGGTCTTAAGTCGTGTCCCCAAACGAATGTGGAAGGAGTTAACTAATGGATATTATAGTCTGCCTGTATCGTTATCTATTCGATATCTCTCTTGTAAAAATTGCCAAAATAAATTGTACATACATACGCTCCTCTTTTATGGGTTACTATTACCTGGCTTCATTTATTATTTACCAAGAAAAAAGAATTGACGTTACTAATGAATGGTTATAACGGTTATTTAATTTGAATTGAAATTGGATTTAGTTTAGGAAATCTTAGGACCTGACAAACTACTTGGTTAGACTTTAATGAAATCGGACGCACTATGAATGTAGTCTTCCAGCTTGCAAGCCTCTCTTGGAAGTTGGAATACTTGGTGGCAAGAGGATTGATTTTAATGTGTTTTTCATTTGTAGAAGATCTATTGTCCTTGATGCGAAAATTGAACGATTTTATTATATCTTCAAGGTAAATCAGCGTCTACTAATGGTTGTACCAAAGTTTCTTAACAGGCTCAAGGTCCGCATTTTGGATTTTATGCAGATCAATGAGAGGTAAGTGGCTACAGAAGATAGGAACCAGGACATGTATCATAAGCTAGCTCAACAGTAGCTAGAAGGGCAGCCTGGTTCACTGGGTTGACTCAGGCGGGTCAAGTCTGAGTCTTGGCAGGCGCGGGCCGGCGCTCATTAATTGAGGTTTCCTAACTTAGGAAACATGAAATTTTTCTACAGTGTCTTCTTCCTCGACTGAACAAAGTGAAAAATCCTTCTTCATCCAAAAATGGCAACCATGTGCTGGCGCTCGGGAAACTCGGCAGTGGTACATCCAAAGGAAACTTTCCAATTAAAAATCAAGCCAGCAGATTAATCGGCAACAATAGAGAAATACAGAAACACAATAGAAAAAATATCTCACGACACTGGAAATATGGTTTGGCTAGAATTGGCAACACAGCAGAGGCGTCGTGCTTTAAACCTGGCAATGAACTCGTTATGGAAAGGCCAGCGAAGAATAAGATCAATTTATGATCTCTGCCAACCTGGAATGGAGAACTGCAATGGGATTTTTTTCTCAGAGTCTCGGGAGCATAGTTGTCTTCTCCGACGCAATGGAAAAATACTTCTAGTTCTAGTAAAGGCTACAGGCAGAGCAGAGTGAAGTTCAACGAAGAATTTCGATAATTTTTGGAGAGAAATAACTCAATGGCAGGTAACTCCGAGATAGTTCGGCGGGAATAGAGTCTGATTGCCAATGCGACTTCCATGTCGTGAGAAGTCGTCATCTCCAGTGCTTGTCTCCAGAAACAGTAACAAAATCTTTTGTGAGCACTGGAGTAGCCTTCTCAAGATTTTCCAAACACCCCACAGAAGTCGTAGGAAGAGACTTTGGGCGATGGTGGGTCGACTGTCGGGAGATTTGTCCAGTGCGTCGGCCTTTGCACCAGTGATGATGGCAACGATTTAATAATAAACAAGAAATAAAAAACAGTGCACGAGACTAAGAAATAAAAGAGAAGAAAAGAAAATATTTTCTTGGCCTAAACGGAGGAGAATGAAACCTGAAAAACTATAGTAGGAGTCCTAAAAATCAAAACTCTGATACCATGTTAATTTTCAATACTCCATGGATTTAGCTCATGGAGAAAAAGGGAGAGAGACCCATTGGGTAAAAACTAGAGGAAGAAGAGGTTATGAACTTGATTTTCTAACCCTCCCCCTGATGTTCTATTTATAGATTAATGAAACTACTGTATTATAATAATACCCTTGAACTTTGGGTTTAGGGTCTAGGGTTTTAACCCTAGAAATTTAACCTAATTACATCAATGCCATCTCTATGAGATGACCATTTATTTACCATCCTGCTATCATTGTATGTGGGCCTATGGGCCTTAAGCCCATCTTCTACATCTCTTGGTTGTGTGGGTCTTCCTTTGTCTTATGGGTTTGGGCCCATCTTCCAACACTCTTGGATATGTGGGCCTTCTTTGGTCATGTGGGCTTGGGATCTATCTTCCAACAGGACTTGAGTCAAGTCCCAGTTCCAAATCATAACACCCTGACATATCTTGTTACCTTCGATATATCAAGATACTCAATAATTGAGTCTCCATTAAAATATTTTATCTCAATCAAGTGAAAAAACATGTTTCATAACTTGAACAAGACACTAGTAGGACTAGTTCAAGCCAGATCCCTTCATGATGTAGTATATAATCAAGTTAATTTATTAGATAATCTACATTTTCCAAGTTTAAATCCAAGTGGATTTGAAAATAAATCAAATAGAATTTTTATATCTTTTTCTTAAAATTGTTATACTCATAACTACAAGGCAAATATTTTTATATATCTAAGTAATTTCCACTACAAGAAACCAATTTCTGCAAACAAATATTTTTGCCAACAAATTAAAATGAGTAAACCAAAGAATTAAAAAAATTATTGTTAAAAATAATACATTTACCAACGAATTACCAATTCATTCCCATACATCATCTTCTCCTAGAGAATTTTTTAAATTCGTTGGTAAAAGGAATCCTCGGGAAATTTCTCTACTCGTAGGAAACAAAAGTACCAATGAATTTCATAATTTTCAAGAAAAAATGGAACTTTTCCTTGGGAATTACAAATTCACTACTAAAACTATGAAACTTTAAATTTTTCATGGAGCACTTTCCTAGAGAATGTACAAATTTCCTTTAAAGGGTTTCAGGTAAAATTAATGCTTGATACTTGTCACAACGAATATATAAATTCGGTAGGATATTCTACTTGTAAAAATGAGCCCAAAGGCTGCACTCCCACTGTTTTTTGCAATTATCAATTTTATCAATGTTGTCTTATTAATTTTTCATTTATAATATCTCTTATTATAAGAGATGTTATAATATCTCTTATTAATATGTTGAAGGTTGTTGTTTTCTTTTTTCTACCTTTCTTTTTCTCTTGTTGCTTTTCTTCCCTTATTTTTATGATTTTTTATTTCTCCTTTCTTTCTGTCTTTCTTTCTTTCTTTCATATTTTATTTTTTTCTATTTCTTCTTCTTTATTTATTTATTTCTTGTGTAGTTTCATCTAGATGAAGCGGTGTTTTAAGTGCTATATAACACTATATGGTTGGTGTCTAATTATTTTGCTACAATTTGCGTCGATGTAGGGGGCACTCCTCCCAATTTTTCAAGATGAGAGATTAATTTTAATAATAACAAACACTTGGCAACTTATAATGTACTTTAAGAAACTTTTAGAAAGATTTTGAAATTAAATAAAAGTTTCTATTTTTCAAACAGCTAGTCAAGTGCATTCAAACAATTAGAAGAAAAAAGATATAGAGAATAAAAATAGTTAGTCAAGTGGATGTTTTGTTGTCACAAATGATATAGAGAATAAAAATAAAAATAAATTTAAAAACCTATTTACAATTCTTAATATTATGCTAAAAGCATATGAGAGGAAACAAAAAACACCAATGTAACTCACTAGTAAGAAAGAACACAAATATATATCTGTATACATGAACATATTGTTAACTCAAACACTTGGTTTAATTAACTTATATTTATAATTAATAAAATCAATGGTTTTAAATTTCGAAGATGAAGATGAACTTGTCCACACCAACACCCTATTTCGAAGATTTCGAAGATGAAGATCATGTAGATGCATAAGATGAAGATAAAGATGAAGATCAAATTTCCAATTTGTTGACTAACCCCCCCATATGTAGACATGAACATCAAGGTTTCAAACTCCAATCAATGGCCATGTTCAAGCCAAGGCATGGGATCATTATTGAAGATAAATTAGGTACTCTAATCATGGTTCTGGTTATGATCAATCACCTAGATTATAACTAATAAAAAATGGTAGCTTTCAAAAAAAAGTGACGCATGACATCATCCAAAAATCACAAGTAACATCATATGGGGAAGCTATGTGGCTTAACAAATGGATGCATATGAACCACAAAAATCTACTAAACTAATGGGTAGACACTGGTAAAAGTAAAGAATGTTAGAAAAAGGGGGATTTTAGAAGCAGAGAAATTTTGTCATTCTATTGAAATTTGCATAAAGCTTGTAACAAGCAGAAAATATTGTAACTGTTGGAAGATAGGGACCAAGCCCACAAGACCAAGGAAGGCCCACATATCTACGAGTATTATAGGATGGGCTACACGACCAATGAAGGCCCACAAGATGGGCCGAAGCACATTAGAAGTAGGACCCATAATGATTACCATGAGCTGACATCCTTATCACATCAGTTGAAGTATTTCTCTTTTTCATAAATTCGACATGGTATCATAGCAGGTTTTGTGATTTGACTTGGTCAAGCCATAGAGATAATGAGATCCTTGTCTCTAAACCCTAAACCTTAGGTGTAGGTTCATAGTTATTTTTTTCAGTCCCTACACCTGTAGTTTTCTTTGCAACTTTTTTTATATTGTAAATTGTACATTGACGGAAAGATATTCGAGTCTACTTTCCAAAAAAAAATGATTTGATCCAATCGGAGTTATATACAGAGAGATGTCAATATTTGAATGAGTGAAGTTCAGATTGGAAAATGGTTCGAGCAGCAGCATCAATCTTCTAATTCTGAGCAAAGGTCAGATTGAAGAAGAGGTTCGAGCTGTAGCAAAAAGCCTCAACTTCCGAGGTAGTTTATGCTAGCAAGAAAGAGGCTTTATATGGAGAATTATATATCAAAAGAAAGATACTTAAGTCTATTTTCTTAAATATTGAACCAATTCTCAGTATGATTTTTTTATAAGGAGATATTTTTCTTGGAAGAGTTGATGGTCATTCCGGAAAAAAAGGAGAAATAGTACTTATTTCGGCCTGATGACAGAGACCGAAATCTATCAAATTATTTATCTTCTAATAATTATATTTTATAAAAAGAAGTTGTACTTGGATGAAAGGTATTTAATTCTACTTTCATAATAAGAAAATTTTATGTTAATCTGATCTATATTTACAGAAATATTCGCATTGGAAGAATCAAAGGTCATGCTGGTATTCTGTTGTATTGAAAAATCCGAATTTATGCCCATTGTTTTGAGTCACTTTTTGAGTTGATATATCAGGAAAATATTATCACGTTTGGTAAACCATGACGAAGGATACCCTATCAAAAAATATCACGGTTGGGAAACCATGACGAGCCCTGTCAAAAAAAAAAATCACGGTTGGGAAACCATGACGGAGGATACCCTGTCAAAAAATATCACAGTTGGGAAACCATGCTAGGCCCTGTAAAAAAAAAATATCACGGTTGGGAAACTATGACGGAGGAACTTATTATTACATCTATGTTATACCCCCCTGAATTGGCCAACTGGGCGTCATGGAAGAGAGCATCAGTGTGAGGGGAGTGTTAGAAGATGGGAGGGTTGCCATTTTATACAAAAAAGATTCTATTTGTCATTTGCAGCAAGCTGGGAGTTTATGATGTTCTCTCACCGCCAACTTGAAGGGGAGTGTTGGAAGACAGGGCCCAAGCCCACATGACCAAGGAAGACTCACATATCTAAGAGTATTATAAGATGAGTCATACGACCAAAGAAGGCCCACAAGATGGGCCCTAGCACATAAGAAGTAGGACCACAATGATTACCATCAGATGGCATCCTTATCACATCAGTTGGAAGATCAATAAGGACTCACAAAAGTATCTTTATCTTATGGTCACGTCCAAGAAGAGTTTTAGTTTGAGTTTTGTTTGTCTTTTATCTATATTGAGTTATTTAATTATGCTAGGACTTATCTTTAATTGTTAGAGTTTGGGTGTAATTGGGACAATGGTAGTTTTATTGTAATTGGACTCTACTACCTTCCTCTATTATAAATAGTGGTTCATGTACACTGATTACAACAAGTCAATGAAGTATTTCTCTTTTCCATAAAATCAGCAACAACAACTTTACCTTAATTCCATCTTGGATTTTGCAATAAGCAGACACTTTGTCACAACTCCATCACTCCCCTTAAACCATCTAACACATACAAGATCAAAGTTTATTCATTGTATGTCATATGATGGAAGCTAACAACAAGTTTAAATTGGTAAACAATCAAGAAGACAAATCCAATCTTTCATTTGACTACAAGACAAACAAAGAGTGTTTGTGTGTGTGTGTGAGGGGGCCAAACTAGAGATAAGACCATTTAATCACTTGATACTTTGTGTGTGTATGTGTGTGTGTGTGTGTGTGTGAGAGAGAGAGAGAGAGAGAGAGAGAGAGAGAGTGGAAGAAGAAGATGTTGTGTGTGTAGAAGAAGTGGAGGAGAAATGGAACTGGTCGTGCCAATTGTATTTATCCTTAAGTAAATTATTACCATGGACACATATACCCTCCTTATGTAATCAAAGGAAAAAGAGGGTAACAATCATATAGAAGGGAAAATGATTACATGATTAGCTAAGCATAGTTCTCAAGACACCCATCAAGCTGGCAGATATAAGTCATAAATTCCCCACTTGGAGTAAGCATCAAGTAGTAGATCCAAACCCCCGATTAGTTGCAATATTGATCATTGCTGGACTATCGGAATGTAGACACATGGGTTTGGTGACTAACATGCCAAGTTCTTCTAATAGAGACTTCAACCACAATGTTTCACTCACAACATGGGCTATAGCTAGAACTATTACCTCAATACTTGACCTAGCTACTACATTCTATTTTGACTATGACATCAACAGATTTCCCACAAAAAGAGTACTATGATCAAATTGGATTTCTTTTTGAGTTGAGATTCTAACCAGTCAAAATTTACATAACCTCTTATATCAACATGACCATTAGATTTATGTAGCAACCCTTGCCAAGGTGAATTTTTCAAATATTGTAGAACCCTCTCCAATCTCATCTAGTTAGAGACGAATGGTTTAAGCATGTTATGATTGATCACACTAAAAGGGAATGAAATATCAAGTCTAGTTACTAGGAGATAGACTAGCTTGCCAACTAGTATTTGGAACTTTGCAAAATCAACAAGTTATTTTCTAGGAAAGTATTTTATTTTAGATACGAGATTCCTAGAGAATATGGACTGATGTGACATTATGTAATTTTTTATATTTTAATTAAAAATATAAGAAAGGGTACTTAAACCTTCCCATCTCCCTTTTTCGTCCTTCTGGCAAATTTCATCATAGTATTGGAGTGACAATGAAGTTTTTCTCTAGGGTTTGCTTTCAAAGCTGTGTTATGTTATTGTTGAAACCATTGCGCTAAAAGGCTCGAACCTTTTAGGAAAGCAACTGCACGGATCTTATACAAGGACTGGCCCGATCGATACAAACAAATTTTCAACACTCCCTCGCACGGGAAAAACCCGTGAACAAACTCATCAGAAAAATCCAGGACAAATTCACCAGAAATACCTGGGACAAAATTCGGTGGAGCAGGACTCGAACTCGGGACCAACGCACTCTGATACCATGTTGAAACCATTGCGCTAAAAGGCTCGAACCTGTTAGGAAAGCAACCCCACGGATCTTATACAAGGATTGGCTCGGTCGATACAAACACAAATTCCAACACTCCCCCGCACGGGAAAACCCGTGGACAAATTCACCGGAAAAACCCGGGACAAATTCCTGGAAAAACCCAGGACAAATTCAACAGAAATACGTGGGACAAAATTCGGTAGGAGCGGGACTCGAACTCGGGACCAACCTGCTCTGATACCATGTTGAAACCAATGGGCTAAAAGGCTCGAACCTTTATCACCGGCATGACAACTCTTCAGGGTCTTAAGTCGTGTCCTCCGTTTCTAGTCATAACACGCTGGGCATAACTAGTTACCTTCAGTATATACCCTGACGAGTCCCCTCGACCCACCTCGAATCTAAATTGAGTTTGCATGAGTCCCACTTTGACTCACGATAACAGAAATTACAAGGATCTGTGATATGAGCTGCAAGTTAAAACTGCTGAAACAAGTTTGTGAGGAATACCCTTATAAAGATGATAAATAATTTGGGAAGATGAGCCTTTTTAGGCAATGAATATGTTAGAACTTTTATTGTCACAATGCATCATTACTTAAATTCTGCCCATGGGGTTCAGTCTCACTAATAGAATTGTTGATCTCATATAGTGCTTCACCGGTTTCAGTAAGTTGAGCCGTGGGACTTTATGGGAACCTTAACTTGGTTGCGGTCCAACAGATTATAAGTTCAATATGACAGATAAAAACTTAAGCAAAAAAATATTTGATAGAGAGAGCACGGACAAAGGGGGAGGGTGTCGCAGTTGTGTGAAGTTCTGCTTGGTGAGGGAGATAGTTAGGGGTCTGGTCTTCCGAGAGAGACAGGGATGGGTGGGGTTGCTGTTCCCTCCCTTCTCTGTTGGCGATGATGGAAAGACTTCTTTCATATATCGGAAAAAGGATGACCAGACCAGTTTCCACAAATCGTGGCCATAGCAGTAGGGTTAACTGAGTTTGTTCTCTTTCCAGGGTTTTTAAAATTACAAATTTGGAAAATGGATGAGTGGAGGTGTGTGTGACCAAAAAAATATGGTAAGGCCAATCTCATTGAATTCAGATATATGTGCATACCCACTTGCTTGCATCATGTAAGGAAGAGGACCATGGCAAAAATATTAGCTCCATGGAATCTTTTTTTGCTATTGATCCATGTTTGATGGAGCTGAGTTTGTTAGTAGGTATCCAAGACCCCCACAAGCTGACATAGTAATAGAGGAAAGGAGTGAAGAATATGAGCATGAAACTGAGAAACAATATATCCTCTCCTTAACTCTATAGTGCAGGTAAGTAACAAGGACTTGGAATTGAAGGAGAGCTTACACAGTGGTCCATGCAGAGCTCCGGGCTCCAAAAATAGAAATGCATCTGGCATCTCCAGCAATCTGGGCTGTGCTGAGGACAAACAGGGTTGCATGCAAACCCTCGAGGTGGGCGATCGCTCCAGGGGCAGGGGCAGAACACTGGTACAAACAAGGCGAATGGTTGTCCCTCTTCCTTAGCTCTGTTCAAGTGTAAATACATGTTCATATGCGCCGCTTACTGATGATTAATAATAAATAAAAGGTTCCGTAATTTTATTTAGTCAAATCATCTCATAAGTCATTGCTTGGTATTTGAGCCATTGGGCATCTTTTCTTCTGCTTTCTATTGTATTAATGTGTACCAAGTCCGTCCATATGGTCCAAGGTTGCAGGGTTGTAAACGAAAGAAAGATACCCTGGCCGTTGATTTGTTGTACAAGATGAAGTGCCCTTTGATAACTAATGTTAATCCAAATCCCAATTTTGGTTATTTCGTTTGTAAATTTGACTGGAAGTTTAAATGATTCTGCTCAAGTGATTGCTTTGCTACCGCAATCCAATCTTCTGTTGGGTCTTTCAATGAAAATATCGCATTGAGAATCGGGGGCTCCAAATTCACGTCAATCTGCATATCAAGTCACCTCCCATTGAAATGGATAAACACGGCCGAGGAAGAGGTCAAGAGTGCATCTCGTAGAGAGAGATATCCTCCTCCACTGTCAGTCCAAAGGGTCTATATTGTGGCATTAAACAGCAGCTTGACCATATTTTTGAGTTTTACAAACAGAGGGAATACACCAAACATAAATTTTTAATGGATAAAAAAGTATGCAAAATCAATATGTGGTATTGTGGTTTTTGTTAACAAGATATTGAAAAATTTACATAATTTGGTCATAATTTAATGGCAATAGACTGTCCATCACTCGGCGGAAGAGCGCCCTCTTGGTTTAGAATTGGTGAAGCCTCCGATCCATTTGTCAAGCTTCTCGACACACAACTCTGCCCTCCCACCCAAAAAAAGAACAAGCACCATCCAGGGAAGTTGCTGCACAAAGGAAGCCAAGCACCACCCAGGGAAGTTGCTCCACAAACGAAGCCAAGGGAATTTGCTCCACAAAGGAAGCCAAGCAGCACCCAGGGAAGTTGCTCCACAAACGAAGCCGAGCACTATCCAGGTAAGCCGCAGAGACCAGCGCACTTGGCAATGCTTCTGCTCCCGCTAAACTCAAATCAAGAGAAGCCCCAACTTTTCACTTTTCACCTGTAAAAATTGGCGACTGGGAGGTACCCTTTGCTTTAGAAGATGAAATAAAGACGAAGACGAAGATAAAAATAAAATGATAGCTATGCAAGCAACTATAAAGGTTAAAACAGAAAGATTAAAAAAAAAAAAACTATCACGTACCTCTACTCTCCTTTTGCACATGCCAAGGTTAAAACATAAGCCTCGACGCATCGTCTCAAGCAAAAGATTGGAACGACTGTAACTGGAAATGCAAAATACCGCCACTCTTATTTCAGACATTGAACAAACAAACCTCTCTTGGAATACTTCTCGGGGTCATGCTTGTCTTATAAAGCAGTGCACCGTGGTTTGCATTTAATGCGTTTTTCATTATTTGCAGAAGCTTTCTCCTCCCTCCCAGACGAATGTGGAAGGTCTTAGCTAATCGTTATCTGTCAAGCGGAGTGCTTACCAAAAGGATGAGAAAAACAGACTGTCCGATATCTCTCTTGTAAAAATTGCCTAAAGGAAATTGTACATACATACGCTCCTCTTTTAATGGCTCTACTATTACCTCTAGCTTCATTTATTATTTTATTTACCAAGAAAAATGAATTAACGTTACTTAAAGAATGGAAAACATGCTCTAGGTCCACATTTTTGGCATTAATGCAGAACAATGAGAGGCAAATGGCTACAAAAGATAGGCACCAGGACATGCATGAAATTGGTGCAAAACACCAACATGCAAAACCTATTGTTTCATAGAGTAGTGAAGCAGAAAATAACTTATCTTTTCCGAATCAGCATAGGCAATCTTCTTCAAACCGAATGCCCAAGAAATCTTCAGTATAAATCATCATCTTCATGTCTCATAATCGGAGTAGCAATGAAGCAATATGAAATCATGAAATCATTGTTCTGATATCATATTGATTTCAGGATTTCATAATATTAAGGTCTTCAATATCTAATGTAAGAGAGAATAGGAAAGGAGGAGAGGAGAATGAGTGAAGTGAAGTTAACAAAGAGAGAGGTAAGAACAGATGAGAGAAAGAGAGAGAGAGAAAGATGGACAAGCAGCGGAGAGACGAAAGGGGAGAATAAGGGTTGGGGACGATATCCAAACCCTCCCGCTTAACCTTTATTTATAGATGTCAAGAGCACATAAATTACACGTATACCCTTCATCTAAGAGAGTGGAAGAAAAGATAAAGAACATACAATATTTAATATACCCTTTAAATACCGTATATGTCACATTAAGTAACTAACATGAGGAGAGGAAAGACAACCTATCCTACATCTGTCTAGTAAAAATTGCCAAAAGATATTGCATTCTTGCAGCAATTACCTCTTTGGTCATTCATTACTTCCCGCTCCCCATTTTCCACCTTTTTCTCTCCCTATTCTCTGCCACTACTACAAACCCCTGACCACCTTTCATCAACGGCGCGACTACTCTTACCCAACTCTGTTGGATGCCCCACTACATTCCGATGAGAAAAACATAGAAATCAAGGAGCTTGGCACCCCTCCCCTCTTTATCACCGGCATAACAACTCTTCAGGGGTCTTAAGTCGTGTCCCCAAACGAATGTGGAAGGAGTTAACTAATGGATATTATGGTCTGCATGTATTGTTATCTATTCGATATCTCTCTTGTAAAAATTGCCAAAATAAATTGTACATACATACGCTCCTCTTTTATGGGTTACTATTACCTGGCTTCATTTATTATTTACCAAGAAAAAAGAATTGACGTTACTAATGAATGGTTATAACGGTTATTTAATTTGAATTGAAATTGGATTTAGTTTAGGAAATCTTAGGACATGACAAACTACTTGGTTAGACTTTAATGGAATCGGACGCACTATGAATGTAGTCTTCCAGCTTGCAAGCCTCTCTTGGAAGTTGGAATACTTGGTGGCAAGAGGATTGATTTTAATGTGTTTTTCATTTGTAGAAGATCTATTGTCCTTGATGTGAAAATTGAACGATTTTATTATATCTTCAAGGTAAATCAGCGTCTACTAATGGTTGTACCAAAGTTTTTGAACAGGCTCAAGGTCCGCATTTTGGCTTTTATGCAGATCAATTAGAGGTAAGTGGCTACAGAAGATAGGAACCAGGACATGTATCATAATCTAGCTCAATAGTAGCTAGAAGGGCAGCCCGGTTCGCTGGGTTGACTCAGGCGGGTCAAGTCTGAGTCTTGGCAGGCATGGGCCGGCGCTTATTAATTGAGGTTTCCTAACTTAGGAAACATGAAATTTTTCTACAGTGTCTTCTTCCTCGATTGAACAGTGCGAAAAAACCTTCTTCATCCAGAAATGGCAACCATGTGCTGGCGCTCGGGAAACTCTGCAGTGGTACATCCAAAGTAAACTTTCCGATTAAAAATCAATCCAGCAGATTAATCGGCAACAATAGAGAAATACGGAAACACAATAGAGAAAATATCTCCCGACACTAGAAATATGGTTTGGCTAGAATTGGCAACACAGCAGGGGCGTCGTGCTTTAAAGCTAGCAATGAACTCGTCATGGAAATGCCAGCAAAGAATAAGATCAATTTATGATCTCTGCCAACCTGGAATGGACAACTGCAATGGGATTTTTTCTCAGAGTCTCGGGAGCATAATCGTCTTGTCCGGCGCAATGGAAAAATATTTCTAGTTGCAGTAGAGGTTACAGGCAGAGCCGAGTGAAGTTCAACGAAGAATTTCGATAATTTTTGCAGAGAAATAACTCAACAGCAGGTAAATCGGAGATAGTTCGACGGGAATAGAGTCTGATTGCCAATGCGACTTCCATGTCGTGAGAAGTCGTCATCTCCAGTGCCAGTCTACAGAAACAATAACAAAATCTTTTGTGAGCACTGGAGTGGCCTTCTCAAGATTTTCCAAACACCCACAGAAGTCGTAGGAAGAGACTTTCGGCGACAGTGGGTCGACTGTCGGGAGATTTGTCCGGTACATCGGCCATTGCACCAGTGATGATGGCAACGATTTAATAATAAACAAGAAATAAAAAACAGTGCACGAGACTAAGAAATAAAAGAGAAGAAAAGAAAATATTTTCTTGGCCTAAACGGAGGAGAATGAAACCTGAAAAACTTTAGTAGGAGTCCTAAGAATCAAAACTCTGATACCATGTTGATTTTCAATACTCCATGGATTTAACTCATGGAGAAAAAGGGAGAGAGACCCATTGGGAAAAAACTAGAGGAAGAAGAGGTTATGAACTTGATTTTCTAACCCTCCCCCTGATGTTCTATTTATAGATTAATGAAACTACTGTATTATAATAATACCCTTGAACTTTGGATTTAGGGTCTAGGGTTTTAACCCTGGAAATTTAACCTAATTACATCAATGCCATCTCAATGAGATGACCCTTTATTTACCATCCTGCTATCATTGTATGTGGGCCTATGGGCCTTGAACCCATCTTCTACATCTCTTGGTTGTGTGGGTCTTCCTTTGTCTTATAGGTTTGGGCCCATCTTCCAACACTCTTGGATATGTGGGCCTTCTTTGGTCATGTGGGCTTGGGATCTATCTTCCAATAGGACTTGAGTCAAGTCCCAGTTCCAAATCATAACACCCTGACATATCTTGTTACCTTCGATATATCAAGACCCTCAATAATTGAGTCTCCATTAAAATATTTTGTCTCAATCAAGTGAAAAAACATGTTTCATAACTTGAACAAGACACTAGTCGGACTTGTTCAAGCCAGATACCTTCATTATATAGTATATAATCAAGTTAATTTATTAGATAATCTATATTTTCCAAGTTTAAATCCAAGTGGATTTGAAAATAAATCAAATAGAATTTTTATATATTTTTCTTAAAATTTGTTATACTCATAACTACAAGGCAAATATTTTTATATATCTAAGTAATTTCCACTACAAGAAAACCAATTTCTGCAAACAAATACTTTTGCCAACGAATTAAAATGAGTAAACCAATGAATTAAAAAATTTATTGTTAAAAATAATACATTTACCAACGAATTACCAATTCACTCCCATACATCATCTTCTCCTAGGGAATTTTTTAAATTCGTCGGTAAAAGGAATCCTCGGGAAATTTCTCTACTCGTTGGAAACAAAAGTACCAATGAATTTCATAATTTGCAAAGAAAAAATGGAACTTTTCCTTGGGAATTTACAAATTCACTACTAAAACTATGAAACTTTAAATTTTTCCTAGAGAACGTACAAATTTCCTTTTAAAATTGAAACTTTATTTTTTTCTCATTTCTTTATTTCTCTTTATTTCTTCATTCATTCATTCATTCTTTTTTTTCCTTTTTTTTTGTCACTCATTCTTTCTCTTCTTATATCTTCCCTTCTCCTTGTTTTACTTTCTTCCATTCTTCTTTTTTCATTCTTGCTTCTATCTTTCTTTGTTTCTTCTTTCACTTTCTCCCTCTTGTTTTTATTTTTTTATACTTTTACTTTTTCTTTAATCCTTTCTTTTTTTCTTCCACTCTATCTTTCTCTTCTTCTTTCTTCAATTCTCCTTTTTCCGTTCTTTCCTATTTCCTTTTGTATGTCTTTTTTCTTCTTCATTTTTCTAATTTCTTCTCTGATTTATTTTTTATTTCTTTCTCCCTTCTTTCACTTTTCTTGCTTATTTCTTTGTTTCTTTTTTCCCTTCTCCTTCATTTTCTTTCTTGTTTCTTTCTTTTTTCTTCCTTTTCCACTCTTATTTATTTCTTTCTCTCTCTTTTCTTCTTCATTCATTTATATTTATATTTATGTTAAACACGAAAACTATCAATTTAAAAAAATTATAATTTTATATATTTTCCATGTAAAATTCAATATTTCACTGCAGGAAAACCAACAAATTTGTAAATTGGATAGGCAAAACTGCTCCTAACGCATTTTGGATAGCCAATTACCTATTTTGGCATGAATACGTTCTATTCACTTCCACTAGGTAATAAGCTAGGTCCAAGATTTATTGCTCCAAGTTGTTTAGAAGATGAGAACTCAACTTAAGTTACTTTGTACTCATTCCCCTGAAATATGGTCTAAACTGTGGTCTCGTTATATCACTATAAAAAGCTACATTTCAACCCATTAAATAGTTTAATATTTCACAACCTTGTTATTATATTGTGATATATAATAAAAGGAAGTTTCTGTTAATTAACTAAAGTACCCTTCTCAAGTGCCAAGACATAGAGGAGAGGAGATGATATGAATTTAATTCCTCTTCTTGCTTAGCTCACACCAACTATCAACATTAGACAATTAACTCTTTGTCTTGTTCATTCCTTCACTTGTGTTTCAATAAGCTCCGACCGTTGAATCTAAGCGAATAACATAATGTCAACACTCTAACAGAAATAGGTGTAGGAGGCTTGAGATTTGTTGTGGCATTTGTTGCACCAAATTCCTTGTAAAACGTGCTTTGATATAATGAAACGTAATTTTGAATGAAATGTGTAGTTTCATCTAGATGAAGCGGTGTTTTCAGTCCTATATAACACTATATGGTTGGTGTCTAATTATTTTGCTACAATTTGCGTCGATGTAGGGGGCACTCCTCCCAATTTTTCAAGATGAGAGACTAATTTTAATAATAATAAACACTTGGCAACTTATAATGTACTTTAAGAAACATTTAGAAAGATTTTTAAATTAAATAAAAGTTTCTATTTTTCAAACAGTCAATCAAGTGCATCCAAACAATTAGAAGAAAAAAGATAGAGAATAAAGCAGCATGATAAAACACTATTTAGACAATCCAAATGAGTTCAAAAACCTCAAGAAATAGATGGGTAAGATCGATGGAAGGAAATCCACTCTTTGGGTCAACAAACCAATCTAAAAGTATTATTCTATAATAGTACCAAAACCCCAACAATAACGGCAAACATGAGAATAAATCCAAAAGTTTAGTTGGCAAAGTGCTATTACTGTGATGAAATTTTTGCTTCAACTAGTGCATGTGATGCAGCTTGGAAGCATATCGCATAATTTGGAAAGTATGATTAGCAACAAATACTATATCTAGACCAATTAAACAAAAATATTATAATACACGATCAAGCTGTGAATTTGCAAGGATCATTTTGCATGGAGTAATTACTGAATTTCTCTAATGATGAAAAATTAGAAGCAAAAGGTCTTCTTGAGTTTGACTTCACAAAGTGAATGTTTTGTTGTCACAAATGAAAAAAAAATTTAAAAACCTATCTACAAGTCTTAATATTATGCTAAAAGCATATGAGAGGAAACAAAAAACACCAATGTCACTCAGTAGTAAGAAAGAACACAAATATATATATGTAGACATGAACATCAAGGTTTCAAACTCCAATCAATGGCCATGTTCAAGCCAAGGCATGGGATCATTATTGAAGATAAATTAGGTACTCAAATCATGGTTCTGGTTATGATCAATCACCTAGATTATAACTAATAAAAAATGGTAGCTTTCAAAAAAAAGTGACGCATGACATCATCCAAAAATCACAAGTAACATCATATGGGGAAGCTATGTGGCTTAACAAATGGATGCATATGAACCACAAAATTCTACTAAATTAATGGGTTGACACTGGTAAAAGTAAAGAATGATAGAAAAAGGGGGATTTTAGAAGCGGAGAAATTTTGTCATTCTATTGAAATTTGCATAAAGCTTGTAACAAGCAGAAAATATTGCAACTGTTGGAAGATAGGGACCAAGCCCACAAGACCAAGGAAGGCCCACATATCTACGAGTATTATAGGATGGGCTACACGACCAATGAAGGCCCACAAGATGGGCCGAAGCACATTAGAAGTAGGACCTATAATGATTACCAGGAGCTGACATCCTTATCACATCAGTTGACATATTTCTTTTTTCCATAAATTCGGCATGGTATCAGAGCAGGTTCTGTGAGTTGACTTGGTCAAGCTATAGAGATAATGAGATCCTTGTCTCTAAACCCTAAACCTTAGGTGTAGGTTCGTAGTTATTTTTTTCAGTCCCTACACCCGTAGTTTTCTTTGCATTTTTTTTTTATATTGTAAATTGTACATTGACGGAAAGATATTCAAGTCTACTTTCCAAAAAAAAAATGATTTTTTCCAATCGGAGTTATCTACAGAGAGATGTCAATATTTGAATGAGCAAAGGTTAGATTGGAAAATGGTTCGAGCAGCAGCATCAATCTTCTGATTCCGAGCAAAGGTCAGATTGAAAAAGAGGTTCGAGCTGTAGCAAAAATCCTCAACCTCCGAGGTAGTTTAAGCTAGCAAGAAAGAGGCTTTATATGGAGAATTATATATCAAAAGAAAGATACTTAAGTCTATTTTCTTACATATTGAACCAATTCTCAGTATGATTTTTTTATGAGGAGATATTTTTCTTGGAAGAGGTGATGGTCATTCTGGAAAAAAAGGAGAAATTGTACTTAGTTCGGCCTGATGACAGAGACCGAAATCTATCAAATTATTTATCTTCTGATAATTATATTTTATGAAGAGAAGTTGTACTTGGGTGAAAGATATTTAAGTCTACTTTCATAATGAGAAAATTTCATGTTAATCTGATCTATATTTATAGAAATATTCGCATTGGAAGAATCAAAGGTCATGCTGGTATTCTGTTGGATTGAAAAATCCGAATTTATGCCCATTGTTTTGAGTCACTTTTTGAGTTGATATATCAGGAAAATATCTCACTTCTCCCTGGTTTAAGAGCTTATTTATACATCTCTATTATTTGGGCTTATAGCTACATCTATGATATTTGGTTCAAGCTGAGATCACTGCCATTATCTCCCAGCTTAAGTAGAAGAAGTACAAGAAAGAGGTATTTTATTTCATATGTTGTGAATAAGTTTATGTGACCAAAATATTCAAGAAAGGGGGGCACAAAAGTTGAAGCTTGTGCATCTAAGAAGAAATTTTTATATCGGATTATTTCATGGGTTCTTTTAGAAAGGTTATTATTTGGTTCGTGTTATATGTGTTGGAAGATGGTCGTGTTATATACAGCTGCTGCTATTATGTCTCTTTGGGGACATTATCATTGAAGAAGAGGTGGCCTCATATCATCATTTATTTTACCCTGTAAAAAATTATCATGGTTGGGAAACCATGACGGAGGATACCCTATAAAAAATATCACGGTTGGGAAACCATGACGGGCCCTGTCAAAAAAAAAAAATCACGGTTGGGAAACCATGATGGAGGATACCTTATAAAAAAATATCACAGTTGGGAAACCATGATAGGCCTTGTAAAAAAAAATATCACGGTTGGGAAACCATGACGGAGGAACTTATTATTACATCTATGTTATACCCCCCTGAATTGGCCAACTGGGCCTCATGGAAGAGAGCACCAGTGTGAGGGGGAGTGTTTGAAGATGGGAGGACTACCATTTTATACAAAAAGATTCTATTTGTCCTTTGCATCAAGCTGGGAGTTCATGATGTTCTCTCACCACCAACTTGAAGGGGAGTGTTGGAAGATAGGGCCCAAACCCACACGACTAAGGAAGACCCACATATCTAAGAGTATTATAAGATGGGTCATACGACCAAAGAAGGCCCACAAGATAGGCCCTAGCACATAAGTAGGACCCACAATGATTACCATCAGCTAGTATCCTTATCAGATCAGTTGGAAGATCAATAAGGACTCACAAAAGTATCTTTATCTTATGGTCACGTCCAAGAAGAGTTTTAGTTTGAGTTTTTTTTGTCTTTTATCTATATTGAGTTAATTAATTATGCTCGGACTTATCTTTAATTGTTAGAGTTTGGGTGTAATTAGGACAATGATAGTTTTATTGTAATTGGACTCTACTACCTTCCTCTATTATAAATAGTGGTTCATGTACACTGATTAAAACAAGTCAATGAAGTATTTCTCTCTTCCATAAAATCAACAGCAACAACTTTACCATAATTCCATCTTGGATTTTGCAATAAGCGGACACTTTGTCACAACTCCATCATTCCCCTTAGACCATCTAATACATACAAGATCAAAGTTTATTCATTGTATGTCATATGATGGAACCTAACAACAAGTTTAAATTGGTAAACAATCAAGAAGACAAATCCAATCTTTCATTTGACTACAAGACAAACAAAGAGTGTTTGTGAAGACTGAATGAGGGGGCCAAACTAGAGATAAGACCATTTAATCACTTGATACTTTGTGTGTGTGTGTGTGTGTGTGTGTGTGTGTGTGTGTGTGAGAGAGAGAGAGAGAGAGAGAGAGAGAGAGAGAGAGAGAGTGAGAGAGAGAGAGAGTGGAAGAAGAAGATGTTGTGTGTGTAGAAGAAGTGGAGGAGAAATGGAACTGACCGCGCCAAATGTATTTATCCTTAAGTAAATCATTACCATGGACACATATACCCTCCTTATGTAATCAAAGGAAAAAGAGGGTAACAATCATATAGAAGGGAAAATGATTACATGATTAGCTAAGCATAGTTCTCAAGACACCCATCAAGCTGGCAGATATAAGTCATAAATTCCCCACTTGGAGTAAGCATCAAGTAGTGGATCCAAACCCCGGATTAGTTGCAATATTGATCATTACAGGACTATCGGAATGTAGACACATGGGTTTGGTGACTAACATGCCAAGTTCTTCTAATAGAGACTTCAACCGCAATGTTTCACTCACAACATGGGCTATTGCTAGAACTATTACCTCAATACTTGACCTAGCTACTACAATCTATTTTGACTATGACATCAACAGATTTCCTCCAAAAAGAGTACAATAATGAAAGTGGATTTCTTTTTGAGTTGAGATTCTAACCAGTCAAAATTTACATAACCTCTTATATCAACACGACCATTAGATTTATGTAGCAACCCGGTTCAAGGTGACTTTTTCAACTATTGTAGAACCCTCTCCAATCTCATCTAGTAAGAGACGAATTGTTTATGCATGTTATGATTGATCAGACTAAAAGGGAATGAAATTTCAAGTCTAGTTACTAGGAGATAGATTAGCTTGCCAACTAGTATTTGGAACTTTGCAAAATCAATAAGTTGTTTTCTAGGAAAGTATTTTATTTTAGAAACTAGATTCCTAGAGAATATGGACTGATGTGACATTATGTAATTTTTTATATTTTAATTAAAAATAAAAGAGAGGGTACTTGAACCTTCACATCTCTCTTTTTCGTCCTTCTGGTAAATTTCATCATAGTATTGGAGCGACAATGAAGTTTTTCTCTAGGGTTTGTTGTCAAAGCTGTGTTATGTTATCTCTTGGTTTTGTTTGAGTTTAAAAGAAATTAGTTGGGTATTATTTCCCAAAAATTGGGCTCTTTATCATATGCAAATTTGCTAATAGAATGCCTATCCAGTCTTTCTAGGGAAAGCCCCAATGAAAACTGTCATTTAAAACCTTCTCTACGGAAAGGTCTATAGGATGCACATTTCGTTAGAAATCCATCTTCCCTTTTTAAGAATTTTGCTTGAAAGGTAAGCATTGGAAGCCTTGTCTAACTAGAAGACTTTCTTCATTACAACGCAAAATTTTGTCCAAGCTAAAGTGCTTCTTCCTTCTTGCGCAAGATTTTGCTCTAAATGAGGAGTTCTGTGCTGGAATTGTGTCCTATGTAGTGATAAAATACTGCTATATATTACGTTTATTTGCATGTACTACATATTTCTTTGCTTTTTTATTGATTCGAGTCGAAAAAACTTTAAAAAGTAGCATATTAGAAAAGAGTCTAAAAAAACAAAATCTTCGATGAGAACCTCTATGAGTATTTGGCTGTTAAGCAAAGCAAGATTTGTGCTTGGAGAACTGAATTGAGTTGGAAGAATTTCTCTGTGTCAAAGTTTGCCATGAGTAGTTGATTAACTTATAAATTGTTATGATGGTGAAAGATTCTCTTTCATTAGTTTGTCTGAAACCTTGCAAGCAGTAGTTCAGTTGACCTTGCTTCACATCTGAATGTTAATCGGTTCTGACATTGGCTCTGTTGGCACTTTTAAAATAGGTTGGTTGGTTTTGAAATGTTTCCAGGGGTCACAACATATGTAACCAATAGGGAAGCTGATGGAACGAGTTTCAGCCTCGTTTTGGAAGATAATCCCCCTTTGGACTTTGCAATGCTTTTGCTCTCGCTAAACACAAATCAGGAGAAGCTCCAAGTATACTACTACCCCTTAACCTTTATTTATAGATGTCAATAGTACATAAAGTATAAGTATATCCTTCAACCAAGTGAGAGGAAGACAAAATAAAGAATATAAGATATTTACAATAATGTCACCTAAACTTGTCTATGATTTTCATCATTATAAGACTCACCAAATTAGTGTTACTGTCTTCATGTATCGTTTCTGTTACATTAAGTTCCTAACATGAGGAGAGAAAAGACAACCTATCCTATATTTGTGTAGTAATAATTGCTAAAATATATTGCTTTCGTGAAACTATTACCTCTTGTGTCAGTCATTACTTCCCACTCTTCGTTTTCCTTTTTTCTCTTCTTATTCTCTACCACTACCACAAACCCCCAACCTCCTTTCATCCACTTTGATAATCTTATCAAACTTATAGCCTCGTAACATTAAGTCAACCCGTCGTGACTAGTTCACATAATTAGTCCCATCAAGTACATTTTTCTTTAGGGACTCAGCAAATTTATGTCCACTACTGGATTTTCCTGTCATCCAGAAAATATTTCAATATTTGGGAGAACATATATAATTATACAATCATCTCAGCCATCTAGTACTCCCACTTACCCTTTGGGGATTCATGAGAGTTACTAGGTAAATCATTCCACACATAATAAACAAACAATAATTTCACAAACAAACAAACAAACAAACAAATAAATTAATTCATACTTACCCTTTGGTGAATCATATAAATTAATTTATAATATACTAATCTAATTATACAACCCACATTACCCTTTGGGAATTTTTCAAATTATATAATTAAATTTATTCACATAAAATACATAAATATATAACAAGGCTTGCAATAAAACAAATTATAAATACTTCAAGAAATTATAGCAAAGAAATAATTAAACAACAACTAAACCAATTAGATATGAACTATTTATAAAATATCAACATATAAATCTTCATACCAATAGTCTAGGATCTCAAATAGGCAAATAAATACCAAATAACATGAAAATTTCATTGAAAATAAAATTTTGGGTCAAAACAACTCTTAAAAACATATTCTGGCTCATTATATTAGCAAAACCCTGTTTGGTTCATGGTCCTGGGTCATTACAGACCCGGACCGCATAAGCCCGCATGTTAACAGGCATGCCCAAACAATAGCCCGCGTGTTGGCAAGCTTGCACAAGTAGACCCGTGCACAGCAGCCCGCGCACAGCTACCCGCACCAGCAAGCCCACACATTGGCAGGCCTACACCAGTAGGCCCATATGCGGCGCTAGAACCCAATAAGCCTAAACTAGGCTTATTTCCATTCACAAATAAATAGCCAAAAAATCCAAAACAATATGAAAAAAAATATAGAAAATTAGAATATATTTCTATGATACCAGCAAAGGCATTATTCACTTGTATTTGTTAGACTTGATTTCTAATAATAATAAAATAAATATCATAGAAATAGATATTAAATTCTCAACATGTATATCACAAAATTGAAATAATAAGAATAAAGAGAGCATATCTTTCATCTTGAAGAATATAAATGAAATTTGAAGTGCACAAGATAGCCTTTTGATAATTCGTTTACAAGTGATAAGTATGCTCCCGTTAAGCCAGACTCGGTGTGCAAATAGCCTTAGCCTCACTTGTAAGACCATGGAGGAATTTATGGATTTCCAAAGGGTGTGACACTAATGACTATTCAGAAAGATACATCCCCTTTGGAGAGATATATCCCCTCAAGAAAGATACATCTCCTTATGCCCAAGGGATGTGTCCAGCCAATGCATCCATTGAATCTATCTCTACAGGGGGATGTGATGGCCAATATTCCCTGTACTGAACATCCAATGATAAATCATCTAGAAGTGGACCCCATGCCTCTAAAATCATGGTAATTTTATTTTATAAATAATTTCTTTGAAACCATAATTCCAACACTTGGAATTGAAGGAGAGCTTACAAAGTGGTCTATGCAGAGCTCCGGGCTCCAAAAATAGAAATGCATCTGGCATCTCCAGCAATCTGGGCTGAGCTGAGGACAAACAGGGTTGCATGCAAACCCTCGAGGTGGGCGATCGCTCCAGGGGCAGGGGCAGAACACTGGTACAAACAAGGCGAATGGTTGTCCCTCTTCCTTAGCTCTGTTCAAGTGTAAATACATGTTCATATGCGCTGCTTACTGATGATTAATAATAAATAAAAGGTTCCGTAATTTTATTTAGTCAAATCATCTCATAAGTCATTGCTTAGTATTTGAGCCATTGGGCATCTTTTCTTCTGCTTTCTATTGTATTAATGTGTACCAAGTCCGTCCATATGGTCCAAGGTTGCAGGGTTGTAAACGAAAGAAAGATACCCTGGCCGTTGATTTGTTGTACAAGATGAAGTGCCCTTTGATAACTAATGTTAATCCAAATCCAAATTTTGGTTATTTCGTTTGTAAATTTGACTGGAAGTTTAAATGATTCCGTTCAAGTGATTGCTTTGCTACCGCAATCCCATCTTCTGTTGGGTCTTTCAATGAAAATATCGCATTAAAGAATCGGGGGCTCCAAATTAACGTCAATCTGCATATCAAGTCACCTCCCATTGAAACGGATAAATACTGCCGAGGACGAGGTATGATTGCATCTCGTAGAGAGAGATATTTTTAATGGATAAAAAAGTATGCAAAAACAATATGTGGTATTGTGGTTTTTGTTAACAAGATATTGAAAAATTTACATAATTTGGTCATAATTTAATGGCAATAGACTGTACATCACTCGGCGGAAGAGCGCCCTCTTGGTTTAGAATTGGTGAAGCCTCCGAACCATTTGTCAAGCCTCCCGAGATACAACTCTGCCCTCCCAGCCAACATAAGAACAAGCACCATCCAGGGAAGTTGCTCCACAAAGGAAGCCAAGCACCACCCAGGGAAGTTGCTCCACAAACGAAGCCATGGGAAGTTGCTCCACAAAGGAAGCCAAGCACCATCCAGGGAAGTTGCTCCACAAACGAAGCCGAGCATCATCCAGGTAAGCCGCAGAGAGTAGCGCACTTGGCATTGCTTCAAGAGAAGCCCCAACTTTTCACTTTTCACCTGTAAAAATTGGCAACTGGGACGTACCCTTTGCTTTAGAAGATAAAATAAAGACGAAGACGAAGATAAAAATAAAATGATAGCTATGCAAGCAACTATAAAGGTTAAAACAGAAAGATTAAAAAAAAAAAAAACTATCTGGTACCTCTTTTCTCCTTTTGCCAATGCCAAGGTTAAAACATAAGCCTCGACGCATCGTCTCAAGAAAAGGATTGGAACGACTGTAACTGGAAATGCAAAAGACCGCCACTCTTATTTCAGACATTGAACAAACAAACCTCTCTTGGAATACGTCCGGGGGTCATGCTTGTCTTATAAAGCAGTGCACTGTGGTTTGCATTTAATGCGTTTTTCATTATTTGCAGAAGCTTTCTCCTCCCTCCCAGACGAATCTGGAAGGTCTTAGCTAATCGTTATCTGTCAAGCGGAGTGCTTACCAAAAGGATGAGAAAAACAGACTGTCCGATATCTCTCTTGTAAAAATTGCCTAAAGGAAATTGTACATACATACGCTCCTCTTTTAATGGCTCTACTATTACCTCTAGCTTCATTTATTATTTTATTTACCAAGAAAAATGAATTAACGTTACTTAAAGAATGGAAAACATGCTCTAGGTCCACATTTTTGGCATTAATACAGAACAATGAGAGGCAAATGGCTACAAAAGATAGGCACCAGGACATGCATGAAATCGGTGCAAAACACCAACATGCAAAACCTATTGTTTCATAGAGTAGTGAAGCAGAAAGTAACTTATCTTTTCCGAATCAGCATAGGCAATCTTCTTCAAACCGAATGCCCAAGAAATCTTCAGCATAAATCATCATCTTCATGTCTAATAATCCGATTAGCAATGAAGCAATATGAAATTATGAAATCATTGTTCTGATACCATGTTGATTTCAGGATTTCATAATATTAAGGTCTTCAACATCTAGTGTAAGAGAGAACAGAACAGGAAAGGAGGAGAGGAGAATGAGTGAAGTGAAGTTAACAAAGAGAGAGGTAAGAACATATGAGAGAAAGAGAGAGAGAGAAAGATGGACAAGCAGCAGAGAGGCGAAAGGGGAGAATAAGGGTTGGGGACGATATCCAAACTCTCCCCCTTAACCTTTATTTATAGATGTCAAGAGTATATAAATTACACATATACCCTTCATCCAAGAAAGAGGAAGAAAAGATAAAGAACATACGATATTTACAATAATACCACCTAGGCCTGTCTATGACTTTCAATGGTATAAGACATACCAAATTAATATTATGTCTCCAGGTACGTATCTGTCACATTAAGTACCTAACATGAGGAGAGCAAAGACAACCTATCCTATATTTGTCTAGTAAAAATTGCCAAAAGATATTGCATTATTGCAACTATTACCTCTTGGGTCATTCATTACTTCTCGCTCCCCATTTTCCACCTTTTTCTCTCCCTATTCTCTGCTACTACCACAAACCCCCGACCACCCTTCATCAATGACGCGACTACTCTTACCCAACTCTGTTGGATGCCCCACTACAATCCGATGAGAAAAACATAGAAATGGAGGGGCTTGGCACCCCTCCCCCTCTTTATCACCGGCAAAACAACTCTTCAGGGTCTTAAGTCTTGTCCCCAAACGAATGCGGAAGGAGTTAACTAATGGATATTATGGTCTGCATGTATCGTTATCTATCTGATATCTCTCTTTTAAAAATTGCCAAAATAAATTATACATACATACACTCCTCTTTTATGGGTTACTATTACCTGGCTTCATTTATTGTTTACCAAGAAAAAAGAATTGACGTTACTAATGAGTGGTTATAACGGTTATTTAATTTGAATTGAAATTGGATTTAGTTTAGGAAATCTTAGGACCTGACAAACTAGTTGGTTAGACTTTAATGAAAGCGGACGCACTACGAATGTAGTCTTCTAGCTTGCAAGCCTCTCTTGGAAGTTGGAATACTTGGTGGCAAGAGCATTGATTTTAATGTGTTTTTCATTTGTAGAAGATCTACTGTCCTTGATGTGAAAATTGAACGATTTTATTATACCTTCATGGTAAATATGCGTCTATTAATGGTTGTACCCAAGTTTCCGAACAGGCTCAAGGTCCGCATTTTTGGCTTTTATGCAGATCAATGAGAGGTAAGTGGCTACAGATGATAGGAACCAGGACATGTCTCATAATCCGAGCAACAATGAAGCAAACTGGAATCCTGAAATCACTGCTCTGATACCATGTTGATTCCAGGATTCCATAATATTATGGTCTACAACGTAGAGTGCAGGAGTTAAGAGGAAAGGAGGAGAGGAGTGAAGTGAGGTGAATGAAGAGAGGTAAGAACGGATGTGAGAGGAAGAGAGAGAAAGACATGGACAAGCAGAGGAGAGATAAAAGGGGAGAATAAGAGTTGTAGAAGATATGCTCACCCTCCTTCTTAACCTTTATTTATAGATGTCAAGAGTAAATAAATTACAAGTATACCCTTCACCCTAGAGAGAGTTAAAAAAAGATAAATAAAAAAAGATATTTACAATAATACTACCTAAGCTTGTCTATGTTTCAACATTGTAAGACTTACGGAATTATTATTTCTATCTTCATGTACCGTATTTGTCACATTAAGTACCTAACATGAGGAGCGTAAAGACAACCTATTCTATATTTTTCTAGTAAAAATTGCCAAAAGATATTGCATTTCTTGCAACTATTACCTCTTAGGCCATTCGTTACTTCCCACTCCCCATTCTCCTCCCTTTTCTCTCTGTTTTCTCTGCCACTACCACAAACCCCCAAGTACCCCTCATCAATGGTGCGACTGCTCTTACTGAACTCTGGCTGGTAGATGCCCCATTGTAGTCCAATGAGAAAAATTGGAAATAGAGGGGCTTGGCATGCCTCCCCACCTTATCAACGTCATGACAACTCTGAAGGGTCTTAAGTCGTGTTCCTAGTTCCTTGTCATAACTCATTACCTTTAATATATACTTGGGTAAGTCCCCTCGACCCACCTCAAATCTAACTTGAGTTTGTGTGAGTCCCACTTTGACTCAAAATTTAAGGGACTTGTTGATTTTCAGGACAACATAGATTTTACTCATGGAGAAAAAGGGAGAGAGACCCATTGGGAGAAAACCAGAGGATGAAGGGGTTATGGATTTGATTTTCTAATCCTCCCCCTGAAGCTCTATTTATAGATTAATAAAACTATTGTATTATAATAATACCCTGAGGGTTTAGGGTCTAGGGTTTTAACCATGGAAATTTAACTTAATTACATCAATGCCACCTCTATCAGATGACCCTTTATTTACTAGCCGGTCATCATTGTATGTGGGCCTATGGGCCTTCTCCTTGATCTTCGGGCCTTGAGCCCATCTTCTACATCTCTTGGTTGTTTGGGTCTTCCTTGGTCTTATGGGCTTGGCCCATCTTACAACACTCATGGATATGTGGGCCTTCTTTGGTTGTGTGGGCTTGGTCCCTATCTTCTCAAGTTGGGGGTGAGAGAACAACATGAACTCCCAACTTGTTGCAAATGATGTATAAATTTTTTTTTGTATAAAATGGTAAATCTTATTTACCACCTAAGCTTGTCTTATAAAGCAGTGCACAGAGGTTTGCTTTTAATGCATTTTTCATTATTTGCAAAAGCTTTTCTTCTCCCTCCCAGACGAATGTGGAAGGTCTTAGCTAATAGATATTATGGTCTGCATGTATCGTTATCTGTCAAGCGGAGTGCTTACCAAAAGGATGACAAAAATAGATTGTGTGATATCTCTCTTGTAAAAATTGCCAAAAGGAAATTTTACGTACATACGCTCCTCTTTTAATGACTCTACTATTACCTCTTGCTTCATTTATTATTTACCAAGAAAAATGAATTGACGTTACTTAAAGAGGTAAACATGCTCTAGGTCCACATTTTTGGCATTAATGCAGAACAATGAGAAGCAATTGGCTACAAAATATAGGCACCAGAATATGCATGAAATCGGTGCAAAAAACCAACATGCAAAACCTACTATTTCATAGAGGAGTGAAGCAGAAAAGAACTTATCTTTTTTTGAACCAGCATAGGTAGTCTTCTTCAAATCGAACGCCCATGAAATATTCAACATAAATCATCATCTTCATGTCTCATAATCCAAGTAGCAATGAATCAATCTGAAATCCTGAAATCACTGCTCTGATACCTTGTTGATTTCAGGATTTCATAATATTAAATTTTTTAACATCAAGTGTAGGAGAGAACAGGAAAGGAGGAGAGGAGAAGGAGAGAAGTGATGTTAAGGAAGAGAGAAGAGAGAGAGGTAAGAACGGATGTGAGAATAAGAGAGAGAGATGGACAAGCAAAGGAGAGATGAAAGGGGAGAATAAGGGTTGGGGACAATATCCAAACCCTACCCCTTAACCTTTATTTATAGATGTCGAGTACATAAATTACACGTATACCCTTCAACCAAGAGAGAGGAAGAAAAGATAAAGAACATACGATATTTACAATAATGCCACCTAAGCTTGTCTATGACTTTCAACGTTATAAGACTTACCAAATTATTGTTACTACCTTCATGTACCGTATCTGTCACACTAAGTACCTAGCATGAGGTGAGCAAAGACAACCTATCCTATATTTATCTAGTAAAAATTGCCAAAAGATATTGCATTCTTGAAACTATTACCTCTTAGGTTATTCATTACTTCTCGTTCCCCATTTTCCTCTTTTTTCTCTCCCTATTCTCTACCATTACCACAAACCCCCGGCCGCCCTTCATCAACGGCGCGACTACTCTTACCCAACTCTGTTGGATGTTGCGCTACTATCCGACGAGAAAAATTGGAAATGGAGGGCCTTGGAACCCCTCCCGGCATAACAACTCTTTAGGGTCTTAAGTCGTGTCCCCAATTCCTAGTCATAACACCCCGGGCATAAGTCATTACCTTCAGTATATTCCCCGACGAGTCCCCTCGATCCACCTCGAATCTAACTTGAGTTTGCACGAGTCCCACTTTGACTCAGGTGCTTTGACTCAAAATTTTGGGAACTTCAGTATGGTTCTGGTTCCAAATATTAACACCCTAGAGTATCTTATTACCTTTGATATATCAAGACCCACAATAACGTAGTCTCCATTAAAATATTTTGTCTCAATCAAGTGAAAAAACTTGTTTCATAATTTGAACAAGACACTAGTCGGACTAGTTCAAGTCAGGGCCCTTCATGATATAGTATATAGTCAAGTTAATTTATTACATAATCGATATTTTCCAAGTTTAAATCCAAGTGGATCTGACAATAAATCAAATTGGATTTTTATATCATTTTCTTAAAATTAGTTATACCCATAACTACAAGGAAAATATTTTTAATTATCTTTCCACTACAAGAAAACCAATTTTTGCAAACAAATACTTCTACTAGCAAATTAAAATGACCATATGAACGAATTCAAAATTTTTCGGATAAAAACAATACATTACCAGCAAATTACCAATTCTTTGCCACAGATCAACTTCTGCTAGTGAATTTTTTAAATTCGTTGGTAAAGAGAATTCTCAGGAAATTTCCATACTCACGGAAAACGAAAGTACCTACGAATTTCACAATTTGCAAGAAAAAGTGGTACTTTTAGCAATAAAAAGTATTATTAACGGAGGGGGGGAGGAGAAGGAGATGCATGTGAGCGTGCATGGGGGGTGCGGGGGAGGTGACAGGAAAGGCTTAAATCTGGGTCCCGATCTAGATCCAAATCCGAACTAGAATCAGCCCCCTCCCCCTAAACCCTCAAAACCATAAATCCTAAAAACCCTAAAAACATTAAACCCTTAAGCCTCAAACCTTTAAACCCTAAATCTCCAAATCCCCAGAACTCTAAAAAACCCTAAACCCTAGTGTCTTTAGCAAAAGAGAGGGATACTCTTGGGTCCATATTATTTAAACCTTTCACTCTTAACTTTGAAGTTGGTTTACTGCAACTTCCCTTTGGTTAATATTTGAAAAAGGTACAAATTTATTGTCAACCTTGTTATTTCCATCTTTCTTTCTTCTTTCCATTTCTCCCTTTTGTTTTTTCTTGTTTTAGTTTTTATCTTTTTTTCCCATCATTCTCTCTTTCTTCTTTTTTATTTTTTATTTCTTTCATTATTTTCTCTTCTTATTTTTTCCCTTCTCCTTCCTTTTTTTCTTCTTTCTTTCTTTATTTCTTCACTTCTTCTTTTTCTTTCTTATTTATTTCATTCTTTCTTCTCTTTGCACACTTTCTTATTTCTTTCTTTCTCTTTCTTTGTTCTTCTTCTTTCATTCATTTTTCCTTCTTCCTTCTATCTCTTTTCTTTATTTTTCTTTCTTCTTTCCCTTTCTTCCTTTTGTTTTTTCATGTATAATTTTTCTTTATTTCTTTTTCTTTTTTCTTCTTCATTCTTTCTTTCTTCTTTTTTCCCTTTCTTTTTCCTTTATTATTTCTTTCATTCTTTCATCCTTTCATTATTTTTTTCTTTCTTCCCTTCTTCTTGTTCTTTCTTATTTCATTCTTTCTTTATTTCTTCCCTTTTCATTCTTTCTTACTTCTTTCATTCTTTTTTCTTTCTTTTTCTTTCTTTCTTTCTACTTTCCCTTGCTCCCCTTTAATTTTTTCTTTTTGTAGTTTGTTCTTTATTTCTTTTTCTTTTTTCTTCTTCATTATTTTCTCTTTGGTTTCCTTTCTTTTTCCTTTTTTCATTCATTCTCCCATTCTCTTATTTTTATTTCTTATTTATTTTTGGCATTAATCCAAATCAATAAAAGGCAAGTGGCTACAGATGATAGGCACCGAGACATGCATGAAATTGGTACAAAAGACCAACATACAAAATCTACTATTTCATAGAAGAGTGAAAAGGAAAAGTAATTATCTTTTTTGAATCAGCATAGGCAGTCTTCTTCAAACCGAATGCCTTGAAATCTTCAACATAAATCATCATCTTCACGTCTCAAAATCCGAGCAACAAAGTGGAATCCTAAAATCACTGTTTTGATACCATGTTGATTTCAGGATTCCATAATATTAAGGTCTTCAATGTAGAGTGTAGGAGATGTGGAAAGGAGGAGAGGAGGAGTGGAGTGATGTGAATGAAGAGAGATTTAAGGACGGAAGTGAGATGGACAAGTAGAGGAGAGAAGAAAGGGGAGAATAAGGGTTGTGGAAAACCTTTATTTATAGATGTCAAGAGTACATAAATCACAAGTATACCCTTCATCCTTGAAAGACTGAAGAAAAGATAAAAAACATAAGATATTTACAATAATGTCACCTAAACTTCTCTTTGACTTTCAACATTATAACACTTAGCTAACTATTGTTACTATCTTTATGTACCATATCTGTCACATTAAGTATCTAAAGGAGGAGAGCAAAATCAACCTATTCTATATTTGCTAGTAAAAATTGCCAAAAGATATTACATTCTTGCAACTATTACCTCTTGGCTCATTCATTACTTCATGCTCCCCATTTCCCCCCTTTTTCTCTCCCTACTCTCTGCCACTACCACAAACCCCCAACTGCCCTTCATCAAAGGTGCGGCCACTCTTACCCAACTTCAGTTGGAGGATGCCCCACTGTAGTCCAACAAGAAAAATTGGAAATGGAGGGGCTTGGTACCCTTCCTCCCTTCATCACGGGCATGTCAACTCTTCATACTCTTAAGTCATGTCCCCAATTCCTAGTCATAACACCTTGGACATAACCTGCTACCTTCAGTATATACCCCGACAAGTCCCCTCGACCACCTCGAATCTAACTTGAGTTTTTGTGAGTCCCACTTTGACTCAGGTGCTTTGAATCCAAATTTTGGGGACTTGAGTCAGGTCCCAAATCCAAATCATAACACCCTGGCATATCTTTTTACCTTCAATATATCAAGACCCTCAATAACTCAGTCTCCATTAAAATATTTTGTCTCAATCAAGTGACAAAATTTGTTTCGTAGCTTGAACAAGACACTAATCGAACTAGTTCAAGCCAGGTCCTTTCATGATCTAGTACATAATCAAGTTAATTTATTACATAATCGATATTTTCCAAGTTTAAATCCAAGTGGATTTGACAAAAAATCAAATAGGATTTGTTTTTTTCTTGTAAGAATTTAATATCTCAATATTTTAAGATATTTAATTAAATTTTAATCTTTATATAAAATTAATTTTGCACAAGTAAATCATTCGTCTTTAATCTCTCTATCATTTAATAATTATAATTATTTTTTATTGTTTATTTTTAATAATATTTTATCCATATTATTTAAAACTAACATAATTTTAACATATTGACAAATTAATAAAATTAAAAATAATAAATATAATTTACTAATCACATATAAAATATAAAGAAATTTTTTACACTTTATTTTTGTCTTTTAATATAAAATATTCTTATGTTATCAAAATGTTAAATATTAAAAAGTGGTTTACAACTTCGAAATTAGGTTAAATATTTAAATATTTTATTTTATTTATATATCAATTTTAAATAATTTTATTATTTTATATAAATAAAATTAATACTTTGAAAAAATAATTTTTTAGCATTATACAATAATATTTCCTACGAATATTAACTTGCTTTTGTTGGCGAAAGTAAATTGAATTTAATAATTATTTTATTAAAAACCCAATTTTTCTAAAAAAAAGAGTTCGCATGGATCGGTGGGAAAATAACTACTAGTGAAAAATGATTTCTATTGAAAGAAATAGTTTCATAAGAGTTGGAGGGTAAATTAATTGTTGATAGAATTCAAATTCTACTCCAAAAGTGTCCAAATATAGGAGGAATTTGTTTCCTCCAAAAAAAGAGTTTCTTCATTTCTTAGTGAAATAAAATTTCAACAAGAAATGTTTTCTTATTGGTAAAAAATCCACAAAATAAAAAAATTCTCCACAAAAAAAAATAAGTTGAAGTATCCAAAAAATGCCCATATTGAAAAATGCATCTAAGTACCCAAATTTTAATGCTCTACAATGACAAACATGGACAATACATATTTTTGACTCAGACCCCCAACCTCTCCTCTCCCCACCACCACCACCCCTGTCCCATGTCCCATGTGTGGAATGGTTAGACATTTGACAATGCTTTGAAGCAATCATTCTCACATTTAAAACACAATGAGGATAACAATGAAGATGGATTTTAGCATACTAAAAAATTCTTGAAGCATTCTGTAAAATTAAAATGAGACAAACATGAAATAAGAGTATAAAGGCCTTCAACCACTCCAGCAACATAAAAGAGTTACAAACCAGAAATATGAGTGTACCCAAGGCACTCCAGTAAGATAAAAGGGCTATAAATTGATATAAGTGTTAAAGAATAGTCCTACATAGATTAGTGAGTATAAAGATCTTGAATTTATTAGGCAAGAAAGAAATTTCCTAAGTTGGCTAATCATTTTGGGATGGTCTTGGATCCAACTTCACATGGTATCAAAGCCATGTTATAGAATAATCCACATGTAGAGTCACAAAAGTGGGCATTAAGGGTGAGTGTTATAGAATAATCCCATATGGATTAGTGAATACGAAGATCTTGAGTTTATTAATTAAAAAAGAAGTTTCCTAAGTTGGCTAATCATTTTAAGATGGGTCTCGGACCCAACTTCATAATAAGAGTATGCAAAGTTGACAACTACAACCAAGGAACAATGGAGGTAAAAGGTGGGAATTGGAAGGGGGGCTTTCTGCCAAGAGAAAAGAGTCCAAGCAATGTAAGGATGTATCTTAAAACACCAGATACTGAGACATAAAAACAAAACACAAAACCCACTTTTATTTTTCAAGATACAACTCAGTTACATACATTGACACATACATTCATACATGAAAGAGTTAGAACCATAATTCATAAATCAGTTTCCTCATTCCAGCCACCTAGACGCCCTAAATTGTAGATTTCTGATGATTTCTGGAGCACAAGGCCTTCACTGTGGTGAGTAAGTCGTACTTAAATTCCTCTGCACTGAAGTGCCGCCTTGGAGCAAGCTTGATGTAGAGATAGAAGACCAGAGAGGCAATGGCAGGTCCTACCCAGAACACCCAGAGATCATCCCAGAGGTGGCCTCCGTGAACGAGAGCCGGGCCAAGGCATTTCGCAGGATTCATGGATGCACCGGAATACCCCTTTTTGTTAGTGACAGTCAAGGACACGAAAGTCAAGAGCCCCAGCACTGCAGCCACCTGTATTAAGACCATGGCTGATCCGTAGGCTCGGACCTGCCGACTGTCAAACGTGACGAAAACAGGCCCAAAGAGGAAAAAGAAGGTACAGATGATTTCAAGGCAGAGACCTTGGCTCGTCTCGACTCCCACAGCCATGGGTCCTTCTGGACCTTGTATTGGCACCCTGAGAGTGCAGCCACCGAGTAAGAATTTCTCCTCAACGGCATGGCCTACCGCCGTCTTCAGGGCGACTGCAGCGATCACAGCCCCGAAGCACTGGGCATTGATGTAAATGGCCGCTCGAATAGGGGAGATGAGGCCTGCAATGGCCGACGAGAAGGTGACTGTAGGGTTTAAATGGCCTCCAGACAAGGGGACAGTGGCATGCAGTATTATGGCAATACAGGCAAAAGAGATGAATGCGTTTAGTACGTTGGGAGTACTGGTGTCAGTCTCGGAGGCTGACATGGCGATGGCGTCGAGGAAGAAGACGAGCACGGCCGTGCCAATGAGCTCCGTTACAGATGCTTGCCACACCTGAGAAGCAATAGAACCACCATGGAACCAGTTGAGCAAAAACATGGCCATGCATGCATCAAGAATGTTTAAACGAGAATCAGCAAAGTAGATAGCATATTTCATAGTTTTCTCTGAAACCCACCTGTGAGGAGACAAATTCGTCAAAACCCAGCCTCTGAGAGAGCAATTGCCTGAAAGTTGCAGGACGAGGACCGTTTTCTTCGCCTTCCAAACCTGATAGAGTGGCAGACATTCTCTGCTTCTCCGTGTCTTTCTCTTCTTTTTAACTGGGAGAACTGGATGGGTGTGAGGACCACTTAGGGTTTGCATTTATATAGAGAAAAAGAGAGAAAAATAATTGATCGCCATGGACACTGCTCCCCGTCCACTATCTCATCGAAAATATTCTCATGTTGACGATTACGCGCTACTCAGCCACTAACAGTCAATTCCATTAAAGTGAAAGCTCCTTCTTGATCAATGCTTTGTCGGAGAGAGACAGTGAAGAGCCCTCACTGTTTAAAGTCACTATGACATCACTGTACCATAAAAACAATTTCCCATTAATGAAGATCAACTTGACCATAAAAATAATCACGTCTTTAACGAAGGCTCAACTCCTAAGTCAGTTTGATAATCTTAACCTAGATATGTTAAAAGCTCTTCTTGCATCTATGCATTGAAATAAAAATAGGAGAAGAGTAAAATAAGAACTGAAATAACTTTCCTGTCATATAGTGACAATTACACCAATTTTTAAGACAAGCTCTCATATTTGACACATCCAATAATAATGTGTACTTTGCCTCTTCCTAAAATATATCGGAATGGCATTATCTTTAAACACAACTCAAAGCAAAATTTTATGGAATTGTAGAAGCAGGGATTTTGTTTTAGATCAAGTCGGTTCCATTATATTTATAATTCTACAAAAGTATTAAAGGATAGTCTTACTTAGATCAATGAGTAGACAAATCTTGGATTCATTACTCGGAAAAATATAGTTCATAACTTAGTTATTTTAGGATGGGTCATAGACCTAAAATTTACTTAATATTAAATTACTTCTTCTTATGTAGGCTTTAACCCAAACTATCTATTGGAGTCACAAAGATGGCTGACATGTGAGAGAGAGTATTAAAACATAATTCCAAATATATCAAATAGTATAAAGATCTTATGTTTATTAATTGAATAAGAGGTTTTCTAAACTGACCAGTCGGAGATCAGCCTGGGACCCAAAATTCATTTAGCATAAGAATAAGTATTGATACATGGGCTTCCACCAAAACTATCAACATGTAGGAGTTACAAAGATGGTTCACATGTGAAAAAGAGTGTTAAAAATTTTCAGTTTAGTAATTAAAAAAGATGATTTCTAGTTTGACTAGTCATTTTTAATAGACATTGACCCAAACTTCCCATAAACTACTCATATTGGGAGCATGGTATGATGGTAATTAGGCAGGTATATGCCTATCATCTGAGTAGTTCAAGACATCTTTCTTTAAAGGAAGTATGTGGGATAAAGTGCCACAAAAAAAAAAGATCGTGAACTTAAACCAATTAACATTTAGTTTAAGAGAATGGTAAATATATAATTATGATTCTATTTATAAAAATAAATTCCTAACCATGATAACTCTGGATATTCACACAAGACTAAACATTACGAAATGATTTCTTTCCCCCTTTTCTCATAAAATTTTGTTTTGTTTTCCTTAGGTTGTGTTTGGAACACAAAAAAGTGGAGAGAAAAGAAAAGGAAGAGAAGAGAAAGAGAAAGAGAAAAGAGATTTATTTTCTCTTGTTTGGATGCCCTTGAAAAATGAGAGAGAAAATGAAAGAGAAATGCAGTTTCTTTTATTTCGATACACATGAAAAAGGAAAAGAAAATTAGTAATATTTTAAAATTTTGATGATTAAAATTTGCTCTCAAGTTTCTATTTATTTTGTTTTCTCCCCAAATTCCATCATTTTGTAAGAAAAAATTTATTAACTAAGAGATAAAGTGATTTTCTCTTTTATTTTATTTTCTCTCAATGATTCTTTGCTGCCAAACAACAGAAAATACCTTTCTCTCATTTTCTTTTCTTTTCTTTTCTTTTTTGTGGGTTCCAAATAGGCCCTTAGAGTTACACCAGAAAAGGAAAATGTCTTCTCCCTCCATATGGATAAGTCGAACTAACTATCAACATTATTAGCATACAACCAAGGTGGCTCGTATCATTTCTAATAATGTATGGGCCAGTCAAATTTCGACACGGTATGTCTGATGCACAATAATCATCAGCTTTGTGGAGTCTTCGTAAAAGATATTGTGTCACGTTGGGATACATAAAAGTCTAGCCCGTGTCGGTGATATGCCCACCTCTTCGAACAAGGGAGAGGCAACCACTCACTCTCCACCAAGCATCTTTACATGCTCTCCCTTCTCAGGAAGGGAAATGGGAACTCAATTAATGGTTTGAAGTTGGCAAAGGAATCACATAAATACATCAAGTTTTACTATAGAAGGTGATGAGACTAGACATCTAGTTTCGATTATTAGTTTGTTCCATCTGTCTATTAGTTCATTCCCTCGAGCAGAAGAAACAAATGTTGGCTCATCAAAGCCTTGCAGGAGGAAGAAATAAGTTAAAAACCAATCGCTTTCTACTTGAAAATGAATGATCTAAAATGTGGAATTCCTGATAAAAAGGTTTCTAGAATGTAGGAGAACTGGAGATCCATAAAGACATAATAAATGATGTACAATTTGTAATTCAATTGTAAGTAAGTTAGCTATTAACTGTGGTAAGCAAATAAAAGGTAGAAGCATTAGTTTTACATACTGCTAAGACCTAAAGAATTTGTATAATGTAGTTAACGAAACATAAGTCTAGCAAAAGAGGGTATGTCTACCACTTATTGTGGATGTTTTAGGGTATAAGAAATTTATAATTGGAATGGGAGATATTGGTTGAAAAGAGATTCCTAATAAACCTAGGGCATGTTTGGAACCCACAAAAAATAAAAGAAAAGAAAAAGAAAAAGAGAGATAGTTATTTTTTGTTGTTTAACAACAGAGAATCATTAAGAGAAAAGAAAATCACTTTCTGTCATAGTTGATAAATTTTCTTTCACAAAATGATGGAATTTAGGGAGAAAAGAAAATAAATGGAAACTTGAGAAAATATCTTATTCATAAAAAATATAAAATATTGTTAATTTTCTTTTCTTTTTCATTTTTTATTTGCATATAAAGAAGAGAAAATAAACATCATTTCTTTTCTTTTCTTTTCTCTCCATTTTTTTATGTTCCAAACACTGCCCTAAAGTTCAATAAATGGATAAGAAACCATTTAAGTACTTTTTGGATACAAAAAAGAATAAAAAAAGAAAACATAAATATGCTACAATAAATTCTTCAAATGAAAGTTATGTAAATTTATATTGTTAATAGTTATAGAAAGTATATCATGGAACGATTAAGTCTTATCTATTTTAGAAGTACCGCACTTTTAATTTCATTAAGCATCAAATTTTAATTGAATGACTTAAATTTTAATTCTTTATAGCCTATACCTATTTCTTGTCATGTGCAAACTAATGATAGTCTTGTAAATACTATGCCTTTTCTAAAGAAGAAAAAGTTCGGTGCAGCTTAAGTTTATTGAACTTGAGTTCGACCTCCTTTCCCTTCTAAGTTCAAACCAAATGCTTGAATCGTTTTTGTATTTCTAACGTCGTAGCTCTATGAAGTTTCGTGAGTTAAGTTTCGAATGAGTTCAAGTACAAGTTAATTGCAATTTAGTAAAGGTTTTGTTTCGATCTTTCAAAGGGTTTTTCAACTTGAGAAAGAGATTTTGATTAACCCTTCTCTATACATACATGCACATACTCATTATATTATGGTGTAGCTACCTTAATTACTCTTTTAAATGTCATAGTACACCTAATTAGATAGTACTGACATTAAGCTAATTAAATGCATCTCTTTTAGCTCACAACCCATTTCCATAATTGGTTTTTCCTCTTCAAGTAACTGAAAGGATAAGCAAAATGCATCTTTCTGATTGCCAATTTGTTCAAACTGAGAGGCTCATCTAATATTAAACTATGTATATCTTTGTTCAAATCAAACGGTTAACCATAAAAAGTGTAAGCATTTTTTATTTAAATTAGCTGTTTGATTTGAGTCACATCTGGTATAATTGTAAACCCCAGTGAATCTGTTAATAACTACTACTAATTATCTTTTATGCTTTTTCTTAATGTTTCATGGAAAAATTCAGATTTGCCTTAGGTTCTTATTAATTCCAAATTTTTTTATGTTCTTGAACATTCTCATGTTTCAGGTTGGATAACCAAAAGGAAATCAAGCATGAAAAGCTGATTACCAGAGGATAAAAGTATACAACAGAGAGGAAATTGTTCCCAAGTCTGTTCTAGTTGACAGTCTCTTTCACATAAAACATATCCAACAGAAAGAAAGTAGGTTCTTATCATCCATTTTTGTGCAAATCTATCCAACTTAATGTTTCTCATCAACTACTCTAACCAGAAGATGACAATCAAATAGTAAATTTAGAGAGAGAGAGAGGCAATGGTAGTTGAGAGCCAATAACTAATGACAGTCGGTCAGCCAATTATGGAAAGAAGATAACCACAGTGGCCCATTACATTTAATCTCCAATTACCCTTGACATGACTTCAGAAGCTGCTGGGACCTCCTGTGACTGCTAGAGGGGATTGCTGGCCATGCAAGCAAGCAAGCAAATACACTTTGCACTAGAAAAGCCAGAAGGATCTGTCAGGGTTCACTGAAGAAGAACAGCAAAAAGTGCAGTTGCTTTTCAATGCAAGTTTCTTCTTCCAACTGCCTTGGCGGTCTCTTTTATTCTTTTAGGAAAGCTGCTGGACTACTTCGGTGGAAGCCATAAATGGGACCATCTCCATCAAGGTAGAAATACAAATACCCATCTTTCTTTATCAGCTTCTGGTAAAGTAACCAGGCAAGGGACCTGTTTCAAGAGGAAATGGGCAGCAATGGCTGTCATCCTCCTCCCTTCTATCTGCCTTTTCGGCTTTCAACAGCTTGTAATACTGCATTTGGGAAAAAATGAGAGGAAATATTCACCAATCAATTGTGCGGAAGCTGCAAATGGGAAGATATGTTTATGATCTTTTAATTAGGGGACCACCCTTGAAGCTTCATTCTGTGGTTATCAATCGATTGGTAGTTCACAGTTGTCAGTTTTGAAGTTTAAGAAGGCAATGAAAAGTTTAGTTTTATCCCTCCGTGTTTCAATACTGCATTTGTAATTCTTGTTTCGAACCCCAAATGGAATCCTAAATCTAATTGAACAGCTAATCTAGATTGAGAATAAGTGATATTATATTCATGAAAAGATCATGATTCTCTGGCTTATACCAAATCTCTGTTCCAGAAAATATTCTCTGACACATTATGTCTAACTTATAAAAGAACAAAAATACTTTTTTGACATGAGATCATTGATTAAACAGGGGGAAAATGTGGGATATCATTTTCAATTCAATACATGGCTAAAATTTACAAAATGAGACAGAAAAGACAAATTGCTTTGAAACTAAGACAACTAACAATTAACCCGGGGAAGCAGCTACAGATGGGCATATAGTAGTACTCTGAGAGGCTCCTCTACCACTGGTCAGTGAGAGGAAGCCACTGACAATAATGGAGCAAGTTCATCTTCGTACAAGTGCTCCAATCAAAACCATTGGACACGTAAAAAAACCATTTTATCGTTTCTGTCTGCTTCGATAAACAGATGTTGATGTATTTCTTACTTGCTCCCAACGTAAGATCCTAGCTTTGAAAGGTCTGGAACCCAAAATGACAATTCAGAAGACCCAGTTGAAAACATAAGACTCCCAGGTGCCCATTTAATAACTGGAGGTTCAGTTTCTGTACTCAGCCAACTAGTAACCTGAAAGTGCAGTAAATAAGAAAAAGATCTAAATAATTGTGTATGGAGGCTTCAACTGGAAAAGTCAAAATTGAGGCATGAGGATTTGGTAATAATTTTGCAATTATTACAGATTTCTGAACCTACCTCTTTGCCACTTCTTATGTTCCAAGCATAGACACTACCATCACCTGAACCTGCCAAATATTTGACCAATTTTTAAGAATAGAGAAACAAATAAAAAGGCATCCCCCACATCATTAGCCAACTTGATATCAATGAGCCTCCTTTTGACTATAGCACTATCACTATGAATTGAATCATATGTAATGAAAAGGAATGAAGTTCTAATTAGTGGAAAACTATAGCCAGACTACTTGTGAACACTACGTTCTTAAATGCACCAATTATTTCACCAGGAATGGACTGGAACAACATGTTACCTGATATAACATACATCCCATCAGGGCTGAAAGATGCCTCCAAAGTTGCACCACTCGAGACTGGCTTAACATTATAACTAGTAATCTACCAGACAAAGAAAAACGAATAAAAAGAAAATGTAAGACACCTCCACTGCACCATAACTGAAAACACACTTTAAAGTAATTCTTCATAACCAGGTAGTCATAATTGTCACAGATTGCACTGTTACATAAATATTTTCATTCAAGGGGCATAGGATCTCTAAGTGTAAACCTAGAAAAAAATGTGATTCATCTGTAATTTCATATGTAAATAAGGGCAAACGTGTCCTCACAAGTGTAATTTGACATGAACATTACTAAGAAAGCAAACACTACACCTAGCTCAAAATGAAAAAAATATGACTCCCTGTTTTGCCATGAAGCATTCTTCTGCTCTGACCCTTAAGTTTTTCTTCAAATTCCAATTTTAAGTTGTTTCAGACAAAAATAGAGCAAAGTAGTAGTATCTTTCTCGATGACAATTACACTACAAATTATTCCTGAAACTAAAAGTTTTAGCTACAATACAACTATCTAAGGACTTGAGAAGTGTTCAAATGGTCAGAGACTCACAGTTGTTCCTCTGAAGGAATCAAGTACAGCAACATGCCCATCAGAGGTAGTCAATAGCATAGATCTTCCATCATTACTAAATTTTACCACATTGGCTTCAGAGTAGTCTCCTCCAGCAGGAAAGACATCAAAAGGACCCTGAAGTGGACAGAATTTCAAACTAGTGTCAAATCAGAATGGTTTCCAAGCTTCTTTCATTAAGCCCTATCAAAGTTCACTCTGACAAAAAAAAAACGATGGTAGGAGTAGAGCATTCTTAGTAATTTACCGTTTTCATGAGTTTGTAAATAACCACACACCTATCAAAATGGTACCATTTGTGGCCCTTTTTAAGCTTATACCAATATGTAAACATAAAAATGAAGAACCAAAACTATAAAAATAAAGAAAGGAAAATTGATAAAGGAGACATGAATATCATAATTTTTCTATCATGTCTCAACCTACTAGAACATTTCTACATTATCCTGCATATAGGAAGAAAAAGAAGCATGTGAGATACATGAATAGGAAATGGAAGTTACTTTATCCAGGATAGATTTGAAACAGCTCAGAAACCAGATTTTCTCTTGAGACACATGCAACAGAAGCAATAAAAAAACTGATATTATCCATGATTCTCCGTTAACAGCAAACTCAATGCTTCCTACTTCACAATAGACAAACTTGTGTTTCTGAGTGTGATTTCCCAACCTCCATGAGTATATGTTCTATGACACCTTGATGAACTATTATTCTTTAAATGAGCATGGATATTCCCACCTTAAATGCCCTTATCAAGAAACTAATACTCACACATGAATAAAGTGAAAGGAGAGGATATCGTTGTGTGAACAAACTGGTTACACTCAACAAACTGTCCAGAGGGGTTAGACAAGAACATGGACTCTCAAGAAAACTAAACAAACAAAATAAAATAAGATAACAAGGTTCCTTGCATGTTAAAAAATTGATACCCAATCAAAATGCTAGGCTCCAGAAAAGATAAAATAAAAGTACGATGAGTATAAGTAAGGGGCAGGGATGAAGACAGAAGAGGAAAGAAAAGAACAGGAGGCAGAATATATAAAGAGGAGAATGGTCAAACTCACCAACTGGTTAACCTTTTTTTCTTTTTTGATTTATTACTTTAATTCAAAGTAAATTTCATGAAATTAGACTTCTGCCCATATTACCTCTAGACCCAGATCTAAGAGATAAGATATCACATATATGTTCCTCAAGTAAAACACATAATAACTTCTAACAGGCAATAATAAGGAAAAACGTGTACGGTGCATTTCACTAACCAACTCAACTTATTGTCTATTGATAGTAGAAATAACATACATCAGTACTAAGGAACAGTGAATGATTAACAGAATGGCGGAAAACAAAGTATGATGACTATTCAGAGAGAATAAAAAGAAACAGGAAAAAGCCCATATCCCTAATTTTATTCCAGAAAGTAGTAAATACGCACTTTTTCGTGTTTACGAGCATCAAACATTCTTATATGTCCTCCAAATGCTATTGCAAAGACCATCCCTTGATCATCATATGCCACTGCAGGTCTTCCTTGTACACGTAGAAGGGTCTGTTTTGCATATACAGCATCAAACTCAGGAACTAAAGTGTTAATACATACCAGAATGAGCTCGAAACAAGCAGGTGCTACCTGACATTTCTCAACTCGTTGATCCCAAAGTAAAACAGTTCGGTCAAGCGAACCAGAGATAAAGCACTCCTTACGAGGGCATAGACAAAGTGAGACAACTCTAGGAAAAAGAGGTGCTAAAGTTATTTATTCTCCAACAAATTCTATTAACTGCCTCAAACAAGAAACTGCAAGGGTTATTTACTGTTCAAACACTACCTGTCATGGTGACCTTTAAAGTACCGCAAATACTTGTTGTCATGCAAGGAGAGCAACCGCAGTGATTCTGGATGAATAGAACTTGATAAAGTTTCCAACTCTCCCCCGACAAAAGAATTTTTAATTAGAGAAAAAAGTAATAATAATAACCCCATCTCTCAAGTTTGAATGGCATACCATCCCAGCCATTTTTAGATGAGTATATAACAGTTGTTGGATGAGCGGTGAAGCAAACCAAATCAACCCCATATTTTTTACTGTTAATGGTTTTCAAGCACCTGTTAACAAAAACAAATAAAAGTTAGCCTCACAACAGTAAAGAAGAGAGTGTGGACTCTAAAAAAAATGCACAAGGAGAAAAAGAGAAGCAATAGTGTTTTAGTGTTTGAATCATATTGATAGCAAACCTAAGGCCAGAAGGAAAAAAATATGGAGTATCACATCATGCATAGTCAGATGTGCATGAATACTTCAGGACAAAACAATCATTTCTGCATACAAGTATTGGATGTCACTGATTCACATATATACCTAGATTTCCATCTTCAGTTTTTCTTAACGAAATAATTTTTGCATGTACCTCATGACCTGTTCACTTCACTACCCACATCACTGGACCTTGGGAAAAATACGACTTTTGAGTTAATTAATGAACAAAATATAGTGTTAGAAAATATGGTAGGGTATATTAGAAATTTACCTATGTAATACTCTCTCTGAGTGACCAGGTGCCCTGTTAGGAGTTAGTCTCCAAGGGTGTTTTAATATCTGGTCCTTCTCTTATTTATTTCAAGTGTATTATGTACTGTTTTATAAGAGGACTTTTTTTGTCTTTTTAGTCCCTCTCTCACTTAAGTAATAAAACCAAATCAAGGATGGAGCTGGCCTCTATCGTGCAGCAGCCTACACACTGCTTTTCAACATCTTCTCCTTCCTCTCTCTTCTCTCTTCTCCTTCTCTTCCTTCTCCTCCTCCTATCTATTTGCCTCTATTTTCACATGGTATCAGACGGTTAGTTCAAGCTTGGGAGTTCCTCATGAGCAGATTTCTTCATTCTTCTCAAGATTCAATTTCTTTTGAAATTTGTCCTGCTAAATTAATAAAGGTTAGATCTTTCCTATTGTTTCTGCCATAACCGTCTGGTTAATAGTCAATGTTGTTCATTGAGTTACTTATCATGATATTACTGCCCAATGAGGGTTAATTTTTTTACTTTTTGCCTCAAATACTGCCTGCCTCATCATCTCTATGCTTGTGTCAGCATAGAAACTGAAATTGGTTGATGATTTGATTGATTTACTTTATGAAATTGACAGTTGAAATCTTCCAGTATATTATTGAGAAGTTAATAGAAGCTTGAGGGTGTGAGACATCAATTTTATGCCCTGATTTGATATCTTTGGGGCCCACGATATGTGTAGGCTGAGTTAAGGAGGATTTACTTCTTGTTGATTTTGCTACTCCAGCATTGAGTACAGGCTGGTTTGAGCTTGTTGAGCAGTATAATGGCTGCATCTGCAAAAAATGTTGATCCTATTTAACCAATTGGGTGTTCAGATAGTAAAGACTCTCACTCAATCCAAATTACTTCGATTAAATTGAATAGACAGAATTATGTCAATTGGTCCAAATCTGTGCTAATATTTTTTAAGGAAAAAAGAAACGCAAAATACCTTAAGGATGATCTTCCTAACCCCCTATAACTGAGGATTGGGAAACTGAAGATAACCCAAGTTATGACCTGGTTAGTGAATAGCATGCAGCCCAGGTTTACTGATCAGGCTAATAAGTTGCGGAACTTCTAAAACAATGTGGAATTCACTGGCCTCTATTTTACCTCAAAAAAGTAACTTATACAAAGTATATGAGTTTTACATGAAATATTTCAGTTTGAAAAGAGGTGAACGATCAATTACTGATTACTTTACACTGAAATGTGAGGGATTTTGCAAGAGATAAGTGTTTTTCACCCGTTTACAATTAATGTTGATGAATTTCATAGGGAGAATTCTGATTCAAGTGGCTCAATTTCTTGATGGTCTTGAACCAGAATATGATGTTGTTCGAGCTCAATTGTAGTTAAATGATGATGTGTCAACTCTTGAACAAACTTTTAATCGTGCGGTTCATACTGAAGGGGAAAGATACTAAGGTTGTTGATACAACTGCTCTAAATCTGAATTATTCCCCGAACAGGTTCAAGTCCTCCCCTGATTGTGGAGGCAATGGTGGGGGTCATGGAAGAAATTTTTCCACTCGAGGTTGTGGACAAGGTGATAGAGGAGATAGAAAATGTTTTCATTGTGATCGGACAAACCATTTCTCAAATCGGTGTTGGAAGAAGTTTGGTAAACAAGCAATGGGAAATCGTCATTTGTTGAAGTGGGACAGACCATGTTATTTCATATGAATGTACCCAAGTTGTATTGGGGTGATGTAATTCTTACTATGTGTTTTCTCATCAATAGGATGCATTCTTCTGTTCTTGGGGATAAAATAGCCATACAACTTTTACTGCCTTTTGTTCCATTATTCCCATTATCTCCATGTGTATTCGGATGTGTCTGTTTTGCAGGTGTTTGGTCTTTCTAGAGATAAATTGTCTCCTCATGCAATAAAGTGTATTTTCCTGGGAATTCTTATACACAGAAGGGGAATGTTTTTATCCTCCTACAAAGAACACGTTCGTATCTACGATATAACATTTTTTTAGGATACTCCCTTCTTCGCATCCTCAAACATAGATGTGCTTCCTTCTTCTACGACAGGTGCAGAGTTAGTTATTCCTACACTTATGGAGGATGTTCCAAGACCTTCATCTAATGTTATAGTTTAGAAACCATTACAATTATATCATCGACGACGGGTGCCCTCACCTCAGACATAAGTTCCCTCCCTCACATTGGATCAAGAAACCACTTCGTCTGCTGATCCAAAGGTAAGTGATTTATATCTTCCTATTGCTCTTCAAAAGGGTGTTCAAAAAGGTTTTCGTTATCCATTGTCAAATTTTGTTTCCTTTGATTCGTTGTTTGACTAATACAAAATGTTTACTTTATCTTTGTCTACTTGCACTATTTCTTCTTCAATGCAACCTGCTCTATCTTCTCCATATTGGAAACAGGCCACGGATGTTGAGATGGAGGCATTGTTGGATTGGGGGATCTGGCAATTGTGTGATTTTCCCCCATGTGCTACAGTTGTTGGATGTAGATAGGTGTATAAAGTAAAATATAAGGTTGATGGATCTGATACAAAGCTAGATTGGCAGCCAATACCCAAACTTATGGAACTGATGTTTTTGAAACCTTTTCCCTGATTGCCAGATTGTCTTCTGTTCGGATTTTAGCTTCTATAGCTCTAAACCAAGGGTGGTCATCGTCTTAGCTTGACGTTAAAAATTCTTTCTTGTATGGTGATCTGGAAGAGGAAGTTTATATGGATCAACCTCCTAGGTATGTTACTCAAGGGAAGATTACGAAGTTTGCAGGTTAAAGAAGGCTATATATGGTCTCAAACAAAGCCCACGTGCATCTTAGAGAAATTCAACCAAGTTGTCATGTCCATTAGATTCTCCAAGAGTCACCGTGGTCATTCACTTTTTGTCCTGAAGTTGTCATCCAGTATTGTGGTGTTGTTAATATATGTGGATGAAATCATATTTTTTGGCAATGATGTGACATGTATTGAGGAAGTAAAAAGCACATTTGGCAAAACATTTTCAAACTAAAGACCTTGGTCTGTTGAAATATTTTCTGGGGATTGAAGTGGCGAGAAGCAAAGCAGGTCTTGTGCCGACACAGAGCAAGTATGACATAGATATGTTACAAGAGTATGGATTATTGGGTTCCAAACCAATTGAAACTCCAATGGAAGGTGGGTATAACCTTCATGATGATCAGAGAGTTGAACTCAGTGATAAGATAATATATCACTAGCTAGTTGGCAAACTCATATATGTTACTGTTACTCGCCTTGACATAGTTTTTGTTGTCAGTATAGTTAGTCAATTAATGGAATGTCCATGTAAAATTCATTTGGAAGCTACACAAAGAATTTTGAGATATTTGAAAGAGTCACCTAAAAAGGGTCTTTTCTTTAAGCCTCATAATAGCCTAAGGATAGAAATTTTTTTAGATTAGATTATGTGGGTTCTAAACTGGATGAAAAATCTACCACAGGTTATTGTGTGTTTCTAGGAAGAAATTTGATAAGTTGGAAAAGTAAGAAGCAGAATGTTATAGCTTGATCAAATACTAAGGCTGAGTATAGAGTAATGGCTCATATTGTTAGTGAATTGGGTAAGATATGTGGTAAAAGAGTTGGATCTACACTAGGATGAACCCTATGACTATGTATTGTGACAATCGGATAGCTATATTCATTGCAGGGGATCCAATTTTTCATGAGAGAACTAAACACATTGAGGTGGATTATCATTTTATTTGAGATGCAGTAATGAGGAAAGAAGTTGTCATTCCATATGTTCTATCTAGTGATCAAGTTGGAGATGTGTTTACTAAAGATTTGGACAAACCCAAGTTTGTGATATTCTATACCAAGTTGGGCCTTATAGACATATCTGCTCCAGCTTGATGGGGAGTATTAGAAAAACTACTGAGGGGAATTCTGGTCTTTTCACATCAGCAAATGTTTCTAAAGTATACATATCTTGTTCTACATGTTTAATTATGTCACGAAACTTAGTTTCATGTGTTTTGATTATGTATAGTGGGAGATATAAGGGTTTAAGATAAGTGTATAAGGGCATTTTTGTACTTTCACCTTTTTCACTTAATAAATAGATGAGGGGTCAACAAGACTCTTCTCAAGAAGTCTCTCTTCTCATCTTCTTCCCCCTTCTTCTCTCCTTCAAATTCTCTCCTTATACTCTCTTATTTTTCGATTTGATAAGTTGTCTAGAAGTTTCATATGAAATATAAATTTTTTAAGAGTTTCCTAGGATTTTCTGTAACATTGCCTAAAAGTATCCCGTCCATTTTCCTTATCATTTCATACAGGTTTCTCAATAGAGTCTTACTCTGAATAGAGTCTTACTAGATTTTCTAGTTTTACTTTTATTACCTCATTTTTCTGGAGCATATCCGGTTACCATTGCTTGTTTTTTTCCTGTTTCTATCTTCTACATTGGAAACTATGGGTAAATCTACTGTTTTATAGAAAAGAAGGGACATTGTTCTGAAGAAAATAAGTTTTTCATCTGGAAATGAAAATAGAAAATTCCTGGAAATATTTTTTGAATGTTAACAGAAGATTCTCCTCTTCGTCACTAAAATGAATCCACAAATGTAAACAAGCAATTTTCCAAAATGCTGTGTGTAAATAGCTACTTTCCAATAGCAATATAAACAGACGCCACTTTTCTTGAGCAAGGGGACTTACAAGAAACTAAGCATAAATTGTCTGTGGGAACATCCTCTAAAAGTCATTAGCAAGAAGGCCTCTCAGATTGTAAAGACGTATCAAAGTACACAGAAGTGACTTTTCAAAAAGAGATAACGGAAGTACACATATGTGAAAGAATCAAACCCTTCCTTTGAAAAACATGTCATAAACTAAAGAAATGGAATAGACAGCTAGAGACAGAACCATACGTCGCATTTGCTGTATCATAAAGCCGAATAGATTCATCATCACTAGCAGTCACCAAATAATTGGATGCCCTATGAAAATCCATTGAACTTATTCTACCATTCTGAAAAAACAATTTAGCATCTCAGTAAATAAGCTCAAACAGGATAATGAAGCATGATTCAAGTTCCTTAGGTAGATAGAGCACCCTTTTAAAGTAGAATATCAAATAAAGACTTAAATGTAAAACTAAAATAGATCAAATGACAATAGAAGAATATTTCATATAAAATCAACACTAAATCACATCAAGCACAATTTCATTATACAGGAGCAGTCACTTGAGAACACTAAACCCTTGCTGCTCTTGAAAAATATATAATAGATGGCACAACTATCTAAGTGAAGCCCATTAAAAAAAATCAACTAAATTTAAATCAACAAAAGTGTAAAATAAAAAGAGGAAATACCTGAAAGATCTCCCATATCCTAAAAAGGCGTTGGTCAAATTTCATTTCTGTAAGACCAGCTAAGTAGCAAATATACTTCTCTTAGCCCCTTTGTTTACAGTATCTAGTAAATGCCACCCACTAAATTATCAAAATATCTTAAATGAGCCTATGAAAATATCGAAAAACCCTTCTATAATATTTTCATCTACGACATACCCATTAACCATTTTTATTTACTCAACCCCAGTGAAAGATGGCTATATGATGAAATCACCATACATGTTCATTGAATTATCAAAATACTTAAATATCATACTTCTATCTCTTTTTCAAATGAATACTTTTTATTTATTTTGACACAAAATAAAAGCTATATATAAACAGATTTGCAGGAGATGGTCGTGTTAGTTATCATTTAGTAGGAACCATCAATAAAATTTGGTTAATAGCTTTTCTGAACATGAAAGTTTTGCACATTAATCTATTAGATATCTTAAGAAAGTTATTTAGAGTATACCAAAATCTTACTAAATGGTGCTACCAAAATCCATTAAGGGAGTAAAACAATAAGGATATTGGTCCATTGTTTTTGTAGATATAAAATGTTTTATAAAGGCCTCCTTCAGATACTTTCCCCACTGGAAATGACAAATTAAGCAGATTGGGAACAATTTTACATAAGGGTTGTCAGAATATCTACCACAGTATCATTAACGACAATTTTATTGTCTATTACACAACAATAACCTAAAAGCAGATAAACAATGACTTGAGTTTATCATTAACAAATACAAGAAATTTTTTTAATACAAGAGTATGAAAGAAGACATTAGAATAGTGTAATCAAGAGCCATGAACAAGATGGATTTTGGCCTAGGTAGTGCCTTTGTCAAGAAATTCTGGTCTTAGTATCATGGTCCCCTTCCACCAAGAAAATGGAAGTTAAAAGCCGATAGTAGCTCACACAGGAATCCAGGCAAACCAATCTCATAGATAAATTTGGGCCCTAAATAGCTTCTTTTGAGACTGCACCCATGCTCAGTCAATCACCTATGTTACCCTGTTTCTAGGAGTATGAAGACTATCATAGATGCACATAATGAGGGTAGGGGTACGGAGTCTTTTTCAAAACATCCTCCACTTCGGTAAGACTTTTCTTTACTTATTTTACCAATACAAAAGCTTGGATCTACTAGTTACGTATAACTAAACCAACATCGGAAACCAGCTCTGCTAATTTCAAGTACTACTTAAGTCCCCTACACAGGGCAAAACTTCCGGAAGAATCTATCTCATTTTCCTTTTGAAAAATATAATCACTTAATTGTCCTTGTACGCATAAAAGCTGCTACCACTCTACAAGATCGAATCATGCTTCTGCAATTCCCCATTTTGACCAACTATTAACCCGCATTTGAGACTAAATAATTCAATGTTTTATGAATATTGATTCCCATGGCCCATTCGACGTTGCAATTTAGAAAGAAGTGATTTTAGCAGCTCGTCTCAAAATCCTTACTTCTAGTCAAACAAAAAAAAGTTAAAATCGATATCCAAGGTCATATACCCTCAATTTAAACTCTGAATTAGAAAATTCATGACCCAAGCACTATTCAGTACACATTTAAAATAAAAAAAAGAAGAAGAAGAAGAATTTGGACAAACTAAGAGAAACCACGTACATAATCTCTGAAGACCGTGCCAACTTCCATACTTCGCAAAATTTCATCCGTCAATTCCATTGATACCTTGTCCTCTGACTCTAGTTGCCCGCCTTCAGTCGAAAATTAAAATAAATTCAAATTTAAAAATAAAAAAGATCAAGGCCTCAAAACTAACTGAATAGACTAGGAAAAGAGAGAGAGAGCACTAAAACAGTTAGGATGGACTATGTTCCAGTTAACAGACCTGGCATCTTTCTTAGAAAGAGCAAATTAGTTGATCCCCGATCCCGGATATTGAATAAGAAGAGGCGAGTCGAACTCCAGCCGCGCAGCAGACGAATGAAGCGATTTTTTTGCAGTTTTTCCTCTAGTAACAGAAACCACCGTTGCAGAAACAATGTCAGACGTGACTCCGTTCCTGTGCACACGTGCGTCGGGTAACAAAAAGTGGACCGTTGAAGCGTCCCTTCGTTTTTGCAACCCTAATTTTATGGTCCTTCGAGCATAAAAAGTTCACTAGTGTTGAAATGAGAATAATGGCATCGATGTAAATTATTTTTATTTTTTATCTATTTCTTTCCTTAGGTAAAGATTATTGATGTAATTAATAAAATATTTAATATTATAAATACATATTAAGGGCGAGGATTAATCACGTCGCCTAACCCTAATCCTTCTTCCCTCTTTTCTCTCACTCTCACTCTCTTTGCCAATCCCTCTCATTTTCCTTCCTCTCTCACTCGATCATCATATCTTTTTTTCTCATTTTCTCTCTTCAACTCTCTTCTCCTTAAACTAGTTCAGTTATTACTTACTACATGAGATCCTAAATCTAACAAAGAGCTTGAAGAAGTTATAATTGATGGCATTGGGTGCGTTTTGAACGAATTTGACCGACCTGATTTTTTGGGGAAATGAGTATTTTCTTACCCCCACATTGTGAATTTAATACATAAATAAGGTGGGAATGTATTTCCAACCCCATTTTGAATTCGAGTTTAGTATTTTAAAACTAATATGCTTATAATAAAAATTATTTTTTTTATTATTAAAAGTCAATTGAATTTCCAAATTTATGATAGGTTGATGGGTTTTAGGTCAAGTTCATGGAATGGAGATAGGTTTTTGAAAACCCCCCATTGAACCAACCCATGCCTAGCATTGGGGAAGTTTCAAGAAAACCAACTCCTCACAATAAACCTACCCTATGACCTCATTTTATGTTGTACCTTGCCTTGTAATGGGGTTGAGTCTTTATTCTAGGCCTCACCTTTCAAACCTGCATTGCAATCTTGTCCTTAAACCTACCCAACGTTGGACCCCTCATGACCACTTTACTGAACCACATAAACGTAAGACCTCAAATTGGTGCCAATTACATAAACTACATTAAGGTCATTACATGGAAGGCCCATATGCTACTTCTAGGCTCGTTAGATGTATTTTCTTACTTTTTTACACCCATGAATAAATGTCATGTTCAAGGAATTTAATAAGACGTATCTCATTAGGCCAGGAAATTCTAGAAAAGCATTTGTAAGTGGAAATACGTTTTCAAGGATCATTAGTACCTATATTTCCAAGATATATATATCAAATTCTTACTTAAAAAATTGAATGTTTTTTTATGACAAGGTTTTCTAGTCATGACAGGACGAAAAACCATTAGCTGAAAGAACGTCAGGCTCGAGAGCCCTCTAAACAATCGAGCACTTACCTCCTCTTCATCCCATCAACACTTTTACGTCTTCCTCCTCTCATCTTGTCATCGATTTATAGGTAACAATCCCCTCTCTTCTATTCTCTCTTCTCTCTCCTCTCCTCCCTCTTCTCTCTTGATGGAGTTGTTGATAATGTTGAACTCATCTCGAACGATGAGGAGTCTCTGGTGACAAAGATTGAGATTGCTTGGTTTGGAGCTCAGAGCAGAATTTTTATGAGGTGTTTTTAGTACATGAATAGTAGAAAAGTATAAATTTTCTTGGAGTAGGATTCCCAAAGGAGAAGATAGTTACTATAGTGGAATCTAGATAAAAGAGGGTGATGAGTTAAACCATGAACTCTTGCCTTAGTTATTATGAGTTATAAAATAAGTTCTTGCAATAGTATTTGCAACCATTTTCTTAATTTCCTAATGTCGTGATTGTCTTGGAGTCTTGTAGATTTGGAGGAATGGTAAACAGGTACACGATACTTTGCATGGTTGCTAAGGTTTTACAGGGGTGACAATTGATAAAAATTCTAATTTAAGATACCCATAACACTCGATGCCCACTGCTTTCGCCATTCATCATGGCACCAAAAACATATTTCTTCACTTGCAAATAGCAAATAGAGATATGGTCTTTTTTTATCTTGTTTGACTAGAATAAGAGAGTTGAATTATCAAATTTATTTGTGGTGATGTCTGAACTATTTTGAAGTTAGGAACTTTTTGGGTTTTGTTATGTTGGACAGGGCTCGTTTTCTTGTTTACTATATGTGCCTTTTGACTTCTTGTCTTTGATATTATTTTTTATTCGTGGCTCAATTTGATTTTTTTCGTGGGGGATATGAACTAGCACAAAGAAACATTTGGAAGATCTCAAAGTAGTTGTCAAGAGCACTATGAAGTTGTGTGGTAAGTAGTTTTTTTCCTCTAGACATCCTTTTTGAGGCTTTGTGGAAAGATTTGCAGATTTTGGTGGATATGATTTCATTCTTTTCATGGTTCTTCTTTTCTTTTTTACTTTACAATTTGTTTAACACGAAGCTTAATAAAACATGTTCAACATGTGAGGGGAGGCTTCAAGAAGTGGACCAAGAATATTTGTCCCTCACAATCCTTTATAAATGGAGTTTGACCAAATTCAATTTGCAAACAGAGAACCTCAAGAATTATATTTGCTAGCCATGTGCCTATGTAGACAACTTGGAGTTCACTAGAATGCTACAATGGAAGATTTAACTTGTAGAAGTCGAGAAAGATTTCAAAAGTATAATCATTTATCTACTTTTACAATCTTTCACTTATTCCTGGAATCAGAATGGGCAAAGAAGTATTGGATAATAGTCATATTTATAGTATGAACGAGTTATAGAAGAAATTAGAAGTACCCACATCATCCTTCTTCACTTGAGATGGATTGCCTTAGAATGGACTGGTAACCATATAGTAATCATGACATAACAGATTGTCCAAGATGTTCTTCAAAAGTATCTATATATCTGGCCTACAAAAATCATTTTTTCAAACATCTGGTGCAATTATTAGATTCTTCTAACATTAAATTTAGAAAGGGGTATAGCCTACATATGTAATTAGCATGAAAAAATATTGTTTTATTACTCTATTTTCCATGTTCATTACAACTTTGATAGGAATTATGTTGCTTTAAGTTGTTTATTTGTTATGCTTTTGTTATAATAATCAACTAACTTAACTCACACAAATTGGAGTCAAGGAATTAAAATAGAGTCTTTATCGGGTGTCTATATCAAGGTTATTAAATTATATAAGATAATCTTTTTGTTTCATGGGAAGCCCTAGTTCTGCAAGAGCATTTCAATGACAGCATTAATCAAACTCATTCCTTGCCAGTTGCTCTTCTCTCAAAATTGGTTTGGCACTATCCTTTCATTGATTTAATATTTTTCTTAATCTTTTGACTGTCTGAGGTAGGTTCCACTGCTCAAGTGAAGGTGATTTAGAGCTATGGTATCCAATTAGGTGGGCTCTCTTATGTCTTAGAATTTGTTGCTTTCTCTTGCTTTTTTTTTTTTCCAAGTTGTCTAAGATTAAGTCTTAGTGTCATTTTTTTTCTTTTGATTCATGCAATCATGAATTGGCTGCTTTGATTTGTAATCATGATATAATTGTAGAAGTAATAAATATTTGTGGAAGTGAGCATGTGTTGTCTTGTGTCCTCATCATTGCTTTAAAAAGGTAATTCTTTCATGGTATTTTGTCACTTACAGCTCAAGTGAACAAGTTTGCTAAAGCTATAAATGTTGTTAGGGGGTTGTTGGAATTACAACATTGAAGGTGTGATTCCCTCCAATTTATGCCCATTTGGTAGACCTTTGGCATTATTGGCTGCTTTACCTATTTTTTATTGCAATATCTTGCTCTAGATGAATTGTGGAGATTTGAGTTAGTAAAAGGTTTGATGGGCTTACACTGCTTTTGTTCTGCTTTATCTATTGAAAAGATGAATCATATTATTAACTGTTGGCTGGGAAGAATTTGTATTGCCTTGTCAACATGGATATGTACATGAGTTTTGGATCCATTTATAAGTGGTTTAATGTGATACTATGTTCTCCAAGATTTCACCATCTCTTATATCTCATATTTATCTTATCTTGGCAATCGTTCTTTTATTTTGTTATTTTATTTTTATGTTTGAGTGGTAAGTTCTCTATGTTTCATGAATTAGTCAATGAACCTATAAACGAACAGAAAAGCTTTATGAAAATTTTGACAACATTGAAAGGACATCAAAAGACTATCAGCGGTAAAGACTAGAACATTAACTGCTATAGGACAATCATTTAAACAACTGTCTTGTTTCATCATTGTTCTAATTCAAGGTTAATATCTGCAAATTTCTATACAAGATAAACATATACTTTGTAGATGCCTAAGATAAAAGCCTAAATTTTAGAATTGCATTGGAGCAATTGATGAGACTTACATAAAAACCCATATTATTAGCAAGGACACTACTAGGTTTTAGAATCGAAAACAATGTTTGTTACAAAATTTAATGGCAATTTATAATTTTAATATGGAGATCACTTTTGTATTAGTTGGTTGGGAAGCATCGACAATTGATACTAGCATTTTGATGCACGCATTAGATGTACCTAATGGGTTTGTTGTCCCAAGGTAATATGCAAGCATTATTTATTTCTTTATTGTACATGTTAGCGTTAGTCTTATTTATCATTGTTGTTATTTCATATTGTAGGAAAATACTACTCGGTAGATGTTGGGTATGTGATATTGCCTATTTTTTGGCACATTATCGTTCAACTAGATTTCACTTAAATGGAAGAATTATTCAACCATTGATATTCATCATTAAGAAGCACAATTGAGAGGAATTTTGGTATGTGGAAGCAACAATTTTTAATTATGGATCAAGCACTTCCACACCCATACAAAATTCAAATGAAAATTGTCATTGCATGTTGTATTATTCTCAATTATATATATATATATATATATCAGATCGCAATGATGAAGGGATTGAAAGAAAGGAACCAATAGAAGTTATTGGGGATGATGCAAAATTTGGACAAAATAAAAAAGATGGAAATGGTTTGGAGGAAGAAACTAATTAGTTTACAGTCTTAACATCAGGAAGTCGAAGAAATGAACAAACTGAATTAGCTAACCATATTCGTAATAATATAGCAGCTCAAATGTGGGGTAATATGTAGAGTGGAATAGTTGATTTAACATGACCAATTTTTTTAGACAAAAAAAGTATTAAAAATTTTTATTTGAAATCTTATTTTACTAAAATTTATTGGATAAGTATGGTAATGCATTAGAGTAATTGATAATTTTCATATATTTCCTTGGAAAATAAACTAATAACTATAAGGAAATTTTAAAAAAAATTGATATAATTTTCTAGTAAGGCACTAATAGGACTTTTTACTAAAGGTTTCTTGAAAATATATATTCCCAGAAAAGGATTTCTAGCTTTTCATAGGATACAAAATTTCAACAAAGGCTACTAATGGGGCCTTAGAGTTATAAAACACATACGACTAATTGAACTTGATTCAGTGCCTTTGTCCAAGTTAACCTTTTAATGGGATATATACTCAAAATCTACTTGACTAACCCCATTTGCTAGATTGACCAACCAATGAGACAAATACATGATGAGTCAGACAGATCTCTATTGTTTGGGGAGATTCCCTTCCATGATGTAGCAAATGGGAGGGTAGCGGCCTTGCCCTATCATCTCTCTCGTCAATGCTTCCTAATCTTCTTATAAATGTGAGGAGAGTTCTTAATAGATATATAATTTTTTAAAATTTTTTATTTAAAATAATGTCAATGTCATGCTAATGTTAAGTGTCAATTGGTCTAACTAGGTCATTCCTCTAGATTGGTTTTTATAACATTGGTACTTTTGGTTTGAGCATTTATATATAAAATGGATTTTCTATTGCTCTAATAGGAAATAATAGAAACAATAAATTCAAAAAGCAAAAACACAAGAAAACTCGATAAACAAAATTTATTTTCCAAAGAAAAAATCGATAAAAACAATTTTAATTTTTCTTAACAACACAAATGGTTCCTTGATAGGGCATCCAACAGGTCAGTTCCCACATGATAGGAAACAATGGTTTGTTCTAAGTTACTTGAGTTACTTTTTATTAAAAGAGAAAGTAAATGTGAATGTACTATAAATCTTGAAATCAGGATAGTTGAATGTGAATATTATTAGTACTTAAAAGGAATGAATGATTTTACAACTTTTTAAAAGTATTTCTGCCTAAAAGAGAAACTTTTCTTAGGGGATTCATTTTCAAATGGGAGCACTAAAGAAACCTACCTAACATCTCTCTCCAAAGTATGCTATACTATAATACAACACAATAAGAACTCTTTAAATGGATATAATTATGTTTAAAAACCCATTAAATATTGACCACCACCACTAGTTTCTTCAACTGTTTGTCATGTGGAAAAGACAAGTGTTTAGTAGTTGATGATTCCTAATGCATTAAAAATCCCCACCTGATAAGATATCCCTTATCAGTAAGCACAGGTTTAGGTAAATTAATTTGAGCTTCTTTGTTAATTGACTCTTATAATGATTAGCCACTTTGAAAAAACTGCATTGCACATGGAATGGAAGACTGCTTCCAAAATCCCTTTCTAGACCTAACCTGCCCGTGTAGAGACCTCAAATTTCTGCCAGGAGAGAGAGAGAGAGAGAGAAATTTCTGCTAGGAGAGAGAGAGAGAGAAATTTCTGCCAGGAGAGAGAGAGAGAGAGAGAGAGAGAGAGAGAGAGAGAGAGAGAGAGGGAGAGAGAGAGAAGAAGAAGAAGAAGAAGAAGAAGAAGAAGAAGAAGAAGAGGAGGCCAAATGAGAGAGAGAGAGAGAGAGAGAGAAGAAGAAGAAGAAGAAGAAGAAGAAGAAGAAGAAGAAGAGGAGGAGGCCAAATGAGAGAGAGAGAGAGAGAGAGAGAGACAGAAGAAGAAGAAGAAGAAGAAGAGGAGGAGGCCAAATGAGAGAGAGAGAGAGAGAGAGAGAGACAGAAGAAGAAGAAGAAGAAGAAGAGGAGGGGGCCAAATGAAACTTTACTTAACCCAATAACATAGAAAGAGGAGGCAGAAGATATTCAGTAGATGAGAACTCTTATTAACCAAATGAGACTCTGATGAACCGCTAGATAACAATGCAAGAAGCAGAGATATTCAATTTTCAAATTATGAAACCTTTTATAACAGTATACGAAGCTCAAATTTGAAATAATCACTTCCCAGACCTTCAAAAAGAAAAAAAGAAGAAAGAATTACAGCAGATGTACAGAAAGCTCACAAAGACTAATTCACATCACAGGAAATGCCGTAGGGCCCAAATCCACCCCATCGGCACTCGCCACCGAATCCCGACCTTCCTCGGCCGACGCCGACTTCTTAATAAACTCTATACAATCAGCGAACGCCTCGCTATTATACGTCTCCTGCGAGTAATACCCACGACGAACTCCGCCACCGCTGCTGCCGCTGCCGCCACCACACGCCGCCGCACTGTGTTGTGTCCCTTTAGAAATGGCGGACAACATAACCAACCGAAAAACCACCTCGCGAAACCTGTCCAGAAACGACATGGGCGAGGCGCGGCTACTCCTCCTGCCGAGCTTCGGCATACAGAGGACTCCCTTGATGCTCTTCCCTACTCTCCCTCTCGTCTTCCCGCTGCCCCTACTGTAATCCACGTCTTGAAACGTAGCGGACGTCATGTCCATCTGCATGGGCAGGCAGGGGTCGTGACTCGTGACTCGGACTCGTGAGACTTATAATAACGACGGTGGCGGGCCCCATGTCAACCACTGAGTTGCACGCACATGGTTACATGTGCGGGTGGTCAATAAGTCAAACAAGAAACAGTTTTCGGGATTCATTCAATTCACGGAGGAGAAGGGCAGGGGAGGCGGCGATGGGCTAAATGAATAATGAAAGAGATGGGCGGTGAATCGTAGTGTTCGCCTCATCTGCATGACAGAATCTTCGCCGTGGATTTTTTCATTTATTTAAAGCTTCTTTAATCTCTTTCTCTTTGTTGTTGCGACTAGTTTAGAAATTAGATTCTATAATTTTTTTCGCCGAGGAGTGATTTTAACTATCATGGTTTCGCGACAGGAAGAAGAGTTAAGCCTTCTCAATGGAGGATTTTTCATCTTTGCTTTGAAATGGATCAGAAAGTAGCTCAGGCCATTCACATGGTTGCTACATGGTTTCCGGTTTCGCAAATGGAGGGGATTTAAATTCAGTGCCCATGGACCGAAAGAAGAAGATTACAGAGAATTATGAAAGACAGCCAATCCCACTCCTTCTGAAACAACTCACGATGAAGAGCTACCGATGTTTTCTTCTGTAAGTCTAATGACGAGGTCATGTTTCTGAAGCTGTATCAAGTAGGGAATCATTAAGGTTGGGAAGGGGACCACTGGAGTGGCACCAAAAGGTGGTAACTCCATGTGAATTTGAAGCTTGCCTTTCTTCTGTCTTCTATAGCTGATCAGATTATTACTTAACTACTGAAAATATAACGCGGAGAAGACACGAATGAAAACGATATAAGGAAGAGAGAACCTGGAAGAACTTCGAGTTGCGGGCAAGAAGAAACAAAGATTCGAAGATCATTAATAAATCTATTAGAACAAAATTAGACGCTGCCCAAAATTTCTTTTTCTACTGCAGGAATTTCCCAGAAAGAACATACTGAATCGTCCAGCTTCATCTCACGAGGTGTTCCCATCGAAGACCATCGAGGTCTAGTTTACGAGATAGGATCGTAATCTCTTTTTCTTCCCTTCGCTACATTGAATTATCAGTGCTGGCTGTAGAGCCTTTGATGCAGGACAAATTAGAGAGAAGAATTCAATGATAACGTGGGTTTCAGACTCCGAACTCAGTTTCAAAGTTCTAGCCTGCCCAGATCATTAGTTTATAAATTTGCATCTTTCTCTCTCTCTCTCTCTCTCTCTCTCTGGAACGCAAATGATTAAATCACATGTTAAACTGCAGAAGTTCGAGACAGCCGAGGAAGAATCAATCAGTTGAAAACAACGCTTCCAAGACTAAAAATTGAGAAAAATAGAAAATAGATTAGAAAACAGAAAATTTACTATTGGGTGTTGGGTGTGCTCTCTCTCTCTCTCTCTCTCTCTCTCTCTCTCTCTCTCTCTCTCTCTCTCTCTCTCTCTCTCTCTCTCTCTCTCTCTCTCTCTCTCTCTCTCTCTCTCTCTCTATCTATATATATATATATATATATATATATATATATATTTATATGTAGAGGGTTGATCCATTATGAAAAACTATTTGGTGAAACACTATCTCAGCCATTCGATCATGATTGGATGGCATGATCGGACCGCTAAGATAATGTTTAACATGTTTCACACCAAATGGTTTTTCTTATTGGATTAGTGGTGTATATGTATATATATTATAGTTGAACATTTATAGCCTTATTACATATACTGAAATGTTATAGTGTAATTTAACATATAATCATATGCATGCAATAGTTTTTATGTGTGACATAATTCCAAATAAAACTAATAAAATTTGTTAAAATTAAGATAAATAATAATTTTACACAAATCTACTAAAAGTTAAAATGTAAGAGGTTTCTTTGAACAAATGGGGCAACCTTTTCTAGTCTTATCTCTTCTCCTTGTGCTTAGATGAGAAAAAATGGAGGAAGTGGGAGGGTGGTTCCCCCATTGGATCACTAGTTGTAGGGGTACATGACCTCTTCTTTTTGGTTTGGCGACATCAAGGGAAAAGAGTCCCTCCACTTGGATTTAAAAAAGAAAAAGAAAAAAAAAAAAGGAAGGAAACACCTCTACCATTTCTAGGGTGGCACCTTCCCTTCCCTTGAAGAAATTATAGGAGAGAATTTCCTTCCCTGATTCCACTTTGTGAGGGATTAAACGGCCTCTTTAAATCTAAAAAATGAAAAAGTACATAATTTTTTTTAAAATATATGACAAATAAATAAATAAATTTATATATATTTTTGGTAAAGAAACATATCTTAAACATTGAAGAATAGAAGAATCGATGACGTACTATAGTTCACTCTTAGCTGAAATAAACCAGTTCAGTATTGTTTTTTTCCACACTAAGGCATTTTAACCAGGACTAGTTAGTCCTGGTTTGAGAAACCAAACTTGACCCATTCGGGTCTAATAAATTAGTCAAATTTGAGTTAGGGTTTGTTTGGAAACCCAAGAACATAAAAAAAAATGAGAATCTGATCATTATTATTCTAAAAAATAGTTAGTAAAAATGAGATAATGATCAAATTTTTTTTTTCACTAACTAATTTTAGGAATAATAATGATTCAAATTCTCATTTTCTTTTCTTTTCCATGGGTTCCAAACAACCCCTTAAAGTTATCAAGTGGGTCAAATTGGATCCTGAAGAACCGAACCAGGTTAAAAGCAGTCACCAAGACCGGGAGAGATCCTCACACTAGCTTGTAAAAGTAACCAAGAATATCATTTTCCTAGGGGTCAGTAATCCCCTTTTCTAGAGAAGATACCCCTTTCTTGTCTACGGTCTTATCGCCATTCCCAACTATCAGACATTCTCATTCTCTCTTAAAAAATATTTCTGCTGTCCATCACCATTATCACCACCTTCTGCTTACCTCACCCTAAAGCACTTTCAAGCCTTTATAGTCGGCAGCAAAGCTCCATTAATAAAACACACCTCACTCGCATCTACCCATAAAACATCCAATTTGAATAATACTACTAATCAAACCCTCTTTGCATATCTAAGAAACCTGTTCCCTCTTCACTTCAGATAATCCCATCTGTCGCCTATCCATTTGCCTTCTTAATGCTCTATCATGCAGCAGTGTAAGATAAACACTGCTTGAACATGAAGATAACATCTTCACTAAACTATTTAAGAAAACCAGGAAAGCCACCGTGAATGATTTCGCCACATGGGTTCCGAAGTTAAACATATTTCCCTATCATTCGAGTGTGCCTGCCTTTTCTCATTTAACAAAAAAAGCACGGAGGGTACATATACCAATGAGCGCAGCTTCATGTATCCCGGAAGTAATGAAGAGCATGTATAAGGCCCGAGGAGAGTCGTTCGTGATTCCAGTGAGGGAAGAGGGGTGGTCGCGAAAAAGGGGAAGAACTGAACCCAAGGTGAACCTCTCGACGATGAGGCTGTTCGATCGTTTCCGGAAGATAGTCCTGCGCTTCGTCTTCTTGGTTCCCAGGAGGGCACAACCGTCCGTCACTCGTCATAGAGGCGGCGCTGATCATCCGGAGCCACCGAAGACGTCATGTAGTTCATATCATTATTCCCCAAATTCTCACTACGCGGAAGCCATTGCTGACTGCATAGAGTTCCTCCACAAGTCGGCGCAGGAGACGACAGCGGAGGCTCTGGTGTAGAGAGGGGATTGCATCCTTCTGCTTCGCGGTGGCCGTTGATGGGTTTCTTTTGCTGAGTGAGTCTCCATGTTTGTGGGCAAACATTACAGTTACAGAAGATGGTATTGGGTTGTCTTGAACTTTTGAGGTCAACCAAGGCTTATTGGGCGTAGCTCATATTACAGGGTAATCAAAATTTAATTGCTTTGTCTTTGTTTATAGTCATGATGTTGCTACTGGTAAGGGTGTAACGAATAAAGGACGAAATAGATATGTAATTGAAAATGAGTATTTATGTAATATGATGTAGGTCAATTTACAGATTTTATATTCATCGATGTCGAATCCACATTTAGTATACCAAATATATTGGGACAAAATGCCTATGTTTTCAACCGACACCTCTTTTAGTTTTGGATCACTGGTAGGGGTTTTGGATAGTTGAGGGTTTCTTGACCAGTCTATTTAGTTGTCACAATAATCCTTCCTAGTATGTTCTGTTTAGGTCTTTTCACCTTTATTCATAATTTTAACTTTTTTTAACTTAGTTCCAATGTATTTTAAATTAATTCAAAGAGCAAGGTCAATTTTACATTTTACGTCCAAGCATAATGATCAGTGGAACTCATGGAAGCAATTATATACAAAATATACACAAGATTTTAGATGGTTCACAATCCTTTTGTGGATTACTAGTCCACCTCTCAAGATGTTTTAACTCATTGAAGATCCTCTAAGCTTGGGTTGTCCTATGGCATCTAATGCCAATCACCTCTAAGGGCAATTAGGATGTTGCTCATGCAAAGACTTATGCCTCTTAATTGACCCTAGTAGCTGCTAACTTCCAATAATACTCTCTCACTTAGATTTAAAACAACTAATTTGGTACACTAGCCTAGACCCTCAAAGGGATTTTTAGCAGCTTACTATACTACATAGGCTAGACCCACTACAAGAAAATGGACTTCTACCAGTATATTCCTCTATTATAAATAGAGGCTCATTGTACTCAGTTTATCATCAATTCAAATAATTATTTCTCTTTTATATAAATTCAACATAATTGGTTTGATATAAGTAACCAAATGCATGACATCAAGAGGGATGGGTGGTTCACTACCGCCAGTAGGTCTCACACATGGTGCATTGATGACCAATTTGTATTAACATATAAAGCGGAAGAAGTGTTTTAGATAGATGACCTTAAACATGGTGGTCCATGGCTTGTCATATAAAGGGTGGTAAATCGAAATGCATGATGTTTTGTAGCAATAAAATACCACCGCTGAGGAAATCAAAGCTTACTAGTAGGACTTTTCCTCTAGATAACTTCACAATGTTCAACAAGATAATGAAGAGGCAGTGTTTGTTAAGAGCGATATTCCACTTGTGCCCATATCAACACGACCATTTTGGGGGCACCACTCGAACACAACTAGAACATCTAAGACATAATTTAATTATTGATGAAGATAATCAAGAGCAAGAGAACTATGAGCTGGAAGCAGATGACGACAAGGAAGAAGAAGAGGACAACGAGGAAGAAGAAGAAGAAGAAGAAGAAGAACTTGAGATCCACCCACATCCAATTGCCTCGATTTCAGTTGCAAATGGAGATAAAGTCCCTAGCTATGGGGTCAACAAAGCGGTAAAGTTTTTTATTGGTACCACTCATTTTCCTACTGAATTTTTTAGTCATACCATTAGTTGGATTTGATATGGTATTGGGAATCAAATGGTTGCAAACATTGGGCCCAATTTTGTGGGATTTTGTTGCCTTAACTATGAGTTTTGTGGTTGAAGGACACCAAGTGATGTTACAGGGCAGACAAGTGGAGATGACCCATCAGATAAACCTACTCCACAAACGGGACCCCCCAAGCAGCACTTTCAAGAAGTTATTGAACGAGTTTACTGACTTATTTCAGGAGCCTTCCGGGTTGCCTCCCTTGAGGCACTACGATCATAGAATTTGTTTGAAACCTGGATCAAATGTAGTGGTTGTCCAACCATATAGGTATCCACAACTCCAAAAAGATGAAATTGAATGCCAATGCAACCTAATGATGGAACAAGGCCTCATCCGACTCAGTCGGTCACCATTCTCCTCTCTTGTCTTTCTCATGAAGAAACATAATGGCACCTGGAGATTTTGTGTGGACTATAGGGAGCTAAATACAAAAACAGTCAAAGACAAGTTTCCCATTCCAGTGGTGGTTGAGCTATTGGACGAATTGCATGGTTCCCATATTTTTACCAAGTTGGACTTACGATCTAGTTATCATCAAGTAAGAATGCATCCTCCCAATATTGAGAAAACATCATTCCGTACTCACCATGAAAATTTTGAATGCGTGGTTTTGCCATTCAGGTTATCGAACGCACCTTCCACGTTTCAAGCATTGATGAATGAGTTATTTCGTGACTATCTCTAAAAGTTTGTGTTAGTCTTCTTTGATGATATTTTGATTTACAACACACCGGGGGACCAGCATTTGGAAGACTTACGTCTTGTTTTCCAACTTCTCTGAGCACATCATCTCTACTTGAAACACTCTAAATGTTAATTTGGAAAACCTCAAGTTGCCTATCTTTGCCACATCATCTCAGCAGAGGGTGTAACAGTGGACCTAGAAAAGATTACAACAGTCATCAACTGGCCACAACCGCACAAGGGGATTTTTGGGGTTAGCAGGATACTATCGGAAGTTCATAAAAAATATGGGACAATGGCCATACCCTTGACCAGTCTTCTTAAACGCAATGCCTTCAATTGGACCGTTGCAGCTACAAACTCCTTCAATGAACTCAAACAGGCATTAGCCTCAAATAAGGCCTTATTTGTGGTAGAGTGTGATGCTTCCGGGTGAGGTATTGGGGCGGTTCTGTAGCAAAATCAGCATCCCATTGCATATTTTAGCCATCAATTAGTAGCACATCATCAGAAGCTACCCGCTTATGCACTAGAGCGAATTGGATTGGCCAAGGCTGTTCAACATTAGCGGCCATACTTGTGGGGACGTACCTTCCTCATCCGCACTGATCATTACAACCTCAATTTTTTACTGGAGCAACGAATCTCTACTTCTCCACAACAACATTGGACCAACAAATTAATGGGTTTTGACTTTATGGTGGAACATAAGGCGGGGAAATCGAATCAGGTGGTTGGCTCCTTATCAAGACGTCTAAATGAACAACAACAATTATATGCAATTAGTCAGCCCAAGTCTCTCCTGTTAGACTCCATTAAAGAGGAATATCAGAATACTCCAGCACTCCAAGAGTTGTCTCATAAGATAATGGACGGGACAATGGACTCCAAATGGGTTATCTGGGACATCATCATATTGTATGACAATCGAATATACTTACCGCACTCTTCTCCCTTGATTGCAATAATTTTATCCACCTCTCATGATAGCATCCATGAGGGCATTCACAAGATGTTGCACCGGATTAGAGGCGATTTTTATTGGTGGGGAATGAAGTCAGAAATTGTAGGTTACATGACCTCTTGTCGTGTATGCCAACGTAACAAGGCAGAACAATACTCTAGTTGGCATCTTTCAACCACTCGCCCTTCCCACACAAGTTTGGGTTGATCTTTCCATGGACTTCATTGATGGCCTCCCCACAACTTCTGGAAAATCTGTTCTCTTTGTGGTGGTTGAAAAAATTTTAAAGTACTCTCACTTTATTCCATTGGCACATCCTTATACAGCTTCCAGAGTAGTTCAAGCGTTCTTACAAAACATTGTTTGTTTGCATGGCATTCCGAAGTCCATCGTGAGTGATCGCGATGCAATCTTTACCAACCACTTCTGGAGGGTGCTTTTTCGATTATGAGGTACCAAACTCAAATTTTCCTCATCTTATCATCCTCAATCAGATGGCCAGATTGAGATTGTTAATCTCACGGTGGAAATGTATTTATGATGCTTTGTGGGCGACCGCCCTAAACGATGGGTCGAATGGCCTCCATGGGCAAAATATTGCTACAATACATCTTTTCATACAACTTTTCAAGCTACCCCCTTCCGGGTTCTATACATAAGGGACCCTCCATGGTTGCTCTCATATTTTCCAGGCTCCACCCGAGTTGAAGCTCTTGACCAGGCACTACTGGACCGTGATCAAATGCTTCAAGACGCTACCCAACGTCTCAAGAAAGCTCAGGCTCGTATGAAAGAATACTATGCCAGGGGGCACCGAGATGTTACTTACAACCGAGGTGATTATGTGTGGCTCTGCCTCCACCCTTACCGTCAACAATCCCTTGTTGGCCCCTGCCACAAGCTCTCACCCAAATTTTTTGGGCTCTTCTCTATTCGCCAACACATTGGCCAGGTGGCTTACCAGCTTCAGCTTCCACCAGACTCTCAACTTCACAATGTTTTTTATGTGTCCCTCCTCAAACCCTTCAAGGGTGGTACTGTGCCACCACCACCTCCGTTCTTACCTCCAGTGGTAGAAGGGCGTGTTATAGTCTCTCTAGCCACAGTTTTGCAAGTCAGACAAATCAATAACAGGTGGGAGGTCCTCATCCACTGGGTTGACACAGATGACATGGCTACCACATGGGAGGATGTAGAGACATTCCTCCAGGCCTACCCAACATTCAAGATTGAGGATAAGGTCTTTCTCCAGGGGGGAGTGATGTTATAGACTCAATAGTAGGTTGAGTCATTCAGTGGCGTTGTGGCTGAGTCATTGAGTATTGAGTTATTTGCCTTCAATTTATTTCATAAGTCAATTTACTAGTAGTGCAGCCACAAGGGCATATTTTTAATTTCTTCCTCTTTAACTCTTGGTGTCGTAAACCCTATTTGGCGGAAAATGGAATAGAAAATAGCAAGTCTTGATTTACCTAAACAGGGATTGGAGTTATCCTCAACGAACCCTAGGATTGGAGTTCTCCTCAATGAACCCAAAGGTCCAGGTTCCCTTCAACGAATCTGCTCAATCTCTTTCTCTTCTTATTCTAATTCGTAGGACTCAACATTGGATCCTTTCCCACAACCCCATGTTATAAGATCCATGACTAGGGATCATAACACACATATATTATGATGTTTATGGCAAAAACTCAAGACAATAGAATGATCAATCAAGTTGCCAAATCAAGACCTGAAGCAAAACACATTGAAGATCATTATTGAGAAGAAAAACTTACAAAAAGAAGAAGACTAAAGACTTGAAGACTAGAGTTGAAGTCGAATAAAAATATCTCAATAACTCTAGCTATGTAAGTAGATAGCCAACCAAAACTTCAATTTTTTAAGCATATATGTGCTATGGAACTTTAGGGCATGAAATTTTTTAAAATCATGTTTTACCAAATGTATATAAATATTTTACAATGGTAAATCCCTTAGAATAGCTTATATCGTGCTTATAGGTCAAAATAGTACACTGGCATATGACATGATCTATCTTACCCGTAGCATGATAAATCATCTAGAATTCAGTCTAGCATAAGTTATAAAGCATGATAAATTATTGGGTCAACATGATCGATGATGTTGGAAAGCATGATCGACTATCAAGCTCCAAACAACTTGTCTTATGTGCTTAAAGTTTTGGAGGCTTGGAAATCACTTAGAGAAGGACTATCTCTCCATAAGAAAGATTTTAAGTGTAATTTTTTTTATATATACTTTCTTTGTTAGAGGTTGTCTAGTACCTTAAAACTAGAGTAATTAGCATTCTAGAGCCTAGAATCTAGAAAGGGATTGCCAACTAGAGCCTGAATCTAGTTATATTCAACCTCTTGGGGAGAGATCAATTGTGTAATTGGGGATTACACATGGCTTAAAGAGAACCTGAAAATTTCTTTGTATTTTCCAGCTAATAGAGCGATTAGTGTAATTTTCCTGACCAAGGGTTCTTGGACAGTGACTACCAATAAGGGAACATCGACAACAAAAATTCATTGTCTCATACACCTTGTATAAATGTTATAGTTTTTATTTTAAATCACAATTCACCCCCTCTTAAAAAGTCTCAATTAAAGGTGTTTACGTTATGTTAGTCTTCTATTTATGTTTGATTGTTCAATTGTTTTAGGACTTACCTTTTAGTGTTTAAATTTGGGTATAATTGGGATAAGGCAGTTTAATTGTAATTGGATTCTATTTGTTTTCTCCATTATAAATAGGGGCTCATTGTACTCAAATTACTACAAATTTGTGATATATTTATCTTTTCCAAAAAGTCAACTTGGTATCGGAGCGGGGTTTTTGAGTTGACACGGTCAACACATAGAGATAATGTGATCCTTTTCTGATCTATCACCTCTAGTAGTTTAAGTTTGTAATCTATCTTTTTTTCCTGTCCCAATACCCATTTTTTTTCTTGGTGTTCAAACCTCCATACTGAAATTTTTATATTTCAAATATATATTTAAGAAAATATAATCAAGTCTACTTTCCAAATCAAAACTAATTTTTTCACTCGTCATTTTCTAAAAAGAGAAATAGATATTTGAAGCAACAAAGGTCTGACTGCAAGAGAGGTACACGCAGCGGCAGAAAACTTCAACTTTTGATGCATTTTATACCATCAAGAAAAAGACTTTATATGGAGCATTATATGTCAACAGATATATCTGTAAGTATATTTTCCTACCTATTAAATCAATTCTCAATATGAATTTTCTAGAGGGAGATATCAATATCAGAAGAGTTTATGGTCATGCAAGCCAAAAAAGCAAGAGTACTTAGATCTGCCAGATTACAAAGTCCAAAATCAATCAGATTTTTTCTTTCAAAATAAGTATATTTTATGATGAAAAATTATACTTGAATGAAAGGTATTAGAGTCTAGTTTTAGAAGGATAAAATTTCATGTCAATCTGATCTATATGTAAGGAGAAATTCACATTGGAGTCGGCAACCATCAAGCTACAGATTGAAAAAAAATAAAGAGGTCATAACAGATTTAAGAACGAAACTTTTTATGTAAAATTATTAAATCTCTTTGAATCTAGTTTCTTAAGAAATAAACAGTTTGTAATTATGATCTATATTGTGGGGGATACTTGTTACAATCTAGGACCCACCATGGCTACACGAGCTGGTGGGAACCACCATGAGGTCGAGAGATGTCAACAAGGGCCCTCATACAAGTTGGCTAGAGCTAGGAGACAAGGAACATGAGCTGGATTCAAATAGAAGATTTGAAGATCAAATGGGACCCACAAAGATACCATGAACTAGTATCCCTATCAACATGAACTGGAAGATCATGTGGGACCCACAAAGATAAGACGACAAGTTGGCTTTCTATCTTGGTTCACATGCTTAAAGAAGAGTTCGAAATTGAGTTAAATTAGTCGCTTAAATAGATAATGTAATCTTATCATGATAGCCTTATCTTAGAGCGTTCTAGTTAGAATGTAATTAGGAGTCCTAAGATTACTTGTACATGGACTCTATGACCTCCTCAACTATAAATAGAGGTGATTGTAACTCGGAAATCAATCAAGAAAGTCTCTTCTTTTTTCTCCTCTCGAGTGTGAAGTGCTCTCTCTCTCTAATCTCCTTTATTTTCCTTCTCTTCTCTCTCTACCCAAGAGCCTTTCTCTTTTTCCCTTTTTTTTCTCTCTCTCCTTGCTCGAGGTATTATTTATGGGATCCTAAATTTAACATAGAAGTGTGTTTCAGACTATGACCGTTTTGATTGGCGTATAGAGCTTTGTCGTATGACGAGGAGTCCTTTTCTTCTCCCACGTTATGTTTTGTCCAAGTTGGTTTTCTATGTTCTTTTTATTCCCAAGTTAAGGGGGAGAAGTAGAAGAAGAAGTACAAGAAAGAGGTATTTTGTTCCAATTGTTGTAGTAATTTTATGTGACCAAACTATTCAAGAAAGGGAGAAAATAAATGATGAAGATTTAACATCTATGAAATAAATTTAGCCTATGAATATTGAAGACCAAGAATTTTTTTCATTGAAATTTGAAGTTATAAACCCCAACTTGAGGGGGAGTGTTGAAAAGCATATATGGAAGAGTCTTACATGACTCACACAATAAGAAGTCTCATAAAGCCAGAATTAATATGGTGAAGTCTCACAAGAGTCTAACAAGAGGAGGCCTCATAGAAGAATCTCAGTTGAAAGTGTCCTTCTGTCTTCATCTACTATAACAACAAAATATTTACTAATTTTTGTAGTCAACAACACAAGAAGGTTTTTGCTTATAATTTCTCAACATTGAAGGAGTTCAATAATTACTCCACGTCATGAAGTATTTAACAGCTTAATCGAGCATTAATAAAAATATACTATTCTTCCTTGTCTTGATATATCGTATGTTGTTAATCAAATTTATAAATTTATGCATGATTCCAAGCAGCTACATTGCATGCAATATGGTAACAAATAATTCAATAGATTCAAAGCTTTTTGTAGAGTAGACTTGTGCTTTTTTTTCTGATATGTCATCAAATCACCCGGAATCATAAAGAATATTAGAGCAGCAAGTGATTGACAGTCTCTTCAAAGCCGCCATTGATCACCAATTTTCCATCCTCCTTTCCTCTTCAACCTCATTCAAATTGTTGCAGCCGACTGCTACCCGAATTCAACTACAAATTTTATAGAGAAACGAAACAAAAAATCCCAGACTCTCTACATTTCTTTCATCTCCAGCAAATGATTATTGAACCAACCATGGCTAAACTTATCCAACCCAATACCATTGATCATCTATGCTCTTTGAGCTCTGGGGAAGACACCCTCTTGTGTTGCCTTCTTCCTCGAAAAGAACTCTCCAATGAGAGGGATTAATGGCTTCTTTTTCTTCTTCTTCAGAGAAGGGTGTCTCTCCAATCGTATGTCATCCCTCTCTGCTGAGTCAATCGCTTGAGCTAGAGGTGGACTCGAAAACTTCACACACCTCTTCCTTTCAAATTCAATTCCTTCACTGGGTAGTTGCCGGTTGATGTCTAAGCTAATCGCGTTTTCGACGAACTTCAGGTCTTCAATCTCCGTCTCCACCGGCAGCTTCTCCAGCTCCTTGGCCTTCAACTGAAGCAGCTCTCTCTTTGTTTGTTCTAGCTCTTCTTTGAGAGATGTTAGGCTACTGGCCATTTGCTCGCCTGCTTCCGTTGCTTTTTTTAGGCTCTCTCTGGTCTCTTCAAGCTCGGCTGTGATAGTGCCAAGCATAGATTGCCCATGTCCGTTTTCGCTGATCGTGGTCTGAATCTATCACAGAAGCATATTTTTTTAACTCAGAAACTGTTTAATGTAGATCAAATGACAAAGTTCAAGCGGATGAACGATGATGTCTACCACTGCTTTTGAGATAAAAGTAAATTGCTGTTGATCACTAGTACATGAACTGGTATATTTGTCCAAGAAGAAATTTCTTAAAGTGAAAAAGGGACTAGCATGGGATGCCATTAGTTCTATAATATGAAGGTCCTGTAACAGTCTAAAGGAATGAATTGAAGCCCAAAAGGCCGAATTCTATATTTTAACCAGAAGTCCGTAAAATCAGCTAGCAACTCCTCAATTATGATCTTCCAGGAAGGCAACAATTTGGCTGAAAAATTAAATCAACAGAGAGCAGAGAAGAACTACGTTAAATCAAGCATTTAGGTTCCACATCCTCGAGAGAGAGAGAACCTCTTTGAGTTTATTGGCATAAACTTCGCCGGCCAAAACCTTCTCACCGAACAACGCGACAGCTTCCTTAACCGATCGAAACGGCGCACTGGTATCAATCTCCGCCCGCTGAAGAACCGCCCCCGCCGCTTCTTGTCTCTCCATTCCGCTTCTTTCTAAAACAGCATGTACCAAATATCTAATCCTTATACACAGAAACTCACGGCAAAAGAGAGATCAGAATGACAGAAAGAGAAGGCAGGCGGAGAGGCGCTGATGATGATCACGCAAAAAGAAGAGAAGAGATTGGAACCCTTTTATCCTCTTCACCGCACAAGTCGTTAGAAACTAAAACAAAAGAAGGGGGTGATTGGCTTAAGGAGAAACAACAATAATTAGAATATTGTTAGTACGCTTCGTTTCTTCGCGTCGACTTCACTTGTTTCTGCTTCTGTGAATTGAAGAAGAAGCCAACGAGGGTGGACGGCCCTGATTCAGGAGAGAGAGAAGGAGACGGTTCACCTAAGGACGACGAAAGGTACCAGTCTTCCAAAGATGGATTGTTTATTCCTTTTGCCGCTCGCTCTTTCTCTTTCTCTTTCTCCAATTCCTTCTTTTACTGTTCGGGAGTTCCGAAAAAGCTCGGGTCTTTTTCTGGGAAATCTGCCGTTAGTGGCTGCTGTTAGTGCTGAGTGCGGAAAATAATCACGCAGACGCAGGGGTTGTCCTGTCAAATCTCGGATGTAGAGTTTAACCGTTATTTTTCGTCAATGTAAACGATGATTGGTCGATTTTATCTGGTTGGTGTTTGCGATCCTTCCCAGCACTTTCGTCGTCATTATTCAAATCTGGATTAGACAGGAAGAATATGACGATACATACAAGCCTGTTCCCATTTTTTATGTCAAATGGAAGGAGATACATATTCTCATTGTTTTTAAAGGAGATGACTGGATTACGCCTTCTTTTGTTTCTAGTAAGCAACTCCAAGAGTGTCAAACAAGTTTGTGATGGAGCTACTGCTAATGGTAGATTCAGGTGACATTCAAGGGAAAGCCAAGGGGCATTGGAACTGTCAACCCTCTCAGAAACCTTTCAACTGTACACGTTAAGGCAGACACACAACCACTCTATTTGCTTCTTTTGCCTTTTCAGACGTTTCAATGGCGTCCACATGTTTTGTCTCAAGAACTGGCTGTGGAGCTAACCAAATAATTAAAACTCATCAAGACTATCCATCCTAAATACAGCATATGCCGTTTGAAATGAAAGCGATCGTTGGTTTTAATCAAAGACGGAACTTTGTGACATCCGCCCGAGCCTGTTGGAAGGAAGCGTGAACAACGACCTTCTAACAAGAAACGAAAATTATTTCTGTATAGAACATGTAATTTGTATTCAAGGATTAACAGTAAAGTCTGAGCTATGAACCCAGTAATAATTTCCGACAATTTAAATTAGAAATGAAGTGAGAGAATGAGCTAGAAAATTTAACCAGATCTTCAACAACCGCTACCCACCTTCTCTGCTCAGCAGCAGCTCCCGGAAAGTTGGAAATGGCTGTCACTGGAGCAACGCCGGCCCTCGGGTCCATCTGGGCAATGCGATCTTCGGGATGGAGGTCTCGCATGGCAGTTGGATCTGGCAGTCTGGCCCCTCCCATGTTGACCCACCTGCAAAAGAAGTGCGCCACTCCGATTCCAGTCTTGCGACTCGTCGCCGACGCCATGGCTTCCGACATGAGATCCGGCCTGGCGGCGGATGGTGGCAGAGATCTTAAGATGATACTCAGTTATGTCGACAATTTGCCTACTGGGTATGTGTTTATGTGAGCCAGCATTCGTTCATCTTCGATTTCGTTGAGTTTGATTTGGGTTTCATGATCTGAGCTTTCTGGAATTTTGTGTTTCGTGGTTGATCACTCTATTTTTGTCGTTACTTTTGCAAAATTTTAAGCAGCGTATGAAGTATGAATGTATTTATAAAACTGCAAATGGAAGAACACTTTAAGATCCAGTTTTCCTGATACAGAAAAAAAAAGGGTCTTCTAACTGTGTAAATGTTATCTGACAGACATAAAAAGGGTCTCTTCTATGCTTTGGATCTCGGAGGAACGAACTTCAGAGTGTTAAGGGTTCAACTGGGAGGAATTAACAACCGTGTTGTTGATACAGAATTCGAGCAAGTCATAATTCCTGAAGATCTCATGTTTGGTACTTCCGAGGTTGGCTGCTGCTTCTTCTTCTTCTTCATATCTGTAACCCGACCATGTTTGGATCAGCCATATTTGCCTCCATTCTGCTATATCCTCCGTTTAAATCCATTGCTAAGTTACCCTTTCGTCTTTTTTTTCTTTTTCTTTTTTATTTTAAACACCTTTGTCCACGCCATTTTTGCTTTCTCTGTTCTTGTTCTTTTCTCGGTCCTGAACAGTCCAATAAGGACAAGATAATTTAGTTAATCACATGATCTGTATTGCGCCCTGTGGCTTTTCTGACTACTCTCATCCGTTTGCAGCAATTATTTGATTTTATAGCTTCAGGGCTTGCCAGATTCTCCCAAAAAGAAACTGGGAAGTTCCACCTTCCTCATGGCAGGAAGAGGGAAATTGGGTTTACATTTTCCTTCCCAGTGAAGCAAACTTCCATTGATGCTGGCATATTAATGAAATGGACCAAGGGCTTCGCTGTTTCAGGAACCGTTAGTACTTTAATTACTGAAAAATTGAATTCTGTGCGTTCTCTTACTGTAATGATACTCATTATCTGATAAGTGTTACCTTACTGATTGATCATCAGGAAGGCAAAGATGTAGTTTCCTGTTTAAATGAAGCAATGGAGAGACAGGGAATAGATATGCAGGTATCAGCCCTGGTAAGTCATAACATTTAGTTATTTAGCTCATTTGGGATCAAATTCCTCCCTGGCCATAATGAACAATCAAACACAAGTCCGAAGCTACTATCGTTAAGCTTTCAACTATCATCTATTGGATAGGTTAATGACACAGTGGGAACACTTGCTGGAGCTCGATATTGGGATGAAGACGTGATGGTTGCAGTAATCTTGGGCACTGGCACAAATGCTTGCTACTTGGAACGAATGGATGCAATTCCAAAGCTGAAGGGCGGCAAACCTGATGCTGGACAAACGGTTTGTGCTCAATTCCGTCACTCTATCTCCAAAAATTTAATATAGTCACTGGGCAGAGACATTGAAGAACAACAACAAATATGGCTTTCTGCTTTTTCCATTCAGTAGTGATCTCTAACTCCATTGAAGATGTACAACAATATATATGTGCTCTCATGAATGAAGTCAGATCAGGAGATCACTGTAAATTGGTAGAAAGCCCCAGTGAAGCCGGTGATATAATGCTGCACTTTATCACATAATTGGAATACCACTTTTTGCATCATTTGCTATAATATACTTGCCCAGTGCAGATTATTAATACTGAATGGGGAGGATTTTCAACGGGTCTTCCTTTAACCGAGTTTGATGAAGACATGGATGCTGCAAGTGTAAACCCTGGTGAGCAGGTAAGCACCAAATTATTTCACTAGCAGACCTGATGTAATATCTCTGATTTGCCTTCATCACCATTATATCACTCTTTGAATCTGGCTTCAATACGAGAAGATATTTGAGAAAACAATCTCTGGCAAGTACCTTGGCGAAATCGTAAGAAGGGTATTGCTAAAGATGGCTGAAGTTGATGGTTTATTTGGAGGTTCTGTTCCTCACAAGCTTGCCACACCCTTCTCACTAAGGCAAGTTAATTATTTATTTTTTGACAATTAAGCTAGCATGCAATATGGATATACTTAACTCTCATCAGAACAATACTTGCAGCACTCCCAATCTGTGTGCTATGCAGCAAGACAACTCCATCAATCTTGGAGATGTAGCAGATATTTTAACTGAAACATTTGGGGTAAATATCAGTTCACACCCTTTTTGTTCATAGTACTAAAAGCAATCAGTAGAATTTGAAATTGTAAGCTGTAACAACAAGAAGAAATCACAGCTTCTTCGTCATCAGGTATCTTTATCCTCGCTAAGCGCCCGGAAGACGGTAGTAGAGGTTTGTGACACCATAGCGAAGCGGGGTGGCCGACTGGCGGGCGCAGGCATAGTGGGCATCTTAGAAAAGATGGAACAAGACTCGAAAGGACTAATATTCGGAAAGAGGACAGTGGTAGCCATGGATGGAGGTTTATATGAACACTATCCCCAATACAGAAGCTATCTCCAAGGAGCAGTAACAGAGTTACTTGGAGCAGAGACCACAAAGGATATCATTATAGAGCATTCCAAGGATGGCTCTGGCATTGGAGCAGCTCTACTGGCAGCTTCCAACTCAAAATACAGAAATGAGCTATAAGACCCAGGAGCCCAAATGGCACTGCTACTTGCCATTTTTGCCAGTGAGCTTATATCCTTTGGACTTGAGAGAGAGTGGTTGGGTTTTGAGGAGATGGAGAATCAAGAGGAGATGACTGTCTTCTGGTATACTCTCTCTTCATGTGAATGTAATAGTAAGATTTCGTTCCAGATATAATTCAAGATATCTTGATGAGCAAATTAAAATTTGTAATCTCAGTTCAGAGACAGCTTCTTTCACTATTTGTAAGTAGGGTAAAGTAGTGAATGTGAAACCTCGACTACTAAGCAGGCCTTAGATAGTCTAAGTATTTCTTTCTGTAGAAAAAATACCTTAGGGAGGATTAGTGTACTTTAAAAGTGAAAGTGAATTACCTAGTAAAAGTAAATTATTTTTTTGTGTTAGTGTCCGCAATTAAAAGTGTAGTGTAAAATATATATTTTTTGTTAATGTGCACAATGGAAAGTGTTGTGTAAAGTGCAAAGAAATTATTTTTATTAATTAAATATTCTGATAGATTTAACTTTTATAACTTTTACTTCCACTCACACGCTCACTCGCACTCTCTCTTGTTCAACTCATTCTGCCCTCTCACTTATACATTTGGATATTATAAAATTAAGTATTTTATATATTTAATAAAAATCTAATTTTATTTTTAATTATTTATTAATTTAAAAAAGTTTAAATTTATATTAGTTTATTAATAGAATAGTTAAATAAAATTATCTTATAAAAATTAAATCAATCAGAATAATTTTATATAATAAAATATCCTCTTTGTTATTTATATAAATTCATGATTTTAATATTATATTTGATTTCTTAAGAGTGAGACTTTAGATATTACAAAAGTAACAATTTGATTAAGTATTTGGATATTTTATAAGTAAGTATTTGTTTATTCATTTTATTTTTATATATTTAATTAAATAAATATTTAAAATTTATTTATCAAGTTAAAATTTATTTTAGTTTATTCAAATAAAACTATCTAAAATAAAAGTTAAATATATTAAAGTAATTTTATATAATAAAATACCAAATTTATTTATATAAATTTATTATTTCTAATATTATATTAATGACTATTTTAAGATTGAGAATTTAGATATTATAAAAGTATGGGTTTGTTTAATAAGTTTATTTTTATATATTAATTAAATAAGTAATCTTAATTTATTTTTAATTATTTTTTTTAATTTAAAACAAGTTAAAATATATTTTAGTTTTTTTAAATAAAAATATATTATAAAATTAAACCTATAAAAGTAATTTTATATGATAAAATACCCTCTTTTTTATTTTATTTTTTTAATATTATATTTAATTAATATTTTAAGAGTGAGAATTTAGATATTAAAAAGTAACAATTTGTTTGAGTATTTTATTTTTATATATTAAATTAAAAATTAAAAAAAATAATTTATTTTTTAATTATTTATTAAATCGGACAAATTAAAATCTATCTTAACTTATTAATAAAAAATTAAATAAAAACTATCTGATAAAAGTTAAATCTATTAAAATATTTTATTACTAAATCTCTTAGGTCGGACCCGGAGTCGGGCAAATGGTCTGCGTTTCTTTCCCTTTCGAGTCATGACCAAACTACCCGGGGAGAGGGCTACCCTGTAGTACTGTTCTTTTCAAAGTCGAAGCGCGGAAGAACCACTTTTAATCTGAAATTCCTTCCTCGGCCCCTAGAAATTTCCTCCCTTCTTGCGAGATCGGAGGCGCCTGTTTTCCGATCCGTCGACATGGTAAACGTCTCAACTCTGATAGCTGCTGGTTTTAATCCAGATTTCTGGCCAATGAAATCTCTTATTTAGGCTTTCGTGTCTGGATGGCAGATTCGATTCATTTTGCTCCAGAACAGGCAAGGAAAGACGCGTCTTGCAAAATATTATGTTCCTCTTGAAGAATCCGAGAAGCATAAAGTCGAATACGAGGTACTTTTCTTCACTCTTTTTTTCATTGCCTGATGATCTCCTTGTTTTCCTTTTCGACCGGCTCGTTGTGTGCGAGTAATTGCTGTTGTTATTGAGTTTTTTTCATTTTGTAGGTTCATCGGTTGGTCGTCAACAGGGATCCCAAATTCACCAATTTCGTCGAGGTTGGTCTATGTTTTCATTTTCTTTCTTGGGATTTTTGTATTCTCTTTAGGTTGCGCAGTTAGGCATGTCTTTGGGTTTGACAAAGGTCCTTCCTATATTGTAGAAGTGAAATTGGGTATAGAATTGCACTTTCCTCAGAGGAGTGAAGTAAAAAACATTCAAGCGACTCTTCAAAAAATAAGTGATGGTTGTCACTCGAGAGTTGGTGAAATATTTTGTCATTCTGCGAGAGAAGCTAAGCAATTGCCATAGGTGCAAACATATACTATTTTGAGGAGACGAGTTGCAATTTGCAATGTAAAGTGAAGTGAATGCATCTCTCAATGGAGACATGACGGTTTAATGTTCACATACAAATGGTTTACATATCATAGCATAAAAAGCATTAGCCAGTCTAACTGCAATCTAGCACCACAAAGTTAGAAGGTTGTGTGGCTGTTATGTGTTTGTTAATACTCTTTCTGTATAATACCTTTGAAGAGAGCTTCTTATTTGAGGTAGAAAGGGGGCTTAATAAAAAAAAGTATACAAAGAAAATAAAAGAAATTTAATTGTTTGCGTTTGATTAGTAGCAAAAGCACGTTTTTGTCAAATGTGATCATGGATCATGGTTTATTTGAAGGAAAAGCTTACAAGAAGAGAATAGCAATGATGAAAATAGTACAAACTGTTAGAAGAAAATTTCCCACTAGATGTTGATGGGAATCTTCTCTCCAAACCATGGATTTAGCCAGTTAACAAATGCTCCTAGGATCATGTCTTCTGGAGATACGAGAGGCCTTCATAAACTCTGAATGTTGTCAAGGGGGAGTTGCGTTGCCTAAAAACCAGCTGATGATGACTACCCAATCACCTTCCACAACAAAGGGGCTCAGTGAAATGATACTTATAAGCCCAAGAACTGAGGAAGGCTTAAAAGCTTTGGAGTCACAAAGACTGAAGGAGAAAAAAAGAAAATAGATGAATACCCTCATCGTGATACTTGCTAGCACAGCCACCACCACCAATTGGCCCCACATCACCTCTAGAGTCTGTTCATGCAGAACTACTCAAAGGGGGGATTATGCAGGAGGAGACTTAATCCTGGAGTCCAAGGAGGCCATCAGCTCCCATTTTGTCTCTGATGATTGAGCTATGCAAATGGCTAACCTCAAGGAATCTGCTAGAACAAGACATGATGGAAAATTCTCTCATTGACTCCTTTCACCAAACCGTCTTTGTCTTCAAGCATTGCAACAAATGAGTGAAGCCAAAGAACTCGATCATGCTTACCCAAGGGAAATTAGACTGGTTTCTCTTGGAGGTTACTGAATGAACGGGAAACTCAAAACTGAAAACCAAACTCTCATGGCAAAGCACCTCAAACCTGAAAAATGTATGGGCAGTGGACAAGGAGGTTGTCAACAAATTCATTCTCTCTATTGCTGAGCTCAAAATTTTGAGTCTCAATGCTTTTCCTTTTTCTGTCAAGTTGTTCAATGGTGGGAATCCTGGAGGTGCCTGGATGCCCTTGGAAATTGGTGTGCAAGGGACCTGGTCATAGCCAAGCAAGAAGGCATACTGGGAGGTGACCTATATGATCTGGAGATGCTTTTCTTTTATACTATAAGGTTCTCCCAACTCTGGAGATGCAATGCAATTGGTTAGAGACTTGCATCTCGGATGCTTGCTACCTTTTGGCGGCAGTTATATTGCCAGTCTCTTCTTGTGCAATAGCCCCACGTTGATGAGAAGCCTACAGGGAGCCATTACTCTTTTCTATAATGGATCAAGTTCTTTAGACCATTGTCAAAGTGTTTTCTGAACATATTTGGTGTTAGGTTCAGAATAGCATATCAAATTCTTATGGATCCAGAGCTTAATTTTTTTCATCTTGTAGGTCTGTCTGGATATAAATTTCTCTAGGTTATTTCACATCAACCTTAGAAGGGAATCCTACACAGTCAGTCTTAAAGTATACTTATATGTTAATTTCTGCTCCTTTTGGATTGGAATGGTAGTAGCCATCTTTTGTTCTCCTCTTGGTTTCCTGCAGCTGATAAATGAGGTGGCTTGAAGCTTTTATTCTTTGGAGATTTATCAGATCTTTGTTTCACCTAGGGAATTTCACTTGCATTTTGGAGTGTTATGTGGTTGTAAATTTCATTTGGATAGACGATTCTGATTTAAAATTTTTTCTCGAGTCATTCAAATTGCTACATAGATAGATGCTCATGTATATCATCCTAAGAGTGTTCACCTGCGACCTCTGAGAGAGCAATTCTGCAGTTGAAAGTTTGAAACCAAGCATTATTTGAAACCAATAATTCGTACTGCTGCCTGACCCGGATACTCATTCAGTTAAACTTGATTCCATTGTCACTTGGCCTTTATCCTTCTATTCCTAATTTGGGGCATATTACCCCACCTAAACTTTTGGATTTGTTAGTTTGTGGTCAGAAGAAAATTCCTGTAATTAGATCATCTGGGTTGTAGTTATTCTATAGGGGGTGAGGAGCTTATGAGATTTTTTATTTAAATTCCCCACTTTCTGGTAGTTAGGAAAGGATATGTGAGCCTTGGCATTCTGGAAGAAGTTTCGGAGGAACGAAGGATTTTTATGGATTTATGTAATGCTGAGAGGAAGAAACCCAGTAGTGAATCTTGGGGTAAATTAAGATAACTTTAGATCTGCCTTCTTTTGCTCTGTTTCTGTATGGTCCTGCACCAGATTCTTCTATCTATAGCTTACTTATCAAAGCCATGGCCCTAGGTTCTTGTGTTCATATTTATTGTTTGTATCAGTAAACACCTTATACTTGTTTCTCTGAGTACTATTGGACATAAATTCTTGAACATTTTATTTACATCTGCATTTGTGAATACCTGAATTTATTTCTCATAGATAAACCTATTGATACTGAGTTTATATTGCTTTAGTTCCGTACCCACAAAGTTATCTACAGACGATATGCTGGACTCTTTTTCTCAATGTGTGTGGACATCACTGATAATGAGTTGGCATACTTGGAGTGTATCCATTTGTTTGTGGAGATACTGGATCACTTTTTCAGCAACGTATGTGAGCTAGATTTGGTGTTTAATTTCCATAAGGTTAGTTGATTTGTCTCTTTAATTTTTTGAAAAAAAGAAAGTTGTCTTTTAGAAAAGAATTAATGTGCCTTGCTGAACAACTTATGCATTTGCCTATTTGAAGGTATATCTGATACTTGATGAATTTATTCTTGCCGGGGAGTTGCAAGAAACAAGCAAGAAGGTATTTCTTTATTTGGCTTTCTGTTAACTTTCAGAACAGCCATTTCAATAAAACTTTCAGAACAGTTGCAACAGCATTAAGTGCCTTTTTGAGCAAGCTAATCTTGATTGGTACCTCTCTTCCTAAGATGCCTCAGGGGAAGAAATCTTTATCTTAATTGTTTAGTTGGAATGGGGTGGGAAAATACATTCTCCTAAGTCTTCCCATCATCCGGTAATTTTTTTAGGACTTTCAAAAAAAAAAAGTTTTAGCAGCTCATTAGATCCTTGTCTCTGGACCTGGAATTGGGCCGGATTCTCATATGTCCAGAACTAGTTCAGTTGTATTTTTTATGAACAGATTCATATTTGGTTTATTGGGACTTGACAACAAAAGGCTGCCTTGGACTAGGTCATTTTATTTAAGTCATGATTTTAAAGCTTAAATTTTCCTTTACATATGCCAAAATCATTGACTTTTGAAAAGATTATTAAATAATAAACATAGTATATTGGATTTATGGTTTATATTAGTAAGTAAAACATCATATGCTAATTCATATAAATCTATATTTTTACATAAAATGCAAGAAATATTTGTTTATTTTTTTAGAGAAATATATTAGCTTAATAGAAGAGTAATCAAAGAAATCCTAAATCCTAAGTTTCTGGTTTACCAAAAACAAATTCTTAGTATCTGAACATGAGTTGTTTATGAGGCCCCATTGGACCTCATGGCCTGGGTTCGGATCTGACCTATTCATTTTCAGACACGGATCCAAAAATTCATCAAAGTCAAACTAGTGATCAAAACTGACATTTTTCTGATCCTGCCACTCAGACTTGACCAGTTCTGGGCATATTTCGAGGACAATTTGTCTAAATTATGCTGTATGTCATCAACATGAGTCTTTCTGTCTGTATTCCATCATTTGCCGAATCCAGTATTGGGCTCACCCTTGCAGTTCTAAAAATAATTTTTCTATTTTTTTAATGGAATTCTAAAAAGTACTTCCCACTAATTTCATTTTCAAGTGGAGTAATTGCATGATGGAAGATCTCTATCATACAAGTTTGACTTGAATAAGCTGAAACTCATATCTTTATAACACCTTGCAAAAGCTTTTGACTCACTGTATTGTTATGTATGACAGGCTATCATAGAGAGAATGGGGGAGTTGGAGAAGCAAGAGTAAGGAATTTTGAAAGTAGACTTGTTAGTAATGCTGTTTGGTGCTTATTCTTAGTTCTTACTTAAATTGTCATCCTGTTCGTATTCAGTTTTTTGTGTGTTATTCAGTGTTGTATGGCCTGGCCTTCAGGCTCCAGCAAGTATTTGCAAGGCATTTGATAGTTTGTCGCTTGTATGGGTTCATTGTTGTTATTGTTGTTGTTGTTGTTGTTGTATGTTATTATTAACTTTCATTGTGCCTCTTCTGTTCAACACATGAACCTTTATTGTCTGATTTAAGATAAATAACAATATTAGGGAGAAAATAGAGAATCAAATACTAGTTATGGAAGATGGCATCAAAAGGGAGACTAACAAACTGAAAAGATGATCAAATATTTCTTATGAATCAAACACTTCAAATAAGCTTAGAAAAAAGGCAGTGTGAAAGAAAGTATTAAAAATACATCTAAATCCCAATTAAAACCCTAATGTAAGTGGTAGAATACCCTTTCCAATCAGCAATTGAGTTTGTATGAAACTTATTATAGTAGATGTGAGGACCTAAAACATTTAGCTGCCAAATCTCCATGTAATATCCAAAGTATGCTAAAAGGAACTCTAATATAAAATAAGAAATTGTGTAGAACCAAAATAATATATTAGCTATAACCCATATATATTCTCCAAATGAAAGTAAAAATAAACTTTTTTGGTTTAATTTAATTAATTATAAAAATATTTACTTTAATTTATTTAATTAACTAAATACCTAAACAAAGATGTTTATCTTTATAATCTCAAGATGCTTGATCAAATTCCTACTTTTACAATATATAAATTATCACTCTTAAATTATTAATTAAAAATAATATTAAACATCATGAATTTATATAAATAAATAATTAGGTTACTTAATTATAAAAACACTTTGATAAAGGGTATTTTAGACTAATACTTTAAAGTCTTGATAAAATATTTTCTTTTTAAAAAATATTTAATCATGAATTGATAGATTTGTAAAAGTGCATAACTCACAATATATTTACTTCCAAAATTAATATTTTTTAATTATTTATCTTTTGAACTTAGTAAAATGGCAGTTTCACTTATTTCAAAAATGCTTCATCGTTATTTAAAATAATTGTCCAATATGTTTTCTAAATGGCATAGTAATAAAAAAATATGACAAATACATCACGTTTAAATATTTAATACACAAAGCATCAAGTTAGTATCTATAAAATACAACCTAAAGGGTCATATTCATTAAAATACAATAATCAATAACTATGCCACATCTGAGTTGCCAACAAATCTCGAAAATATGATGCTTTTTGTGGATTGTATTGCATGTTCCCTTTGAGTATTTCTTTGTTGGTCCTCTTCATCCAAAAAATCATTACACTATCATTGCTAGATCTTCATCACCTTCAACTCATCATTTGGTCCATCCTTTTCATTTTCAAATATATCCATGTAATCCTTTGTACTATATAATTATGTAATATGTAACAAACAATTACAATTTTTACCTCAATATCAAATGTAAATAGAGGAGTGTCTTTCAAAATTCTTAAATCGAGCTTTTAAATCCCCAAAAGGACGCTCAATAGTAGTCATCAAAGATGAGGGCCTTAGGTTGAATAATTTTCTCTCATTTGTAGGAGGGTTATCTCTAATGTCTTGCAAATAATAACGAGTGCCTCGATAAGGATCGAAAAATCCTAAAAGATTTGTATAACCAACATCCACTAAATAATATTTATCTACAATAGAAGATATATTCAACATGAATTAATTAAAAATAATAATAGATAAAAAATACTAAGTAGAAATAATATTATTTACCTACAGGTACCCAAAGTTTAACTCGTTTCGTCAATGCTGATTTGTGTACACGTAAATCAACTACTAATCTCTCTCATCCAGTAATTACATAAGTAAAATGAATGTCAAATGTACAAACAACTATTACAATCTGTAAGAGAAAACCTTTTTTGTTCCAGAATCTTTAGCCAAATTTACATGACCTTCAAGATAAGCGGTATCCGGCTGGTTTGTACTGATATCTGATGTGAATCAAGCTATTATTCTTTCTCAGAACAGATGTTATTTGAGTCCCTCAATGAATTTATTATGGAAGAGCCACAAATGACTCAGTGCACAACCACCTCTGCCCCTTCCGGCCCTCAATCAGGTCACAGACAGTAATGAATCTACTGACTGATATAGTGATGCATCTACTGTGTACTGAGGCCCCGAGTCAGTACACTGCAGTGAATCTATTACATGCATTTAGCTTCGGTCTTATCGCAACGAAAACAAGACAAGCAAGGAATCCGAGTCCTACCATTCCTGATTCAGCAAGAGATCACTACATAGTTGCGGAGATGTTAATGAATTTTCCCTTGGAGAGATCATTGTTCCTCTTGCTGACACGTAATAAGAGATCAGCATTTCGGTTGCTTTGCCATGATCCATCTCAATGTGGAGAAGGGATTACGGCCGTCCACTCCATTAAGCTCCCTTTTGATGGGTTAATGAGTTTTCTAATCCAAAACATAGGAAAGGACAAAGAGGGTCTTCCAGTGTGTTGCGTAGTGTGTTGATGGCTGCTTCAGTAGCCATTTGGAATACTACCATTCGACCTAGTCATCCCAGTTTTGTCCATTGTTACCTCTTCGAAGTTCCCAATGCTTCGCCAGCCAGCAGGAATCAGAAATAGATAGCCCTTGAGGTAGATGGAGCTTCGTCTTTTCCTTTTAAATAAGCTACTTCTTCTCAACTTCATTTAATTTGCTTCCTATCAGTCACCGTTTCTGGGTTCTTCACACCTTCTTCAGTTCCAAATTCTCAGTAAATATGAAGCTGCTTCTTCCTGATCCGATGAAGACTCTCTTACTTACTGTGTTGTTGTTCATTCTCTCAGGTCACTGACTACACTCTCTCTTCTCTCTCTCTGCCCTTTTTTTTTTTTTTTTTTTTCTACTGCAGTTGGATGAAAACGAAACAGGTTATATTACTTCTTTTCTTGGTGCAGACTGTTACGACCCTTTGGATCCCAACGGGAATATCACAGTGACATGGGACATCCATGAATGGCGGACCGACGGCTATGTGGTAGGTATCTGTTGTTTTACTGATCCTCAGGAATGTTCATCTAATCTTTGTCAACTGTGAGGAATGATTTGATGTAGTGATGTTACAATCGGCTGTTAGATGATTACAGGCGAAGGTGACGATCCAAAACTTCTACCAGTACCGGCATGTCGAGAAACCGGGATGGATGCTGGGATGGAGGTGGAGTCGCAAAGAGGTGATCTGGTCCATGAGAGGCGCCATTGCCACCCAACAGGGGAATTGCTCCGATTTCAAGTTTCAGACCCCGCATTCATGCAAGGAGGACCCCGTCATCGTTGATCTAACGCCGGACGTGGGGCCGGAGAACCGGTCGGAGAGCTGCTGTCACGGAGGTTTGCTACAAGCTTGGGCCATTGATCCTACCGAGTCATTTTCGTCGTTTGAGATCGTCGTCGGAAACTTGGGGGACAATTCGACGATATATCCTCCGGCAAATCTCACATTGATGACGGCGCGACCTGGTTACACTTGTGCCCAGTTTGAAGATGTTCCACCGACGGTGACTCCGGTCGTCAATGGCATGAGACAGGAGCAAGTTTTCAGTAAGCCACTAAATCCCTGAGCTACCTCCTTTTAATGGCTTCCACACTAGAGTACTGCACGCGGGGCACCCTTGAAAGAGGGGAGCCACCCCCAACCCCTTCCTTCTTTGTCCACATAAGGCATCTGTCTATGGTAGCTCTCATCAAAGAAGAAAGGAGAGGAGGGGGGAGGGGGCACTCTTCTCCTTCCCTTTCCCCTGCTGGATGGAGGGGAAAACAAAAGAATGAGAAAGGCCCTCTCCCCCTTCTTTCTTGCTACAAAAAAAAAAAAAAAATGTTTTCCATCTCCTCCTCTTTTAGTCTATTTTAGTCTATGAATTCATGTGTATTAAGCAAATTTGAGTCTCATTTAGACTGAATTATGAATCCTTGTAGAAATATATTTCGAATGATCATTAATGCCTCATAGTTCCTAGAACTAGAAATTCTTACGAGGAAACATATAACTTTCCTAGTAAGATTTTCCAGCCAAGATGGGCACGAAAACCTTCTGGAAAACTTTTTTAATAAGTATTTAATAATTGATGCTATAATACTTTGCAATTTTTCATGACAATTTGTATTTGATATTTTTTATTAAAAATTTATTTGATAAGTATAATAATGTATGAGATTGATTATTAATTTTCATTTATTTTGCTTGTAAAAGGCACTAACTAGTCCATTTAATTTTCCTTAGAAATTTTAAAACTTTTTATGTAATTTCCTTGTAAGAAACTAATAGGATTTCATCTAAAGGTTTATTAGAAATATGTATACTAGAAAAAATATTTCTAACTTTTTCTGGGATATAAATTTCCAACTAAGGGCACTAACAGGGCCTTAGTGTTATGACTTCAGTGTTATTTTTCCAAATATTGAGAATCTCCTTCCTATCAAGATAATGAAAGTTTAATAGCCTATCTCACACTTGACATTAGACATGATCTTATAAACAAAATTCAAATGGCCAAAATGGACTTAGTGAGATTGATTTAAGCCAAATCTTTATAAAATATGACGTCAAATCGACTCAATGAACATAATAATTTTCTATCATTTTCGAGAAATTATAATTATACTTGCTATGGAAATCTTTCTTAAGCAATTTTCTAGTATGATATATAGAAGATCTCAACTTAAAGATTAGTTAGAAACCTATATTCCCTAATCTACCTGTCTTGATGGGATAAATATATATTTCTAGCCATGCACTAACATGGCTTTACAATTTGCAGGGACTTGGCAAGCTGCATGCACTTACTCAAGTTATGTTGCCAACAAGAATCCCATCTGTTGTGTTTCACTATCCACATTCTACAATAGCCATGTCACCCCATGCCCGCAGTGCAGTTGTGGCTGCAGACCCACGTCTGATCAAACCATGGAGATCTGTGTCAGGTATCTGTGCTTACTTCCTCCATTATCATGGACTGGTTCCATCTTTCCCAGTTGTGCTCATTCCAGTTCATTACTCTCAGCGATGATTATGCAATCTCATCATCTTCAAGTCTTGATCGTCGCCAACTGATCCGGTGCACCGATCATATGTGCCCAGTTCAAGTGCATTGGCACATCAAAGCCAACTACAGAGATCACTGGAGAGTTAAGTTAACCGTGTCTAACTATCATTATGGGGCCAATTACTCAGACTGGAGTGTGATGGTTCAGCATCCTGGTTTCAGCCAACGTATTTGGAGTTATAGCTTCAACCATTCAAAGTTGAACACTCTGGTCCATTCTGGTGAGTTCATAATGAACTAATTTGTTCAGATTGAGAGAAACCAATTTGAACTGTAAGGATTGTTGAATCAGGTAGAAGATTGGCAGGTGATGCAGCCCTTTTCTGGGGGTTGGAGTTCTACAACGATGATCTCTTAAATGCCATTGACAAGGATCCAGGTTCAGTCACTACAGAAATAATACTCAGCAAAGATCTGGATTCATTTACGTTAAGAAATGGTTGGGCATTCCCTCGGAAAATCTACTTCAATGGCGAAAACTGTGAAATGCCGCTGCCACAGGATTTCCCAGGACTCCCGAATGCTTGCGCTGGTAAAGCCAAAGGATACATGACTCTTGTTCTTCTTTTGTGTTTCAGCTTGAAGATGATACTCATACGGTAGAAAGACGAGACAAAGAGCATTTACATGAGTTCAAAATTTTGTGATTTCTGACTACTGATCGCATAGAAATGTCTGTAAATGAATGCAAGTCATCTCTTTTCCTTTTTAGTTGTAAAGATGCAACGGTTTGAAATGTCTGGTGCTGTTTTCACTGTGTAAAAGTGGTAGCTGAGAAAGAAAACTAGAAATGAGATAGCTTAAGGTCTTATGATGAAAATGTTTTCAAGGTTTTTCAATAGTCGCTAGGAAGATGGCCCTCCCAATACAGTTCAAGATGCTTGTTAGTACAAAGATAAAGCTTTTTGGTTCCCTCCCTGAAACAATGAGGAAGATGTATGATCAAAGGGTCACAACTGCAGCCCTAGCCAACTATATCCAAAATGACACCAAAGAAGAGGCAATATGTCCTGTGCACTATAAGAAATGGACTTATGCCAATGATTTTTTCACTCGCAAAAGTCCAAAATTAGTTGGGAGAAGTTCTCTCCATGAAAAATTCGATTCGCTAAAGCTTTCGAGTGGTAGAACTTGTGCCAACAAATTTAGAAATTCATTGGCATTGAGTATTTTATTAATGTTTACATAGTAATGTTGTTTTCCTAGCCAAAATTTAAATTTCGCTGGAAAAGCATAAAAAATATAATTTTAATTTTTTTGTTAAATGTGATATTTTCATATTCTATATAAATATAAAAATATAAAATTAAAATAATAAATTTAATTAAAAATAATATTATATATATAACAAGAAAAATATTTACAATAAAATCCCAAATGATTTTATAAGTTATACAAAAAATAAGAAAAAACTATTCATCATCTATGAGAGGATCTGGAGGAGGATGTCTTTGAGTTTGCATATGGTGTAAGAACAATTGCATCTTATCCTCGATGGCCTTCATCATATTTTCGTAGTCATTTAATAGATTATTCAGATGCTCTTCAGCATAATGCTCAAACTTAACAAGACACTCTGACTCCTCCTCCATATTGGCAATCAATTGAGATAAAGATGAATGAAACATCCTAAATACATGAGGTTAAACAAAATGTTGTCCCTTAATTACCCAAAACTAGCTTCACAAACTCTACACACAATGGCGCACTCATCAACCTGCGAACAAGCCTCTTGTGCCCCTCATACCAACCACTTCATCTCCTCTTGTGAAAATAAATATAAGACAAATATAATTATGTTTACTTAAAATAGAATGTACTATTTATAAGAAAAGTTATAATTGTGCTTACATATTATTGTTCAAATCCCTCAATCCACATGTACTTCAATCGATGAGTAAAACAAAAAATACTCTGTAATACAACAATTTGTACCTTACACATTCTAAAGGACACAACATGTAAATATATTACATTAGTAGTATAATATAAAGAAAATATGCTCCAAGTTATATACATATCATCTCCTATTTGATACACATAAAAGTCTTCAATCTCATAGTATGTCAAACCATTTGTTTGCTAACGTTTTCAACATTTACTTAGGAATGTCTCCCCTTGAAACACGTTCACACATAACCACTACTAGTCCTTGAGGGAAACCCCTCTATAAGGAATGGAAATGTCGTGGGGTAACCTCTACGCTCTCTATACTAGGCATGCATGGTAATCTAGTACTGTCAAACTGCAACATCTCATATAGAATATACGATAGCTCATGATGCCGATACACTGCATATCAGTATCAAACTTCTCCTTGAAAAAGGGAATAACACAACATTATCAACTTAACATTGTAAGCTAGTGAAAATAAAAGAAAAAATCTAATTGAGTAATTTGTAATATTTCCTCAATATAGGGATACTCAAAAGCCAACTGATCATTGGTATATGCCAGGAACTTGTCCACCTTCACCTCCATGTGATTCTTAAGGATATATCTCACTCAATGAGTGAAAAGTGGACTATAGGGTCCGTATGTCCTCCTAAGCGAATCTCTAAACTCTACTAGGATCTTCCTACCATGCTCTCTCATAATATCATCCACTCTAGAGCCCTTAGTTGGGCCATGATGCAAGGCTTGATATCAGACGAACCTGCATAGTATGTTTACAACATCAATAATGTTATTTAAAAAAAATAACACTAACGAATTTTGAAATAAATAATTTTATAGAAACTAATGTTGTTTATCATGGAAATTATTTAGATTTATTATCAATTAATAATATTATATATCTTCATCGCTTTCTTCCCCTTCTTTTTATTCTTTTGCCCCCTATTCTTCATCATACCTATCTTTTACCTCAACTTCATCTTCTTCCTTTATATCATTTTCCTTATCTTCATCCTCTACCACCTATACACTTATATGATCTAGAGGAATATTTGACATTATCTATGGCCCAACATCATCGTCCACTTGGATAACATTGAGATTAACATTTGACAACTGCAATTGGTATGCAGTTGTTCAATACAAAAAAAAATCTGGCACTGCTAACGAAATAAAGTGACATTGAATTTAATTTTACTAAAAAAAGACCTTTCCTAATGAATATTAAAATTCTCTAGGAGAGATAAAATTTCACCCAACGAATTACAATTTCGCTGGTAGAAATCACATTTTGTCTAAAGAATTCAAGAATATTGCCATGAGATCGAATAATACATCTTGTAAGTACTTTCTAATTTCATCTTGTAGATTTAGTTAACAAACACAATTTTGAATTTTTTAGTATTTATGTTACACAGAGAATACAAATAAGTTTTTTCCCAAAATGAGGGTACAAACTAACCTAGACCAACGTCATGAAGAAGAGTTTGTTATTTGATTTAAACAAAAGGTTAGTTGTGTTTGTCAAGTGTATATGGCTCTTGATTGTAGATTTTATTGCATGTTAATATTTATGATGTCATCTAATTTATCACATATTTAAATTCTAGTGGGCTTATAGCCAATTTATAATAAATAGTGACATCTGCCATCTTGGAATGGATCTTATATCAAGTAACAAGTACTCATTTTGTATTATTAATGGTATACACATCCACCCCGAGCAACTTGAGGCAAATCGAAGGACTCAAAAACAAAGATGTCGTTATAAAGGGGTATTATGAAGATAATTAACATGCCTATTATAGGGTTGTAATCAATATAATCGAAATATGGTGCTTGGGTAATAATTTCATTTATGTATTCAAGTACAAGTGGTTCGATATAAGCAATAGTAAGCAAGATATTAAGACGAATGATTGATTTACCATTGTTAATATCTCATGAACATGGTGCAATGATAACCCTTCTACTTTAGTGTTTCAAACTCAATAGGTTTATTACTTGAAAAACCAAAAAATGGTGGTTTGTGTTGCATAGTTCAGAATGTGGTTATGAGAAGTGTAATTTATGTGTTAGAGTAACAATTATCCACATGTTTTAAAATGACTGTCTATAAATAGGAGTTGTCAAATACTAGTCTCCATGTTATCCAAGTGACGATGCAGTTGGGCCCTTCAAATCACATACGTGTATAAGTGGTAGAAGATGAAGACAATTAAGAGAATGAAAACTAAAAAAGATGAGTTTAAGGTAGAAGATAAGTATGATAAAGAATTGGAAGAAGCAAAAGAAGAAAAAAAGAGGTTGAAGAAGAGGGAAGAAGGCAATGAAGAAATATAATGTAGTTAGATAATAATGAATCAAAACAATTTTTCCAAGGGAAATAAAGTTAGTTTCTATACAAATGTTTATTTTAAACATTGTTAGTGTTATATTTTTTTTTTCAAAAATAACATTATTCATGTTATTGACATACTATGTAGGTTGCATGTTCATATGATATCATGTTTCCTCGTCCCCGTAGGCTACCACCAATCTCACGCCTTGCATCATCCTAGGACGTGGATTAGATGGAGCCACCATCATAGGTGCATGGCAGTAAACTACTTGGAGGGACGATTGTGTCTTAGACACAGTGTATAAAAATCAATTATTATTTCTCCTTTTGTCAATATTTTATTTACATTGTGTACATAGATCCATCTATACCATCTCCTCCCACATCATCTCCATCCATATCCTTGTTAACGAGGTGAGCATGTAACCTCACCAAGTGCTCTAGAGTGGATGATGTTATGAGAAGGCTCGATGTGGATTATGGGATTTGAAGAATAACATGCAAGTACAATTATAACTTTAGTTGTCTTTAAAATAACATATTTTTATTTTAAACAAAAATAATTATAACTTTCTTATGTTATTCTTCACAAAAGGAGATGCAATAGTTGGTACAAGAGGCATAGGAGGTTGGTGAACAGGTTGATTAGTGTGCCATTGTGAATAACGTTCGTAGAGCTAGGTCTAGGTACGTTAAGGGGTTGGGTTTAGTTCAATTGCATGTACTCAAGATGGCTTAATCATCTTAGTCTCAATCAACTGCACATATGGAGGAGGGGCTACAACAGACTAAAGAGGCATTTACACAACTCAAAAGTAGTTGAGAGATGCACAATGTCGAATTTGATGTGTTTGAGCATCATTCTAATGAATCTTGAGGGTCGTGTTGAAGAGTGGTTGAATCATGTCGACTAGGGGTGGCTTCGAACCGAGCCGGCTCGAGTTCGGCTCGGTTCGATTCATTATCTATCAAACTCGAGCTGAGGTCGAGCACCGAAATCAGCTCGTTAAGATAAACGAGCCGAGCTCAATCGAAGCCAGGTTCGATTCATTGGCTCGCGAGCCGAGCTCGATCGAAGCTAGGTTTGGTTCATTGGCTCGCGAGGCGGCTCAAGGTGAGTCGGATTGGTATTGGGATCGCGAGCGAGCGGGGGCGAGAGCGAGGGGGGGGGGGGGATTTTTCCTCCCCTCGTCACCGTCGAGCCCCTCCCGTCGGCTGTTTTCGCCGCCTCTACCACCGTCGCAGCTGTTCGCCGGCCGTCTCTACCATCGTCGCAGCTGCTCGCCGGCCGCCTCTATGGCATTCTGTTTGATTTCTTCCTCTCCTCGCTGTCGCCTCTGTTTTCGTCGCCGCCGCTTCCGTCGCAGTCGTCATCCCTCTCCGGCGCAGTAACCCCCTTCCCTCCGCGTCATCTCGGCGGAAAACCAGAACCTAAGTTCAGGGGAGAAATATTCTCCCCCTTCCCATGCGTGAAGATGATCTCGCATGTTTTTTTAAACATCTTTCTAATTAAATTTTTTTATTAAAAATCATAAAATTTTCTAAGTAAGATTTTCGTACCAAGATGGGGTAGAAAATTGTATAAAATTTTTTTGAATAAGTATTTAACAGTTGATGCTGTAATACTTTTAGCATGAAGCAATTTTCATTACAATTTTGTGTTTAAGATTTTATTTAATTAAAAATTTATTGATAAGTATAATAATATATTAGATTGATTATTAATTTTTATTTATTTTCCTTAGTAATAAGATTTTATTTAAAGGTTTTTTTTGGAATACGTATCATAGGAAAAATATTTTTAGTTTTCCTAGAATATAAATTTTCATCTAGGGGCACTAAGGAGGCCATAATAAATTATGGCCAGATTAAAAAATTACAAAATATGCTAGACAACAATTGGAGTAAAAAAGATTAATATTGGTGTATTGTAATCTATTATTGAAATTCAATACTGAACATCCCCTATCATTAAATTTTTTTAAAATGTATGCATAATTTTATATATAATTTATTCAAAGCCACCCCTACGTGCAAGATCATAAACAAGGAAAAAAAAACTCTTTGTCCCTTCCTCATGGCTCTTAAAGAAATTGAAAAGATATTTTAGTAGAAATACATTTCTAGAGACTATTAGTGGTTTTTTCAATAAATGTTGAAAAGACATTTTTAGTAGAAATATAGGGACCATTAGTGCCTCATGTTTTTTCAAAATATTTTTTTAATTATAAATTCTTTTTGAAAAATCATATAATTTTCCAAGTAAGATTTTCTTGCCAAGATGGGTTAGAAAACCATATAGAAAAATTTTGAATAAGTATTTGATAGTTGATGATATAATACTTTGAGCATGAGGCAATTTTCATAGCAATTTTGTGTTTGACATTTTATGTGATTAAAAATTTATCGATAAGTATAATAACATATTAGATTAATTATTAATTTTTATTTATTTCCTTAGAAAAGGCAATAAGAGGTCCATTTAACTTTCCTAAGAAAAATTTAAAATATTTCTTGTAATTTTCTAATAAGTCTCTAATAGTAATAGGATTTTATTTAAAGGATTTATAGTTTTTATTTGGGTGATTGTAAATCGATAGTGATATTTCATTTAATTTTGTTGTGTTTGATTATTGTATGGAGTTTATTTATAATGTTATGCAGTGCATGGAGTGTTTAGACTATTTTATGGAGTGTATAAACAATTTCATGGAGTGTTTATGGAATGTATAGACAATTTTATGGAGTGTTTATGCAAGTATTATGTATATTGATTATGCCCAATTTTAAGTAGAGGTCATGCCGAAATTTATACAAGTATTATATATATAGATTATGCTCAATTTTAAGTAGAGGTTATGCCCAATCTTATATCACGTATTATATATATAGGTCATGCCCAATTTTATGTAAAATGTATGCATAATTTTATATACATTTTATTCGATATATATTTTTTGAAAAGTTTTAAATGTATGTTGAGGCTCGAGCTCGGCTCGAAGCTCGGCTCGAACTCGATAACAATTTTAGGCTCGAGGCGAGGTTCGGCTCGAAGCTCAGCTCAAAATATTTAAATCAAGCTCAGCTCGAACATAAGCAGGTTCGGGCTCGACTCGGCTCGATGCCACCCCTAATGTCGACGAGCAACTGAATAATCAACAAAATTAGTACATAAATAAGATGAAGGATAAAATGTATTGGTTATTTCAATAGATGCAGACTTAGAGTCATCCTTCTCTAGATCCTCTTGTAGATGGTGTATAATTTTTTTTATTTTGTATAATTTATAAATTTTATATAATTTTTTAAAAAATATATTTTAAAATTTTAATATAAAATTATTTTGGGACTCTATTGTATATTTTTTCTTATTATATACATTTTATTTTATAACTTATTCTTTATTTATTTATATTAAATAGGAAAAATATCAATTCTGACAAAAATTTAAAATTTTTAATTTCTTATGCTTTCCCAAGGAAACTCTTTTTTTTTACTTAAAAGGCTATAAACAATATTAACATTATTAAAATACCCATTGCTAGTGAATTTATAAATTCATTGGGAGAAAGTGACCTCTCTACAAACGAATTTACAAATTCGTTAGTAGAAGTTCTAGTAGCGTGTTAAATTTCTAGAGAAGAAAATAACTAATTAACTTAATGTATTAACCGAGTACAATCAATCTCTATTTATAGAAAAGAAATAAGTATAATCAAAATACAATCACACTACCCATGTCCCAATCATACCCAAAATATAACTCTTAAAGATAAGTCCTAAAATTATTAAGCAACTCTATCATAAATAGAAGACTAAAATAGCTAAAACTCCTTTAAACATAAACACCTTTGTTAGACATCCTCCCATAAGACTCTTGTTAGATTCTATTATATTAATTATTTCTCTGTGAGACTTCTTTCAGTGAGAGTCATGTAAGACTCTTCTGTACATGATCTTCTACAATTCTCCTTAACCTGGAGTTTTTAACTTTAACTTGTAAAGATAAATATAAATATTCTAGGTTTTTTATCTTATTTTTGGTGAAAATTTTTCTTCATAGATGTAAAATCTTCATCTTTTGTTCTCCCCTTTACTTTATTATTTTGGTCATATTAGGAGACACCCACAAGTGTAGGGGTGACATGGCTAGTAAATAAGGAAAATTTTTACACAGACAACTTAAAATTGTAATTATGCAAACTGGTGTATGTCCTCTTATGTATTTTTTTTCTATCATATAGCCCAAAGGGCATTGTAGTGATTGTAAATATTTTCCCACAAATATAGATACAACACCAAGGCATAGAGTAGAGCATTTAGTCCCCTTCTTCTTGGCTCAAATCCATCTTTATACCTCTCTCCCTTGGTTTCTTCTCCTTTCTTCTAAGAGCTAGAGTTCCTCTCTTTTCTCCTTCCCTTAAGATCTCTTGTGTTTATGTGATGGCCATAGAAATCAACATGATATCAGAGTAGGCAAATATCTTAGATGGAAAATGAGAAGAAGATGGAGAAGAAGAAGAAAATAAAAGAAAAAAGGGGAGTTTCTCATTTTCCCCTTTAGTCTTCTTTCCCAATTCTTATTTTTGATTGGAATTTTCACTCTTACCATACGTTAAATATATAAAAGTATGTACTATTGGAAAATATTTGAATCGAGTTCCAAATCAAAAATAATTTTTGCAATCAAATTTTCTAAAGAATGAAATTGACATCTGAAGCAGCAAAAAAGTTTCGAGTAGCAACAGAAAGCCTCAATTTTTTGAACGGTTTGTACCAACATGAATGAGAATTTATATAGGGAATTATATCTCAAAAGAAATCAATGTGAGTCTAATTTCTATCCTAATAAACCGTTTCTCAATCTGATATTACTAGAGAGAGATATTCACAAGTATCCTATTGCATGTGAAAATCTAAAATTAAGCCGAATTTTTTGCTTCACTTTTTAAGTTGCTAATGTTGGTTAATTTCCTACTTATTTTCAAAATCTAGTCAAGAATTTACCAAATTTAGTTTCTTTCCTTCATTAAATTTTTTTTATCTCACATCACATTAATTTCCTTAAGAGAAGTCTTTCCCCATATGAGTTTAGTTTCCTTTTCTGACTAAGTCTAAATATTTTGAATTAGAAAGTCTTGTTTGCTAGTTCTAAATTCTAAATATTAGTGTCCTAAATCTCCTTATTCCAAAAATGATCTTTTGAATATTTTCTTCACAAATTGGTCAAGTTGTGTTAAAAAGGTAATTGTCTTATGTGAGAAGTCTATTTTTAGAAAGTTTCCATTATTATGTTCCATCTCAAAGCTTTCTAATTGAGATTTTTTAAGTTTTCTTAATCATCCTGTTCATTGATGAATTGTTTTTTTACCTCCCTATTGAGTAAAACCTAGTCACTTTGCATCCATCTATTGGTCTAAAAGCATGTCCTTTTGTTTTGAAAGTATGAAGAGTTGCATTGTGCACCTCCTTCCTATTGAAGTATGACAGTTGCTATTTTTTATTCACACCCTTAATTCTTCAAAGTACTTTCTTCAATTTTTTTTTTAAATTACTTTAAAGCAATGCCTATAGACCCACTACATAAAAAACATAGGAGTGTGCGCAATATCCAGCTTGAGTCAAGTTTTTTTATTTTTCACCCAAGAAGTGTTTTTTATTTGAGCTACCCTTAAAAAGTGAGTAGTTTATTTGTTGTGCCCTAAGTGGGGCTATTTTTCCATCTTTGAAATTGAGCGGAATGTATTTCAGATTATGACTATTTTAACTAGTGAATGGATCTTTTTCGTATGACTAGGAGTGATTTTTCTTCTCTCACCATTATGTTGTGCAAGTTGGGTCTCTTGGTAAAGAACAAAGAGATCCCCAACTTGAGAGGGTGAAGTAAAAGAAGAAATACAAAACAATGGTAATCCACAATAAAGAATTCTACGTGCTATGATAATAATATTTTATGTGACTAGAATATCCAAGTAGGGGGGGGGGGGGAGCAGTGTAGGGGTAGGGACTAGATGAGAACAAGATGAAGATTGCAAGCAATATGTGAACAAGAAAAAAATGAGTCATAACAAGGCAATCAAAATTTATTTTTCAAACACATAAGTTTTCTGACCAAGATTATTTGCAAGTGAAGTTACAAACACCAACTTGAGGGGGAGTGTTACGAGACACCCACGTGTGTAGGGGTGGTGGCTAGTAAATAAGGAGAACTTTCATAAAGATGACATAGACTTGTAATTATGCAAGTTGGTGTATTTCCTCTTATATTTTTTTCCTTTTGAACTATTTAGCACTAAGGGCTTTGTGGTCATTGTAAACACATTCCCACAACTATATATATAACATCAAGGTATGGGGTAGAGCATTCAAGCATTTTCTTCTTGTCTCAAATTCATCTTTACACCTCTCTCTCTTTTCCTCTTCTTTATCTCGCTTGGTTTCATCTTTCCTCTCTTCCAAGAGCTAGAGTTCATCTCTGCTCTCCTTCCTTTGATATCTCTTGTGTTTAAGTGTTGGCCTTAGAATCAATAGGTCATATAAAATAAAGTACCTCTTTCTTTGCACTTCTTCCTCTACTTCTCCCCTCAAGTTAGGGATAAAAGGGACACGAAGACCCAACTTGAAAAAAAAAAATATAGGAGGAGAAAATCACTCCTAATCGTATGAAAAAAAAACTCCATACACAGTCAAAATGGTCATACTTGGAAAAAACTTTACCCAATTTTAAAGGCAAAAAAGGGCCTAATTTTATGCATGGAAAAAAGAGTTTACTTGTAATTTAAGGGTAGTTAAAACAAAAATCACCTCTTGGGTAAAGAATAAAATACTTGATTCAAGCTAGATGTTGGCACACTCGTATATTTTTTAGGTAGTGGGTCTAGGCACTGCTCTGAAGATATGAAAAGTTGATAACTTGAAGAAATACTAGAGGAAAACAATAATAGTAGCACATCATAATTCGAACGGAAGGAAACGATAACACAATACTCTACTTCTAAAGCTAACTCTTGAAACTTTGGATAGAAAGAGGCGACAATACTATACTTCAAACTGAGTTTCTAAAGAAAATACTAAGGACTTCCTTACAAAATTTATAATGAGCTGACCTACTTTTTAAAATAAAAAAACAAGGGAGACTCTAATAGTACAATTGTAAAATTAACAAAAAGTTGGACAAAGTATGACCTCAAAGGAATTTTTGGAGATGACGATGCAGAGAATACATAACCAATGCAAAAAAAGAAGCCAATACTAAAGTGGAGATGAGCCTCATGCCAAGGCAAAATAATACTGATTAGGAGAGATAAACAATGTCAATTTACAAACCCTACTTTGATAACGTGTTGAATTTATGGAGAAGAAAATAATTTACTAAATTATTAATTGAATATAATGAGCCTCTATTTATAATAGAGGAAATAAGTAGAATCAAATTATAATTAAACCAACCATGTCCTAGTTACAACTAATGTTTAACTCCTAAAGATAAGTCCTACACCAATTAAACAACAGTAACATAAATAGAAGACAAAATAACTTAAAATTTCTCTAAACATAAACACTTCAATGAGACTTCCTTCCATGAGACTCATATTAGTTTCTATTATATTAATTATTACTCGATGAGACTTCCTTCTATATACACTCTTCAATACAACGAACACATGCAAGCGAGTTCTACCATGAGAACTTCTATAAACAAATTTTGGACTTTTCGCCAACGAAAACTTTGCTAGAGGTAGTCCATTTTCTTGTAATGGGATGTTGAGAGTACATGTTAATGATCAAGGTGTATCCTTTGTGGATTGTAGTTTTTTATCATGCTGATTCAAGAGTGGAATTACTACTATTAGAGACATATTTCTAGCGCCCGATTATCATCTACCAAGTGCCTTCATAGGCCTATATTCAGTACGTGTATTACACATAGGCTACTGATACCTCTAATAGATACAAAATGGATGATTTATCACCTAAGGGTGATTCAAAAGTAAGTGGTGATAAGTTTTTATTTTTATTTTTATTACATATACCTAGTTTTAATTGTTTTATTTTTACTATATGAAAGCTAGGACCTATTTGACATTTCATCACAAATGTACTTTAATGTGTAACAATTGGGTTACATATATATGGGATACAAACATACCGTGAGTTGTGCTTGTCAATTATGTTATAAAGTCTACTACTCTCGAGTTATGTTAGAAGTTCTGACATATATTGACATCCATAAGCACATGGTGAGTCACATAATGCAGGACCTAGATGACAAGGTGGCCGACAACATACTCTTCAAATGTCAACTGGACCTTCTAAGGATGTGCCCTAGACAACACATGAGGCAGATACACCACATCTAAATTTAACTTTGTCATCAAGTGATTTAATTACTCTATTTGTTGTTAAGGTGTCACAACAGTCACGTGAAGTAGATCATTTGGTTAATGAGTTATATTAGTCAACATATAATATCTCTCAACCTTGTCACTTAGATACCTATATGTCCACAAAGAACTTGTTGAGTGAATGATTATATGATGCACCATTTTCATGTCCATCATTTCCGTCATCTCCATCATTTTCACGACTCGTATACAAACACTTGTAGTTTTTTATTCTTACTTCATTTGAAGGCTGAATGGTTGAATTTATATGTCTATCATAGTGTATTTTAATACATAAAGTTAATGGAATGATTCTTATTGGGTGTACATAAATCTCATTTGATCTTTAGAGGTGGAGTACTAAATAGCATTTGATCTTTCATGATTCTTGATATCATTACATAAAATTCCTTTATTGTCTCTTATGTGATTTAGGAGTATACATGATATTAAAACAGGTATATAGGTATTAAGCTAGGAACTTACAAATATTCTTCGTTGGCAATATGATCTTAGTGGACAAGGATTGAGCACGTGAAAAATAAAAGATGCAAAGTTTGCTAATAAAGTGCTCATAAATTGATTAATTTTTCATGCAAAGAGGAAGTTGATACTCATAGAATTGCCAAAAAAATCAATATTAACAAAACCAACTTCAAAGCGTTACTCATGAAATTGACTTCCAGATCGATATTTATGGTACCGACTTTAAATTTAATACTCCGAAAGCCGACTTTCATGTAGGTATTCTAAAAACCAGCCTTAAAGTTGGTATCCAAAAATTGACTGTAACATAAGTACATTTTTTTTTGGCTTCTTCCACTAAAATTCTTCCTTTATACATTTAAGCAGTAAAGCGATATATGTAGCATTGATATATGTACAAAAAAAAAAAAAAAACTAAAAAAACAATGTGCAATCTGCGATGCCATCGCTTTGTTGCTGAGGTAGTTGTTGATCGATGATGTGTTTCATTAACATGTTAGTTTCATGAACATTTTTGTTGCTCCATTAGTCAATGAATTTAAAAATGGTTAATTGTAAAATATGATTATTTTATAATTATATTAATAAATATTTTTAAAAAAGAAAGACAAGTTGTGTATTTGTTGCCCTCCCTCTGTCCTTATGTCATAAGGAAGGGAAGATGAACAAGGTTGGGGGGAGGGGGGGAGGCCCCCTTCTCATTCTTTTTTACATTTATATTTATATTTATTATTATTATTATTATTATTATTATTATTGCCATTTTAGAATTTTATTTCAGCTATTGGAGAATTAAATTAAAATTCTACACTAAATAAAAAATGGGTTTCTAAAAAATAGCTATTTTCAGAACTAATTATAGACAAAGTACTCTTGGGTCACTCTTGATATGAAATTTCAATTCTAGAGCAATACAAGTATTTTAAGGTATTTATGTACGAATAATGTAAAATGTAAGGGTAAAAATGTAACTAATGAAAGAAACTTTGTAGCGAGTGTGCGTGATAGATATCCCTAGGATGGGGCCGATGGGCGATGTTCAGACATCCACATCAACGGAGTCTGCGTGGTACGCCTATTAAAGTCCAATTTGCCGCGTTTCCCTGCGACAGCGGGACAGCGGGACTGCGGGAGAGCGGAAGAGTCGAAACTCCCCAGCTCTCAACTTGTCTGTGTTCTTCTTCCTGTCTCTCTGATAACTAGCAGCAGAAAAGCACAGTAGTCTATTCGATCTTATATCTGCTGTTATTCTCTTCTCCTTTTCGTTTTTCTTCTTTTCCTCTCGAAAAACCCTAAATCCGCAGGTAGTAGTAGAAGGTTAACTCGTCTTTTGAGAAAATGAGTCCTATTCAGAACTTCGAGCAGCACGCGAGGCGTCTTGTCGCTCCTGACCTATGTAATATTCTATTTCTCTGCAATTTTTGTGTTTTTACTGTTTCTGAATTTTTTCTGATATGTTCTAGCCATTTTGGCGTGTTATCAGCCATGCAGGACAGGCTTCAATTGGCAATGGAAGTTAGGGACAGCCTCGAGATTGCTCACACTTCCGAGTACCTCAATTTCCTGAAATGCTATTTCCGAGCGTTCTCCTTGATTTTAACTCAAATGACGACTCCGCAGCTATCGGACACCAAAGAGCACAAGCTTCGTAACCTTGTTGTTGAGATTTTGAATCGTCTTCCTCATAGTGAAGTTCTTCGTCCCTTTGTTCAGGACCTTCTCAAAGTCGCAATGCAAGTGCTTACCCTTGATAATGAAGAAAACGGTCTGATTTGTATTCGTATAATCTTCGACCTGTTGAGAAACTTCCGCCCCAGTCTTGAGAACGAGGTCCAACCGTTTCTGGACTTCGTCTGCAAGATATATCGGAATTTTAGAGCGACTGTCGCTTACTTTTTCGATGATGCATCCGGTGGAGCTGGGGGTGGAGGGGAGGATATCAAGCCGCTGGACAGTTCCGGTCTTGGCCCTGGCCCTGGTCTGGGTGTTGGCCCAGGGATGGCGGGGGCTTCCAGCAAGAGTTGTGCGCAGCTTAATCCTAGTACTCGATCGTTTAAGATAGTGACAGAGAGTCCGTTGGTGGTGATGTTTTTGTTTCAATTATACAGTCGTCTTGTACAGACAAATATTCCTCAATTATTGCCGCTTATGGTGGCCGCCATCTCAGTGCCTGGGCCTGAAAAGGTCCTTCCTCACGCCAAGAATCACTTCATCGAGTTGAAGGGTGCTCAGGTTAAGGTATGCATTTAATGACGATTGTAAATTTTAATCCTATTCGTTGTGGTACCAAAACTGAAACAAGTGGTATAAATTATAAAGTCACAGCGTACATAGAAGTGCGGTCTAAGCTTGGTCTTTTGCCATTTAAAGTATTGTCATCTGTTGATCCCTCTCGGACACCATTTTCTTCCTGTAATGTCTGTTCATCTTCTGCAGACAGTTTCGTTTTTAACTTATCTTCTAAAAAGTTTTGCTGACCATATACGGCCCCATGAAGTAAGCATATGTAAAAGCATTGTCAACTTGCTGGTTACTTGCCCTGATTCCGTGTCCATACGCAAGGTGAGAAATTCAACTCATTAAACTTTATTAGTGTTTAGTTTTTCTTTCTTTTGCGCTAGAATGTTATTTTTGTGGCTGCAGGAATTGTTGATAGCATTGAAGCATGTTCTTGGGACGGATTTCAAGCGGGGTTTATTTCCATTGATAGACACATTGCTGGAGGAGAGGTACTGTAGATCTTTAATTTATTAGGTCTTCCCTCCAACACCCTAGAAAAGTGGGATTTATTTTCATTAATCGTCAGACTGCTGGAGGAAAGGAACTGTATATCTTTAATTTATTAGGTCTTCCCTCCATCAACACCCTATAACACAGGGAATGTGGGAATTCGACTCACTTTCCTTTCATGAATCTTCTTTTGTGCTATTGAATGACGATATTGAGGTGGGTAATTCCACCTTTAATGCCAAATGTGAAAGAAAGTAACTTCTCATTAAATTGGAGTTCGCTTTCAATAGGAATGCTCCGAATATGACGGTATGACGTTATTATCAGATGCTAGAATTATTTTTGACTATTTCTGGCCTAGGTGTTTGACTTTCGCTGTGCTTGTGCACTAATTGTACTGGTTAAAGTATTGGATTTCGAAAATAAATGAAATGGGATATTTATTTATTTATTTTTTTTTGTTACTCTTTTCCCCCTTTGACCTATAAGTGGAAAATGTAGACCGGGAGAATAGCAAATGATACCCAGTTGCATCAATATTTGTACGGAAAAACATCTATTTCTTTTGAAGACAATATTCACTTGTAAAAGTTGTGATATTTATATTTTATAATCCATGTAAGGGTAGTTTGGTCATTTTGGGGTATTCTTGTAACTTTGCTGAACTTTTGACTTAAGTGATTTTTAATAGAAAGGGGACTTGAGTTTTTGCCCTATCAAGTGCAGCTTCACACACTCTTCTCTTCTCCTTTTATTTCTATTTTCTTCTTTTTCTCTTATAGTCCACCTTTTTAAAATGGTATGATAGCAGTAAGATCTTGCCGCAGAGCCTTCCAGGTGTTCTTCATTCTCTTTGAGTTTTTCACCTATTCTAGGAAAGGGGATCTTTAGGATTTTGTCTGATTGAAGTTAATGGTAAGGTTGTTTCTTCTCCGTGTGACCTAACCTTAGGGTTGATGGTTTGTACTGCTTATTGGAGTAGTTCTATGTGAAGTTTTTGTCCCTAGAGGGTTGTACTATTGGCATTGTCCTGAGTATTGCCTGTGCAGGTCACCAAACCTGTGCTTACTACTTATGTCACCTATTTGGAAGGTAATGCCATCCTTCTCTTGACAAATCTTGGGTGTTTTGATTGAATTTGGATCTGCTGCTTATCACATTGAATAGTTGTACTTCCTTGGCTGATAAATTGGCGAAGTTCGGAACCTCCCAGCAATCTCTCATTGTTTGGGAAGGCTTCCCCCCTGTAATCTTGCTCTTCTGAGCTTTTGATTTAATAAACTTCTGCATCATTTAAAAAAAAATTGAATAGTTGTTCTTAGGTTGAACTCTTACATTGCCCTAATTGATCTGGTGTGGGGCCCACACTACTTGCATAGACCTTGTTTTGGGGGTTTGATATCTTTTTGATCGAATGGTTATGTTTTATATAGTTGGCTCTAGTGAAATGTTTACACCAACTAGAGAGAGGAAATTCAGATGGGAAGGATATTCTTGCAATCACTACTGACAATTTGAATGGCTAGAATTACTTAAGTTGGTCAAAATCCCTTTGGATCTATTTGAAAGCCAAGACAAAGACTAAATACCTAAGAGATGATCTTTTTGTTCCAGTAACTAATGATTGGGAAGCAGAACACAACTAGGTAATGATAGGCTACTCAATAGCGTGCAATTCAAACTTAGAAGTTAGATTGAGAATTGTGAACAATTAAGGAGATTTGAATTTCCCTTGAATCAATGTATGCCTGGGAGAGTAACTTGTCAAGTATTTATGAGTTATATGCCAAGTTTTTTAGTCTAAAAAAGGGTGACAGAAAAGTCATTCAGTGAATTGCAAAGTGTACTACAAGAGATTAGCATATATCCCTTTACCACTGATTAGAAAGAGCTTTGAAAGCAGCAAGGACATGTTTACTTGACCAAATTTTTAAATGGTATGGGATCTGAATATGATGCAGTTTGAGCTTCATAATGTGCCTTCACTTCCAAATGCTGTGTCGAATTTGCTATGGCATCTTGGTAGTAAAGAAACAACAAATGTTAAGGCTATTACCCTTAATATTCAGCATGCATGGGCATGGTGGAGGGGGTAGGGGCAATAGAGGACGAAAACGAGATAGTTCAGGGCATGGTGGAGGCCAAGGTGAAGGTAGAGGTGAAAGAAGGTGAGTACATTGTGGATGTACTAACCACTTTTTTAGATAAATGTTGGGAGAAGTTTGGTCAACCTGCATGGCAAATTCTAGTGTTCTTGAAAATAGTGAGACCTCTACAACTTGTGTAGTTGACATTATGCATGGTGCTCTAGATGAAATTCAATAATTAAATTTCTCTTCTCCAAACTTTCTCCTTCTTATTCTCTCTCTTTAACCTTTCTTCTTCTTACTTTTTACACCCTTTCTCCGAAAAGATGCTGCATTCAAAGGAGGAAGAAGAAGTGCTACACAGGCTTGAAATCAAGACCCTATTTCCTTGATACTATGTGAAGTAATGAGAAATAGAAGAGTGAGAAAAGAGAAGAAGAAAGTGGTTGAAAGAGAGCGTTGGAGAGAGCTCTCGTTAGGGTAAAAAATTAACCTCTTCCTTCTCATTAACTTAAGTGATTTTGAGAGACAACTACATATTTACCCCTCTTACACATAACTCCTTATAACTTCTTCCCTCCAAATAGCATAAAATCTGGACTATAATGCACTTTAACATCCTCAACATAACAATGCTCTCACCAAAGATTAAAGACAATGTAAAATAACCAAACTACCCCTTACAACACTACATTTAATAGAAACTGTAAATGACCTTTACATGTGTAATGTTAATTAAGCAATGGATATAGGTGGTCAACAAACTCATCCTTGTTATTGAAATAACAGGTATAATTTTCATTTTTGTTTCCCCTTTGTTGAGCTAAGCAATGTTGAATCCTAAATTTTGTCGCACTAGAATGAAATGTTTAGGCTTTGGGCCTTGGTCATAGCCAAGTAAGAAGGTATATTGGGTGGTGACTTTAAATGACAAGGAAAAACTTCTCTTGTAGACCTTATGGTGTTTCCCTGCTAAAGCCCACCTCAAATTGGCTGGGCCTTTCGCTCATGATCACATGGGGAGTTTCTAGTGTGAGGTCTTGGGTTCAAGTCTCACCAAGGAAAGGAGAAGGAGATAAAAAAGTACACCTCAAATTTAGATTTCAAGATAGATGGTTATGAGCACTAAAAGTTGAAGATTAAACTGAAATTTCAGTGTCTTTCATGATTCTAAATTGTTTTTATTTTTTATTTTTTGACTTACAAATATTTCTTAAATATTGGGGAAAAAGTTAACTTTTAAAATTTTGTACAGTTACAAGAAAGGGGTATTTTACTATAAAAACGTTCGAACACAACACATACTTCAGATTTCTCCTATAGAAGATATACCCAACTACATTGATTGTAATCATCTATAAAAGAAACAAACTATTAAAACCAAAAATACTAAGCACTAGGCAAGGTTCCTAAACATCAAAATGAACAATATCAAACAAACAACTGCTTCGAGGTTGACTTGAAGGGAAGGATGTTCGGCAATGCTTGTCCAACTAACACGAGTCACATCGGAAGGATAGACTTGATGGAAATGCAGGAAAATAATTGAATCAACTTTGAAGGAGACAAATGACCTAAGTTTAGAGGAGAAACCGTAATGTGTAATGCTTGTGGAGAGTTTTGTGAATCGCCCTCCACATAGTATAGTCCTCCTCTCTTCTGCGCCGAACCAATCATCCTCCTTGTCTTAAGATCCTGAAAAACACAGTGTATAGGATAAAAGGTTACAAAACAAGTCATGGATTTAGTGAGTTGACTTGCTAACAACAAGTTGAGAGGAAATTTAGGGACAAACAGAATTGATTGTGGTGACATAAAAGTCAATGGGGTTAATGTACCCATTCCTCGTACTGGGGAAATGGATCCGTCAACTAAGGTGACTTGTTTAATTGAAGTGGACTCCTTACTGTTATTCTGTCATTAATTTTTTTTTTTATCTGATCAATCCAGCATCAATTAATATGAGTAATACCAAAATATGTTCAAATTGTTTTTTATGCAAACGTTTTATAATCAACTTATTCTATTTGTGTTTGTACTTGGAATGGTTATTTAAGAGCTCATCCGATGCAGTTCTTGATGGAATGGTGTTTATCACTCTTCTCATGTACGCTCTAAGTGCTCTTTTTCATAAATGGTCATACTGACAGAGATATTATTTACACATTCATCAGGACCTGTTTGCTAGGTATACATGTGCTCTATTATGATACACTGGTTTGGATAAACTGGACAGTTTGTGTTTTACCCTTGTTCGAAGTGAGGAATTGTGTCCGAGAGTTAGGCTATGGTATTTTATTCTGATATTTGCCATTTACCCTCATCTGCTATGTTTAGCACTGGGGGGGGGGTGGCATACTTGTAATAGAGATTAGCAGATCAATGATAAATAACAAGGCAGTGGGTTGAGTTCTGCATCTTGATGACCTCTGCCTGCCTTTCTTCTCTTGTTTTCTAAGGGCCCACCAGTTCACTATGTAGCATATGATCACCTTGTGCTCGTTTCTTTGTTTGCACTTTATTGAAGAGGCAATGATTGAGATTGAGGGGTTGGGATGCCTATTGGTTACATATGATGTCTTTGACTCGACCGAGTCCAATGCGTGGGTACATGTAAAGGATCTTGAGTGGCCTAATGTTTACCATTTTTTTTGTCTCCTAACATTTCCTAGAGTACATATTGTTATACTTTATCAACTGTATGGTAATCTTTCTTTGCTTTTCTGGTGGATTTGAACATGTTCGAATACTAGTTGAGGTCATACAATTCCATGGATTAATGTCAGGAAGTGAAGAAAACAAAGTTGTTTTTTCTTCTTTCTCGGTTTTTCTTTTTTGTAGCACAGGAAACAACTTTGTTCTCAAGTAATAAGTTTACTGACATCCCTTTCCAATGTCCATTAAACTGTGATTTTTTCATGTTTCTCAGGGTTCTGGTGGGAACTGGCCGCGCATGTTTTGATTCATTGAGACCATTGGCTTACAGCCTTCTTGCAGAGATTGTTCATCATGTTCGAGGGGACCTTTCCCTCTCACAGGTTTTTATTCCATTTCACTTTTGGGGACATTTTGTGGCATTTTCAGCTATCTCTCATTTGATATTTCTCTCCAATTTAGATTTTTTTATGAATGGGTTGATGGTATGAGAATCGTCTTTGTCATGAGATATACTAGAAGCTTTCTTCATTTGTATATTTTGTTACTTTAATGTTCTTTTGCTTGATTTAAGAATATTTTTTCTCTGAGATATTGTTAGGGTTAAGTTGATTCTAACATCTTTTTGCTTGCTGCAGTTGTCTAGGATTATTTATTTGTTCTCAAGAAACATGCATGATTCATCACTTTGTCTGAGCATCCACACTACTTGTGCTCGCCTCATGTTGAATCTGGTTTGGAACATATCCTCTGTTGCTCCAGAGAGTGCTAAAAACCTTTTAGTACTTCTGTTGGCGTTTAATGTTTTTGTTTCCCCTTAAGTATGTCCTATATCTTATACTTGATTATTTTTCTTTCTCCTTAGGTGGAGCCTATTTTTGAGAAAGGTGTTGATCAAGAAGCTATGGATGAAGCAAGGATTTTACTGGTATTGGTCTTACGTGACTAATTTTGTGTTTTATTTTGGTCATGATTTTCTGATCAACTATGCTAGTACTTGGGCTGCTATATGTTGTTTGTTTACTGCTTGGTCATGATTTTGGTCATGAAGCATTGCTGCTTTATTTCTTTCATATGTTAATATTGAGTCAGATGTTGTTCTTTATGGTTTTCGGTAGGGAAGGATTTTGGATGCCTTTGTTGGGAAGTTTGGAACCTTCAAGCGTACCATTCCTCAGGTACCTTCTCAATCAGAATTTTTATTTGCAACTATGAGATTTATTCTATATCATAAATAGTCCTAATGAGCCATACTATCATAAATATTCTTAATGAGGGATTGGAATAAATTTTATGCTTACAGTCATCTAATGCGCTTGTATTTAGGTACTTGGTGTGGTTTTGGTTAAATGTTATCCTTCAAATGTATCTTGTCACTGTTTCTCATTCTGTCACGAAATCCAATAGGGAAAAACTATTTCTCTTTCTCTTCATAATAAAAAAATAATAATAAATAATAAAAAACATTTACCTCCTAAATAGATGGGAAAATGTCTAAAAGGGCTGCTTTACAAATTTGTATAACAGGAAACCAATTCTGATTGGAGAGATAAAAGGTTGTATAGGTAACTACCTCATTGTTTCTCATATGATGCTTGAAACAGATTTTAAAAAGAGTACTGTCACTTGGCTATAACTTGTTTTATAATTGTTTATCTTTGTAGTTTGTTTTTCAACTGTGACAAGCTTTATTGTTCTAGGGATCAAACGATGACAAATTTAATAAAATAGGAAGATACCAAAAAATATGGACTATTAATTCTGATTGTAATCCTTAGCATATTCTGTTTTTCCTTGTTCAGCCTCTTTGGGGGTTGCCATGTGGCCTTCTTGGCTGCTCCTTGTATGCTGGTTTTTTGTTTCTATATAAAATTGCACATTCTCAAAAAAAAGAAAAAGAAAATGTAATGTAGGTTTAAACTGCAAAACTGTACATGGCAACTAGCATTAATGGTGGAATTATGTTGAGAATTGGTTTGCTATTGTGCTTCCAGATAGATTTTTGGGCTTGATTTTCTGAAAAAATGATATTTGCAAATACAATTTTTTCACTTTTTCCTCTGCTAAAAATCTAATTTTTAAAGTGAATTTTGGCACCAAAGTACTGAAGCACATTCACTTGTTTGATAGAAGTTCATTGTATCCAAGTGGTATACATTTTTAACGCTGTTGCTATTGTTGCTGCATGCAAAATAGCTACTGGAAGAAGGAGAGGATGGAAAAGATCGTTCTACACTTCGAGCTAAACTTGAGCTACCTGTCCAGGTTCTGCAATAAGCTTAAGTGCTTAAGTAATTTGTTGGTTTTTCTCTTTTTCCATTTTGAAGTTAAAAGTGTGTGCTGTATATACATTTCATAAAGTTTTTAACTTGTACATGCTTGTGGATACAAGTGGGAAGGGAGAGCTAGTGGTTGGAGAGAATTGGCATGATTTGAGGCACTTAATATAAGTATTAAGCATAATATTATATTCTAACATCGTAATGTAAGCCTTTTTTGCATGAAAAGTCATAATCTGAGTCATTCATGAATGAGTATTACCCTTTGTAGGTCCACCAAATGGATGGACAGGAAAGCTTAAAAACGTCTATCCTTTGATGTGGGTCTCTTTTAGAAAGTTTTGACTGCTGTCAACATCAGATAAATCATAATATATATTTATTGTCATCCATATATACACAAGCTATTTGTGGGTTCGGTTTTGTTCCATGTTAATCATTAAAAACATGAAAAGAGTGTCATTTGTAGTGTTCTGAACTTGCAAATTTTATTGCAGGCAGTTCTCAATTTGCAGGTTCCAGTAGAGCACTCCAAGGAAGTCAATGATTGTAAACATCTGATTAAGACTTTGGTCATGGGTAATTCATAATTCCATTAGTTCTTAATTGTTCCACATTTATGCATTGAATTTTTCGTTACGTTTGGAGCATTTATAATTGGACGTTAAGAATGCCGAATTTCTCCTTCAAGTTGTGGCCCATGTTGTTCGACCAGGTTTGTTACGTCTTTTATGTTTAAAGGGGTGTTGGCTTCTAATCTTTATGAGATTGATGGCACTTTTTTTTTTGTTGAAAATCAGTGATGTTGTTGTCTTAAATAAGTTAACGTCTTGTTTTGGTGTCTTCCTTTTTTTTTTAATGTAGATCATGGAGTATAAATTGGATTTTAAGTAATGATGCAAAGTTGCCTTGCGTGTGAACTCTTCTCTGAATGGCAAGGAGAACTGAAAAGATTTATGGGCATGACAGCTTTTTACGCCTAAACATATTTGTCAACTTTCTAGTAAACATACCATCATCCTTCTGAAAGTTATAATGTCTCTGTTGTGATCTGTGCATGGACTCCTCGTCTTGGCTGGTTGCATGAGTCTGTGAAGTGTATTTCTGAGGGAATAGTCCAACATCTGTTTGGAATTTCAAGATCTCAACCTTATTGGTTGAATAAATGCCTCTTACTTTCTGGTAGTCCTTTTGGAGAACTAGTCCCAACTTCAGCTTGGTACCTAAAAATGTGTATGTTCTCTGTGGGTCCTATGTATGATGTCCATGTCTTGCATAGGTCATATGTTTAGGCTTGGACATGGGCTTTGTTGGTGAGTAGAAGTCTGTTACCTTGCATGAATAAATGCCTCTTACTTTCTGGTAATCCTTTTGGAGGAATAGTCCCAACTTCAGCTTGGTACCTAAATATGTGTATGTTCTCTGTGGGTCCTATGTATGACGTCCATGTCTTGCATTGGTCATATGTTTGGGGCTTTGTTGGTGAATGCAAGTCTGTGACCTTGCAAGTGCCTCATGTCTGAATCTGGATGTCTAGGTGTGTGAATCTTGTTGATGAAACAGTTTCATATTGGCTTGTGCTTGGTAGATCCTTAGTTTTCTAATTATTTTGAATGTCAAGCAAGCTCATCTAAAACTGTCATCTTAGTTCACCTCGCCATGTTACATGTCTTATCTGTAGCTTACAACTAGCTCTTGTCTTCTGCGCATGTGAGATGACGGTATAGAACTGTTTTTTCTGCAGGAATGAAGACAATAATCTGGAGCATTACTCATGCGCATTTACCACGAGCACAGGTCCCACAATCTTCTAGTTCAGCACTTACACAGATGCAAGTGTCACCTTCTCCTTCTCATGGGCCACTTCCTCTGGTTCAGGTTTCACCTTCATCACATGGGGCCCATCCACAAGTTCCTGTTAATACATCATCTAATGCACAATCTCCACAAGTATTCAAAGGAATGCGAGAGGATGAGGTACCATTCATTTGTGTGGATGTAATTTTTGTTGTTGTAATGGTGAACTTCTCAGCTTGGTTCATTTTCTGTTAGGTGCGGAAAGCCTCTGGCATCCTTAAAAGTGGAGTTCACTGCTTGGCACTTTTTAAAGAAAAAGATGAAGAGAGGGAAATGCTGCACCTTTTCTCTCAGATTCTTGCCATAATGGAGCCTCGAGATCTTATGGACATGTTCTCCATGTGTATGCCAGAACTCTTTGAGTGCATGATTAATAACACTCAGTTGCTTCATATATTCTCTACACTTCTCCAGTCTCCTAAGGTACTTCGGCCTTTTGCTGATGTGTTGGTCAATTTCTTGGTCGGCAGCAAGCTTGATCTCTTGAAGAATCCAGATACCCCAGCAGCCAAGCTTGTGTTGCAGCTTTTCCGGTTCTTATTTGTAGCAGTTGCCAAGGCACCCGCAGATTGTGAACGAATTTTGCAGCCTCATGTGCCTGTTATCATGGAAATTTGTATGAAAAATGCTACTGAACTTGAGAAACCACTTGGGTATATGCAGCTTCTTCGTACCATGTTCCGATCTCTTAATGGGGGTAAATTTGAAATTCTCTTGCGGGATTTGATCCCAACATTGCAGCCTTGTCTTAATATGTTATTGGCTATGGTAGAGGGGCCAACTGGTGAAGATATGCGGGACCTTGTTCTTGAACTTTGCCTGACCTTACCTGCTCGCCTAAGCTCTTTGCTACCTCACCTGCCTCGCCTTATGAAACCTTTGGTTTTGGCCCTGAAGGGAAGTGATGACCTTGTGAGCTTGGGTTTAAGGACCCTTGAATTTTGGATTGACAGTCTGAATCCTGATTTCTTGGAACCTAGTATGGCAAATGTTATGTCAGAGGTGATTTTGGCTTTGTGGTCTCACCTGAGGCCAGCTCCTTATACTTGGGGTGGAAGAGCTTTGCAGTTGCTAGGTAAGTTGGGTGGTCGAAATAGAAGGTTTCTCAAGGAGCCTCTTGCACTTGAGTGCAAAGAAAACCCTGAACATGGGCTCCGTTTGATTCTTACTTTTGAGCCATCAACTCCGTTTTTGGTACCACTGGATCGTTCTATTCATCTTGCTGTAGCTGCCGTTAGGCATAACAATGGCAGCATGGACCCCTTCTACAGAAAGCAGGCTCTAAAATTTCTACGAGTCTGTTTATCATCTCTTCTAAATTTGCGAGGAAATGTAACAGGTGATGGTGTGTCACCTGGTCTTTTAGGCAGTTTGTTGGTTTCTTCTGTGGATCCTTCCAGACGTCGGACAGAGTCATCTGATATGAAGGTTGGTTTGGAGCTTTTTTCTCCATTATCTTCATCATTGTCTTTTATACTTGTTGTAATTAATTTTGGGTTTGATTAATGCATTTAGTATTGTCAGGTTGACTTGGGAGTAAAGACAAAGACTCAACTCATGGCTGAGAAATCTGTTTTCAAAGTCCTATTGATGACCATAATTGCTGCTAATGCAGAACCGGATTTCCAGGACCCGAATGATGAATTTGTTGTCAATGTCTGTCGTCATTTTGCAATGATTTTCCATGTAGATTACTCTTCTGGCAATCCGTCCACTGCAAGTGTATCTCAGGTTGGATCCATGCTTGCATCGGCCAATACTGTCAGCTCCAGACCTAGAACTAATACATGTTCTAATCTGAAGGAATTGGATCCGCTGATATTTCTAGACGCATTGGTGGATGTGCTTGCTGATGAAAACCGTTTTCATGCCAAAGCTGCGCACAATGCTTTAAATATGTTTGCTGAAGCGCTTCTGTTCCTCGCTCGTGCAAAACACACTGGTACTCTAACATCAAGAAGTGGTCCCAATACTCCAATGATGGTTTCTAGTCCATCCATCAATCCTGTCTATTCACCACCACCTGGAGTTCGAATCCCTATATTTGAACAGCTTTTGCCTCGTCTTCTTCATTGCTGCTATGGAAGTACATGGCAGGCTCAAATGGGGGGTGTCATGGGACTTAGTGCATTGGTTGGTAAGGTCACTGTGGAAACATTATGCATTTTTCAGGTCAGAATTGTTCGTGGATTAATTTATGTTCTGAAGAGGCTCCCCTTGCATGCAAATAAAGAACAAGAAGAAACAAATCAAGTGCTTACTCAAGTCCTTCGTGTTGTTAATAACGTTGATGAAGCAAATAGTGAACCACGCAGGCAAAGCTTTCAGGGAGTGGTGGATTTTCTTGCGTCAGAGTTGTTCAATCCCAATGCTTCCATCATTGTCAGAAAAAATGTTCAGTCCTGTCTAGCACTTTTGGCTAGTAGGACTGGGAGTGAGGTTTCTGAGTTGCTTGAGCCTTTGTATCAGCCTTTGCTTCAACCGCTTATTATGAGACCGCTTAGGGCCAAAAATGTTGAACAACAGGTAAGATTTCCATTTATGTGTCTGTATGCATGTTGATTAGAATTTTCAGTGTTTTCAGTGCTGGAAACTTTTTCCTTGGAAAGAAAATCTGAAAGTTGTCAAATAGTGGCACAAATGGGTGTGTATCACTTGCAACACCATTTTGCTGGTCAATGTAGTGATTTACTGTTCATTGCAAGCTCAGGTTCTCTGTCAATGATTACAGGACATTTTTAGCCCTCTTTCTCTCTCTCTCTCTCTCTCTCTCATTTTCTGACTGAGATGCCTGTGGGTTATTTCATTAGTATTTTATACGTGATGCAAGAACTTAAAAATATATAGCTGAGTATATCAGACTTTTTGAGCAGACCCTTTATTATATGATAAATTGGATATAATAATCATGTTGTGTCATATTCAGGTTGGGACTGTGACAGCCTTGAACTACTGTTTGGCTTTGCGACCACCTCTTCTTAGGCTAACACAAGAGTTAGTTAATTTCTTGCAAGAGGCACTTCAGATTGCTGAGGCTGATGAGACTGTGTGGGTCGTGAAGTTTATGAATCCCAAAGTGGCCACGACTCTTAATAAGCTTCGGACTGCCTGTATTGAATTACTCTGTACAGCAATGGCTTGGCAAGATTTGAAAACACCAAATCATTCTGAACTTCGTGCAAAGATAATATCTATGTTTTTCAAATCTTTGACTTGTCGAACTCCTGAAATTGTTGCAGTTGCAAAGGAGGGACTCCGACAGGTTTGAAATTATTACTTCTTCTGGTTTCTGTGGTTTCTTTGTCAAGTTATTGTTCTTTTCATGCTTATGCTTCAGAGGCAGTTGGATGAACTTGATAATAACTGTTTTCAGGTTATACAGCAACAGAGGTTGCCCAAGGATCTTCTTCAGACCAGTTTGAGACCTATTTTAGTCAATTTGGCTCATACTAAAAGCCTCACCATGCCTCTTCTCCAAGGTCTAGCTCGGTTGCTTGAACTTCTCTCCAACTGGTTTAATGTTACCCTGGGGACAAAGTTATTGGAACACCTCAAGAAATGGTTAGAGCCTGAAAAGCTTGCACAATGCCAAAAGTCTTGGAAGCCTGGTGAAGAGCCAAAAATTGCCGCTGGTACATTGGTTTATTTGCTTCTTTTGGCTGTTGATATTTTCTCAAAATTATGTATTCATTCAAGTATTTTCTCCTGTGCAGCCATTATTGAACTTTTCCATTTGCTTCCTCCAGCAGCTGGGAGGTTTTTAGATGATCTTGTGACACTAACGATGGATTTGGAGGGGGCTCTACCCTCAGGACAGTTTTATAGTGAAATTAACAGCCCTTATCGTCTTCCATTAACAAAGTTCTTGAATAAGTATGCAGCTGATGCAGTAGACTATTTTCTGGCTCGGTTGAACCAACCTAGATATTTCAGGCGGTAAGCTTACACTAATGTTGATTCCTTGTTAGAGAATGCATTTATAATCTTATTTTCTGGTTTAATCCAGTCAAAGTGAGTTTTCTTTGATTAAGAGCAATTTTTTTGTTCTAAGATTATTTTTAGATCCATATAAATAAAGGGAGCAAACAGATTAAAATTTTTGACAACCTTCTTACTCTTTCTTTCCATCTTTCTTGGTCCATTTTTCCTCTTTATTCTCTTTCTTTTTCTTCTTAGTCTTTTTTTTTAATCTACTTTTCTCTCTTTTAGTGACGAAGGAATATATCTTTGTTTCAGGTTTATGTACATAATTTGCTCTGATGCTGGTCAACCCTTGAGAGATGAACTTGCAAAATCACCTCAAAAGATACTCTCTAGTGCTTTCCCCCAATTCTCTTCCCATTCAGAAGGGCCTGTAAACCCACCTGTTCCTTCTTCAATGGGTGATGAAGGGGCTGCAGCAGCTCGAACTGACAATTTGCATGGGACAGCTTCTAGTAATTCCAGCACACACTCAGATGCATATTTCCAGGGCCTTGCGCTTATTTCTAGACTGGTTAAATTGATACCTGATTGGCTGCAGCAGAACCGTGTTGTCTTTGATACATTGGTAATGGTTTGGAAATTACCAGCAAGACTTGCTCGATTACAAAATGAACAGGAGTTGAGCTTGGTGCAGGTAAGTTTCACTTGCTTATGGGGGCTTCACTAGATTAGCCTACTGCTTACATTTTTTCTGTAGGTGACAAAATGTGAAAGACTAGGATGGATGAATCATTCTTCTATCATGTAGGAAGATCTTTTGGCATCTCATATCGTGACCTGTAAATTAAGACAGGTTTTTTATTTTAAATTGGATTTGATGTTTTTATTTTCTCAAAGCGCAACAATTTTAGGGTCTTGGATTGGGTGTTTTATCTACAATAGAGGAAGAAGAAAGGACTGGTTGGTTATTTACAGAGTAGTACAGAGGAGAGGATGAAATCTGAAAGAGAGGAGAAGGTAGAAAGGATGGAGAGATAAAGGGATTTTGAGTATAACCTCTACTGCTCAATTCCTAATCTTTATAATGAGTTAAAATTACACAATGACTAGAAAGCCCTTCAATAAATTAAATTGACGAACAGTTAGAAATAAAAGTATACAGCAACAAAACATAAAAGAAACAACACGTGTAAAATTAAGTAAGTCATGTCTTGAACAGAAAGGAATAAAAGCAGTTGATGGTTCATCTTCCTAATACCTTTTGATACAATAGTGTTGGTAGAGGTATGGGTCAAACACCTAGTGTTTGAGTAAACCAATGTTTGCTTCTCTATTTGGGCAATTGTGTGGTATGCTTGAAACATTGCTTTCATTTCTTTATGGGATATTATTACTTTTATATTTATTTCTCTTCTGCTTTTATGTTGGTAATCTCAACTATGAAAATGCAGGTAAAAGAAAGCAAATGGCTGGTCAAATGCTTCCTGAACTACTTAAGGCATGATAAATCTGAAGTCAGTGTTCTGTTTGATATGTTATCTATTTTCTTGGTCCACACTCGTATTGATTATACTTTCTTGAAGGAGTTTTATATCATTGAGGTATATTGAACTCCTTAAAACCTTTTTTCTTTGCCGATTCTTGTTTTGCTTTGTTTCATGATATTTCTTAAAAAAATTTCTTAGAGCAGTGCCTCTATTCTCTTGTTTGTTTGGTGGTATCTCCATCTTTCTATTTCAGGTTGCTGAAGGTTATGCTCCGGATATGAAGAAAACCCTTCTTATCCATTTTCTGCATCTTTTTCAAACAAAACAATTAGGACATGAACACCTGGTTGTTGCCATGCAAATGCTTATCCTTCCTATGCTAGCGCATGCTTTTCAGAATGCGCAAAGTTGGGAGGTGGTTGATCAAAGTATCGTAAAAACAATTGTGGACAAGCTTCTTGATCCTCCAGAAGAGGTGGTTCCTCTCCTTATTACTTCCTTTCATGTTTTTGTATTTATTTTTGGTAACTACTGCTTTCCATGTTTGCAAGTCAGTGAGTTGCATCACTTCATGAAAAAAATTGGTTGAATGAAAACCTGATATAGTTCTTTGTTTTTTAGGTTAGTGCAGAATATGATGAGCCTTTGAGGATCGAACTCCTGCAACTCGCTACTCTTCTTCTTAAATATTTACAGAATGACCTTGTTCACCACCGTAAGGAGCTTATAAAATTTGGTTGGAACCATCTCAAACGTGAAGATAGTGCTAGTAAACAGTGGGCATTTGTCAATGTTTGCCACTTTCTAGAGGCCTATCAAGCTCCTGAAAAAATTATACTTCAGGTATGCAGTCCCACAGTTTGCTTAGCTGGTTACGTTTTAAGCGTTTTTTTTTTTTTGTGTGGGGGATTAAATTCTTCATTTAGGTGCCATGCTTTTAAGTACTTTGTGAAAATGTGCTACAACTTTATTTTGTGCTTGCAGGTTTTTGTTGCTCTTCTGAGGACTTGCCAACCAGAAAATAAGATGCTGGTCAAACAGGCTCTTGATATATTAATGCCTGCACTACCACGGAGATTGCCTGTTGGAGACTTCCGTATGCCTATTTGGATACGTTACACCAAAAAGATTCTTGTTGAAGAGGGGCACTCAGTGCCTAATTTGATTCACATTTTTCAGCTTATTGTTAGGCATTCAGATCTTTTTTATAGTTGCAGGGCCCAGTTTGTTCCTCAAATGGTTAATTCTCTCAGTCGCTTAGGATTGCCTTTCAATACCACTGCAGAAAATAGGCGTCTTGCCATTGAACTTGCAGGCCTTGTGGTTGCTTGGGAGAGGCAAAGGCAGAATGAAATGAAAGTGGTCCCACCTGATAATGAGACTGGCCATAATCAGAGTGGTGATGGGCCTACCACAAGCTCTGCTGGTGGAGTTGATTCAAAGCGTCTACAAGATAGTTCTGCATTCTCTGAGGATCTAACTAAGCGGGTGAAAATGGAGCCTGGTCTCCAATCCCTTTGTGTCATGTCTCCTGGTGGGGCCTCAATTCCCAATATTGAAACTCCTGGATCAGTTGGACAACCACCTGATGAAGAGTACAAACCCAATGCTGCTATGGAGGAAATGATTATAAATTTTCTAATCAGAGTGAGGATCCTTACTTCTTTATCCTGGAATCATGCTGATTTAGATTTCTTTATTTTCCACTGATGACTTTTTTATTGTCAAAACTCAGGTTGCTCTGGTTTTAGAGCCAAAGGATAAAGAAGCCACCTCAATGTACAAGCAAGCATTGGAGTTACTATCTCAAGCTTTAGAGGCGTGGCCTAATGCCAATGTCAAGTTCAACTATTTGGAGAAATTGCTTAGCAGTCTTCAGCCTTCTCAATCAAAAGATCCTGCAACAGCTCTTGCGCAGGGTCTAGATGTCATGAACAAGGTCTTGGAGAAACAGCCACATTTATTTATACGGAACAACATTAGTCAGATTTCTCAAGTAAGTCCTTTCCCCTTCCTCAAAAAAATAGGTGACCTTCTCTAAAAAGCATATATACTCATTTGATTGAAATTGGCTGTTGACAGATACTCGAGCCCTGCTTCAACAGTAAAATATTGGATGCTGGGAAGTCACTTTGCTCATTATTAAAGATGGTTTTCACTGCTTATCCCTTAGAAGCTGCTAATACCCCCCAAGATGTGAAGATGCTATATCAGAGAGTTGAGGACCTAATACAGAAGCACTTGGCAGCAGTAACTGCACATCAGATATCACTTGAAGTTAGCTCTGCTAATTCGATGATCGGCTTTGCAGTCTTTATGGTGAAGACTTTAACTGAGGTGCAAAAGAACTTCATTGATCCTTTTATTCCTTCTCTGGTTCGTGTCCTTCAACGCCTCTCTCGGGATATGGGATCATCTGTCAGTTCTCAGATCAGACAAGTATGTCCTTGCTAATTCTCACTCATTGTTCTTTCACATCAAATTACACTCTTCATGACAGAAAATTTTAAACAGTAAAACCAGTACCAGTACCAGTACCAGTACTTTTTTTTTTTTTGAAAGGAGTACCAGTGCTTGTTGCTAAGGAGCACCAAATATATGCTTCTTTTTACCAGTAATGAAACTTAACACAATGAAAGGCCATAATCATAAATTATACTCCCTCTCTTGATGTTTAGGTATCCCACAATTCTGTTAAAGCACAAACTCAGACTCAGTGTTCATGACTTTTCTTCTTTCAGATATATATTTTTTTTTTTTTTGACTTTTCTTCTTTCAGATATTCTTTATGTATGGAATTATTTTGTAGTATCCTCACGTCTACATCTTGTAAAAACAACTAAAAGGCACAGATTGTAGTTCAGGGAAATCAGGGAGTTGACCTCATTAATTAATGAGAAAGAAGATAGCTACAGTGGAAATTTTCTGAGTCAGGGGAATTGATAGGCTTTGGTTGGACTGTGAACTGAGCCTCAATTCTTTACTTGCAGTTATTTTTTTTGCTTGTTTTGGCATTCTTTTTATTTTATCTTTGAAAAAGATGTATTAATAAAACAGGAGAAATTACAAAATTTGGGGGAGCATGTCCCTTACAACCAGTGATTGTAGGGTAGCTCCCTGCCTGGCAAGCACATCTGCCGCCGAATTTGCGGGTCTCGGAATGTGAGTCCAAATACAAGAAACAATTGAGGTAATTTCTAAATTTTTCCTAAAAGTATCCCAATGCCTCCACTGAGGAGAGGATGCGTTCTCACACCAGCCTATCACCACTTTTGAGACACCTTCAATATGAAGGGCCCCCTTGCATTTATCTTTGAAGACGCGAAGTCCGGAGAGGTGACCATGTAACTCAGCAGACGTAGAGTCAGATATACCAAGAGGGCCGGCATAAGTGAAGAGCTGATTACTAGAATGGTCTGAAATAACTCCTCTGAAACTAGAAATCCTAGGATTACTGAGAGGTGAGCCATCAAAATTTAATTTGAGATAACCAGGATTAGGAGGAGTCCATTCTTGCATGACCAGAAGCTTTTTCCCAATGTGCATCATAGCCAAGTTTTTCCAGTTTTCACCAATGGAGGAGCCCAGATAGGAAGATAATGCTTTCTTTGTTAAAAGCCAAGTTGATATATGACCTACCACTCGGTCCGCAACCTGGTCTGAAGATTCACTTTTTGTATCAAATCGTCTTCTATTGCGCTCATTCCAAAGCCCTCACGGTATGAAATTGGCACAGGCAGAGGGCATTAGCTTTCCAAGGCTCAGCAGAGAGGTACCAATGAGAAATTTACTGAACGAGAGTAGATCAGCCGCCATGCAGAATAGTAACCCAAACTTTCCAAGAATGCTGTGTTTTGGCTTTCTTTATTATTCTCAATAGAGTACTCATTTATTCGTTTTTGGTTGGAAACTTTTATTTGAAATTTGACTTGCATTTTTATATTTAATTTAATTTAATTTAATTTAATTTATATTTTGAGAAACTGACTTGCCATTGGATACCAATTCTCATATTCAGGGTCAGAGATCAGATCCAGATTCTGCAGTCAGCTCTTCACGTGCAGTGACTGACATTGGATTGGTAACGTCAAATTTGAAATCTGTTTTAAAGCTTATCAGTGAGAGGGTCATGCTTATTCCTGAATGCAAACGCATTCTGGGCCAAATTCTCCATGGACTGCTTTCTGAGAAGAGTACAGATCCAAGTGTGCTTTTATGCATCCTTGATGTAGTAAAGAGTTGGATTGAGGATGACTTTAGGCAAAATGCCTCAGGTGCATCAACTGTCATACTTAATCAGAAGGAGATAATTTCATATCTTCAGAAGCTCTCTCAGGTTGACAGGCAAAACTTCTCATTGAGTACTCTGGAAGAATGGGATGCAAAGTATCTTCAGCTTCTTTTTGGTATCTGTGCTGACTCAAGCAAGTATGTGGCCCTTTTCTTTCAATTATACTTTGTCCAATCTGATTCATCATCAGCTGTCCCAAGAAAATATTAATGTTGTTATATGTTCATTGCTCATCATTGTACTCACGCCTGATGGACTATTATATCTGAGCACTCAAATGTGTTTATCGTATGCTATTGTGAGTGGAGTCCACTATCAAAGGACTGGCCACTGAAAATGTTGCTTGCTGGATTATTCCCACTTTGAGATCAATTATAATAGAGCTTGTGACCAAATCCGTTAGCTTCATGCAAATACTTATAATTTTAGGCCATAGCATGCATTCAGTGGAGCCTTGCTGTGGTAGCTGTGGTTGCCAGCAGAAGTGGGAACTGTCGAAATATCATTATGACTTTGTGCTGTTAGGCTTTGCTATCATAATTATTTCTCACATTAATACTTTGTCTTTCTCATAGATATCCTCCATCAATACGACAAGAGGTGTTCCAGAAGGTAGAAAGGCAATTCATGCTTGGCCTAAGAGCAAAAGATCCTGAAATTAGACAGAAGTTTTTCTCATTGTATCATGAATCGCTGGGAAAGACTTTGTTTGCGAGGCTTCAGTATATCATTCAAATTCAGGACTGGGAAGCGCTCAGTGATGTCTTCTGGTTGAAACAAGGACTTGATCTTCTTTTGGCTATCTTGGTTGAGAATGAACCCATTACTCTGGCTCCAAATTCTGCACGAGTTCCACCACTTATGGCATCAGGATCTCTTCCTGAGTTTCCTGGGTTGCAGCAGCTGCAGCAGCAACAATCTTCTGATGGACCAGAAGATTTACAAGGGACCCCTCTAACTTTTGAGATGCTTGTCTCTAAACATGCACAGTTCTTAAATGAGATGAGCAAGCTTCAGGTTAGTATCTCTGAGTTGCTACTGAGTTTTTATCTCCTCCTGATGGTTATGGTTGCTTTAGCAACAACCTAGTTCAAGGAACTTTATGGGTGAGAATATTGGAACTGTTAATGTTATACAGAAGGTCTCTATTTTATCTTTTTGCTGGTCATCATATCATCTTGAAGGTGACTGGCAGCTTTACCTCAGATTATGGAGGCATCTGTTCTTCTGTTGAACACTGTTTTACCTTATAGTTTTTTGGTTCTTTCTAAATTGATGTTTGCCCTACTATAAGGGAAACAATTTTCCATGATTTTGGAAATGACAAATGAGGTTTTGTTGGAAAAAAATCTAACAGAGTCCCGAAGCTTGTAGGTAAAATTGCAGTAACAATTACCAAGCATGTTGGTAAAGCTGCATGTCAATATAAGATTTTATTCTTTTAAATTAATGATTTCAGCTGTAGATGAGAATACTGCTTTACTTTGCCCTATACCTATTAACCACATACTCCTTCAGAGTGCTTCCTAATAACTTGTAGCGTTCCACTGTGAATCTTGCACTGTTTCTCTTTTGTTGTCAGCCAGTATCTGTTTTTGCCATCCTAAGAAATATTATGCTTCCCTTGGGTCTGATTTTCCTAGATCTGCATAGTGTACTTCTGTTGCTTTGGAGAAGAAGGGGATAATCATGAGTCATCTGTTTATGATCATCCTCTTTCTCCTTGTCCTCTTTTAACTGTGAAGCTCTTGGTTAGTTGACTGAAGGGGTCACTTCTTTTTTTTTTTTTTTTTTTGCTCATATAATAATGTCAGCTACTAAAGAAAAGAATTACAAAAGAAAACAAAATTATCCTGTCTGGACAAATGTCATTTTGCATCACTGGAAAACTTAGACAGTGGCTTCATTAGGACACATAACAAGGAGTTCTCATTTGGTTTTCAGGGGTATGAAGCCTTTTGACTGTTGCAAATAATGCTGCAAATTGCACACTTATAAAAAATACGATTTTTTAAAAGGCTTTACACTGGAATGGTGCCATCTTTCATGTCTCATTTGTTGCAATTATTTCTAATGTTCTTTCACTTTAGTGGATAAAAGATGTTGTCTTTTTCTCTGTAGGTGGCTGATCTAGTGGTTCCTCTGAGGGAGTTGGCTCATATAGATGCTAATGTTGCATATCACATGTGGGTCTTAGTTTTTCCCATTGTCTGGGTCACTTTACAGAAGGAAGAACAGATAGCTCTTGCTAAGCCAATGATAGCACTCCTATCAGAAGATTATCATAAGAAACAGCAGGCAAGTAGGCCAAACGTTGTGCAAGCCCTCCTGGAAGGCCTGCATTTGAGCCATCCCCAACCTCGTATGCCTAGTGAGCTTATCAAGTATATTGGAAAGACCTATAATGCATGGCATATTGCCCTTGCTTTACTAGAGAGTCATGTTATGTTGTTTGTGAATGAGACGAAGTGTTCTGAGTCGTTGGCGGAGCTTTATCGTCTGCTTAATGAAGAGGACATGAGGTGTGGTTTGTGGAAGAAAAGATCAATTACTGCAGAGACACGGGCAGGGCTATCATTGGTTCAACATGGTTACTGGCAGCGAGCTCAGAGCCTCTTTTATCAGGCAATGATTAAGGCAACTCAAGGTACTTACAATAACACCGTCCCAAAAGCTGAAATGTGTCTGTGGGAGGAACAGTGGTTATATTGTGCAAATCAACTTAGTCAGTGGGATGTCTTGGTAGATTTTGGAAAAAGTGTTGAAAATTATGAGATACTACTTGATTGTCTTTGGAAGATACCTGATTGGGCTTATATGAAAGAGCATGTTGTCCCCAAGGCGCAGGTAGAGGAGACACCAAAGCTTCGGCTAGTACAGGCCTTTTTTGCTCTTCATGACAGGAATACCAATGGAGTTGCTGATGCTGAAAATATAGTGGGGAAAGGTGTTGAACTTGCTCTAGAGCAGTGGTGGCAATTACCCGAACTGTCTGTACAATCCCGATCACCTCTTCTGCAGCAATTTCAACAGCTAGTTGAAGTCCAGGAATCAGCAAGGGTTCTGGTGGATATTGTTAATGGAAACAAACAACATTCTGGGAACTCTGTTGGAGTTCATGGCAGTGGCTATATGGATCTCAAAGACATCCTGGAAACATGGAGACTTAGAGTCCCCAATGAGTGGGATAATATGTCTGTTTGGTATGATTTGTTACAGTGGAGAAATGAAATGTATAATGCTGTGATCGAGGCTTTCAAGGACTTTGGTTCCACAAATCCACAACTTCATCACCTTGGGATTCGTGACAAGGCATGGAACGTGAACAAGCTGGCCCACATTGCTCGAAAGCAAGGACTTTATGATGTTTGTGTCACTATACTTGAGAAAATGTATGGTCACTCAACCATGGAAGTGCAGGTAATTGATTGACTTTTGTTTGGGACATGATACATATGATTACAAGTTAATACTATTGTTTCAGCTGGAAAACATATCTTGAACCTTTAAACTATATCTTAAGAGTGTTTTTCACTTCTATTCCAGTACCAGAAACATGAAATGTATTGACTCTTCAAAATTTTTCCTGTTTTTGGGAATGTGTAGTAGGGGTCAGCTGGATCCAACTACAACAACATTAGTCAGGGTTACATGATATTTGACCAAAGAGTTGAGATTGCTGGGCTTGCTCAGCAGGTCAATCCGTGACTTAAACTTATTTGTTTACTGACCTGGAGTAGGAAGAAATCATTCCTGTAAAATCTTCACCCCTTATCATGGTCTCCATCATAACTGGAGCTTTGTCAAAATCAATTTAAACTCTCATGACCTGTGAAACAGTGCTATCTGTAATGGGTACAGCCACCATCTAGATTTTTCTATTTTCTTCTCTTCCAGATAGAAATTTGATAGAGATCTTTGATGCAGTTTGGTGTTGTTGACTCCAGAGCTGAGCATTTTCTCATGCTATATGTTTCAATGCATTAAATGTTTATACTGACAAACTAAAGGATCAAGATGGGTCTGCTTACATTCTTCACAACAAAATCTACATGTCTATGTTTCTCTTTGCAACAAGAGCTTAATAAATTGATTCCGTTTGTGGTAACATTGACAAGTAGGGTATTTCAGTGCTTGCTTTTGTCTTCATGCAGGAAGCGTTTGTGAAGATAAGAGAACAGGCAAAGGCTTATCTTGAAATGAAAGGAGAGGTAACCAGTGGTCTTAATTTGATCAACAGCACTAATCTGGACTATTTTTCTGTTAAGCACAAAGCGGAAATCTTTCGGCTCAAAGGAGATTTTCTGCTAAAGCTCAATGACTGCGAAAATGCTAATATTGCATATTCTAATGCCATAAACCTTTTTAAGCAATTGCCAAAAGGATGGATAAGCTGGGGGAATTATTGTGACCTGGTACATTCCCTACTGATTAATTTGTTCAACTGACTTGTGTCTTTTGTCTTATTATTGGTTGATATCATGAACCTTTTTCTCAGGTCTATAAAGAAACACATGACGAAATATGGTTGGAATATGCTGTGAGTTGTTTTCTTCAAGGCATCAAATTTGGTGTGTCCAATTCTAGAAGCCATTTAGCTCGAGTTCTCTACCTTTTGAGTTTTGACACACCAAGTGAACCCGTTGGAAGAGCATTTGATAAGTATGTGGACCAGATACCTCATTGGGTTTGGCTTTCTTGGATACCACAATTGCTACTTTCCTTGCAAAGAACAGAGGCACCTCATGCCAAACTTGTTCTGTTAAAGATTGCTGCCGTTTTTCCACAGGTAACAATCACTAGTATAGGTTGTTTAGTACAAGTAACCTTTTCTAGGATTGAATGATTTGCATTTGTCGTCCAAATTATCTTATGCTTGTGTATGACATGGTGAGCATTCTGTCCTTTTTTGGCCTAACCATCACTCAAATCATCAATTATTATTATTATTATTTTTTTTGAGAAAGAGCACAATTTAATTGCTTAGCTGACTTTTTTTTTTTGAGGAGGGGGCCTCCCTCTAATTTCTTATTCAAGAGACTCCCCTTCTTGATGTTTGTTCTGTTATTCATCAACCATATTGCTACTAGAGAAAAATTAAGAGTTACAGTGGGGTTGCCCTCTGATGCATATGATTGTTTGGTGGCTTGAGAGGTTTGCGATCTGCCTTATGGTGTTTTTTAACATGACAATTCCAATCCATTCCTGCAGGCCCTTTACTACTGGCTGCGGACATATTTACTGGAACGAAGAGATGTTGCTACTAAGTCTGAACTTGGAAGGAATCTAGTAATGGCCCAGCAACGGATGCAACAACAAAATATATCAGGTGCTTCAAGTAGTGGGCTTGGTATACCTGATTCAAATGCCAGGAGCGCCAATCATGGTGGCAGTACACTGCCATCTGAATCTCAAGTGCATCAGGGACCTCAAGGTGGTGTTGGTGGGTCTCATGATGGTGGAAACTCTCAAGGACAAGAGGCTGATAGGTCAATGGCTATAGATGGTAGCAATATGAGTGCTAGCAATGAGCAACCTCTTCAAGGTTCTTCAGCCATTGGTGAAAGCGGGTCAGCCCCATTACGGCGGACTGGTGGTACTGGTTTGGTAGCTTCTGCTGCAAGTGCATTCGAGTCTTCAAAGGATATAATGGAGACACTGAGAAGCAAACACACAAATTTGGCTAGTGAACTTGAGGTGAGTATTATGATAACTGGTTCTTTAGCCTGGACAAATATTCATCTAATTATTTCTTGTAACGTGTCCATTCCTTTTTCATAGGTTTTACTTACAGAAATTGGCCAAAGATTTGTTACTCTGCCAGAGGAGAGACTTCTGGCTGTAGTGAATGCTCTGCTTCATCGGTGTTACAAGTATCCAACTGCCACTACAGCCGAGGTTCCCCAGTCTCTGAAGAAAGAGCTGGCTGGTGTTTGTAGAGCTTGTTTTTCACCTGATGCTGTCAACAAGCATGTCGATTTTGTGAGAGAATATAAGCAAGATTTTGAACATGACCTGGACCCAGAAAGTGCAACCACTTTTCCTGGGACTCTTTCTGAACTGACGGAGCGATTGAAGCACTGGAAGAATGTCCTTCAAAGTAATGTTGAAGACAGATTTCCTGCAGTTTTAAAATTGGAAGAAGAAAGTAGGGTGCTACGAGATTTTCATGCTGTAGATGTGGAGGTTCCAGGGCAATATTTTATAGATCAGGTCAGGCTGGATAGAATATAATTTAATTTCTTAATGTATGGTTAATATAGGTAAAAAGAATAATAAACCTGTTCTCTTGTTTGCATTCAAGATCATCCAGTTACTGCATGTTTGCAATATGAATGATATGGGATTGTTAAAAAACCTACAGTTATGAATGCTTACAATTTTGACTGTGCAAATCACTGTTTGTATAACGCTTTCACTTGTATTTCTTCTCAGGAAGTTCCTCCTGATCACACGTTGAAGTTAGACAGGATTGGGGCTGATATTCCGATTGTGCGAAGGCATGGTAGTAGTTATCGTAGAATCACCCTCATTGGTTCTGATGGATCTCAACGCCATTTCATTGTTCAAACTTCATTAACTCCTAATGCTAGAAGTGACGAGCGTATTCTTCAGCTATTTCGCGTGATGAACAGGATTTTTGATAAACATAAGGAGTCCAGACGCCGCAATTTAAGTATACACACACCCATAATCATCCCTGTCTGGTCACAGGTGAGGATTTCTGTTGTTGCTTAGATAATTCACTTTTCGTTGATTCAAAAGATGATCATGTTGTGGATTCGTCTTCGGCTTTGTGGCAATGGGTTTTCAGTGTGAGGTCTTGGGTTCCAAGTCTCGCCTGATATAGTGTTCAACATTTAACAAAAGAAGATGATCACTTTAGATGAACTCCAGTAATTATTCAGTGTGGTATTTTTGGAAGAACTTTTTAACTCTTTGTTGGATAATTACTTTATTGTGGTTTTAAAAATGGTTGATTGTCTAGGTCCGGTTGGTGGAAGATGACTTGATGTATAGCACTTTTCTTGAAGTTTATGAAATCAACTGTGCAAGACACAATCGAGAAGCAGATCTTCCAATCACCCATTTCAAGGAACAACTAAATCAAGCAATCTCTGGTCAGATTTCACCTGAAGCAATAGTTGATCTTCGTCTGCAAGCTTATACCGAAATAACAAAAACCATTGTTAGTGACAACATTTTCTCCCAGTATATGTACAAGACTCTTCCAAGTGGCAACCATCTATGGGCATTTAAAAAACAGTTTGCCATCCAGCTAGCCCTTTCTAGCTTTATGTCATATATGCTACAAATTGGAGGAAGAACTCCTAATAAGATTCTATTTGCCAAAAACACCGGCAAAATATTCCAACTTGATTTCCATCCAGGTAATGTATGATTTGGTCGTAACTTAGATGTGGTTTTCTTGGTGCTTGTAGCTTATGTTTCTTATTATTTTGCAGCATATGATGCAAATGGGATGATCGAGTTTAATGAACCTGTGCCTTTCCGATTGACAAGAAATATGCAGGGTTTCTTTTCCCACTTTGGAGTGGAAGGTCTTATTGTGTCGGCTATGTGTGCTGCTGCACAGTCTGTAGTTTCCCCAAAAGTCAGTCTGTCTCTCTCTTCTCTCTGTCTGTCTCTGTCTCTCTCTCTCTCTCTGCTTGCATGTGTGTGTATTTCTTATGCGATGTCTTGATATTTTTTCAGCAAAGTCAGCACATATGGTATCAGTTGGCTATGTTTTTCCGTGATGAGCTGTTATCGTGGTCATGGAGAAGGCCACTAGGAATGCCTTCAGCACCAGTTCCATCAGGTGCTATCAATCCCTTGGATTTTGAGCAGAAGGTGACTACCAACGTGGACCATGTTATTGCACGAATCAAAAGCATTGCTCCTCAGTTCTTGTCTGAAGAGGTACTCCACTTGCCAACACCTGCACTTTTTGCTACTTTTTTATCTCTCACTGCGATTTGTGGAAGGTTGCCTCCAACGCTTTATAGATGGACTATTTTAGTTTAACGAGACCTCTGCTTCCCAGAAATTATTGTTTTCTAACGGTTGAACCTTGCGTTTCAGGAGGAGAATCCCACTGACCCACCTCATTCAGTTCAGAGGGGTGTGACTGATTTAGTGGACTCAGCTTTATCTCCCAGGAACTTATGTATGATGGATCCCACTTGGCATCCGTGGTTCTGATTCGGTTACCTGCGATCTTTTAACCTCAGCTAATGTTGCAGGAAGCATTTCATGCATACCTTAAAAATTGTTTTGTACATATCCTTGTGAATTATGTATATAGTAGCCTAAATGTGGCAGCATCTTCATCTCTGATTAAAAAGGTCTTAAGCTTATCTTCTTTTCATTCTTTTTCTGTCATTTTTTCCATACTGCTGTATGTGTCCATTGTGATTTTTTTTTCCTGATCAGTAACAGAAAAACCTTGCCCTCATGTATTTATTCTCAATATGCCTTCTCTTCAGTATCATAAAGGGCTATTGTGTTTTCTTCGTCTAGGAAATGATTCTTGCAACTAGTGTCTTCCTTTTTCTGGAAGAGTGAAACAGAGATCTTATTAAGTGGGGAATTTGCAAAACTACAACCCTGTCAAACCGATGGAGCAGCCTCGGAACTAACAAAAAGGCAGAAAGAAATACAACGAAGAAAAAGCAGACAAAACAGAACTAAGAAAAAGAAGACAACAAAGCTAAGGTCTGATTAGAAGACCATGGAAAACAGTCAAATTTCTGTTTTGTTGACTAAACCCAATCAGCCCCATTGCCTTGGACTTGCACTCCTCCATTGAGGACAGTCTCGTCACCTTCCCCTCGCCTCCTCTGGCGAAACTTGATATCAAATCCGATGGTGGAAGGTCTCTCATGCAGAAACAACAACAGCATAGCACGTATGCCACACCTGGTCCTCAAGGCGATCCCGACGACGGTTGGCAAAACGGTGGTCAGTCGAACCTCAAAAAGAAGATCCGGTTGGCCTCGATCGGCCAAAATCCTGCGTTCGAGTTGCGATATGGGAAGACGACTACAACAATAAGAAAGACCCACGATCGATCCGGTGACGTTGTTCGTATCCTCTCCAAGTCGAGGGCGAAGCGATCCTTTGTAACAATACCAATCATTGCCGCTAAAATCGTTCCTCCATTTGCTCAACAAGGTTCTAGGCAAATCTGGACGCAACAACGGCCGCACTCTGTGGACTGACAATTTCTCTTATCACCTCTTCACACCCTCCCGGCCAACAGAACTAGCCGCCTCTCCAACGCTGTAATGGCTACCGACCTCCTTGTTCTTCCGAGTCCCATATATCACAATGGCTTGCCAACCGACTTCTACTCACGGAAGCGCCGACTATCTTCCATATCATCGGTCTCCACTGGTTAATTTGTTAACCGTTTTATTCTGAGAAATGGTTTTCTCATAATCGTGGTTTCAACTTCTGACAGTTGCAACTCCCTCGGTAACATGAAGCCATGAACAACCTTGATGGGAGGTTGGCTTTAGATGGTTGTTTCGGTCCCCTGTCTCGTCACTCAAGCCCCTTCAGTTGAGCCATCGTTGAGAGTGTTCAGAGATCGGAAGCGTCGAACAAAGAAGCGAGAAAATGAATCTGAAGCATATGGAAGGAGATATGATTTTGCTTCCGTTTAAATTATATGATAAATTTCATGTTATTAGAAATTCATATTTAAGCTTACAGTTGGTATTAGAGCAGACCTCTAATCCAGCATTTCGGTTCCATTTGAGCTTAAGTTTAAAAGCTCTGTTTTCGGTCTCTGTTTTTTAAAAACAAATTATGTGCTCACTGCTTGCGGGAGCCGGGGCTCTGGCATTGGCGACAACTAACGTCGAGCATGACGCCGACGCCGGTGACCATTCCACATGGTTTGCTAGCGTCGACAACTTACAGAACGCCGACAGAGCCTGTCGTTGTACGCTCTCTGTGAGCTCATCGCGGCGACAATTCGCGGCTCTTTGGCATGGCCGTAACATGTCGTATCCGGCGCCGGCAATATTTCCGACAGGTTTGCCAGTGTCGACAACTTTAAGGAACACCGGCAAACCTTTGTCTCTGCGGACAATTGGAGGTTGAAGACGACCTCCAGCACGCATATATGAAATTAAATTCATAAGGTATTTATGTAAATACCATCGAGTTGGCTTAGGGTGAGTCTTTTGCGACTCAGGTCCGGGTGACAGGGCGTAAAAAAAAAAAAAAAAAAAAAACACGGGTCGTCTCGGACAAGTTTAGTTGGCTCGCCGTTCTAGGACCAAGCCGACTCGGTACTTATAATTGATTTTGCGCCAGCGGGATTCGAATCCGCGCACTGGCAAAATCAATTGTGCCAGTGACCATTAGGCCACTGGCTGTCGTCTGTTATGCATATTGGAATTTATAGGTTTATTTCCTGTTACAGTTTTTATGCATTTTTTGGCATATATTTAAATGCATGAAATTAAAGTTATGCATAATATTATAGTTTTTGATTATGCATATCTTATGAGAATATTTTGTGCATAATGATAACACGTTAGTGTAAGTTAAAATTATGCAATTCATGCTATTCTCATATATTTATGTGATTTAATGTCTATTGATCCATATAATTTTTATTAATTAGAGAGTAGCCACATCTTTAACTTAATAAAAATTATATATTATGATTAGGATCACATAAAGAATATTAGACATTAATTGTAACTAATTTTGCTTGATATAATAAATTTATCCCACAAGAATTTTTATTATATTTGAGTTTATTAGTTAGGATAAAATATCAAGTTATTCATAATTTACCCATAGGGATTATTAATTCATAAATAATTTGATAGTTTTATCATAAAGAAAAGTATATATTAATTACAATTAATTATACTTGATATAATAAATTTTATCCCACATGAATTTTTATTATATTTGAGTATATTAATTAGGATAAAATATCAAATTATTCATAATTTACCCACAGGAATTATGAGTTCATAAATAATTTGATAGTTTTATCATCAAGTTTAATCATAAAGAATATTGAATCTGCTTGAATTAAAAAACATTTAGCCCACAAGCAATGTTTTTTATGACAATTGATTTGATTTTTAAGCATGATTTACATTGGTAAAACATGATATTTTATTCAGGCCTCAGTTTTAACATCAACATGTAATTTGTAATTTTATGCAGTTGTACCACCTGCACGTTTCTTTGATATTCGTTGTGATATCCCTGATCTTAAGGGAGATAACTATAAGGTCTGGAAAGAGAGAATATTTCTTCAATTAGGGCGGATGGACATAGATTATGTTATTAGGATAGACGAACCACCAGTAATTATAGATACCAACACTGCAGCTGAAATTACACTTTATGAACGATGGGAGCGATCTAATCGCCTCAGTGTAATGTTCATTAAAAGTAAAATTGTTGCTGGTCTTCGTGGTTCTGTTGAGCAATATGAAAGTGTCCAAGACTTGCTGAAAGCCATTGATGCTCAATTTGTCACTTCAGATAAGGCATTAGCAAACACCCTAATCATGAAGTTCTCATCCCTAAAGCACACCAGTATGAGAGGTGTGTGTGAGCACATCATGCAAATGAGGGATATTGCGGCTCAATTAAAAAATCTCGAGGTTGATATGTCAGAATCTTTCATGGTGCATTACATCCTGAATTCCCTTCCGCACCAATATAGACCCTTCAAAATCTCGTACAACACACATAAAGATAAATGGTCAGTTAATGAACTTTTGACCATGTGTGTTCAAGAGGAAGGGAGACTGGTGATTGGACAAGGAGAAAATGTCATGCTGGCAACACATGGAAAGGGCAAGTATCAAGCCAAACAAAAAGGGAAGGGTAAAATACCCCCCCAAGCTGGTATTAAGAAAGATTCCAAGTGTTTCTTTTGTAAAAAGAAGGGACACATGAAGAAGGAATGCGCAAAGTTTCAGAAATGACTTGCTGACAAAGGTACACCAACCTCATTTGTTTGTTATGAATCTAATATGGTTAATGTTAATAATTACGCTTGGTGGATTGATTCTGGATCAACAATCCATATCTCGAATTCCTTGTAGGGTTTGCAAAACCTAAGGAAACCAGTGGGAAGTGAGCATCACGTTTTCTCAGGAGACCAGATGAGCTCACATGTGGAAGCTATATGAACTAGCTATTTAAATTTAAGTAGTGGCTTTGTTTAAAAATTAAAAAAGACCTTTTATGTTCTAAGTTTCTAGTACACTTTGAAATCAAGTTTCTCCAGAAACTTGATTTCAACTTGTACCTTATGGATATTTTTTTAACTTTTCAGACTCATCTTTCAGTTTATATTATAAGTCTGATTGTGTTGGGAATGGTACATTATCTGATGGTCTTTTTAGCATTAATTTACAAAACAATGCCACTTACGGTTCAATGCATGTTCACACTGGTAATAAAAGAGGTGTTATTAATGAGGATTCCTCTACATTATGGCACCGGAGATTAGGTCATATCTCCATAGATAGAATTAAAAGATTAGTGAATGAAGGGGTACTTAATACTTTGGATTTTACTAATTTTGAGACTTGTGCAAACTGCGTTAAGGGAAAGCAGACTAATAAGTCAAAGAAATGTACTAATAGGAGTTTAACCATATTAGAGATCATACACACTAATATATGTAGTCCAGACATGGACTCACATGGTCAGAAACACTTCATCTCTTTTATAGATGATTCCTCACGATACGTGTATCTCTACATGCTTTATAACAAGAATGAAGCATTAGATGCCTTTAAGATCTTTAAGGCTGAAGTAGAGACACAATGCGGTAAACAAATTAAGATCGTGAGATCAGATAGAGGTGGAGAATACTATGGTAGATACACATAAAATGGACAAGCACCTGGGCCATTTGTAAAGTTTCTTCATGAACATGGGATTTTTGCCCAATATACCATGCCTGGTTTTCCGAACCCAAATGGTGTAGCAGAAAGAGGAAACCAAACATTATTAGGCATGGTGCGTAGTATGCTTAGCAACTCCAACCTTCCTGGATCCTTGTGGCCTGAAGCACTTAAGACGGCAGTGTATATATTAAACCGAGTTCCAACCAAGGTTGTTCCAAAAACACCATTTGAATTATGGAAAGGTTGGAAACCGAGTTTACGACATATGCGTGTTTGGGGATGCCCGTCTGAAGTGAGAATTTATAATCTACAAGAGAAAAAGTTGGACCCAAGGACCATTAGTAGGTATTTCATTGGATATGCTGAAAGGTTTAAAGGTTACAGATTTTATTGTCCATCTCACAACACTAGGATTGTGGAATCAAGAAATGCAAAATTTCTTGAAAATGACTTGATCAATGGGAGGAATCCAACTCAGAACATAGTTTTTGAGAAGGATCATTCAGAATTTCAACCTTCCACCTCAAGTGATAGATTGACTATTGTTCACAACACCCCTCAAGTACAAACTGGAGTTGAACAACCAATCATTGAAGTTCCACAAAATGTTGACAACATTTCAGTAGATCAGGTACTTCAAGAGTTGCCAAGCACTTTTGAACAACTAGTTGAACCATATACTTCTCAGGAAAATGATGGTTCAACATTGTTAAGAAATAGTCCCACATGGATTAGTGGATACAAAGATCTTGAGTTTATTTGTTGGGAAAAAAATATCCTAAGTGGCTAGTCATTTTAGGATAAGGCCTTGGACCCAATTTAGCATGGTATCAGAGCAAGGTTGGTCCTATTTCCACGAGCCACAAATGGCAACGTGGGGGGGGGGGGGGGGGGGGGGGTGTTGAGAATTTAATATCGACCGGGCCGATCCCTCTTATATTCATGTTGCGCCTTCACTAATGCCTCGAGGTTTTAGCGCAACTAATTTCAATATGGTATCAGAGTGAGTCACTCAGTATGTGGGCCTCCACCTAAATTATCCACTTGTAGAGCCACAAACGAGAGCGCCTACACGTGAGGGGGAGTGTTAAGAAATAGTCCCACATGGATTAGTGGACACAATGATCTTGAGTTTATTTGTTGGGAAAAAGATTTCCTAAGTGGCTAGTCATTTTAGGATAAGGCCTTGGACCCAATTTAACAAACATTAAGAAGATCTACTTGACTCAGGAGATCAGCAATTCCTGATGATTATATTGTATATCTGCAAGAATCTGACATTGGAACCGCAAATGATCCCATGTATTTTTTAGAAGCCATGATTTGCAAAGAATCGGAATTATGGTACAATGCCATGAAGGAAGACATGAATTCTATGAAGAATAATGGAGTCTGGGATCTTGTTGAGTTGCCTAGTGGATTTAAAGTCATTGGACGTAAATGGGTCTTTAAAACAAAGAAAGACTCATTAGGCAACATTGAGCGATACAAGGAAAAACTCGTTGCTAAGGGATTCACTCAGAAAGAAGGAATCGATTACAAGGAAACTTTTTCTCCTGTATCTAAGAAAATTTCCTTGCGCATTATTTTGGCATTAGTAGCCCATTTTGACTTGAGTTGCAACAAAAAGATGTGAAAACGGTATTTCTCAATGGAGATTTAGAGGAGGAGGTTTACATGAAACAACCTGAAGGATTCCCCTCTAGTGATGGTGATCAATTGGTTTGCAAGCTAAAAAAGTCAATATATGGATTAAAACAAGCATCCTACCAATGGTATTTGAAATTTTATAATGTAATTTATTCATTCGGGTTTGTAGAAAACATTATGGATCAATGTATATACTAGAAGATCAGTGGGAGTAAAATTTGTTTTCTTGTTTTATATGTGGATGACATTTTGCTAGCAACCAATGATAAGGGTTTTCTACATGAGGTGAAACAATTTCGATATGAAAGATATGGGTGAGGCATCTTATGTCATTGGCATTAAGATTCATAGAGACAGATTTCAAGGTATCTTAGGTCTATCTCAGGAAACCTGTATTAATACAGTGTTAGAGAGATTTTAGATGAAGAGTTGTTCACCAAGTATAGCTCCCATTGTGAAGGGTGATAGGTTCAATTTGAACCAATGCCCGAAGAAGACCTTGATAGGGAACAAATGAAGGACATTCCATATGCTTATGCTGTCGGAAGCCTAATATATGTTCAAGTCTGCACAAGCTCTGATATTGCATTTGTTGTTAGAATGTTGGGGCGATATCAGAGTAATCTCGGGTTAGAGCACTGGAGAGCTGCAAAGAAAGTAATGAGGTACCTTCAAGGAACCAAAGACTACATGCTGATGTATAGGCGGACGGACAATCTAGAAGTCATTGGTTACTCATCTTTATGTGCACTTTAATTTTGAGAAAATTCATCTGTGTTGGACCAAGAGTAAACATAGGGTTTATTCATAAAGTATAAGAAATAAATACACAGTAATACATGGAAGATAATACTCATCATTAGAGGACCTATCGCCATGATTCATGTATTTATTACTTAAATTCAGATTATCGATGGGTTTAAGATTATATTAGAAGTTTGGACCAAGTGGGAGAATGTTAACCGTTTTATTATGAGAAACGATTTTCTCATAATCATGGTATCAATTTCTGGCAATTACAACTCCCTCGATAACACAAAGCCATGAACAACCTTGATGGGAGGATGGCTTCAGATAATTGTTTCGGTCCCCTGTCTCGTCACTCAAGCCCCTTCAGTTGAGTCATCGCCGAGTGTGTTCAGAGATCGAAAGCGCCGAACAGAGAACAGAGAGAAGGAATTTGAAGCATATGGAAGGAGGTATGATTTTGCTTCCATTTAAATTATATGATGAATTTCATGTTGTTAAAAATTTATGTTTAGGCTTACATAGGGGGGGGGGGGGGGGGGGGGGGGGACTCAGAACATGATCTTCATGTGCATTACTTAGTTCATGTCCTGAAGTCGTTAGGGAGCGCCAAACCTCATGTCATGCATATGATCATCCATGACTCAGGAGTTCATGTCCCAGGAGTAAACGACGAAAAGTGCTTTCCGCCCGATTTTGAGAATCATGTACATGACACTATCACAAGGCTCTCTCTCGGGGCTCTCTCTGCTGCACACCCTCTCTACCATTTCATTCCCGCAACCCTCTCTCGTTCTCTGCTCCCTCTCTCGTCTCCACCGTCCCTCTTCTGTCTCCCTCTCTACGGTGTCCATCTCGCTGCGAATGTCCTTTCGGCATCCTTCTTTCCATCTCGGACTCGCTCTCCCTCCGAACTTCCCGCTCGATTTTGACAGTTGGGCTTCGATTTTTTAATTTCTACTTCGATTCAGCATCGATTTCCCCATTCGGCTTTGATTTCAGCCATCGGCTTCGATTTAACAGCCATCCTCCCTCTCCTCTCCCTCTCGACCTCCATCGCAAAGCATGGGAGGTCAAGCATCTGTTGCAGAGCTTCTCGACCTCCCTCTCTTCTCCCTCTCGGCGTACCGTCGGAGCACCGCCTCTATCGGCGTTGCCCGTTGTCGTTGCCGTCACCGTTGCCCGTTGGCTCGCCGCTGAGGAAGATGACGATGATTTAATTTTTCCTAAGTTAGGAAAAATTAAACTATCATCATAAAAATCATTAATTTTTAAATTTTATTTTTAAATTATTTATTTTTATTTTTAAATTATTTTTATTTATTTATTTAATAGTCATAATTAAAATATTTTTAAAATAAATATTTGATAAATTATTTTGGCATAATTAACTGATTGCTATAGTTAATTAAACCAATGGTTTTAAATATTGTGATATTATATTATTAATTAATAATATATAAAATATATTATGTACAAATATATAGTGTGTTAAAGTTATGATTAGATCAATTTTTTCTCTTAAATTATTCAGTTTTAGGTTAAAGTATATCATATGTTATTAATAAATTAATAACTCAACGTATTACTTTTGTTTTTGTTATTTATAACGTTATTTATTTATTATTTGTAATTAATCATGTACGTATTTCATTGGCTCATGTAATTACCATATTAATGTATAATAAAATATCTAATTTAATTAATAAATATATTAATATATTGAATTATATATTAAATAACTTATTCGTATAGTAATAATGGTTGTTTTTCTTAATTTGGGGTTTAAGGATTATGTTATAATTAAGTGTGCTGTAAAGGTTTAGTGATTCTCTTGTTTTTTATGTTTTTTTCGTATTAGGACACTAACACCGGAAACTGTTTTCCTCGTCAACACTAACACCAAGTGTAAAGATGATCTTCATGTTGGACGTAATGTACATGATCTTCATGTTGGATGTGAACTTGAAATGGATACCTGCCGGGGGCATTCCTGTTGAGCTTCGTATTGGGGCATCGCCGATTGAAATGGATACCTGCCGGGGGCATTCCTGTTGAGCTTCGTATTGGGGCATCGCCGACATATATGGCGACCTTCTTCGGATCGACGGCTGCTATGACTCGCTAAAGGATCTATACCACGCGAAGTTTTTTATTCGACCAATGCTAAGTCCGAACATTTGTATGATTGTATGAAAGCCTCTATATGCGTTTTAAATAAAATGTTAAAATTAAAAAAAATATATTATCCTTTGATCATGTGTTAGACTGCTTTTGAGTGTGTTAGCCGGATGAGCGGGTGACAAATCTGGAAATAGATTGAAGAGTCTAGTCCAATCTCTGACCTTTTAGGCGTTTAAGACCGGCACACGGAATGGAAGATTGCAGAATTCGCGAGGCCCGCACTCTGATTCTCCATTGGCAGCTTAAACATCTTCTCTCTCTTCCCGTCTCTTCGTCTCGCACTCTCTCGTTTGATCGAGTCACCACATCAACTTCGACTGGCGTGCTTCTCATCTGCGGTTGATCGAACCTTGTTTATTATCGACCAGAGAGAGACGAGTCCTGAGATTGAAGAGAGATAGAGGATTGAAAGCCATGGCACCGCACGGCTTCGAAGTTGTGGAGGGGGCCATGGTTACTTTGCAGGAGAACAAGCCGATTTCGACGATAGTTATCATTATAGGTACTTTTGCTTTTCATCTCTGTCGTGTTGCTTTTTTTTTTTTTTGGTTATTTTGTTAATGGGCAAATCTGTTTTTGTTTTTTATGGGGCTTTGTTGATTGCAGCCATGCAAACTGAGGCGCTTCCCCTGATTAATAAGTTTCATCTGTCCGAGGACATCCTTTCGTGAGTCATTCTTTCTCCTTAGTGGTGTTTTTATCTATAAGTGGCGGTGGTGGTCGTCCTCGTCGTTGTTATTGATGTTGTCATCATCATCATCATCATCCTCATTTTGCGTTTCATATAATCCATACGATACTTCCTCTTCAGACTGAAATTACAATTCACTAAAAAGTTACCACTTCGCTTTTCAGCAATCAGTTACTTTGTCTGGAATGGTGCTGTTATCATCTAGTCCATATATGTCTGAAAGGAGAGACTTGGCGTCTCCCCAGACAGGGACGGGAACAGCCTTCAGGCTTACCTGTTACCACACACGGTTAAGGTTACCCACCTCACGGTGGATCTTACCAAAAATTTCATTTAAAAAAAAAAAATATATATATATATATATGCTCTCGCAGGGGATTGTACTTTTTTTTTTGTTGATTGTTGGTGTGAGACTTAAACCCAAAGTCTCACAGTAGAATGCCCCCCACATGACCATTGAGCCAAAGGCCCAAGTCACCTTTTTTTTAAAAAAAACCATTGAAAACTAGAAGTCTTGTTTTTGGTAATTATTCTCCTCCTTATGATTTTTTTCATATAATTTGAGAGAAGATGTGAGTAGATTTCGTCATTAGAAGATTTGTGAGTAGATTTTGACATTTCAATCTCTAGATAAAGAAGTTTCTAAAAGTAAGCTCATAACATCTTAAAGTAGAAGGAATTTTCTTGTAAACTGCAGTTTTGTTATATTACCACGTATATAGGATATGGCTCACCTTTTCTTCCTGATCTGGCTAGGCTTTTTGCTAGGTGATTATTTCATATGAATGGTGGGTAAAAACTCTATAGATGTATGTGCTCCACATCTTAATATCTTAAGCTAGTTGTCTGAAGTGAGAGTTGTGTGTGGGAAAATAATCCCACATTGGTTCTGGCTTCAAGAGATCCTTTGTTTAATAGTTGGAAAGAGGCCTTCTAATTTTTGGCTAGTCACTTTGGGAGTAAACAGTCTTGTAATTTTGCTAAGCATCATTGTTTTTGTTTACGTGGGAGGTAATGAATCTGGGGCTAGAATTTTAAGAACCAATGTGGGATTATATTCCTGCATGGAAATGGGTTTCATATTTCTGCATGAAAATTTGTAGTACTCACCAAATTATGGGTAAATATAGTGAATTTTAAGTACTATTTAGATGTTATTAACTAAATACTGTATAGTTTTAAGTTGTTTATGCAGAAAGTAGCAACCTATTGATTAACAAAAAAAACATGTAGTTTTAAGGTGTTTATGCAACTCTTTACTTGGTTAAATGAGCTATTGAACTACTAAATTTCTAGTGAATTGGAGCTATATGTGTACATAGTATTTCAACTCTTTACTTGGTTAAACGTGCTACTGAACTACTAAATTTCTAGTGAATTGGAGCTACATGTGTAGATGGTATTTCATCTGTTTTGACTATGACCTGTTTTGCTTCTTATTTTGGGTGCAAATCTGATAAGGCCCTCTGTTTGGGTTTATTGCAGGTTTCCTAAAGGGGTTCCATGGGTCAGATATCATGGTATGTACAAAGATCTACAGATTAATATTATCTGGCCAGGAAAAGATGCAGTTTTAGGTGAGTTCTTGAGCAAACTGCTGGTTTTATTAGGATGGAGATAATTCAGTTTTTTCCTCTGGTTCTTTGCTTGTGATTGTAAATCATTCTGCTCGACAATATTAATTTTTAGTTTTTTTCTATCAAGAACTCCAAAATTTTGTTAGACACCTGTTATTGACATGTAATGTTTGTCAACAGATTTATTCACAAAAGAGATAAGACAAAAGAGGAAAAGAAGGCTGACCTGAGTTCAGTCAACAGCACCCAACCTTTTCATTTTTTAAAAAGTAATGACTTATGATATTGAAAAGGTTACTGCCCACATTACATTACACCAATCATAGTTTATGTTATCATTTGAAAACAAAAATTTATGAGGATTGGGCCTTTGGCTTAATGATCACATAGGAGGGTTTCTCATGTGAGGTCTTGGTCAAGTCCCACCAAGGGCTATGGGATATAATATATGCTTGTAATCAATATTGAAAAGGTTACCGTCTACATTGCATTACACCAATCATAGTACATTTTATCATTTGTAAACAAAAATTTAAGAGGATTGGGCCTTTGGCTTAACGGTCACATAGGAGGATTTCTCGTGTGAGGTCTTGGTCAAGTCCCACCAAGGGCTATGGGGTATAATATGTGCTTGTAATCAATATTCGGAAAAAGGAAATAAAATTGAGGGAAAGTATGTATATTCAATAAAATAGAGAAAAATATACAACCTACTGGGGAAGGCCGACCTCCACAACAAGGTATTGGAGGGAAGATCACCGTTTAGTGTGTAAGTTGCCAAATGATTGGCAGATCTAGGGGTGTGAGTCCATATACAATTTAGATTACAAATTTCGAAATAAATGTCTCAATATCTCCAAGGAGGGTGAATTCCTTTTGCACACCAATCGATGACAACCTTTGAGTCCCCTTCAATGATGAGGGGCCCATCGAGGTGATCTTGGAAGACTATGAGTCCTTGAAGTAGTCCGTTGAGTTTTGCAGTAGTAGAATCAGAGATCCCCAGAGGTCCTGCAAAAGTGTAGAGAAGATGATTTTTATCTTCATGAATAACTCCTCTAAATCCAACTGGACTTGGGCAGCCAAAGGCACTACCACCAAAGTTCAACTTGTAGTGGCCCGGAGGTGGGGGGCCCAAATCTTCATTGTTGGGGGGTGGGGGGAAACAGTCATTTTGGCGATCGGCCTCCAATTACTTCTAAAGTCAGAATTACTGAGATAGGTAAATTCCTTCCCGGTCAATAGCCATGCAGAGACCTGTCCAATAATATTGTTGACAATTACCTCGATGGGGGAGGATTTGAATTGAAATTTACGATTGTTTTTTTCTTTCTAGAGGGTGTAAGGAATGTGGCCCGCACAACAGGAGATTAGCAATTTTCCAAAATTTGGGAGACAGGTGTTTGTGATGGAGAGGATCTTGAAGGTAAATTTTGGGGCACACGGTAATTAATTCTGATTTTGTTTAGAAGGTTGGACCAGACTGTTTGTGCATAATGGTAGTTTCTGGATTAGTTTGACAGAATGGGTAGGAAGGATCTTGAACGGGGGTGCCTCGTTTGATAAGGGAATTGAATGTGAGTATCTTACCTCCGCAAGCACACCAGATAAAGAATTTCGCGTGAGATGGGGCAAGCAAGGACCAGGCAATTGCCGTAGGGTGATGAGGTTGGGAGGGGTTGGGACTGTGAAGAAGGTTGTAGGCAGAGATCATAGTAAATGTTCCTTTTGGGCATAGGGAACGTATGAGGGTATTCGATATGTGCTCACGGATTTTGACTTTGGAAAGGCAAGAGAGAAGATTTGAAGCTAGAAGAGCTTCTGAGTCTGTGAAGGCTCTTCGGAGGTTAAGATTCCAATTGCTATGTTCAGACCATAAGTCCGAAATAGGAGCCTTTTTTTCTCTGGACTTGGGTAGCATTTGATTGACTTGTTGAAAGCAGGGAGCAATAACGAGATTTTCCTCCAAACAGGCAACATGCGGTACCGATAGACCCCTTCAGTCCACCAACCGTTCGATTTATTTGCTTTGGCAGCAATGATTGCCCTCCAAATCAAATTGAAGATATGTTGAATCTCCAAATCCATTTCAGAAGGTAAATAGAGTTGGTAGTTGCAATATCCCAGATTCCGAGACTGCCAAGGTGTAAGGGCTGACATAGATCATCCCAATTAACTAAGTGATATTTTTTTCTCCATTAGGACCACCCCACAAATCTTTTTTTGAGGCTTTCTAGCCCCTTTTTATTTACTACAAGCTAGTGGAATAGAGAGAGAAAGTAACTTGAAATTCCATGAAGGCACGATTTGATGAGAGTGAGCCTACCCGCCTTTGAGAGAAATTTTCTCCTCCAGGTCGCCAAGCGCCCTTCCATACGCTCAATAATTGGATGCCAATTGTTTTTGGACAACAAGTTAGGAGTCAGAGGTAGACCCAAATAAGTGCTTGGAGGATTTGTAGTTTTACTGCCCAAATAATTGGCCATTGAGAGCAGGAAATGGTTGGCCACATTGAAACCAGAGATGGAAGATTTTGTCCAGCTCACCTTTTGAACTAATGAGAGTTCAAACAGATTCAGAAGTGCTTTTATGTGGACGATTAGGTCCATTGTACCGATGCCAAAAAGGACAGTGTCATCAGCATATTGCAGGAGGGTGATGTCTTGCTCAGGATCAGAGGAGATTGTTATGCAGAACAACAATAAAGACTGGTAATCACACGGCACAAAATTTACGTGGTTCGGCAAATTGCCTACGTCCACGGGAGCTGCAGAGGATTTCATTTCAAATCAGAGGAATCACAATACAATAGAGAGGCTTATTTGTTACAGCAGCAGCATCGTCCCACTGTCTCTCACAGCAACGACTCCCAGCTGCCTCTACCAACAGCACCTATAACGCCTCCCTGCTGCATCTACCAGCAACATCTGAGACGGCTCCCTGCTGCCTCTACTAGTAACACCTAAGACGGCTCCCTGCTGCCTTTGCCAGCTGCACCTGAGACGGCTCCCTGCTGCCTCTGTCAGCAGCACCGGGCACGCCTCCCTGCTGCCTCTATCAGCAGCACCTCAGACGACTCCCTACTGCCTCTATCAGTAGCACCTGAGACGACTCCCTACTGCCTCTGCCAGCAGCACCTGAGACGGCTCCCTACTGCCTCTATCAGCAGCACCGGGCACGCCTCCCTGCTGCCTCTATCAGTAGCACCTGAGACGGCTCCCTGTTGCCTCTGCCAGCAGCACCTGAGACGGCTCCTTGCTGCCTCTGTCAGCAGCACCTGAGACACCGGGCACGCCTCCCTGCTGCCTCTATCAGCAGCACCTGAGACGGCTCCCTACTGCCTCTGTCAGCCGCACCTGAGACCGCTCCCTGCTGCCTCTGTCAGCAGCACCTGAGACTGCTCCCTGCTGCCTCTGTCAGCAGCATCGGGCATGCCTCCCTGCTGCCTCTATCAGCAACACCTGAGACGGCTCCCTACTGCCTCTGTCAACAGCACGGGCACGCCTCCCTGCTGCCTCTATCAGCAGCACCTGAGACGGCTCCCTGCTACCTCTGTCAGCAGCATCTGAGACGACTCCCTGCTGCCTCTGCTAGCAGCACCTGAGACGGCTCCCTGCTGCCTCTGTCAGCAGCACCTGAGACGCCTCCCTGCTGCCTCTATCAGCGGCACCTGAGACGGCTCCCTGCTGCCTCTGTCAGCAGCACCGGGCAGGCCTCCTTGCTGCCTCTGTCAGCAGTACCGGGCACGCCTCCCTGCTGCCTCTATCAGCAGCACCTGAGACGGCTCTCTGTCCCAGTGACAGTGCCGAAACCCAAGTCAGTCTCTTCCGCCGACAGCGCCGAAGACCCGAGCCAGTCTCTTCCGGCCACAGCGCCTTGGAATGCCTCCCTGTTCCGGCGACAGTGCCGAAACCCGCAACGGTGAGAAAGCTCCTCTATCTCTGAGTCCCGAACTTTCTCCCACTGGCCGCACACACCGACACAGAGATCCGATGTCCCGAGAGCTTCTCTACAACATCAGTGTCGGCGCTCTCTCTGCAAGGTCAACCGAAGAGTCCCACTCTGCTGCGTCGACTGGAGAGACACTGCAGCGTCTCTGTTTCTTCTCAATAGAACAGCGTTGTCCAGAAGCACCGGGAACGGTGACGGCAACGGCGTCGTCCTTCTTGAACCCTCTCTTCCGAATCCCGAACGCCTCTCTCTTCCGGCACTGTTGCCGAATCTCAGAGCATCCTTCCGGCAACAACGCCGGGTCTCAGAGCTCCCTCTTTCGGCAACAGCGCCGAGTGGCAGTGCTCAGACGCCGAGTCCGAGCTCCTCTTCCGGCAAGTCCCGAGTCTTTGTTTCTCGACGACTCTTTGTTTCTACACTTGCCCTCTATCAGTCCCGAAGGGGGATATCAACATACAGGGAACTTAATTTTCCCTTGAGTGCAGCACACACTAACACAATGAGAATGGTCCTCCGGGTCCCTTGGGCCCACCTACTCAAACGGTGTGGACCAGTCTCCACAATGCTCAACAGAGATAGCACTAAGCCAACCAAAACCTTTAGCATAGCGAACCATTGACTCCAGGTATTCCACAATCAAGAGTAAAAAGGAAGGAGATGGGGGGGGGTCCCCTTGGCAGACTCCCCTTGAACCTTTGAAGTATTTGCAAGCTTTGCCATTTACAAGGAGTGAGTAGTATGAATTTGAAATACAACTTCTCCTCCAGGACCTCCAACAGGTGCCAAATCCCATTTGGTCAAATAGATGATCAAGGAGTTTCTAGTTGACCTAATCAAATGCCTTCTCAAAATCAAGTTTGATAACGATTCTCGAGAGGGTAGATTTCTTGAAGGAGTCTAGTAACTCATGGGCTGCCATTGCAGAATCAAGAATAGTTCGATCTTTGATGAAGGCACTTTGACAAGGGTTGATTATTTAAGGGAGGGTGGAGCAGAGGCGGTTAGCAAGAATGTGAGCAATGATTTTGTATCAGAGCAGGTTGGTCTCAAGTTCGAGTCCCGCTCCCCCTGTTTGTTTCGTCCCCACATAAGTGGGACTTTGTCTTTGGCCGTCCCCGTATAGGTGGGATTGTGCATTTGCATTTGTACACGGGTGTTCCCCGTGCGGGGAGTGTTGGAATGGGTCTGTCTTTAATATGCAAGTTGCGCCTTCGCTAACAGGTCGATCTTTTGGCGCAATGGTTAGTAACAGATTTTATAGCAGCTGGCAGTGAGGCTAATAGGCCTGAAATCTTGGGTTTGGGCTGAGTTTATTTTTTTTGGATTAATGCAATAAAGGATGCACCAATGGCTTTGTGAGTGATACCACACTGATGGAAATTATTTGCAAATGCATGGACATCATTTTGAAATCCCAGAATTTAATGTGAACTCCCCGTTGAAGCCGTCTGGTCTAGGAGCCCGGTCTTTGGGCATACCGAGTGCAGCAAGATCAATTTCTTCAACAGTGAAGGGGTACTCCAGGCGGTCAGCATCCTCGGAGGTGATATGACAGAAATGGAGTTGGTGAAGTACATGCCAGTTGAAAGACTCCTCCGAGTAGAGATCTGAAAAATACTTGACAAGAGTGTGAGAAATGGATAGACTATCTATAATCACCTGGTCTCTATAGGAGACAGAGGTGATACGGTTAGCTCTCTGTCTAGCTGATGCGATGGTATGGAAAAACTTAGTATTCCCATCCCCTTCGGTCAACCAGCGGAATTTGGACCGCTGTTTCTAATAAATTGTTTTGTTTTTCACAATAAAGTAAATAGATCATTATGTTTTGTTTTTCACAATAAAGTAAATAGATCATTATTTAAATGATTTTGAAGAGTAAGCTCAGGGCTAGAGAGAAACCTTTGCTCCTCAGTGAGATCTAGATCAAAGATTCGACGACGAACAAATTCTTTTCAGTGAGCAGCAGCAACAGCACGGCAGATGATGGACTGGTTGCGAACTTTGGATTTTAAGGCTTTCAACTTTATTGGAAAGGACCAGCCTGCGTTTGGGTGATGTGGCATTTCTTGCCAACAGGAGACGAGGTTGATAGCAAAATTTTCTTCACGAAGCCAAGAGTTTTCGAAATAAAATGGTGATCGACCCCAGGCCGGGGGGTGAGTGTTGATTTCGATTGGCCAATGGTCAAAATAGGTTCAGATGAGAACTTGACCCCAAGATGTTACCATAGAGCTGAAGCCATTTTGGGTTGGCGAGGAATCGATCAAGCTTGGACAAGATCGGGGTGGATTGATAGTTTGACCAGGTGTATTCTTTCCCGGATAAAGGAATCTCAGAAAGTTCAAGGCTACCGATGAGATCAGAAAAAGGCACTCATAGTGGGGGTTATTTTTCTGGACGAGGGGATTTTTCTGAGTATGGACGAATGACATTAAAATCTCTTGCAATGATCCAGGGTAAGTCCCAGAGTTGGATGAGAATGACATCATCCCAGAATTGAGAACGATCGTGATAATCGGTCGAACCGTAAATCCCAGCGAGGGCCCACTAGCATCCCAAAGACAGATCGCGGAAGCGAATCCCAATCAAAAAAGTGGTAGGGTTAATTTGTGTGGCTTTAACAAAGTTTGGGCTCCAAATAACGAGAATGCCTTCAAAGTGGCCAATCGCATCAACAATGGCCATTCAGAATCAGAAGTGAACCAAAGATATTGAATGATAGAGACATCATGAGATTGGAGTTTAGTTGCTTGCAAAATTACAATAGTAGGCTTTAACTCAAAAAGAACAGCTTTGACAACAGAGCGCTTCAAGCGCGAACCAATTCCCCTGATATTCCAAGCAAGCACGATCATATCAGGGGAAGGGGTGAATTTATCTTCTGGGTAGCACAAACACCCGCCATACTATTTGCAGAAGTCCCAGGTGAGCTCCTTCATCATCTCCCACTCATGCGGTGGGTGTTTATGGCCCTTTGGTTCCATGGCCTTGATGAAGTTCTGGGTGTGTTCGTTGTGAGACAGCTTCGGCCGACCAGGGACCACGTAGAATCTAGGAGGGGAAGGAATCCTTCCCCTTGCGCTTGTTCCGACGACGGGAATAAGTGTACTGGAAGGGGGTGGTAGAAGGATTGTTGGAAGACTCAGCATCAACCTTGTGATTGTATTTGGGCTTCATGATGGCAAGTGGGGTTGGGCAGAAAATAGGAGAGGGATGGTTATTTATAGTAGAGGACGAATGGGAAGTTTGAGTGGTAATAGAGTTATGCCACTCAATTAGGCACGATTGTTGGGATTGGTCTGATGGTTCGAGCCCACCCCAGATCTGGGGGTCCTCTATGGCGTGAATGTCATGGGGATTAGGAAGCACATGATCGCGCACCATATTATTTGCTCCACGAAGGAGTAAGGCAGTGGATGGGAGGTGTTCATTTCTTGAGGTGATGAGTGGCAGGCCGTGGGATTGCCGGATGTCCTCTTAGGTGTAAGTTTTTTGGGGAGGAGTGGAGCGGACGGCGCATTGTGTCAGGGAAGGACGCGGAGGGGGGATGGATGATCGAGATAGCTGGGTCAAAGAAGGTGAGTTGATGGAAGGTGAAAGGAGGGTATTCAAGGCAGAGCCACCTAGCAGTAGATCCAGGCGGTATGAGTCATGGGGATTAGTGGGATTGAAAAAGAAGGGGGCATTAGGATTTTTTGAGGTAGCAGGTGCGGCATTCGAGGTGAGTGATGTGGCAGGTGAGGCCGAGAGGGTGAGTTGACTAAAGAAGGAAGGTGAGGTGTTCGAGGCAGGAAGGCAGCCACGTGGCGGCAAATCCAGGTGGAGCTTGTCTTGGGAGTCGGGTGATTTGAGAGGGGATTTGGCAAAAGGAATTTTCAAGAATTTTCCAAACAGCAACGGAGACATATAAAGAAACCGAGAAATCTGCTGCTAATCAAGGAGAGATACCAGGATACAATTTGATAAGTTGGATACGAATTACCCGGGCCACCTTTTTTTTTTTTTTTCTTTTTTGAGAGAGAGAGAGAGGGGCGTGGTGCGATTCGAACTCGCGACCTGACGCACCTAATGTAAACAGAGTACCACTAGACCAAACGGCCTTAGGTAAAACGACGGTGAATGCATCAATACCTGGGCCACCTTTGATAAAGGAAAAAAGAAACTTCCCAAAAATAAATTAAACTGGAGTGGAAATCTTCCTGAATAATCTCATAGACAGAGACGGCTGTGCTGGAAATTTTCTGGAGCATGGTATCAATCCTGGAGCGGAAATTTTCTGGAAGCTCTACCAATTAACAACAGTGTGATGAAGATAGACTTCTTCCAACACAGACATGAAGAAACAGAGAACAATGGCAGAGAACTTCCGACAGCAGCAATGACAGCGATCCTAACTGAATAAACAGCAGCAGAAGAGCTATCCAGCAATGTCGGAGCAGAGATACCAATGATCACCAGATGATCAAGAAGTCTTAGTGCAAGAAACTTGATCGCCGATGCTATTAGTTGGCTTGTGCATAGATGATTGGTTGTTTGTAAGTCTGAACTGCTCTAGACTGAGCTTAGTCCCCTGGATGACATGCAGATGCTTGGTCGTGCTGGAAGGCCTCAAAATGATACACAATGTGGTCATGCTGGAGGCCTCAATATGGTCGTGCTGGAAGGCCTCAATATGTTCCCTCTAGATGAAGTAGGGGCAAAAAATCAGATTGAGAGCTCTCAATATAAAAAAACAGGAGAAGACACGGAGGCATGCACCCGATATAAAAAACTGGGAATTCTAAAAACCATAGCTACAAGTCATGACAATCAATGCTTTAATACCATTTCTGGATTCCATGGATTTAGCTCATGGAAAAAAGGAAAAACGGCATATTGGGAGAAAATAGGAGGAAGAAAAGGGTTATGGACTTGTGTCCTAATCTTTCCTCTGAAACTCAATTTATAGATTAATAATTCCACATTATTACAATTATGCCCCTAAAACTTAAACTAATTACATTAGTGTCATCTTTATTAGATGGCTCTTTATTTACCATCATGCCATCACTCGTAGGTCTGTGGGCCTTGAGCCCCTCTTCCAACACACTTGGACGTGTAGGCCTTCCTTGGTCGTGTGGGCTTGGGCCCATCTTCCAACAATATGAAAGTTCAGAAAAAAAAATATATATATATACCCATGAAATCATCATAAAACAAACCTATTGCTGAATAGCTTACTTAATTAACATATTGTTGACTAAATTCATTGTACTTAGAATCTCATTCCTAGATCAGCCAATTCCTTGGCTGATAAATTAGCTAAATTCGGAATCTCCCAGCAATCTCTCACTGTTTGGAAAGGCTCCCCCCCCCCCCCTGTAATCTTGCTCTTCTGAGCTTTTGATTTAATAAAATTCAACATCATTAAAAAAATTAACATATTGAAAGAAAAAAAGCATGTCTTTGGGGCACTAATGGAAGAAAGGAGCCTAGTAAATTACCTTATTCTAAGGCAAAAAAAAAAGTTTTTCCTCCTCTTCCTGGTTCTCTTGGGTTCGTTCGTGAAAAAAAAAGGAACAAAAATTTTATTTGATGTGAATTAACTGAGAAGACCAAGTTCAGCTGATTAAGGGTGTCCTCCCGGTTCTTCTTTGTCTACTGAAGCTGAAGGTTTATCCCTATTAACAACGAGGGAGGCGTGTCTGTTTTTGGAGGTTGAATGTTCCATCAGAGACTGATCACAGGAAATAAAATGATGGGAGGCTAATGTTAAATTGGATGTCAGAATTGACATTTCAAAAAAAATAAAATATTTAAAATAATAATAATAAAAAAATTCCTTGGTTGTCTGGTGTTGGGTAAGATATTCTTGTCAAATTCCTTTAAAATTTTTGTTTTCTATTGTGAGTGTCTTGATTCAGGCTGCTGTGAGCTGCGTTGAGTTATTTGCTGCTGTGTCCCTGCCTTCATCCTTCTCTGCCGCTGCCGCTTGGAGTCCACTTTTTGAACTCTGCAACTGTTGTTTGCTGCGAAAGTCTGTGTCATAAGGCAATCCAGACCAGTCTTCCTTCAGCCTTAGTCAAGGAGACTGATCTGACAAAGCTGGAGTGATTCTGGAACAGTGACGTCAAAATTGGAGATTCCATATGTTATGTGATTAATTTGGACAGAAATAACAAGAAAAATCAACCATAGATGTTCCATGCATGTATATCTGATTTGTTTCTGTTACTGGCATTCACAGACAAGTAGACAACTGTATGATTGGACTAGGAGTGTTTTTTCTGTAAAGCATGTTCTTTCATTTGTTTGGTAAAAAAAAATTTCCTTATCAAATATTTGAATCACCACTTCTTAAGCAGTTAGGTCAAGATAAATTGCTTTTGAACTTGCACTTAAGATCATGTTTGGTGGCATTTTTTGTTTCTTTTAAGCTAAAACATTTTTACTCATTAGGTTAACATAAAATTTCCTTTTAGTTTTATATGGAAGTCTATGCAGCTTTATTGTTATTTTGTTGCTTAGTTCAACTATCTCTGTTTCCAGGGGTTGATAGTGTTGGAACTATCTCGGCGTCTCTTGTCACCTATGCTTCTATTCTAGAATTAAAACCAGACCTTATCATAAATGCAGGAACTGCTGGTGGCTTTAAGGTGGCTTATTTTAACTGCTCTATGGGTCTTTCTGTTGTTCAGTGTTCTTTACATATAACCCTGTACAGATCTGATTTTCTTTCTGAATGTTGATTGGTTTCTTGAGTATTTTTCAGGCAAAAGGAGCATGTATTGGTGATGTGTTTGTGGCCTCAGGTGTTGCTTTTCATGATAGAAGAATACCTATCCCTGTAAGAGTTCTTTCTTCTTTCTTTTTCCTTTTCTGTTTTAATTTTTTTTAACATATGATAGAGCAGATGGAGGAGGAGAATTCATGTAGTCGCTGCAGTACAGTCAGGGTCTGGTTCTAAAGATTAATCTTTTTTATAACACTTGTTCTAAAGAATTTACTTTTTTTTATGACAGTGGTTTAAGAATAATGTTGATGGTTTTTTTAGTAACATTGACTTTATTAAGAAAGGGAATAAGTAAAAAATTATAAAAGTATGGGGATGCTGTGTAAACAAATAATTTTAGACATGTCACATGTCAAATTGTTTGTCTTTCTTGGCTACTGCATTCCAACTTTGATTGCAATTAGCTCCTCACTTAACCATCTCTCGTACTCTCTCACTTACTCTCACACACTCTTAATAGGACAATCAATCTATGAGTTGCAGAAACTCTATCTATATTATTACCAGCTAATCTTAGACTATCTATTGTCTTGCTGGAACTTGAGAATCATCCAGTGTTCAAGATCATATGGTTAACAAGAGAAGATTGACACTTTAAAGAAAAAAGGAAGGTTAAACATTTTGGTTTACCTGGATAGTTCATTGGTGCTGTGGAAAGGAATTTTTATATTCTTCAAGCTGTTTAATCTGTCATGAACTTTGTTGTTGACTTTTCATATTCCACTGCTTCTGCAGGTTTTTGATCAATATGGAATTTGTTCTCGGAAAACTTTCCCTACTCCTAACCTTTTGAAGGAACACAATCTGAAGGTGATTCCAAAATAGTTTTATCTTGTTCGTGCAATTTTTCACCCCTTGTTGTTTTTTTGTAATGTGCTACTATGCTTTTCTGCATACTTCATGACAACAACTGTGCCTATTATCATGAATCCTTAGGATGGTCTCCCCACATGACATCAAACTAGGCTGCAATAGAAATTTGTCACAAGATTCTACCAATTCTAGGCATTGAAAAGGTTAGCGACAGACTTTGGGAGGTAACATCAAGTCCAAGTTTTGAGAAGATGGCCCTCCATATCCTGAAGGCAAAGAGGCGATGAATTAAGATGTGGTCAACCATCACCTTGGATGAAATTTCGTTTCCCATAAATAAATAAATAAATAAAGTGTTCAACCAATTCATCACTAGAGGAGCAGAACTTCACACAACCCACAATCCAACAACATCCCACTAATTACTAATTGATCCGAAGTTAATACTTTTCCTCTAATGCAAACCATGCAAAATGGATGAACTTTGGGGAACGAAAACACTCCAAGCATGGGAGAATGTGGGACAGGTGGTTCGTATTGCTCTGCTGTAAGAGTTGATTATATAATGGGCATTTTGCTCCAAACTTTGATTGGCCTAAGCTCCTCTAACTTCATATAGCTTTTGATGGAAAACTTTGAGATAACCAAGAAGAAGCTATTATTTTTGTTTCATGTTCTAAACTTCTTTTCTTTTCTTTTCTTTTTTTTAAATTTTAAGAAAACACTTATTCATTAAAAGCCTGAATGCAAATGGAACAGTCAACTTGAGGGGTCCCTTACAATGAGAGATTGGTAGTTAACCCCTTCTTTAGAAAGAGAGTCAACTAAACTATTAACCAATCTTGTGACATGACTACAGGAACTAACATTGTCCACTAAGTCAATATTTCAAGGGGAGGAGGGTCCTTTTTCCTTTCACACCAACTAATAACCACCATTAATGTCAACATGAAGCAGGCCCTGAAATTGCTTTTTTTTAGTGTTGAGCACAAATGCACACAGCCTCTTTGCCCATGGTGAGACCTGAACTCGAGAACTCACACTCAAACTCCCTGTATATGACCATCAAACCAAAGGCACAAGCCACCCTTGTAATTTTGAGCCACTGAAAGGCTTCAATTCTGGAAGATAGGCACTGTATAGTGCATTTGAGAGCTATGGTTTCTCTTTGTACTTCAACAATTAATTTTAGCATTTTCGGAAGAGAAATTGAGTCCAAACTAATGTTGTGTGTCCTTACTGCAAAACAATGCCACTGAAAAAAGTAGAATTTCCAGTATTATTAAAGCTGTCTAAAAATTGTTTAGATAATATCATGGTAGGATTCAAGATGCATATGGAATATTAGTGATAAACACTTGAGATACATAAATTTAAATATGCAGCAAAGCTATTCCTAGGGTTTTCTATCTGAGTGATGTCCGTGGTACAGTAGGATCAAGCAAAAACCTGCTCCACAATGAAATGTGCTGCTTGCTTGATTGCAATCCTCTAAACATGTAAACATCTGAATTTGAATTTGGGAGTTCAGACATTAGGATAACTTTGGAATATGGGAGTCAAGACATTAGTTTAACTTTTGAATATGGGGTCGAGACATTAGTATAACTTTTGAATATGGAAGTTAAGACATTAGGATAACTCCTGCATACCAGAGTCGAGACATTAGAATAACCTTTGAATATCAGAGTCGAGACATTATTATAACTTTTGAATATTGGAGTGGAGACATCAGGATGAACTTTGAATATTGATGTTGAGACAACAGGATAAACTTTGAATGTCGATGTTGAGACAACGGGATAACTGTGTAAAAGTATTTTTGGAATGCAACCTAGTCAGGAAATTGACCTTGGAATTTCTATTGTCATTCTCTATGAGAATCTGTTTGTCATTGACACTAACCAAAGGATTGTTTTTTATCAAGTCATTTGATGTTTACCAACACCGTCAAGATAGCTCAGAGCACACAACTGCCGTTGTGCGGTTGAATTACATGCTCCATACTATATTTGTGTAACAAGAAAAAAAAAGTTTCAATTCTTTTTTTCAGAATATTTTTTCTTGATTTACCACTTAGCTGTCTCTCATTTTCTCAGTGCCAAGTTACCATTTACTTCTGAATTTTTATATTTATTCATACTGGAGTCAGTGCCTTTCCTGAGAATCTTTGTTTGTCTCTGTAACTGGCTCTTGACTTGTGCATAAACCTTTGCATTCATGCTACAGGTAGGGAATTTATCTACTGGCGATTCTTTGGATATGTCTCCGCATGATGAAGCATCCATTGTAGCAAATGATGCTGCAGTTAAAGATATGGAGGTGGGTGTGTAATATATGATTTACACATGAACTATCCACACATTTGAACTCTGTTTCCTCCACATCTTTTTCCTTAACAGCATCTATGTCTTTCAAAGTTCATTTGTATCTCTTTTTTGAGGTATCCTCCAGTTCAAAAAACTGAGATGGTTGCCAGAAGGATAAGTGCCTCCACTCATATAACTGAAAAAAAAGGAAACAGGCAAAAGGAATTCCCTGTACTTTTTATTTCTTATTAGCATCTTTGTCCTCAAAATTTCCTTTTTATTTCTTCTTTGAGATATCCTTCCGTTCACAGAACTCAGAATGGTAATCAACATACAGTGCCATTGTGTCAAATACTGCAAGGCTGCTACACTCATATGAGTATAAGAAATTATAAGGAAGAGGATTGAGGAGTGCCTCCTTTCCCTCCCTCAAAACACCCTACATGCAAGCTAACAAAACTTTGAATATGAACTATTCTTGTTTGTTTAATATTCTTTTTGTTTGACACAGGGAGCAGCTGTGGCATATGTGACAGAACTCTTGTCTGTACCAACAATCTTCGTAAAAGCTGTCACCGATATAGTTGATGGTGATAAACCAACTGCAGAGGAATTCTTACAGAATTTAGTGGCAGTAACTGCAGCTCTCGATGAGAAAGTTACTCAGGTTATCGATTTCATTAGTGGTAAGTGCCTCTCTGACCTTTAAGAGGGAGATCCAGGAACCTAGAGGTTGTATTATTTATTCCTTTTAAAGACCGAAAGGTGATCTCGACATTTTTGGTGTGAGAATAAGAACTTTTTATCTACAGCTCTGAAATTATATACCAATGTCGAGAAAAGTGTGTATTGAGATTAAAACCTGTGTGTGATGCATTATTTTCTTCTAGTAGTCTGTCTTTTGTTCTTTGTTTATGTTAAATCCTGCAAGAAGGAAGTTGGAGAAAAGAGCAAGTAGAAGAGAAGAAGAATACGAAGAGATGAGAGAAAGTCACGTTAGACTTATCACTTAAAAAAGAAGTAAATAACTTGAAACGTCTTAAAGGTGCAAAAGATACAAAAATGAAAGCTCCATCGTTCCATCAGCATGTTTGCTTGATCGATGGCACAGGCTTTATTTTGCTTTTCGCAGAAATTTGTCGGTTCCTTTCATTTCCTCCCGCCCAACACTCTTCGTTGCCATTTGCCGGTGAAGCCATAGGCGTTCGCTCGCCTCACCACCCATCCCCTCTTCCTCGCCTTCGTCATTCCTTCCCATTCTCTTGTTTTGTCACTCTATCCGTGCGGAAGTTATTAGAATGAGGAACATTCTCTTTCCACATTTTGGCCTCAATGCCGACTCCCTTGCCCCAGGCCGCTCTCAACCCGCAAGCCATGGCCTCCTTCAAGCAAGCGTAGGTTAGTCTGCACAACTAGAATATATGAAACCAGAGATGCTACTCTCCTCTGGATAATTTTTTTGGGTTTAGAGATGCTAGGTCATGGTTATTCATTCAGCTTCTATTTTTTTTTTGGAAAGAAACAATCCGCTTCGCTTAAATTTGCTCTCTATTTTGAGTGTTTTTTTTTTTTTTTTTAAATCTTCTCTTTCCGCTGGAAACCGTAGATGCAACTTCATCTATTCAATCTACTAGATTGGGTAAGGAATTTATCTCCTTGTGTGCGCTAATTTTATTCCTGGTATTTTTCTTTGCCAAATCGTGGTTGGACCTCTTCGAGTCGTTGTATTATGTTGTGGGAAACGTCAGGTGGGGATGTTGAGACTGCCGGTTGCGGAGGAGATAACAGAATCCGGTCACTGGGTGAAGCATTGGGTGTTCATCATTTATTTGTTTATATTGTGGAGATGCTTTCAATCAGAGATGCTTTTAATCAAATGAATAATTTTTGTGTTCAGACAGGACCAACGGTCTTCGGTTTATGAGGATTTGATTTTAATTTTCACTGTTTAATTTTTTCTATTTTGGCCTTGCTGCAGGCATGGTAGACATGATGAACTCATACCTTACGGTTTCCCAGCTAATAGCATTAGAGAGAAATGTCTTCTCGGTTAGTTACAAGCATGTTGTTGGTCGAAGGCGCGCAATACAACATTTTTTTTAAAATGATGATAATTTTATTTTAAAGAAAGGGAAAATACATAAAAGGAGGCATCCCATAACAACAAGATATTGAAGGCAAGGGGGTGTGGGGGAGGATGAGGTTCCTAAATGCGCTACTATCAAAATTCAGCTTATAATGACTGGTGGGAGGAGGCTCCCAAACAACAACTCGGCAGGGGATAGAGGGAACAGACATCTCAACAATAATCTTCTAGTTGGTACGGACCGGGGAACAAGAGAGGCAGGCGAATTCTTTTCGTGTGCGGATCCATGTAGAGATGAGTCTTGTGGCGGTGTAGGAGACCTTAGCAGTAGAGAGGAAAGTACAGTCAAACCGTCTGGAGTTCTTCTCCTTCCAAAGGCACCAAGGGACGAAAGCAATACAAGTAGCCAACAGAAGCTTGCCTAGATTGGGAAGGCGGGTCCCACAAGAGAAACGACACATGGTGCTTAGGTCAAGTGGGATGCAGAAGCTGAGACCCATATTGTCAATCATGTAAGTCCACACCTTCCAGGCGAAGCCACAGTGGAGTAGAAGATGACTCACAATTTCAGCCTCCGTCAGAGGATCGGGAGTGGTGTTGTCGCGCCTGATAAGGTTGTCTGTAGTGAGAATCTTGTTGCGGCAAACACTCCAGAGAAAAAACTTCACCTTGGGTAGGGCTAAGAGGCGCCAAACAAAAGCTATCGGGTAGAGGCGAGCAACCAAGTCCGGTAGACCGAGGAGATCGAGAATCGCCCGTTATCGTCAGGGAGCCAAATCATCAGGTCAGTCGTCTGAAGCGGACTATAACACTGCCAAAACTATCAATCAAGCCACAAACATAAATGGCTTTCTCATTAGTAAAGGCGCGTCTAAGGCAAAGATTCCATGAGTCATTCTCCCAAGCATCAGAAACAATTTAGTCACGATTGGTGGTGAGCTGAAGCAGAGGTGGATAAGACGAGGTAAGAGAGTCATCGCCTGACCACCAATCCATCCAGAAACACAGACTGGAGCCATCCCCAACAAAGAACCGAATGGCAGTGCGAAAAGTGGAAAACAAATGAAACATGACCTTTCAGATGGGGGAGAGATGACGACAGTTGCCATCAATGATCCATCTACCGAAGCTTGAAGGCAACTATTGGTTTCTATGAAGCGTCCAATACAACATTGACAGATTAAGTTAGAAGGTATGCCAAATAAAGGTTACATTTTGCCCCCTAATTGTCAAATTTCTAAATATTTTTATTTGATGGATTGAGCAAATAAACTGTATTCACCAACGTTTTCTTGTGATTAGTGTTTGCAGTAAAGGATTGTAATTAAATTTTTATTGAACTAGATGTGATGGGGTTGAAAATATTATACTCTGTTGCAAAATAATGGTTTCCCTGCGTTTATAGAGTCTGATTAGAAGTAAAATGGGTTGATTAATGTTATTTGTTGAGATGTGGATGTGTTTAACATGGGGCTGACTAATGAAGTTTGTTTCACAGCCATGAATAGCTCTGTCTGGAATAGAGACTGGAGCACTAATGCCTGCTGAGAAATCTAAAATTTTTCTGTGCATGTATTTCTCTGATTTTATAACATCTTCTGGGTGGGTTTATATCATGTTGGAAAATTAGAAATGCTGTCTAGAAATGAAATTTCTCTCTTGCCAATTGCGAGTTGCCACAATTTAGTGTGTCATGTCACGTCTTCTTTCATTCTTCCACTATTTTAACGCTTTAACTCAAATCTATTTATGTCATTAGACGTGAAAGCTCAACTACTCCACAGATAAGAGGGTCAAATCTTTCTCCTCTTTTCTTCCTCTTCCCCCCTTCATTATCTGTCATTAATGGCCTACGGTAGAGGAGGAGAGCCCTCCATCTTCGACGCCTTCACCCTCTCTCCTCTCCCCTACCCTGTCCTTCTTATACTTGCCATCGTCCTTTTCCCTCTCTCCCTCTCCTGGTCCCACTCCTACGAGGAAACCATCGAAAGCGCCGAAGAAGGCTTCAACTGGTTACTCATAGCCACCCCCATCCTCATCCTCCTCGCTGTCCACTGGTTCTCTACCTTCGATTCCTCCCGATTGTTCGGCTCTTCTGCCACCGATAGACGTACCCACCTGGAAGGCCCTCCGCCGTGGGGGGCCGCGCTGCTCATCATTCTACTGCTCGTCATGATCTCCTACCAGTCTACCTTCCATGATAAGTTCTTCTTAATATAGTTGGTCTTCTCTCTCAATCTGCTTCTGCGTTTGTATGATATCTCGTTTGGCTTTAATCTTACATGCTATGAGTTTAATGGGTTCTTCTTAGTTGTCTTGTCTTGTCATGTAGAAGAAGAAATCTGCGTCTGTTGTCTGTGTTCCTCTACTGTAAAAAGAAATAAGGATCCTTGACAATCCCCTCTCTCTGATAAATACAAAATAGCAAGTTTTTTTCTCAATCTGATCTGATCATTCTCGAGTACAGAGCGACGATCGATTAAGGTTTGGACTGAAAGTACTGAGCAAGCATTTTTTTTTTTATTTCTGTTTTTTATGGTGAATACTGGAGAATGGCCACCTGCAACTAGTCATTCTGAAATATCTTTAAAAAATCTAGAAAGATCAGTGCCAAATCTTTAATTTAGAATTACAAGAGAGAACCAACTTTTTGACGACTGCCTACGCGTTCTCATATTTTGTGAGCCACGTTTCGGAAACTGACCACAAAAGGCGGCCAACCTTATTCATTTGGGTCAAAATTACTTAACGACAAGCTTGCAACTCAAGTCTCCTCCAAAAGCTAGTTGGGTTTATCCGGATAGCATGCGAAATGGTTGAAATTATTATTTTGCATGTTTCGCACCAAATAGCATGCGAAATTATTATCTCAGTTATCCTTGTTTCGCATATTTTGCACTAAATAGTTTTTAGTATTCGATCAATTTATGTGTAAATGATATATATAAATAAAGTTATTTTATATATTATTTATTTACTATTTATTGAATGATAGAACGGGTAACTGGGTAAATAAAAGCATTAGTAACAAAAATATTTATTTTTTAAAAATTATAAAATATTTAAGCAATCTTATGGTGATATGCTTAAAAGCCTAAGAACAATGTCATTTTGATGTCTAATTAATTCATTAAAAGAAATAAGGGCCAGTTCAATTCGATTTAAACGATCCTTCCAGTCTAGTAACATTGATCATATCATTAATCCATCAATCAAATAAAAATTAGAACATGTAAAGCTAAAGGGTGAGAAATCAAGACACAGGCATATAGAAAAGAAATATTTTATCCATTTGATCTAAAAATTACAAAATTGGTGCATTTAACTAACCATCTTTTTAGACTGATGCAAAAAAAAAAACCGATTGTTCTTAGGATTTCTCACCCTTATGGGTCTGTTTGGAACCCTAGAAAAAAAAAGAAAATGAGAATTTTACTATCATTATTCCTAAAAATAGTTAATAAAAATGAGATAATGATCAAATTTTCATTTTTTCTTGTCTTTTCTTTTTCATTGGGTTCCAAATAAACCCTATGTGTTCCTGGGACCAACCCTAAGATTAATCTTAGAAACAAATAAAAAAAAAAATCAGATTTTAACAGGACTTGAAAGCAGTATCTTTTATGTTTCAATGTTGGTAATTTTCAATCATCTAATACTGATCCAGATATGCAAGATTGAGGGTAACAAGTTAATTAAACTTTCACTAATATGAATAATGGAATACATATATGGACAAAAATTACAGGGATCAATCCATATGCTGATGCTCACTTGTTTATTTGCCCATCTGCAACCTTGAAAATCTTGTTTTTGGTAAGGAGATCTAATTGAGGCTAAAAGCAAGGGATAACTACTAACTACGAAGCATGATAATTCAGAGGAAAACCCTTACCTTTCATGGTGTATTGGTTTAAAATTTTGCCAACCGAACAACTTCTATAGACACGGGCAACGCAACCACCAAGCTAAGTCTATTATTTCGATTCACAAGCTACGGCAGTGATTGTGATCCTTCTTCTATTTTCAGACTTTGCCTTCGAATTGGAAGTTGAATTTGTAATCATGCTGCAAATTCGCTAGGGTGCTCCTACATGGACCTTCTGCAATAAAATCATAACAAAAGCAAGATAAGGTTCACTAACACTTTATTAGATTATGTCCTTGTTATGTAGATAAGCTCACCTCCCAGTACAGTGTGAAGTAGCTGAAGATCATCTGGTGAGCATACATCAATTAAAGCATATAAACCCGGTCTCAGGGCTTCATCTATTTCTCTGTAATGCAGAAAATGTTTGAATGTATTTGAGCCTACTCAGAGAGAAAGAGAGAGAGAGGGAGAGAGAGGGAGAGAGAGAGAGAGAGAGACCTTTTGATGCCTGATTTAAGAGGGCCAAATCCAGCATAAACCCAAATGTAATTGGATAGAAAATGAAATGCATACTGGCCCAGGATGTTTTTCTGCTGCCGTACCTGACGAAAGAACAAAACAAGAAGGAGAATAAGTAATGCTCAGATATATTGTACAATAAAGCTAAAGTATTAATGGAAATAGTAAAGTATTAAAAAGGACATTATACATTCGCAGAGAAACATGAGACTTGTTAACAACTGAGAAATGTGAACAATATGGCCTGGTACTACAGGAGACCCCCACCCAGTAAAAAAGGCAATATCTACATTATTTTCAACAGAACACATATATTTATATGTCCACAAACCTCCTCATAGACCCTCCTCAGAAAGCTGGCGCATTTTGTAGCCTCCTGCATTTCCAAAAAAAGACATTTTTTTTGGCTCACTAAATCAGCACCCACCGTCTCCAAGCAGTAAAGGAGATGGCAAACTGAATCCTCAAGCAAAGCAATGCACCTTCCATACTCTCTGTACATTATCAAACTCTATGTTATTGTTTAGAAGACAGGCAGAGAGGAAAAGCTTGTATTACTACAAGAATAAGATTATGATGCATCACCAATATCATAAAACCCAGAATGGACCAAGCAGTAGAACAGCGCCAGAACATTAACGAAAAAGGATCCAATAGGACCCCTATTGATCCAGCTCTCGATTCCATTTTTTTTTAAATTCATTTGCTTTTTCTTTTTTTTTTTTGGTAGGTGAGTTCCACTTTTATTTGCAATTGCAGGATCATAATTTGGACCCTCTTCATAAAAAGGAGTGTCTACGCCTGATTACAATGATCTAGGCAGATCCATCTTTTTCTTTTTATTTTTCTTCAAATATGGAAACCTCACGCTGCTGAGATTTGAATCTATGACCTCATACAGGAACTTGCCTATGTGGCCATTGAGAATAAGCCCAATTCTTCAAAGAATTTAAATTTGATGCCTTTGCAAGATTAAAAAACAGAAAAAGAATTTTCTCCATACCAATAACCTACAAGGAACCAATAGAATGTGCAAGAAAAATGGGAAAGACAAATAAAAAAAACTTTCAGAAATAGCATTTGATTATGGTTAGTGAGAATAATTAAACATAGGTTAATGTTAGGAAAAATTATCTAATTATTAGTTGGAAAAAAGACCTTATAACTTTGGGATGGACATGGACCCAGGTTTAACATGGTACTGGACTAGGACATCTACTCTATTGGGCCTAGTTCGTGGTTTATTATATTGTCCACATTTCAAGTCTGTTGATTGTTTGTTTAGCCTATACAAGAGTAGGAGTGTGAGTGGGAATAGGCACATTGAGATTGGCCTAGACCCAACTTTAAAAGAACAAACTTGGCTTAAATTTTAATTTAATCGTAGAAAATAGAAATTACAAGGTGGTAGACTAGTCCCACATTGACTCAAGATTAGCAAAATCCTGTGCTTATCACTTGGAAAGTTGTCTTTTAACTGCTGCTATTCATTTTGGGATAGATTTGGACCCAACTTTAATATGATATCAAAGCAGAAGTTTGTTCTAGTACTCTTAGTTCATGGCCACTTTAGTTTGTATCCAATTTGGGTTGTTCGCATCTCATGCGCATTATTTGTATATAGTCCACACATGAGGCGGAGTGTTGAGAATAGTCTCACATAGATCTAGACCCAAAATAGCGTTCACGCATTGTCTATGCTTATTGCTTGGGAAGATGTCTCTCAACCTCGGCTAGTCATTTTAAGAAGCCTGGAACTAGGGGTGGCATCGAATCAAGCCAGTTCGCGAGCGGCTCGGTTCCGGCTTGGTTTGATTATGTTTATCTGGATCTCGAACTGGCATCGAATCGAGCCAATTCACGAGCGGTTCGGTTCCGGCTTGGTTTGATTCTGTTTATCTAGATCTCAAACTCAGTTCGAGATCCAGATCGGCTTGTTTAAGTAACGAGTCGAGCTCAAGTGAACCATGGTTCGGTTCAAAAGGTCGCAAGCCGGCTCGTTAACTTAATGAAGCCCGAGCGACTTCATTGGGTTTAGGGTTTAGGGTTTAGGGATTCTGCAACAACGACTTCGCGAACGAGTGGAAATGGCCCATTTTCAATTTCTTCCTTTAAAATTTATTCCTCTTCGATTTCTTGCTCTCCAATCCTCAAGAATTCAAAGACACAAACGGTGTGGTCCTTGCAAAACTCACGGAGTGGTGACTCATAAGAGAAGCAGGAGATGCGGAAGGAGGCGAAGCAAGGTTCCTCGGTACAAACAAAGGAAACCGAACCCTAGCAGACACTCTTACGAGACATGCTAAAACCTCTCGATCTATGCTGACACCGAGTTACACACATCCAACACCTTCACTCTGTCGTCCAAATAGGCCACGCGGGACTTCTCTGATCCGACCGGCTTCAAATCGGAAAGCAGAAAGCTTCCACCAACGTCTTGGGTGGTGATTTCGTCGATAGGTGGGGGAGTTTGGATGGAAAGAGTAAGCAAGAGACTCTCTAGCTTTGGTTTCTGAGCAGATTTGTAGCTGAACGAAGAAGAGAAGCTGACAAAGTGAGAAAAATTATTAAAGTTGCCAGGGACGACGGGGGTTTCATCTTCAATGATGGAAAAAGAAGAAGAAGATAATGATGGAATATAAAATATTTGAAATGCTATATGCTTAAATTATAGTATAAAATCTTATCAAATATAAAAAATCTATAATATGAATTAAATACAACCAAATTATTTTAAGTAAATATTTTAATAAATTATTCTCCTTTAGAATATAAAGAAAGACCCTCTACTTACGCACGTAGTCTTAAAACTTACAAAAATTACCCCTCACTTTATCGAATTATCAAGTAACCGTATAATAAGATATAAAATAACATTTACTCATATTATTTGACTTAATAATTCATATGAAAATAATCGAGTAAATACTTATGGGTAAAATGTTTTATGTAGAGTGTATAGATAATCTTATGCAGGGTTAATATACAAAGGTTATGCCCAATTTTATGTAAAATATATGCATAATTTTATATACAGTTTATTTGACATGTATTTTATGCAAAGTTTTAAATATATGTTGGAGTTCGAACTCGGCTCGAGCTCGAACTCGATTAAAATTATTGGGCTCGAATTGGATTACAATTTTAGGCTCGAGGTCGAATTCAAAATATTTAAATCAAACCCATCTCAAACATAAGTAGGTTCGGGCTCAGCTCGATTCAATGTCATCCCTACCTGGAACCAACTTTAACATGATATCAAAACATGTGCTCGTACATGGGCCTCCATCCAAAAAATTTCATGTGTGAGCCATAAAGAGGTCCCAAATGTGAGGCAGAGTGCTAGAAACAGTCCCACATGTCTAGAATTAAAAAAAAAAAACTTGTAATTATTACTTATAAAGATTTCAAAAAATTGCATATATTACTTGGGGAGATGTCTTCTAACTCGGTTATACTTTTTGGCGTGAACCTAGACCAAATGTTAACACAAGGCACAACAATCTGATGGACCCTAGAATATTGAACAGGATTAAGATTGGACCTGTTTATAGGAATCTAGGCTGTGGATCCATAGAGACCTAACAAACCCAAAAGACACCAGATTTGGTTTTCCAATGGGGAGGCTGTTATTATATGGACAGATATGGGTGATTGGCAAGCTTATCACTGGCCTATCTTAACAAAATATAATATGCACTCACAGAACCCAGCAAATTTAAAGTTCATTGTTTCAGTTAAATAGTTGACTATCCAGGTTAATTGGATTTTTCAACTTCAAAAATTACATTTGACTTTTTGATCTTTTGAATCATTAAAGTAGAATCTGCTGATCAAGAGATTCAACCCTCTTCAACCAATTTAAACAGGACTTAACCACTCTCTGATTAGAGAACTGGGTCAGGTGTCAAACATTCACACACAGTGAAGATTCTTAAATAGTAACATTAGATGTCATTTAGACCAGAGGTTATGTTTCTTAGCTTCCTTTTTTATGAAATATTATTAAGCTTCAGTTAGTTACAAACTACAATATGCACTTATATATTAGAACAACCTTCAGAACTTCGCAAGCAAGTAAAACACAACAAAGGGAGGCTTACCTTTTCCGATGCTTCATGGTAGTACACAATAATCTGCAGATTGCAGCATATAAGGCCACAGAGAATTGACGATCTACAGAACAAGATTGCAGAACTTCCAAATATCTTGCTTCTTCGTTAGGTGAGAAAATAATTGTGCTGGATGTCCCTCTTAGCTGAAGGAAATACTTAAATAGTGTTGTTGGTAAATGCAATAACTGGGATACATGGGCAGAATCCATTGAAAAAAGAGTATGTTTTCCAGCAATCTTTGTCAACACCTCAACACACATAAGAATCACAGAGCCAGGATCAGGATTGATCAAACTTGTAACATGGTTTAGCTTCCCCTCATAGAAGATGAGTGGACTCTGGAGATGCACAATAATGTTGATTAAAGCATTAATGAAGTTGTGAAGGTGTCTTTTGATGACACTTAAACACTTCCTTCCTACAAAACACCAGTAGTGTCAAAAGGTCAGAATAAAGGCTTCCTGAAACGTACAAGTAAACACAACACAAAAACGTAGTGCAAGAACCACAGTGATGATGTCTAGATGCATTCAGAAGATCAGCATCCAGTTTGCAGTTTGACCAATAAGAAAACAAACTTAGAACATAACTTATCTAAGTTCTAATAGCAGAGAAGATTTTTACTTTGAGAAACATCAATCAAGCTCTGGAAGTATTTCTGACAACACTCTAACACTTGCTTCTCTGAAGCAAAAGTAGAGAAGAAGACGGTACAAGCAAGCTTCCTGAAAGTTCTGAAGCAACAAAGTGACCAAGTTTCCAAGGTACACATGTCTATGTGGGTTCAGAAGAAGCAGTTTTGAAGAGAAGCCAGATAACTACCAATAGTAAAGGCAGAGACTGACAAATGCATTTTTACTTTTTTAGGTGAAGCTGGGAAGAAGACTCCTCTAGGCCGCTTTCTGACATATTTTTAATGAGATTGAAGACATTTGTAAACTTTAACTATTACTAGGTTGTCTTCAAAAAACAAAGAACTACTACTTCGTTGGGGCACAGCTGATTATTGGATAGAGATGGGATTGCCAGACAACACCTCACTGTCAACACTTCCCTGCCTATTTGATTGTTTTTGTACTTTTCTGTTTGATTTTGGTTCTCTTTGAGGATTACCCCATTGAATCTCTATCCTTTTTAGCTTGAACTTTTCTCCTTTGGCAATTTTCTTATATAAAATCTCCTTTTTTATTGTTAAAACAATAATAATAGTAATAAGGGTTATTGAAAAACGTAGAGTAAGGAGTCGTTTGGTCATTTTACATTGTCTGTAATCTTCGGTGAGACTATTGTCATGTTTAGGATGTTAAGACTTGTCTATGGTCCAGACTTTATGCTGTTTAGAGGTGTGGTAAGGAAGTTATGAGTTATGAGTAAGAGGGGTAAATATATAATTGTCTTGGAAAATCACTTTAGTTAATAAGGAAGAGGGGTCGATTTTCTTACCCTAATGAGAGCTCTAATCAACTCTCTCTTTCAGCCACTTTTTTCTCTCTTTCTTCTTCTCTTACTCTTCTATTTCTCATTTCTTCACATGGTATCAGAGTGATCGGGTCCTGGTTTCAAGCCCATCAAGCACTTCTTCTTCCTCCTTTGAATGCAACAACTTTTAGGAGAAAGGGGATTTCAGGATTTTTTACTGATTGAGAGTCAAGGTTTGATTCTTATTGTTTTTTTCTTGTACCATAACCCTAGGGTTGATGGATCTTGCTACCAGTTGAGCAGTTCTATGTCCAATTAGTGCCCCGAGAGGTTTTTTGGCTTGGGATTGCCCCATTTACAATGTGCGTAGACACTAATCTTGTGTCTGGTGTCTGCATCACCTTCAGGGAGGCTGAAGTCAGCCTGTCTCTTGCAAATTTTTAATAGTTTCTAGCTGAGCTTATCCTCGTTCAAGGTTTTATGCATGTTGCTAGCACATACATTAATTTCTAATCAAACTATAATACTCAAAGTGGACATAGACTGCGCAGGTATCAAGTTGTGGTGAAGCAATTTTATAGTTGTATTGTCTGTTATTTGCTCCTTATGACTGACTCTGGCGAGATAATCACTCCCAAAGGGAATTTCGAAGTTCTCTTATTACTACAGAAAGGTGGAGTGGGCAGAATTATCTCAATTGGTGTAGTCAGTATGTATCTACCTAAAGGCCAAACAGAAGTCAAAATTCATTAAATGACTCACCAGTCCCTATAACAGATCATTGGGAAACTGAGGATAGCCTAGGTCATGACCTGCTTATTCGATAGTATGGATTCAAAATTGAGGAATCAAACTTTGACTATGAGACAACTAAGGAAATGTGGATGTCCTTGGAAGCTTTATATGCACAGGAAAGCAATTTCTCTCGTGTGTATGAGTTATATGATAAATTTTTCAGCCTTAAGCATGTGAAAGAATGGTTATTGACTATTACATCGAGTTGCAAAGCATCCTAAGGAAATTAGTATCTTCCACCCGTTCACTGCAAATTAAAGAAACTTTGGAAACAATAGGGGCAGATACACATTACTAAACTTTTAGATGGATTGGGACCAGAATTTGATGCAATTCAGGCTCAATTACTAGCCTTAGATGCCATCCCATCACTCTCTAAAGCCTTTAACAAAGTTTTTTTTTTAATGGAAGAATAAGTTACATCCAAGGACAATAAAGAAGCTAGATGTGTTGATGTAGCTGCACTTAACACTCAAGGTCGATCAAAATCTATTAGAGGTCGTCGTGGAAGTGGCAAAGGCAAAGACCGTGGTGGCTCAAGTAGAAAACTAGGTCGAAGTGGTGGTAAAGCTGACAGTAAGTGTGTTGATTGTGGATGTACAAATCATTTTTTCCGATAAGTGGAAGAACAAGTTTAGTAAGGCTGCATGGGCTAATTCTTTGATTCATGACAAGACTAATTCCTCCACTAGTACTGCAGTAGCTATACTACCAGATGCTCCTCATGAATTGCAACAGCTTGTCCAGTGCATTGCTCAGTTGACTTCAGCTTCCTCCTCAGCATCTGTAGCCCAGCCTACACTTCCTACAACTCCCTTACTAGTTCAGGTACATCAACCTTACACATGCATCCTACGTCCTCCTCGGTTCTTGACTCAAGAGCTTCATCTCATATGTCAAGTATGTCATCCTTACTTACTGATATGAGTGAGTCTTATGTTGTTAAACATGTTACACTTGTTGATGGGTCAGTTTCTTCCATTCATGGAGTAGGTACTATTAATACCCCATTCATGTCATTTAAGTCTGTATTATTTGTTCCTAAGTTTTCGCTTAATTTGTTGTCAGTTAGTCAGCTTACAAAGTCTATGAATTGTTCAGTAACCTTTTCCATTGACCTTTTGTCCTACTTATTGTGTGTTTTGGGGTCTCACGACAAGGAAGATGATTAATTCTACACATGAGAGAGGAGGACAATATCACTTGGAAGGCTCACCACAACAATCTTAACCTGCCTTACATGCTACAAGTTCACCCTTCCAGTGACATTTACAATTAGGACATCCTTCTCAACAAACTTGGTCTAGCTATTTCTTGATTTTCCTTCAAGTTTGTCGTTTCAATGTGAGTTGTGTCAATTGGGAAAACAGCATGGGACTACAATTCCTTTGAGTCAAACATAAAGTAGTAGTTTGTTCGAAATAGTTCATTATGATGTATCTCCTACAAGAGAAATCACAAGTGTTTATGTATTTTATAAATTTTATAGTGAAATCAGAACCCAGATTGATGCATCTCTTCGTATCTTTCGTAGTGAAAATGGATTGGAATTTATGAATCGAAAGTTTTAGAATCATGGAATATTTCATCAGTCTTCGTGAGTTTTCACTCCATAACAAAATAGAGTAGTCAAGCATAAAAATTGTCATAATCTAGAAGTTGACCGTACAATACTTATTCAATTGGGAAAACAGCATGGGACTACAATTCCTTTGAGTCAAACATAAAGTAGTAGTTTGTTCGAAATAGTTCATTATGATGTATCTCCTACAAGAGAAATCACAAGTGTTTATGTATTTTATAAATTTTATAGTGAAATCAGAACCCAGATTGATGCATCTCTTCATATCTTTCGTAGTGAAAATGGATTGGAATTTATGAATCGAAAGTTTTAGAATCATGGAATATTTCATCAGTCTTCGTGAGTTTTCACTCCATAACAAAATAGAGTAGTCAAGCATAAAAATTGTCATAATCTAGAAGTTGACCGTACAATACTTATTCATATGCATGTTCCCAAGTCATATTGGGATGATACAATGCTTACTACTTATTTTCCTATAACAGGATTTCTTTGGTACTTGGAGGTAAAATTCATCTCCAAATATTGACTCCATTGGCTATTGGATTTCCTCTATCACCTCGTATTTTTAGGTGTGTCTGTTTTGCACGTGTTTGGTTCCAATTAATAAATTGTCCTTTTGCGCAATCAAGTGTATTTTTCTTGGGTATTATTGTACACAAAAGGGATACAATGTTTTTGTCCATCCACTTGAAAGACAAATTATCCACTGATGTGACATTTTTTTAGATGATCCTTTCTTCTCTACCTCTCCATCTTTCATAGATATAGGTATATTTGCTCCTTCTCCTGTGGAAGATGTTCCTGGTCCACCACCATCAACTACTACACAAAAGCCCTTATAAGTGTATCAACGATGGCAAACCACTCAGAAACAGGCCAAGCTCTCTCTCACCTGTTACAAAATCCTCTTTACATGACATAGGAACATGGAATTTATGTGATCCGCCTTTGGGTGCTATAGTTGTGGGATATCGTTGGGTACATTAAGAAGTATAGATCGAATCATTCTATTGAACAATATACTGCTCATTTAGTTGCTAAGGGGTATACTCAAACCTACAACATCAATGTTTTTGAGACATTCTCAAATGTTGCCAAATTGACTTTTGTTAGTATTATTGTGCCTATAACAGTTAACCAGGGATGACGCGCTTATTTCAATTAGACATTAAAAATGGCTTCTTCTATGGAGATTTAAAAGAAGAGGTTTATATGAAGCAACCTCCTAGGTATGTTGCTTGGGGGGGAGACTGGAAAGGTGTGCAAAGTTTGAGAAGTACAGCCAGGTAATAATGTCTTTTGGGATCTCTAGGAGCCATTGTGATCACTCTCTTTTTATTATGAAGCAATCGTGTGGAATTGTAGTATTACTTGCTTATGTTGATGATATCATCTTATCAAGGATTGATAAGAAAGGCACTGAGGAAGAAAAGGAGCACCTTGATAAACATTTCCATACCAAAGATCTACGTTTTTAAAAATACCTTCTTGAGATAGAAGTTGCTAGAAGCAAGGCAAAAGTTGTATTAACACAAAGGAAGTATGTTACTAATATGTTACAGGAGTATGGTTTGTTAGGTGCAAAGGCTATCAAAAGTTTGTTAGGAAGTTGATTTATACCACAATCACTCGTTCTAATATATCTTTTCTGCAAATGTGGCAAACCAATTCATGGAACATCTAAACAAGGTTCATTTGGAGGCTGCTCAAAGGATATTGAGGTATTTAATAGGGTTACCTTGAAAAGGCTGTTTTTGAACCTCACAATCATTTGAAGATGGAAGTTCTTCATACGCTACAATGCTCGCTCCAACTTGATAAGAATTCCACTATTGGTTATTTAGAAGAGCAAAAAACAGAATGTGGTGGCCCGTTCTAGTGCAAAAGATGAGTATAGAGCTATAACTCATAATTTAAGAGAGTTGATGTGGGCGAGGTCTATTCTTTAGGAGTTAAACTTGCAGGTTGCAGAGCCTATGACCACTTATTATGATAACCAGGCAATCTAGAGTTTCATGAAAGACCAAACATATAGAAATTGACTGCCATTTATTCGAGATGCAACAATGTAAAAAGAAGTTGTTACCCCCTATGTTCGGTCTAGTGATCAAATTGGTGATATTTTTACCAAAGCCTTGGGTAGACGTAAATTTGAAACATTTTGTAACAAATTGGGACTTCTAGGCAATATGTTTCAGTTTGAGGGGGAGTATTAAATGTAGTGTAAGGACGGTTTGGTCATTTTTGTCTGTAATCTTCAGTGAGAGTATTGTCATCTTTAGGATGTTAAGGTGTGTCTATGGTCCAGATTTTATACTTCTTTAAAGGTGTGGTTAGGAAGATATAAGGAGTTATCTGTAGGAGGGGTAAATATGTAATTGTCTCTCAAATCACTTTAAGTTGATAAGAAGGAAGAGGAGTCGATCTTTTACCCTAACGAGAGCTCTCTCCAACCCTCACTTTCAGCCACTTTCTTCTCCTTTTCTTCTTCTTCTCTTCTCTCACTCTTCTATTTCTCATTTCTTGACAAGTATAGAATTTCATGGTGAAGCACGTCATCAACGAGTTAGATGTTTGCTTTTTATCAAAACTTGAAAATGTATCACTAGGAAAGGATTAAAAAAGAACATAATAGAAGTTCAAGAGTAGAAGTACCTTTAGTAGATTCAAGAATCAAATCCAAGCAATCAATCCCACCTGCTACAGTAACAGAAACCATCCCGCCATCTACTGTTCCAGTATTTATATCATAATAAGCATTACAGCCTTCCTGAACCCCAACTAGAGCTCTTTCTAAAGCTTGTACAGCTGACAGAAAATGTAGCTCCAATGGCTTCCTGACATATGTTTTGAAAGACTTCCTTAACAATGTTTTAATATCATTCAAGCTGTACAGCTCATGATCATTAATGGGTCCAGTGTCATCAGATGGCCCTCCTTGAGGCTCAAGTGTCTTGGTACTAGATTCCATCTCATGAGAAGCTAATCTTGCCGCCTTGCCTTGTAATGCAATGCATTTTCCTATAGCCTTCAAATGAATATCTATCATCTTAGCGTACAGATTCCTTGACAGGACAGGGTCCATTGAAGGAAAACAACTCCCTAAAACTTCCAAATATTTGATAGCTCCATTTAAACAGATTAAAGAAGATGGGAGGGAATTCCCAACTGTTTCTGCGAACTCTGACATCATAAAACACAAAATTCTCAAAAGAAAAACTGTAGTAATTGCTGCTGGTGGGTCAATATTTTTAAGTGGTTTTGAAAGATTGCCAAAAGGTAGCATATACTTTAGCTGCAGGATAGCTGCTGATGTAATAAAAAACTGCTGGAGAGAAAATGCCATTTCAGGATTTTCACCTTTCAAAAAGCTTTGCAGCAAAGATCTCTTTAATTGTTTAAGGCGGCATACTTCAATCAAATTGGACCCTTTCTTAAAGCCTGAACTTTTACTAAAGTCATCTCCTGTAATTCCAGGTACCATGTCCACCTGTTGCACCTTTTTGAGACAATTAAACTCACCTTCAAAAAAACTAAGGCCAATAATCAAAGCCATCTCCAAGCTTATTTCACCAATAGGGGAATCACATGAATTTCCAGGTACTTCAATGTTATCTAGAAGCAGTATGTCTAAACAGTAACTCACAAAGTCCTCAAATACATCCATGTGCCGATTGAGCTCAAAAATAAAGGTTGGATTAGTTCTTAACATGCTTGCTTTTGCCAAGCAGCAATTCTCTTCTTTTAGAGCAGATACTTGGCCCCACAAAAATCCATGCACACAAGATATCATAGAAGATACCTGACTCCAACTGAGTTCGCCTTTCTGAACACTATTGTTCAAGAGTAGCCTTTTTGTTTCTTCCTTCAAAGTCTCAGCAGTAAGTTCAAGACATCTCCAGTTCTTAGAAAATTCATTACACTTAGCAACTTCGCCAACTTTAGATTGATCATCTTTCTCATCATCCTCTTGAGCAATTTGCCCTTTTATTTGGTACCTACATGCAACCCTTATTTGGGACTCACCCAACACGAAAAAAATTTGTGATGTGTGATCCATCAATGAGAAAATCATAGCATTAACAGGTCTAGCAAGATCTGCTTCAGGAAATGCACTTGACAGTGCGACCACTGCAAATACAGACTTGAAGAGCCACATAATGGGCAATGAATTATTAAATATTGCACATAAAAGAGAGGGCTTTCCTACTTCCAACTTTTCCTCGGCAGATTCCACTATGATATATCTTAAGGCCCACCGACAACAAACCAACAATTTGAAGAGCTCATTAAAATTGTCAATATCCATATGACCTTGATATTCCAGTATACGGGGGACCACATGTCTGAAAACACAAAAAAGTGAACTCAGTAGCCAAAAATCAAACTGTTAGAAATCACAGAGAATTATCTATGCTCTTCACCACAGAAGGCAATATACACAAATCTTAATTGGATGAGTTCGAGAAAAAATACCATGCGCACATAACAACTACACAGGAACTCTTGCCTAATCAGCACAATATATTAATAAATTGCCAAGGGAAAATATGCAGTGAAAAATCATTATTTCTTCGGGGACTAGCACCACACTGATAATAAATAAATAAAAAAGATTCCTGGAAATGAGAAAGAAGTGACATCATAACAGCAGCAGGTATAAAATCTAATGACAGGATGAAGGATTATCTATTAAAGCAGGCCTTCAAATAAATATAAAAATTTGCAATGAAAAAAACTCATTAACTGCCAGGTAGACAACTTTTCTTTTTAAATGTTTTGTTGAATTTTTGGGTCGAGCCCAATTCCATCCCATAGGAAGCTTATTGCTCTACATTATAACTCATCAAATTTTCATCTCATTTTCAATGTGGGAATTTTCTCACTCAACTTTCCCCTTCACGTCCAGGCTAACACATAACGAGCCTGAGACGTGGGCACAAACCCACTAATGGGACACATAAAGTCCTTCATGGAGCCCACAACACATGGACTCCTACCTTATGAAGGCCATAATACAAAAAATAATTTGGAGTGCACAAACTGAGATTTTTTTGTAACTAACGGCATTTTATCTTTTCTGTAATTTTTCACTTGAACCCCTAATAAAAAAGGGAGGAGTTTGTGTTTTTCTGACATGAACTCCAATGCAGCCAAGGCTGCTCCTTCTCCCCTTCTTCTTTCACTTTTTCTTCTCTTTTTCTTCTTCAAACCCCTTCTCGACATGTTCATTGTGGTATTTCACAATCCATAAGAGGTTCCTCATGAAACTGAAATATCTGTTTAAAGAACATGTAAGACCAGCTCAAAAAGGCATTTCTAACTTATCCGTTTCTTTCAAAGCATTGTATAATCTAGGTTTCTTTGCCTGTTTTCTTTTTTTCCCTGTAGTACATTGATGAAAAGTACACAAATAATATAAATCACACTTATAAAGCAGTTCACATTGAGAATCAGACAAAAACATAATAGGTTCTCCATGTGGGTTCCTTGCACATAATACAAAAAATGACTAGAGAAAACAATGAGTAGAAAAGGAGAATCAGACAAAAACATAATAGGTTCTCCATGTGGGTTCCTTGCACATAATACAAAAAATGACTAGAGAAAACAATGAGTAGAAAAGGAGAATACAGAACCACCTCTCGATATTGAGAATAAAAGTTGCCCAGTCCAAGAAATATTTTGAATTTGCATATCCTTTTGGCATCCAACATAAAAGGTAAAGAAGGCTATGACAAGCTTCAAGATCTACACAAAAACTTTCCTTGTGGCATCCAGTAGAGGACACATGAGGTAGATGAGAGTCCAGAGCCAATACCAAAGAGCCTTCACATACAGAAGATTGAGCACCTGTACCAACAAGTAATGCATTTTGAAGACCGGTTAAGGCCTCTGACCAATCAGGCAAGGAATTGACATCAATATCACTTGAAATTAGCGGCAGTAATGACTTCTTCAGGATATTGCATAGCCTTGATTTCAAATGCCTGCGCAGAAACTAAGACAAGAAATGGTATGAAAGTAAAAAATGAAAAAAGGGGGAGGAGAAAAGGATAGTCAGTGAGATAAAGAGTATTTCTTACTGCTTGTTCATATAGGATTGTGTCACTGAGAAGACTCAATGAAATGAAGTGCTGAGTGACATTTCCCAGGCATCCAGCTTTGTCCTTTTTAGTGTCACCGATGCACCTAAAGCTGCTTACAAGGGGCAAAGAATGATGAAATAAGATTGATAGAAATATCTTGACATCTCTCTTAGTCGCATGTGCACACCAAACATCAATATTTTGGCAAAGAAGCCACCAAATTGCAGTAGGCACTGCATCTACTGTCATGGAGGAAACACACAAATCCCAAGCATCATTTTCATGAGTAAGTGGAGCCTGCACACTATGACTGAGAGATTTCATCTTCCTTTGTTTAACAATTGTAGTTAGGCATCCAGTTATAAACTCTGTGAGTTCTACCGCCTCTTGCCTAGAACATACCAAAATTTTCTTCGACTTTTTGTGTTTCTTTTGTGAAAGATGTCCTCTGTCATCCCACTCTTGTAAGAACTCAAGAGCTTTTATCTTCTTGTTCAAATCCACAAGCCTCTGGATAGACATGGTATTCAATATATAAATCAAAGGTGTGCAAGTCAAATTTAAATCCTGCAGACAAAAATTCCTTATAGATTGAATTATGGCCAAAAGAGAAGCTGAAGGCTTAACTATCCAGGAAAAATAACCTTCATCTTCCCATAAAGATTCATCTATCCAATCATGTCCAGAGCAAGTTGTAAGCAAGTCCCCCATCTCTGCGGCAGCTTTTCTTGATGAACTGGGAGGCATGAGGCTGATTACTTGTCTGTATAAGCTTCTACATGACACATACAAACGGAAGAAAAGCACAAAACTCCATGAACTGCTTGTGCTTCGAAGCATATTTTGAACAGAAAAAACAGAGAAAATAAACTCATGAATGCCATCTGTGTGTTTTTGAACCAGACCACTCAAGCTAGGCTTGATAGCTGTAATAAGGTCTTTTACAGAGTTTCCAACAATGACACTGTTTCCAACAGTGACATTCGAAGAATCTAGCATTACAATATATAATTCAGATAAACATTTTCCAAGAAGTTCAGTCTTCATATTTAAATCATAGCTTGCTTCCCCAGATTCTTTATCAACAGCTTTTGAGTAACTTTGGTTAATCCATTCCACGGATTCTGTGACATCGGTTTTTAACAACCGAACAAAACCACCAACTTGCCCCTCTGGTATGGAATTCATGGCCTGAGAAATGGCTAGCCTGAACTCTTCTGAGCAAATTAATGTTGCTACTGAATTTAAAAATGCTTTGAAAGGCAGAAAAGGTGTAGAGCATACAAATCTTGAATGCCCCACTTCACAATTATCTGCCGGTAATCCAAACATCCTCACTGCTTTACACAATGCATAAATGGGATTGTCTACCTACATGAAAAACAGATATGTATAATTATTGATATGCATAAAAGAGAAAAAGGAGAGAGTACGGGAGGATGGCATAAAATAACTAATGATACATTGGCTTGATTTTTCACTGCAACTGTCTTGTTAAGGAAGTGAAGGAACTTGAACTGGGCAACTGAGTACTTGACAGAATAACTCAGCCAGGGAAGCGATTTCACTTCGCCAACTTACTTAACAAGAAAGCTTTGAGCAAATTTGCATCTGGTCCATATGGTGATCTTGTTACTTTTTAAGAAAAAAAAGAATATGATTTACAAAGATAACAACTGCTGATTTGTTTTATCAGTTTTATAGAAGTAAGCCAGTACCTCCCAACCTGACTAATCAAACTAAGGAGGCTTCTTCCAAACTATTCAAGCCCAAACCAGTCTGGGACCATTCACCCACACAAACAAATCTCACTCCCAGACAAACTAATATCAAGAGCAGAAAACATGTTCAACTATAGACAGGACTTTTTTACCAACAATACTCTCCTCATGTCAAGGCCTAAACTGATTTAATATGTATCAAACATAACCACATAGACATATGCACACGGGCCATAAAGAATTAACGCGAATGCCATATAGAGCCAAATTTGTGCTTAAGTTGGCTCTGATACTATGTTAATTGGTCAATTTCTCCCAAAATGACTAGTTGAATTTCAGAAGCCACTTCCCATTTAATAAGCATAGGACTTTTCAAGCCCAAATGAATATGAGAATATTCTTCCACATGCACAACAACAGCCCCAACTCTCAGACAACTGGCTTGACATGTAGACTACACGTACCACTATAGACTGGTGGAAATGTTTTTTACCCAAGTACAAGTTTGACGAACTCAATGAAGAAAAGGTACCCCACTAACCTGGCGAAGCTCACTGTAGACATGAATGACCTGGCAGCCAAGGTGAATAACCTCTTTAGCTAACAAGCAACCACACTGTGAGCTGGCAAGAGACTGATCAATAGCCTGATATGATAACATTAAAGTCCAGAGCCCTACCAAATCATTCTCAATGACCCTATGTTCAATTTCTGTGAAGTAGCTTAGAACCACAACAACCTCTTTAGCCATATGTAGGAGCTTCTGTGAACATCTTCCAACATTTTTCAATAAGGATGATGACATAAATACGCTTAATCTAGTGGAAAATAAAGTAACTGTATTGTAAACCTCTCTTAGGAAATTATAATGTGCACCTTCAGCTGTATCCTCTGTTCTTAAATACATCCTTTCCCTGGTAAAAGTGTCTAGTATCTTGTTAATAGATTGAAGTATAAACAAAGCATCTGACAGCATAATCTCATCTGGTTCAAAGTCGGAGCATTTTATCTTACAAAATTCCTTGATATCAAATAATAGTGGTTCCATAAACTGCACAAACACATTAAAAACCAACTTGCTCATATCTTCTTCAGATTTCCGTAAGGCATCTTCTGAACTCTTCTGGTCACTTGGAGAAGCCAAAGAATTTTCTTTTTGTTTCTTAACTTTATCAACAAACAAAAGAAGTAAATGTCCTATACTTCTCTTCTTTACAGGAGGAAGCTGTAGTAGTTTCTGAAATAGATACTTGTGGTAGCTCTTTATACCACCTGTTTTCAATCCTTTTGATCCCTCCTCTGATTCCATATATTTCTCTGAACTACGAATACCTAAAAATCCATCAATATGAGCTGGGTGAAACAAACCATTCGACAAAATGCTTTCAACTACCTTCAGCAGGCCAGTTGGTAGATTCGACAAAGAAAGTAGTACTAATGATGGTTCAAGAAGTCTGTCAACGCAGGGAGGGAAAATGTTTTTTGGGCTTGGATAGACCTTTAAATAATTTGCAAATGGTTCAAGAACTAAAGTGGAAAGACGCATGCAGCCTACGACATCGTGATCAGTGGAACAGTCGGTGAGCAATGTATAAAGAAGATCAAACACTGCTACGGACAATGAGGTCCATATATCAATGTTGGCATTGAAGGATCGACCATGTGAAGAGAAAAGCAAGGAAACAGAATCTGACACTGCGGACAATAGCTCCGGCAGCTTATTTGCGCCTAACAATGATCTCACGACACGAGTTACTGCTCGTAACAGATTAGCTGAAAAGCTTAAAGATGTCCCGAATTGAGAAGACTCTTGCAAGCAAAAATGAAAAATTTTCCAGCATCGGTGATCCAAACAAGTATCTTCTAAAAGCCCATCACGGCCTCCAACGTCTTTCAGGGCACTTCTCTCCGAAGAAATTAAAACGGACTGGACCCAACCGTGCAGATACGAAACTAAACGCGGCAGGGGCACTGCGTCTAGACTTTGCTGATCGATATCACGTGACGACGAGGTGAAATCATAAGCGAGCTCGATTTTCCTGGTGGTAAGTCAATATGCCCAACTTAACAACTGAATAGAGTGTTCAAAGTCGTTAAAGTAACACTGGGAGAGCTAGCGGTGCCTACCTTAGGAGATGAATTTCTTTGCTTTCCAGTGACAATATGAAGTCTAGGTTCTTCCACACATGACGACCCCGAGGCGTCCGTTTATCTTCCGAGACAACTTTCTCTTCCTGATCTTCCACTTCTTTATCTGCGTATCGCGTGCAAGGCATCTCGAGACGCATCTCGTTAGCATCTATGCAGATTTTTCGCTTCTTCTTCTTTCTGTAGGTATCGCCGGAAGCAGCTTCGACTAGTGCCATGTTTGCAGTTTGATTTCCCGGGTGAAGAGAATGGTTGCGGGAGCGTGTTGAAGTCTTGAAGAGAGAACGACGAGTAAAACGCGGCAGCTGCGTCCGGCTGCACGATTAGTAGTAGGGTTTTGAAGTTGAGGTTTAGTGATGAACGGTAAAATCCTCATTCCCCAGTAATAAAAAAGGACACAGTAATTCAGGAAAGAAATAAAAATAACTCAGAAAGTAAATATATACAATATTAGAACCTAATTATAAAGAATCAGGAATTTATTAGTATGCTCCGTGTAAAATACACGGGAAAATACTTTCTTGTGTAAGTGCCCAAAATAAAAAATGTAATGGAAACAAAAGAATGAGTTGTTTTTTTTTATATACTTAAGCAAATAATAAACCTAAACAAACGTGGTTACTTTTATAATAAGTAATTTAATATAATATTAAAATTTATTAACATAATAAATAATTAAATAGGATATGTTATTAATACACGAAGATAGATTGTAGTTTAGTCTAAATTAATGTAATAATTATGAGTTAAAATAATTAATTAATTAATTATAAAAATATATAATTTTATTATGTCTAGATATCTTAATTATCTCTCTTAAATTACTAATTTAATATAGCATTAATAGTAATGAATATAACAAATAATTAAATAGGATTATAATTAATAAATTAAGATAGATTGTATTTTATTCTAAATTAATATAATAATTACGAATTAAAATTAATACCGATCACATAGCAAAAATCCCTTGGGACCATTCATCCAATCCCATCAAGATTAGACCATCACTTTTTATTGTTGAAGGCCAAATCCACGCCATCGAATGACTCATTTTTAAAGATTTTCTCGTCATAGCTCTCAGTACCTCCAGTAGGGATCATGGGTATTTCCTTCTTTCTCCTTTATTTTTTATTTTATTTTATTTTTGTTTTTGTCTGTCTCTCTCATTCTCTCTCTCAGTTTCTTTGGGTCTCTTTCTTTGTACATTGCTTCTTCCTTTGCCTCGGAGTGGTCATGAACTCATGGGAGAGGAGCCAAGGGGCGAGCTCTTTCGTTTCTCCTGTTTATTGTCTGCATCTGGCTCTCTGTTGCATTATCGCGCTCACAGGGTACTACTTCCACGCTTGACGATGAAGTCATCATGCGAAAATTGGCAACGTTGATGAGTCTCTTGGGATGGTTGGCTTAATGTTGGGACACTTAGAGTTGAAAGAGAGTGAGAGACGAGAGGGATGAGGGTTGGAGAACAGAGAGGGTCAAGAGAGAGAAGGATGGAGGGAACATAGAGAGAGAGAGAGAGAGAGGAGGACGTAGATAGCGTCGAGTGAATGAATTGGGTTTAGGGTTAGAATTCCCTTTCACTCGGTTTACATTGAAGCGAGTGATAGTGAATGAATCATTTTCATATTGTGCATTGTAGGGTTTTTGAGTAATGTCTTATTTTCTATTTCATTTAATTCATCCACTTACATTCGTATTTATATACAAATAATTATAGTTAGATTATGAAGTTGGTGTTATAGAGGGTTTCTTCCTCTGTTTTTACGGATTTGGAAGACAACCCAACAGAGGAAGAAGTCCTCCTCTGGAGGATCTCACACCAACAGTCCCCCACAAGTTGGTGTGTACAGATATCTGATGCCCCACTTGCCAAGTGAGTTGTAGAAGTTCTTGTTATATACCACTTTGTAAGTATGTCTACCAACTGGTCTTCAAATTTAACAAATGAAAATCAAACTATTTGTTCAGTAGTTTGCCCCGATTGCGCATGACAGGTAATTCATAACCAACAAGCATAGCCATATCTTTAGAATTTTGAGGTTCGACAAGAGTACTTATCTCAATGATATTCTTAGGAGGTGGGTTGTCAGATACTGAGTGGAGGAGGGGTATTGCTTCATCAACTTCTGAAAATGTCTTCTCTGGATTCGGTTCCACAATGGTCGCTATATCAATGTCCTTGAATCAATCAAATGTCATCCAATTCAACTCTTCTTGGCTTGAGCCCTCTTAGGGTCTTTCAAAGCTTCATCAACACTTGCGAGCACATGGTGTGAGGAGATTTCATTTACAAACTTCTTGAGGGGTTCAAACAACTTTTTTGTAGACACATAATTGGAAATATGATATTTCAATATTTGTTCTTTCACTTCAAGGAAATATCTGTTGCTTGCAACTCTACCTGGATACCATCTAGCTCCCTCTTGAACCTATCCTTGGAACTTGCATAAAGCATCTTACTCTTCACCCTCGCAATGATTTTTTTTTTTTGCTTTTCTGGTAGTTCTCTTAGTCAAAGTCATAGACAGCATATCGGCACTCATCAGCTGGCAGGCTAGCAGTGAATTCTTCATAGCTTTGTGAGGGCTCCCCAAGCTTTTCAACGATGACCTGCTTAATCTTCTCCTCTATCTTATAGACAATGAATCGATAGGTCCTTTTTGCTTTAAACTCTAGAAACTTCAGCTTGCAATCGCCATTGACGCCATACCAGATGCGGCGTTAGCCTAATGCAAATCTAACATGCAACCTATCCTTCATCTATTAGAAGGACAAAAATGAGATCTAATCCATCACCATCGTTCCCACTTTGAGAAAACAAAGCAAAATCGGTCACTTATGAGACAAGAAAAACCAATAGAATGTTTCATATTCAAGGAACGTGACATCCATAGTTACATAAGTGCGCCAAGTAGTTGGACCGTAGCAACGGTACCTTTTTTCATGGATCGCATATCCAAAAAACAGACATTGAATGACACACAAATCAAGCTTTGAGCGCTAGTTTTTGTGGAGATTAAAGAACACAATGCAACAAAAAAATTGAGGGGGGAGCATCAACACTGAGGGTAATGAAACATAATTTGATAGGGCCTGTAGGGGAGTCTTAAACTCAAGATTTTTGGAAGTCATGCGGTTAATGAGGTGGACGACTGTAGTAGCAACATCAGGCCAATGATGGCTAGGCACTTGAGCCCCAAGTAAAAGACCTTGAACTGTTTAAAAAATGTGACAATTTGTTGTCTCTACAATACCATTTTGTTGAGAAGTTTGGGGGCATGAATTTTCATGAATCAGTCCATGGTGTTGGAAATAATCATGGAACTGATGATTCACACATTCTCCACCATTATCAAATTGAAGAATTCGATGTTTGCAGATAACTGAGTTTGGATCATCTTATGAAAGGATTGAAAGGTATGAAAGAGTTCATCCTTGTTGTTGGAAGATGGGCTCAAGCCCACGAGCTCAAGACAAGAAGCCCATACGTCAAAGGAGTGGCATATGTGTAAAATATGGTACTTTCCATAAATATGGCATAGAAGTGTAAATATGTGTTCTTTTGATGTCTTTTGTTTTATCAAGTTGTAGCCCTAAGGGCATTGTAAAACTATAAATAAAGGCATTGGCTAAGAGGTAGGGCATTGAAACACTCTTTTCTATTTCCACAAATTCGTCCAACCCTCATTTTTATTTTTGACACAACCCTCTTCTCCCTTAATCCAAACTCTCTCCTTCCATGCTCTTCTCTTCTCTCTTCTTCTTCTTCTTTCTTGTTGATCTAAAGTTCATTTCATGAGATCCTAAATTCTACATGGTATCAAAGCCAGGTTGGTCCCGAGTTCAAATCCCGCTCCCCCCCGAAGGCTGTGAATTTGGCCATCGAATTTCCACTGGTATTCCCTGTACGGGGGACTGTGAAACCGTATTTGTATCGCTCGGGCCAATCCTTGTATAAGGTCCTGTTGCGCCTCTCACTAATGCCTCGAGGTTTTAGCGCAACTGGTTTCAACACTTGTGTTTCAACACTTGTGTTTCAACAAGTAAAACCAAGTCATTCGTGTGTAATCATCAACAAATATGATAAACTAGTGGACACTAGACCTAACATCTTTGGGGAAAGGACCCCACACATCATAGTGAATTAAAGCGAAAGGATCATCACTCTTATTCATACTTAACGAATAATTGACCCAATGACTTTTAGCTAGAATGCAAGTCTCACAATTAAAATCCACAACTAACAAATTCTAACAAAAATCGGGAAACATATGTTTTAAATACCCAAATGAAGGATGACCTAACCGATGGTGCCACAACCAAATCTATTTCACTTTGAGGTTGCTCAGATGCCACATGTGATATGCACTGCCTACATTGAAATCTTCCATGTAATAGAGCCCCCTCCTCTTAGTACCACACCCAATGATCTCCTTGGTGAGAATATCCTGAATAAGATAAAATATAAGGTAAATAAGAACAACACAATTTAGGTCATCGGTAACTTTACTCACTGATAATAACTTGTGAGAAAGAGAGGGTACGATTAGGGTATTAGATAATGGTAGGGTTGTTGATTACATCACTGTTCCAACCCATGTTACAGAAGAGATAAACTCCATTAGCATTGCCAATGTTAGTTCGCCGAGGAGTAGAGTGTTGAGAAAAATCATTTGCATCAAATGTCATATGGTCTGTTACTCAGAGTCAAGTATCCATGCTATGCAATCAACCTTTCTAGTAGATCCAAGGACAACATTACTTGGGTTCGCATCTGTATGAGGAGGTTGAAGGATATCTTCATTCAAATACCCTAACTCGTCCTTGTCTTAATTCATCTACTTACATATGTATTTATATACAAATAATTACAAATAGATTCCGAAGCTGGTGTTACGGATATCACCATTCAAATACCCTAACTTGTCACGCCAACCTGCGTGCACTAACGCTTTTGGGTAAGTGACACTAACATGCCCAAATGCACACACACAACTTAAATAAAAATTAGTCATGCTCGCTCTTCTTCTCCACCCTACAATGATTGGGTGGACTATCAATGAATCAGGAAAAGAGGTGCTTACAGAATTTTAGAGATTAGATAGCAGAGAGCAATGATCGCATAGTGGGTGCTTAAAATCTAGAAAAGCGGAGAACAAACATGGCTGGTCAGTGTAGCAGAGAGAAGGAAACGAAACCAAGGACTGAGTAGTAGCAACTACTTATCTAGATTCAGAGAGCAGTCATAGTGATATGACAAAACCAAATGATCACTGATTATTGTGTTTTATTATAACAAAATTTTTGACTATCTCATAAGTCGATAAGATTTGCTTTACTTCAAATCCTTGCTTTGTATTTGTTGGGGTTTCTCCATCTGAAAATCTCTCCTTGTCATTTGAATATCTTTGGTTATATCAATTTGAATATCTCTAGTTTCATCCTAGTTGGGTTCACTCAGTATTTGTTGGTGTTTATCTCTGTTTTTCATGGTCTTGCTTGGGGGAGGGGGTGAGTCCTCACTTGTGTGGGTTGGACTTGGGTGGTGAGACATGGCCAAGAGACTGGCGAGTTGTCATTTCGCTCTCGTTGTTTTGGCCAATGAATGTGTTGTGGATATCCTGTCGATTAGCTTGTCTTTTTCTCCTTGTCTATAATTTTTTGGGTTTGGAAATGTAACCCTTTCCATTGACTCATGGCTAGTTCAAATTGCATAGTGCCTAGATTCTTTAATGAAGTACTTGGAAATGTCCGTTTTGGTCTTCTAGATATAATACTATGACCCTTAATGAAACACATCACATCCATTATCTTCCTAATATTTGTCTCATTATAACTAGTGGCTCACAAGAGAATCCCCACATCAGTGTGCTTGTCCAATTGCGTGGTCTTAATGTGTAGTGCTTAGACATTTATGTTATAAAATGTGATGACTATGTGAAGCATCATCTTCTCTTTGAATATAAATATCAAATTCTTTGTAATTACTGCATGAATTCATATTATCAGATGCGACACATTGCGGTGGGCCACCTTGCAAACCTTGAGCCCTAACCGGAACCGTCGTTCAAGCCAAGCCCCGACCACGTTTGTCCGCTTCCCCAATACGGAACCATCTCTCTCCGCCGGGTGCTAACCATCTCCATCCTCGGAATTTGTTTTCCTCCAAGCAAATCCCGACAAACGGGCGAAGTATAGTTCACGTGAATGTTACCAACCACTTGTGCGGCAGGTGACTCACTGACTTCCAGCGATGCTCTCGAGGCGGCACATCACCGGCAAATACCGGTCACGTGAACTACACAACCGGCTGAGGCTACGCTTGCCGTTGCGTTGCAAAAGACAGATGATAGCTCCACTTAACGCTAATCGCCACTCGACGGATTCCGCCATGCTTGCTACTCTCTTTGTCGACGCTCTCACGGGGATCTGCGCTGGTTATGCGCTTTTAAGTTTTAACCTTCGCAACGGATGTTAGGACGCTAGTGCGAGGATCTGGGCCTCTGTGGTGTACAGCTTTGCGACGCTCAAGCTCCTATCGTCTCATTGAAGGACGTGGTGACAATTAACGGTGAGAATTGTGATTTTCAATTCAATTTGATGGCATCGTGATTCTCATTCTTGTTTCTGTTGGAGTGTTTGATGTGTTTTCTTCTTCGTTGATTTTTTTTAATGAACTCGGAATATGCGAACTTTCTTTTGATCTTTGAACGCTGAATTGGTTATCAATTGTTGAGTTCACCTGTACTTCAGATTTTGTGAGTTGATAATCGTGATACTGTTGTTTTAGCTCTGACGGAAGATGTGCAGCTTGATGAAAATCTGTTGTTAGTATTGTGGTTTGTGGTATTTAGAAATCATGTACCTAATCCAGCGTCACGCTGATTTGACCTTCCTCTGGAATCAGGCCTTGATTTGTCTCACTTGACGTTGAAGCAATAGGCTTTCGAAATGAATACTGCGCATCTTTGGATGAGCCGCTTCTTTTTGTGCTCTGTTCATCTTGTTGCTGTAGTATGAGCACATGATTTTTTTTTTTCATGTAAATTAACTTTCTGATCCTGCCGGACTAATTTTGCTCGGTGAAGTGCAGATTGTAGAACTCTCGTGACTCTTAACAAATTCTTCAGGAGAGTGAAATGTCTACGCTAGTTGTAGATGCGTCTCAAGGTACAGGTGTACGGAATCTCGACACCTTGTGCACCTTTGCTGAGATTGAAGAATGTGATTTCTCCAAGCTACCTGAGAAGCCTAGAGTCTTGCACATAGAGCGTAATAGATCCTTTGATGAAAGATCTCTGACTGAGCTATCCACTGGTCTATCTCCTCGCCATTATTTCAGGAATATCGAAAATTTGAGAATAGGAGACCACCTCGAGTCTATGTACTCTCCTGGTAGAAGGTCTGGCTTTCATACTCCTAATGCACAACATGGATTTGAACCAAATCCAGCAGTAACTGAGGCATGGGAAGCTATACGCCGGTCATTGGTCAACTTCCGTGGCCAACCAGTAGGTACCATTGCTGCTTTGGATCATTCTCAAGAAGAACTTAATTACAATCAGGTATATCTATCCTTTATGTGATAGGCAATTATGTGCTTCTAGGTATTTGTTCTTGAACCACGGTGGATTGGAGAAGTTGCTGGTTATAAATGACTATACATATGTAAAATTATAATTTATGTAACTTCCTACAGTTTTGAACAACTTTTTTCTGGTACTTTTTTCAATTCCATTATGAATTTAAGTTCAACAGAGCTTTAGGATGTGTTCGTGTTATTAGGAAATCACAGGGAAAAAGTGCAAAGGGGAAAATTTCGTGCTGGTTTTAGCAGATGGGAAAATTTTCACCTAATTCCTCTTGTCCCACAAAAAAAATTTAAGGTGACTGGAAAATCAGTTTTCTATTGTTTCAATTGGAAAGGATGAGAAAACTAAATCAAGAAGGCAAAAACGCAAAAAAATCAGTTAATGGAATTTATTTTTAATAGGAAACTTTCCAATCGGAAAATTGGTCAAAGGAAAAATGATTTTCCATCCTTTTCTTTTCTTCTGATAGCACATACAGTCCATTAGTTTTGTCAGTTTGACTTATTTGATTTTTTCAGGTGTTTGTCAGAGACTTTGTACCAAGTGCATTAGCATTTTTGATGAATGGAGAGCCAGAAGTTGTCAAGAATTTTCTTTTAAAAACTCTTCGTCTTCAGTCCTGGGAGAAAACTATTGATAGATTCAAGCTAGGAGAAGGAGTCATGCCTGCAAGTTTTAAAGTACTTCATGATCCAGTGCGGAATTATGAAACACTAATTGCAGATTTTGGGGAGAGTGCAATTGGAAGAGTTGCTCCTGTTGATTCAGGATTTTGGTGGATCATCTTGCTTCGTGCTTACACAAAATCTACAGGGGACAGTTCTCTGGCAGAAATGCCAGAATGTCAGGGGGGTATGAGGCTTATTCTTACATTATGTCTCTCAGAAGGCTTTGACACATTTCCCACTCTGCTTTGTGCTGATGGATGCTGTATGATTGATCGTAGAATGGTGAGCTACTTTCACTTTAAATTTAGATAAATTTTCAATTTATGTGCATATGAAGGGATTTCCCATGTTGTCTGTTCCAGGGCACCAAAAGTGAGGAAAATTTTCTTTCAGTGAGCTAGGTCTGGAAAAACTTTCATTTTGGCAAGTCAGGATTCTTGTAGGTTATGCTTGGCATAGAATAATTGATTGTGATAAAAGTGTAAGTGCATGGATGAAAAGGCGTAAGAGTATGTTTTCATCTCATGATGTGTTTTCATTTCTTTTCCTCTTACTATATTATATATCTTTTATGGATTTCTTATGTATCACTGGTGCTGTTAAAATGGTGAAACCAGAATACACTTGCATTTCAGTCAAACATAATATGGTCAACATGCTCCTTGCTTTTAGAGTTCATTCTACATCAATTGATCTACAAACTTTATTTTTAACACGTCAAGAGTTGGTTGTTCTGAATTTCTTTGAATTCCTGAGGCAGGCAAAATTTGTTAAAATTTTAGCTTTTGTCAAACTTTTGAAGCTAGAACATGCACTATTCATAACCCTTGCTCTGAATATTTTTAAAGTTAGTTGCTACTATTTAGTTGGTAACTGTATTTAGTGTACCAATGCAGGGTGTGTATGGGTATCCAATTGAAATACAAGCTCTCTTTTTCATGGCTCTGAGATGTGCTCTGCTGCTACTTAAACAAGATGATGAAGGGAAGGAGTTTGTGGAACGCATCGTCAAACGGCTACATGCCTTGAGCTATCACATGAGAAGCTATTTTTGGCTTGACTTTCAGCAACTTAATGATATCTATCGGTATAAAACAGAGGAATACTCTCATACTGCAGTTAATAAATTCAATGTAATTCCTGATTCTCTTCCAGACTGGGTGTTTGACTTCATGCCAAACCGTGGTGGTTACTTCATTGGAAATGTTAGTCCTGCAAAGATGGATGTTCGCTGGTTTTGCTTGGGGAATTGTGTTGCTATATTATCATCTTTGGCTACCCCTGAGCAATCTGCAGCTATTATGGATCTCATAGAGGCACGCTGGCAGGAGCTTGTTGGAGAAATGCCACTAAAAATTTGCTATCCAGCTATTGAGAGCCATGACTGGCGGATTATTACTGGTTGTGATCCCAAAAATACTAGGTGGAGTTACCACAATGGTGGATCTTGGCCAGGTGTAAACAATACAAAATTCATTGATCATTTTTTTTATTTGAATATTTATCGTGAGAAGTACTAACTTAATTTTGTGTATACAGTGCTTCTCTGGCTGCTCACTGCTGCATGCATCAAGACTGGTCGGCCTCAGATAGCAAGGCGTGCTATTGAACTTGCAGAAAGTCGGTTGCCTAAAGATAGCTGGCCGGAATACTATGACGGAAAGCATGGGCGGTTCATAGGAAAACAGGCTCGGAAATTCCAAACCTGGTCTATTGCAGGGTACTTGGTAGCCAAGATGATGCTTGAGGACCCTTCTCATCTGGGGATGATCTCTCTTGAGGAGGACAAACAAATGAAACCACTCATTAAGAGATCAGCCTCTTGGACATGTTGAATTATCCTCTTGGACATCTACTCAGCCGTTGTTCCACAGTACTGATCAATCATAGTTTCTTACAGGGTGAAAACAGGAGAGTTTCCAGGTGCGTGTTTAGATAGGTGAGATCACCTTTAGCTGACCTCCAATGGTTAACCGAAAGTGAAGGTCTCTCACCAAAATGTTTACCAGTTCCAATATGTATTCTTCCCTGTTTCTTGTAAGCCTATATCTGCCCAGCCTTCATGATAGCAAAAAAAAGTCCCACACCATTCTACGGATATTATTTCTCCTAATCATAGTCGCAGTTTAATCAGTTTCCGATCACCCTGGTGCCTGAGCAAAGAGTCAGTTTTCTGCTGTTGGCTAGAGATTCAAACCCTGACACCCTCGTACTCCACGGGTCGTTGTTTGTTTTTGATGTCAGGTAGTTTTGACATTTCAGAACTGTATCTGTGAGGATTTTACCTTCCATTTTTGTTGTGTTACTGTCTCGTAGCATTGATCCCCGATGAACACTTGAATCTCATTGGAAGTTTCTAAGATCGCCAATGCATTTATGCAGGTGATCAGCGGCTAGCGAATCATATCCTCTTCCCATGCACCACACTACGCTGTTCGTATCTTTCAGTAGTGGATAGGTAGGGAAATCCTGGATGACCATGTCCACGTCGTCTATTAAAAATTGATAACATAATTACTGTTCTCGTTCGCCGTGCTCGCTTCATATTATTTATTAGCAGTTGATTATGATCCAGAAGGTCCAGAATACCATTTTCTCGTAATCCCGTCACCTTTACGTTTTGCTAGCTCGAGTGCAGTCATGAACGCATCGTTATGGGTCATTTTAATCTATCTATTATATAGTTACTATGGTAATACGGTCTACATTTTTTTCCACACCCCCCCCAACCCATTCATAGATGGACAATCAAAAGTGGGTAACCGTCCTTAGTTGGTGATGTTCTTTTCCTGTTTCCCCTTGCCTGAACTCTGAGAGATAATTTCGTACAGGGGAATGGCCTGGAGGCGCAGGTTAGTTTTCAATTGACATCCCCGTCTATTTTTCACGGATTATAAATTTGTTGATACTGTCTGTATTAACCGACAACTTCTTCGATTTGATCGTTGCTGAACTTTAATTTTTTGCACTTATCATTTAACCTTGAGTAAAGAAGGACGGGGCTTTTGAAGTCACCGATTATTTTAAGAGCTGAAGTGCGTTTACCAATTTGGCTAATTCAGTTTATATAACTTAGTTTCTTACGCCTTTTTTTTTCATATGTAAGAAAGTAGTGTGCCAAATGGTGTTAATGAGGCAGAGGGATTCTTAAATGTCTAAACACAGTAAAAGAAAAATCTGAAATGCTACCAAATCAGAGTGGTTGAGCTGACCGCCGAATTAATCTGCTTGCTTGACCATGTTACTAACCTCACCTGGGGGGCCTGCAAAGCGCGCTCTTGCTCCGAAAAGCCAAAGTCGTCCGCGAACCGTTACATGGATCCTCAGTGCGACTCTCCTAATTTCTAGCGCCTAACCATCTGAAACTAGCCAAGCACTTCTGCTCCTAATTCTTCTCTCAGCTGCACTTCCCGTCTACTCTCTCCGACCCACCACCGTCGGTTATCCGCCGCTGCCTCTACTAAGTGCAATGAGAGCACCCAAGAGGTTGATCAACGCCCTTGCCGGCTGGGTCCGGCGGCAGCCGCCTAAGGTTAAATCTTTCCTCGCCGTAGTCACCGGCATGATTGCGCTTGTGTTGCTCAGGCTTGTGGTTAGGGATCATGAAAATCTCTTTGCCGCCGCTGAGGCTTTGCATGCTATCGGAATTTCCGTTCTTATTTACAAGCTCACTAAGGAGAAGACTTGTGCCGGTAATTTTATTTATTTATCAGTCAATTTTTTTGTGATTTAAGGTTCCGATTATGGTAACCTCTGGGAGAAGAATTGTTGGAAAATGGGTTCTTTACCTGTTTTTTGTTCAATTTTTCATTATTATTTCTCTAAGGAAAGGATTTTTTATGGTAATTTTTTTTTTTTGTTATTTTCGTTTCAATTGTGGCAATCTCTGAGAGAAAAATAGTGAGCACGTGGGTTGCTTTAGATTTGTTTTGTTTTCCTTTATCATTAGGATTTGTAATGTTGCTTCATTAATTTTATTTCATGCGTTTCTTCACTTCATTTTGCAGTTAAAAAATTGTATTTGTAGTGATCATAAAGTGTTTCTTTTTTATGTAAAAAACGAGAGAATATATATTTTTTTTGTTTGTAATCTTATATTTTTGTTTTGGTTTAACCTGTTGTATACGTAAAAGTATACTACTGTTCCAATAAAATTTCTAGAAGAAAAATTAATGGTTTCTTCTGCTTTTAAACCGTTCAGTTTAGGAATCAACAAAACCATGAGTGACATGTTGTTCATAGGAAGTAGTTGAGTATTTTGTTGACACAATTCAGTAGACTTGTAAGAAATATCATGGCTGAGGAGATATCTAACATTCATATCCTAGAAAGGATTTAGTTTAGTGAAATTTATTTGGTGCGCTTTAAAGGTATGTTGAACTTCTGTCATAGGATTCCCTTGGTGGATTCGAGATCAAGTGGTGAGGTCAAATGGGGATATTCATTAGTGTCCTTTATGCAAATGAATGTATTGATTGGAAATCAATAAGCTATGACACTGGAACATATTCTTTCATTTCATTTATAAATGCTGTTTAAGTTGGTAAAGCTTGTGGCAATCTATTCTATTTTATCTTCTGCTTCCTATTTCCCAAGAAACTAATTTACTGTAATTACATACTAATCTAGTTCAGTCTAGGTTTCTTTTTTAAAGATTAAGGACCTTTATCAGGACATAGGTTGGAAAATATTTGTTTAGTGATGATTCACTACCATTATATTTTGCTTTGTTATTTGATATTTATCTTTTCGATGCAAAAGCCGTGGATTTTCATGTCTTTTTTATTTGGACTTTTGGCAGGACTTTCCCTCAAAACTCAGGAATTAACAGCTATTTTTTTAGCTGTTAGACTATACTGCAGTTTTGTCATGGAATATGACATCCACACGCTGCTTGACTCTGCAGCATTGATAACAACCTTGTGGGTTATTTATATGATACGCTTTAAGCTGAAGTTTAGCTACATGGAGGATAAGGACAACTTTGCTATATATTATGTGGTGGGTTCTTTATTGATCTCCTTGATCTTTTCCTTTGGTTGGTAATGCTAAAATTTCTTTTTCTATGAAAAGGAATGTTAGAAGATTCTGTCAAAAAAAAAATAAAAAAATTTATATAACTTATTTCTTACTTATTGTTCATGTATTTTTTTATGTTACTTTTGAAAAATCAATCCTAGTGAAAGGTGGCACATATTTTCTTTTCATTAATTGGTAGTAAAAGCTTTTCTTTTGCAAGTAATTGAAGCTCCACTGTGGTGAGTTGCATTCTGGTGAAAGATAGAGGACATGGCTGTGAAAATTTGTTCAATGGCATTGAAGTGCAAAATTATTAAATTTAGGATTTAGAGGTTTCCTTTGGTAAGTATTCTTTTTTGGGTTCCTGAGAGACAACTTTGAGTAGATGGCAGAAGTTCCTGTAAAATTTCCTTCTCTATAGGTTCATATATTGGAGTTTTTATCATTACAGGTGTTATGCTCCCTCATTTTGTTATGACTCATTCTGTTCATAATCCTCTTCCCTATTGGCCAAAAACCACCAAAATCTTATCCCTTTTGTCAATAGAATAAACAAGATGGGAAATGGCTTAGTTGAAACTATGAGCTGTAAGTGTTGAAGTAACGCAACCTATGCCCATCAGTCAGCTTCCTAGAATGCTGTTGCATGCACGGTCTGTAGGAATTGTAAGATTCAGCTGGAGCGGTTCTCATTTAAAAAAAAAAAAAAACCTTGAAATTCAATTAAATATTTCACTATTGAGCTTGATGTTAACTTTGTGGTTCCTAAGTAGATAAGGTTTAAAAATGGTATTTCAGTGTTGTGTTTCTGATCAGAACCTTCAATCTGTGTTGTCCCTATTCAATCAAAAGTTTTCCGCCTTTCCAAGTATTTTCTCTTTGATTTTTGGACTTGTATCATGATGTTCCAATTGCTGATGAATCACATAGATGTTGGTGGGCATGTTGCATATCCTTGTTTGGAAATTGTGAGGAAAGTTAATGATGAGTTGTGCAAATAAAAAGTGCATAAATATTTTACTGACGCTGTGAGGTTTCAAGGTTCACTAATTTGTATTGTATATAAAATAGTCGTCATGTTCTGTAGGATAAAATTCTAGATAAATGTTAATATGAGAGAAATGGCCACTGATAACTGTAAACTTTGGAAGTGTGATAAAAATTATAATTAGTCCTGGTACTGCTGCTGATTTGACATTAGATCCAAAAAATTTACTACCAAGAATAGCCACAAAAATAGTTTGACCACTATGGAAAGAAAGGTGCTTGAAATGAAATATATTGATGGATAGCAAAATTTCACTGCCATAATTATGGTAACTAAAAATTGTGTGGAGAGGGGTTGGCGTGATCAGAGACTCTTTGGGTAACATCCTCCCTGTTATTCAGCCCTTTTTGGTCAAGGCGAGGCAGCAGTGGTGGAGTTGAGGGTCCTCCTTTAGGGCCTTGGATTCTATGCAGGAGATTCTTAGTCCCCCCTAGTTGTGGAAGGGGGTTCAGTTGTTGTCATTAGTTGGGCTGATGGGAGGAAATGGCCCCTGGTAATTTCTTAATGTATTCCAATGTGATTGAAGACCTAATATAAAAACTTGAATGTATGCTGGCAGCATACCCCTAGAAGTGCAAACAGCATTGCGTCATCCCTCAATAGGCTGACATTAGCCCTAATTGTCTTTTTTTTTTGTGGTGAATTTTGATTTGAGTGCATATTCTGCATCATTGATAATTTGTGGTTGGCACAAATTGGTTTATTTGCTATAACCTTAATTTTCTGTAGTGTGGGGTCCACATGACCTAATTTTGGGGAATTAGAAGTGTTGTTGTAGTGCGTTTAGAGCTTGTTTGTAAACCCTAATTGAGTTCATTGGAGGTGTAGCGAAGGATTTAAATGGAGGATTTTGGGAAACAAGTGGTTGCCATTAGATACTCTGAAGGCTCAAACAGTAAAGATTTAGGTTCTATACAAATTACTTCCTTTAAGCTAAATGGGGCAAATTATGTGCACTGGTCTCATTAAGTTCTTATGTTCCTTAAGGCCAAATGGAAGGCAAGGTACATTAGAGATGATCTGTTTAGGGGTGGGCATCAGGTTGGGTGTCACGGGGAACCCAACCTGACCCGAAAACCTCAGGTTCGGGTTTCAAGTTTCACCCACGGATCAAGGACAGTGCAAGGAAAAAAACCTCTCGGATTTCGGATCGAGGATCCGTGAGGATGAGATGGAGATATAAAATAGGGTAGGGACAGGTCGGGTTTACGGGGATGGGGCGAGGATGAATTGGATTTAAATCGGTTTTACATGGACGGGGAGGGGATGGTGATCGGGGTGAAGTTGGGTTTGATATTTCGGGTTAGGGTTTTAGGGTAGGGTTTGACATATTCGTTTCGGGTTTTGGGGTCAGGAAACCTGACCCATGCTCACCCCCCCTAGATCTGCCTACTCCCACCTCTGAAGATTGGGAGGCAGAAGACAACCAAGTTATGACTTGGTTAGTTAATAATATGCAACCATAGTTCAATGATTAGATTTAGAGCTATGGAAGAGCTAAAGAGAGATGGAACACTTTGTCTTCAATTCTTTCCCAGGAAAGTAATTTATCTCGTATATATGAGCTTTGTGCCCGATTTTTTAGTTTGAAGAGGGGTGATGGTCAATGACGGACTACTTTACTAAGATGAAGGGTCACTTCAGGAAATAAACACCTTTTATTCCTTTACTATGAATGCTGAAGACATTCTTAAGAAGAAGAATCAAGTTCAAGTTGCTCATTTCCTTGATGGTCTGGATTCAAAGTATGATACAATAAGGATTCAATTATTAGCCAATGATGATGTGACTGCACTAAAACCATCATTCAACAGAGCTATACCTGTAGAAGGTGTAGTGGCAGGCAAGAATGAGAAAAAAATGCATGACCTTCTGATGCTATGTCTCTCAACCTTCAATCATCTTATAATAAGGTTGAGAACCGAGGTCATGGACGAGATTCCTCTACTCATGGCCTTGGCCATAGTGACTGAGGGGATAGGAAATGCATCCATTGTGAAAGGAACAATCATTTCTTCATTAAATGTTGGGAGAAATTTGAGAATCTAGCTTGGGCTAACTATATTGTGATTGGTTCCAAACCATCCTCCTATGTTGGTCCTCAGGAAGAGATTCAGCAACATCTCCTTCTTCGGTCCTCTCGGTATTGCGGTCTCCATGACGGCCGAGCTTCAAAGCCTTCTTAATGGGCTCTGTGTTTTTCGCGATCATTGCTCCAGGCCCATCATGATTGAGGGAGACTCCAAAGTGGTGATTGGTTGGTGTGAGAATCCCTTTGCGCCTCCATGGCGTCATTAGGATGCTTTTTTTGGAATTTTGGATATTGTCAATCTTTTTTATTGTTTTTGGTCTCTCATTCCGAGATCAGCAAATTTTGTGGCTGATGCTTTAGCCAAGCAAGGAGCCTCGTTGCAATGTCTTGTTGTTAGGAGTTAACTCCTCTTTGCTCTCTTAATAAAATCACAGTTCATAAAAAAAAAAAAAAAAACTTTAGAGACTAGGTCAGTTAACTACTACTACTATTGGTATTGCCTCTATTACCCTTGAGTTGGCTACCTCTACCTCAGCAAATGCCACAATGACTAGCACAGGTATGCCAACACTGCATGTCTCCCACTCTCCCTCCTGGAGCATTGATTCAAGAGCCTCTTCTCACATGTCAGATATGAAGTCCTTTTCTCAGTCTATTAATACCTTTCAATCATATTGTCAAGTCATTTTAGCAGATAGTTCGACCTCCCCAATTTAAGGGGAAGGCACTGTACACCTACTTTAGATATATCTTTGAATTCAGTTCTATTTGTTCCTAACTTTCCTATCAATTTACTTTCTATCAGTCATAATTAAATCACTCAATTGTTGAGTAACATTTTCTCCTACTTCTTGCTTGTTTCAAGACTTGAAGTCGAAGAGGACGATTGGTTTAGGGCATGAGAAGGACAAACTTTATTTCCTGCATGATGTCTCTACTTCACTGGCTATGACACTATCTACAAAGGAATCTCTATACATGTGGCACCTGCGACTGGGACATTGATTAGTAGCAAACTCTGCCAGTCCTTTCCATCCCTACCTGCTAATGCTTCAATTAATTGTGAGTCATGTCAACTTGGAAAACACCATAGATCTAGGTTCGTAGTTCGTACTAGTCGTAGTTCTCGTCTTTTTAAGGTGATTCATTCTGATGTATGGGGTCCCTATAGAGTCTCTAGACCACATAGTATTAAGTACTCTATGTCCTTCATCGATGACTTCAATCGGGTTACATGGTTGTATCTCTTACGAGAAAAATTTGAAGTCTTTAATGTATTGGAAAATTTCTTTAATGAAATAGCAAATCAGTGTGGTGCACTAGTCAATATTTTTTGTACTCATAATGGCCTTGAATTTCTTTTTATTTTTTTGAAAGAGAATGACTTTGAATTTCTTACTAGCCATTTGCATCTTTTTGCGCTTCACATGATTTGTTATTTCAGTCATCAAACTTCATGTGTGAACTTACCCCAGGAAAACAAGTTGCTGAGCGTAAAAATAGAAACCTACTTGACGTTTCTTGTACGCTATTGTTTCACATGAACGTTCCTAAATCATTTTGGGAAGATGCTGTATTAACCTCATGTTATTTGATTAATCACATGTCTTCATCAATCTTACAAGGACAAGTGCCTATGCATGTGTTAAAACCGAATTGTAAGTTATTTGATGTTACTCCTCGAGTCTTTGGGTCTACTTGTTTTGCCTATCTATTTGATTCATCGACTGATAAGTTGTCTCCTCAAGTTGTTAAATGTGTGTTTGTGGGTTACTCACGACATTATAAGGGATACAATGTTATGATCCTGATAAGATAAAGACATATGTTTCCTCTGATGTAATATTTTTGAGAATAGTTTGTATTTTGCATTCTCTACATACTTTCAATTTTCTTCAGAACTAAACTTGTCCCTATTGCTATTATGGATGCACCATCTGTAGGTACTACTCCACCAATTCAGGTATATACTCTACGGTCTTGTCAGTTATTACCTCCACTTGTGCCTCCTGACGTTCCAGTACATGAGCTCGCCTCTCCGGACCTGCCATCTTCTTCTTCGCCTATAGGTCTTACTTCATTTGATCTGGATCTTTCCTATTAGTCTTGGCAAAGGAAAAGGATCTTGTATGTCTCATCCTATTTCTCAGTTTGTGTGCTTGGTTTTTTGTCACCTTCATCCAGGTCCTTTGCTATGTCTTTGACTGTGTCTTCTAGCCTTCGTTCAGTGCTAGATGCTATGGCTTCGCCTCAGTGGAAAAGACAATGGATGAGGTGATGGATGCTTTGGTAACTAGAGGCACATGGAGTCTTTGTGACTCACCTTTTGGGGCGGCTATTGTGGGGTGCTGTTGGGTCTATACTGTTAAATACAAGGCATATGGGACTATTGAGAGGTATAAGGTTAGATTGGTAGCCAAAGGTTATACATAGACATACGGAGTGGATGTATTTGAGATTTTTGTCCCTGTTGCTCATCTCACTTCAGTTAGCATTTTTTTATCTCATTGGTCGTGAATCAAGGATGGCCCCTATTCGAGCTAGATGTTAAGAATGTTTTTTTCTTTATGGAGACTTCAAGGAATAAGTGTACATGGAGCCTTTGGGGTATGTTGCTCAGGGGGGGAGACACGGAAAGTTTGTAGGTTGAAGAAGGCCATTTATGGGCTTAAATAAAGCCCTAAAGCTTGGTTAGAAAAATTTAGCACTATGGTAATGAAATTTGGTTTTGTAGAAATGACTATGACCATTTTGTTTTTTGCTAAAAAGGAGGATTGATATTGTTATGTTAGTGGTTTATGTTGATGATATTATCCTATTTGGCACTGACTTGGAAGGAATTGAGGAGGTAAAAAATATTTGACCACTCACTTTCAAACCAAAGAAGTGGCCTGTAGTAAGAAATGAATTATTCTCTCTTAGAGGGAGTACATTGTGGATATGTTGCAGGAAGATGGCCTTTTGGGTGCTAAACCAGTAGATACTCCAATGGATGTGAATGCAGACCTTCATAATTCTCTTAGTCCTATACTCAAAGACAAGACTCAATATACACGCCTGGTAGGTAAATTGATATATGCTACAATAATTAGGCTTGATATTTCATTTTCATGGAGAGTAGTAAATCAATTTATGGAAAACCCAAGACTAGTACATTTGGAAGTTGCTTAGAGGATCTTAAAATATTTGAAAGGTGCTCCTGGTACTTTGCATACAATATACTTAGAATGAGAAAGTTAACATTATGAGATACTCTAATGCAAATTATGTTGGGTGTAAAATGGATAGCAATCTACCGCCGGTTACTGGTGTTTTGTTGGAGGTAACTTGGTTAGTTGGAAGTGCAAGAAACAAGTTGTAGTTGCCAGATCCAGTGTTGAGGCAGAGTATAGGGCAATGACTCACACAATCTATGAGCTTATGTGGGTAAAATCTATTCTAGTTGAATTAGATTTTCAATTTCAGAACTTATGACTACGACGTGTGACAATTAAAGCACTATATTCATAGCCAATAACCCAATCTTCCACTAAAGAATTAAGCATATAGAGGTCTATGACTTCATAAGAGATGCCGTTATGCAACGAAAAGTGGTCACTCCTTATTTTAAATCTTCAGAGCAGCTTGGGGATGATGTGTTCACTAAACCTCTTGGAAGGAGGGAGCATTTAACATTCCGTGACAATTAGGACTGTTTGACATCTCTTCAGTTTGAGGGAGAGTGTTGAAATTCGTTTTTTTTTTTTTTTCGTTTACAAAAAAAAAGAAAATTCGGGTAGACAGGCAATTTGACCATCACACATATGAGTTACAACAGTACCAATTCTTTAGATATCTTTTTATTTACCTGTGCCTTTAATCTCATTCAGTGATATACAATGTAAGAGATTTAGGCATTCTTGTACTTGAGGGCATTTTTGCCATTTCTATAAGTTCACTTAAGTGATGTAAAAGAGGATTAGGGTCGTGTTTAGAGCCCTAATCCAAGTGTAGTCGTCACCTGCTGCTTGCCCTTTTTGTCTCCTCTCTTCAGCCTTCTTCCTCTCTCCTATTTCTTCTTAATCTCATCTTTTTCCATTGAGTGGGAAAAAGTCATACATTGAAAATGAGAAGAAAATTTAATGAGTTACAAGGTTGAACAATAGGCCTCCTAAGTGGCTAGTCATTTTGGGATGGAACTGTGCTCGACCCAAAAATTCAACATTGTACCAGAGCAAGTTGTGTGTGTGGGTAAGATCCAGTTTGTGTTCCCCAGGTTATCTATGTGTTATATGCTCTATAATGTAGGAGCATGTGTATCCCATTAGAGGTTTGTGTCCAAGTCTTTGCCTTGTTATGTATAGGCATAGGTGTGTGAGAGAGTGTTTAGTGGTTAAAAGTCTCACATTGAAAAATGAGAAGAAAAGTTAATGAGTTATAAGGTCAAGCAATAAGTCTTCTAAGTGGCTAGTCATTTTGGGATGGAACTGGGCTCAACCCAAAAATCAAGGATTCCTTTCTTCAGTATTAGTTGACCTGTCGATAGGTATCGTACTTTTTCTTGCCTTAGTTTTCCCCTTTACCCTTTGTGATCTGTTTGAATAAGGTATCTTTGATGCAGGTTGTTTTCTTTAGTGTTTGCTGCAAACTGAGATAGTACTTTTTCTGCAATGAAACTGTCAGGTACGGGAAAATAACCATAAAAGCCATCTAAGATGATGTAACCTGAGTCCTACAGCATGTAATGCGTAAGCCTCTACATAGATTGATCTCAGGGAATGTGCATGTAAAAACCAGTTAATCTCGAGTCTGGCTTTTTTATTGAAAAGTTGATAGAAGAAGAAAAGACCTTTTCCACTTGTAAATTATGTTTGACTGACACATTGTCTGAACTTTTTCTTCTGAACTGGTAAAATGAGTTTGGCAAAATTCTCGTCTGACTTGGAGATGAATTAAAGCATGTTTTGAAACAACGGTTTCCTCTGTGAACTGTTCCGATTTATCTTAGAATTGTGTTTTAAGACATTTATGTGACTGATGAATGTGGTAATTAGCAACTTCTTTTGTGAATCCTTGAACTTCAAAGCCTGTATACACTTTGAGCTGATCAATCATAGGGTGAATGTGATATAGATATTTTTTTCTTCATGTTATCTGCTAAATGATGTTGGCATGGTCCAGATGTTACACGAGTGCAGCATAAATTGTTGCTTGTCTTCAAATCAATCTGTTGCCATATGCAGTGTTGTGTGGACGAAGAATTTTGTATAAAGTAGTAGTGGATGTGTTGAGTTTCAGCAGCTTTATTCAGAATCCACAATATGGGGAATATTGTTGTATTTGTTTCAGTCACATAAAAATTTATGGTGCATGAGAGTAAGAAAAATGATCTAGTGAGAGTTTCTGCAATGGGATGTTTCTGCTAATTGTTTTATTTTCTAATCATTTGTTCTGGGGTCTGTTGCTGATCTTCAGTATCTTGTTTTATTAATTGTCTGTTCAGCATCTATATGCCACACCTTTACTGTAATCTCTTGGCCTATGTTGAGACTGTCTGGTGTCTCTTTCCTAGATATATGATCTTAACCTTTTTACTGAAACCGTAAGCATTTTGTGTACTGCATACTGTTTTGTTCATGATCCAAGAATGAAATAAGAAATTAGTTGCACTGCATGTTCGATTTTGTTTTTGTTTTTATTTTTTTTCTTTTAAGTTTTTTAATGGATGTCCAATTATTTACTTATTGTAGATCTTTCTAGGGCAAAACATGTCTCAGGACTCTCCCCGAGGACATTATGTACACTATGGCCTCTAGTTAGTAAAAATTGGATGAAATGTTACAATTATCAGTAAGTTTATTTACCAAATTACCATTCACAAGAAAAAAAAAAAGTGTTACAACTTCTTAGACATGAAAATCCATGTATCTAACTTTGAAAAAATACAAATCCATGGTTTTGATTTTGGATCCTTCATTAAAAAATGGTTATACCTTTTATTTTTGTAATAGGAAAGTGTAATGAAGTCAGAACATTATTTAAGAAGTTTAAGTGCTACTTTGTTTCATTTTTTAATTTTGGTTTCAACATAATATCAATATCAAATACACTTTCTTTTTCCTGCATGGATTTCTTTGTGGGAACACTTTGTTTGCGGAGACTTGTTAACAACCATGATAACTTTTTGTTATTTTCTTTGACTACCATGATTATCTTGTCCACCTATTGTTAACAAGACACCATTTGGTTTCCCTAATGTTGGCGTCTGGTGTCTGTTGGTAGTGAGAAAAGAACATTTTGAGTTCAATCTTTAAGATGTGTCTGGTCTCTTTGGAGAGGAAAAGGAATTTCTTGAGTTGGGTCTGGTCTCTGTTCAGAGTGGAAAAGGAACTTCTTGAGTAGGGTCTTTATGTTTTATATGGCTTCTCTGGTTTAGGAAAGAGGTTTCATATGAATGGGAGCTGGGGCTCTGTAAACCCCTTGTGTAGGTGCTTCCATTTGGTTCTAAAGTATCCCTCACTGGGATGCAGTGCTGGACGAAGCTGCCCCTGATTTTTTTTGGGATACATGAAGATGGTTTAGCTATTTTTAGAAAAGAAATTAACTATCCTCTATTTTCCTGTTATGGCCCCCATATTTTTTTGGAATGCAAAGTAATGGTGGCCCCCTAATCTTTTGGATGTACAGTAGAAGATGAATTAGTTATTTTTAGGAAAACCCATACTTTTAAGAGGCAAACTCAACTTGAGATATTTAATTTTTTATTTTAATCTAGGTTTTATATTTTTGACGTTTGGCATAAAAACCATTGTTCATAACTTTGTTTGTACTATGGCACCCCCTACTAAAAGTTTGTGTATCTGACCCTTTTTTGGATGTTATGTCTTTCATGTTTATGAAATGATCTGTTGTTATTTCACATAGACTGTTCATTGTTTGCGCCATTTTCCATATGTTAATTTTAATTTTTTTATGCTCTCAATCCACTTGTTATTATAGTTGTATAACTAACCTTTTTCAAAATTTAGGTGGCACCGTGTGCAATACTGGCTTTTCTCATCCATCCATCTACATCACACCATATTTTTAACAGGATTTGCTGGGCATTTTGTGTTTATTTGGAAGCAGTTTCTGTATTACCACAGCTTCGAGTAATGCAAAACACGAAGGTTGGTCTTTGCCAAACCATAAACAGTTTGTGTTGAACCTTGCATAGCTCTCTCTCTCACTAGGTTAACATTTAATAAATTTTTTTTGTGTTTCCAGATTGTTGAACCATTCACGGCCCACTATGTGTTTGCATTAGGAGTGGCTAGATTCTTAAGCTGTGCTCATTGGGTCCTCCAGGTTTTATACCTTAATCTTCAGCTTGTCATACTTGTCAAATTTCTTACGAGGAAATGAGTTGTTGAGCAGTTAGCAAAGTTTTTGAAAAATTTAATAGGAATACCAAAAAGAGAGGTGAGTAAATTGTGCTTGTCTTCACTGATTTTGACAGGTCTATGATACTCGGGGCCGGTTGTTGACAGCTTTGGGCTATGGATTGTGGCCTCCAATGGTTCTTCTCTCTGAAATTGTTCAAACTTTCATCCTTGCTGATTTCTGCTACTACTATGTCAAGAGGTGAGCTCAAATTTTAAGGTCTCTGTTGGTGTGCTTTTGGGTTGCTTTATGGACCATAATTTTACTCTGTTTTCTTATGCTTCTATTACAGTGTCTTTGGTGGGCAGCTTGTGTTGCGTATTCCATCTGGAGTTGTGTGAATATCAACTTTTGTGCAGTGTAAAGTTTTACTGCAGCCACGAATTGCCCTAGGAAGTATGTGATTTTCAGCAATTTGCACTGCCCCTACAGATGTGGATCACATTGATGGTTATGAGGGTTTTTTATTTCTTCTTTTTGGGTGTCAAATGGGGAATTAGAGAAAAAGAAGAATGTTTCTTAGTCTCTGGTGAAGCTCTTCCTTATCTGTAGAATATTGCTCAAGTTCTTTCCTCATATATGGTGAAAATTTTGATTTTTAGTTTTTGGCAACTGAACTGGACCATATTTTTGGCAGCTGAACACCTACACCAGATGGGGGGAGGGCTTTTGTTCTTACCAAAAAGGCTAGGGCTGTCCCTCTTTTTCATTCTATTTTGGAGGAGTTCCTCACTCTCATATTGTCATTCTCCTTCCAGTAGAGAAAGAGGGAGTGAGTGAGACCCCCCACCCTGCTCTTTAGATATTATACCCTAACCCTAACCCTAACCCTAACCCTATATAGAGAAGGTCTAGTTTCCAATTTTTCTCACTCTTTCTATGAATTAATAAAAACCTTCTCATAGGGTTTGAAGAAAAAGTTGAGTACAATTTTGGTATTTGAAGATAAAAGTTGAGATGAAAATCATAATATGTTCAAGCACATCACACCTTACATATATAAATACAGCCTTTATTTACAGAAGCTCCCAAGCAAATTACATGAAATACTATTATTCCCCAAACCCCTTCCATGGTCCATCTTCTTCTAGGCTTATGCACAGTAAACAAAGGAAACGAGATAGAAGATGATGAGCTCAAGGGCACTTTGGCTTATTTCCGCGAGTGGTCAAGCTGGCATAGCAGGCGCACTGCTCCTGGTTGCCGTATGTCCCCGGCGGCACGCAGTTGCACTTGGCGCAGCACGTCCCGCAGGCCCTCTTGCACAGATTCGGCCTCGACGATAAACGGCACCTCGCCGCGCAGGCGGTCCCGCAGTCTGATCATAAACACCATCGGCGTCAGAAACCATCTCAAAATCATTCAAACATTTGATCCGCTATAGTAAGTTAAGAAAAGGAAAGGAGTCGTTTCATAATTTATTAGCTCTTGTGGAAGTTTTCTATTGATTTAAGGATTGTTGTTTAGTGATTGATTTGACCAGTTAATTAGCTCATTAGAGAACTGGGTCCCTGTCCAGAGAAAGCACTCAATACTCTTCTTTAATGGCGATCATGATCGAGACTTCATGATGTCCCATACAAGAGTCATGCATGATTGCATGAAAACGAGCTAGCTGTGTCAATTTTCCTCACAGGTTGAGCCATATCCATCTCTGGTAGAATGAAAGAGAAACAGGGAGCAGAGAGCAATCAGGAGCAGTTACAGAGAGGCGAAGAAGAGAGTCTTACTGATTTTCTGAGGGGGAGAGTCACCTGCATCATTCGTCGCCAACTGTAACATATATCACCATATCCGTTAGTGAATAAAAACTTCAAAATTAGCCGACTAAGATATCAAAAACAGAGGAAGCAAGCAGAAGAAACACAGGTTTAAGACGACGAAAAATTCAGGCGAATATAAGCCGGCGGTGGTGACAAAAACATGTATGTACCGTGTGTTCTTCTGACCCAAAACGAGCATCCACGAGATGAACAGCCAGGAGGAGAAACAACAGAACAGAAACAAGAAGAGCTTTAAAGAGAGCCATTAAACCAGAAGACGAAGCAGAAGAAAGACGAGACTAGTTTCTTGGCTAGAATAAGAGACCAGGTTCGAGAAAAGTAAACCGGGTGCAGATGAATTTATAGGGGAGAGAGGAAAGGAATAGCAAGGAGACGAAAAAGCTCGGTGGGTTCGAGGGTAGGTCGATTTTGGAACATTCGAGTATCTGAGGAAGGCTGAGAGAGAAAGGCAACGAGCCGACAAACAAGTTTCTTTCGCCACTTCATCTCTGGCCTCTCGGTCCGGCTTCCTTCCCTTCTATTCTACTTCTTTTACAGCGGTAGATGATCACGACTGACGTTTCTGACTCATTTAGTTGACCGTCATTCTTCAAAGCAGGTTCGTTTTCTCTGTAAGTTTTCTCAAAGTCGAAATTTCGAAACCCGGAGCTTCAGAAACCATTAAATCGATCTGAGTTTCGATATTCGAGAACAGAAATGCCCATGTCCCAATATTTACGGTTTTTTAATTACTCACGGTTTTGAGATAATCAGAGGCCAAAGACCAGTAACATCTACCTATGTCTCCATCCGTCTTCATGGCTTGAATATAAATTAATTCCAGGCTTCAGCAGTCAACTTCTGAGAGCTGATGGACATGGAGAAGCCGGGTGGAGAAGAGAGAATGCCGAACGCCCACACGTGGAAAGATAGAATAGTAATGGATGAGTCCATGATCGTCCTTGCTGTCTGGTGTCTGGTGACGAGAGGTTTGGTGATTCATTTCTCTCACTTTCACGACAGTCTTCCTCTTCAGTGTGGATTACAACTGGTTTCTCTCTGGAACTGTCTTTTTTTGGTCTGCTTCCATTATTATTCTCTACAAAGAATCGATGCTTCTGCTTTGTTTATCTTTATGCAGTTTGTCCTCTCTCAATCCAATGCAAAAATGGGACCCTTAAATTTTCTGGGGTTTATTTCTTCAAGATTATAGAAAAAAGCAAAAAATTAAAGCTAAAAAGTAACTTTAAAAATCAATTAAAACAAGTTTTGGAGTTCATAGGATGTTAAAGTGAACTCTTTATTGAATGTTATCCATTTAGAAGAGGATTAAGAAGGTGCTTGGTTCCTTTTGTTAAGAAATGATAAGGAAATTTGTACCAATCCTGAAAGTGGAGGCCATAATTGATTGCAGGCTTGCTTCTACATTTCTCCAACCTTTAATCCTTTGTTCCCACCATTTTCAGGATAGGACAGCCTCTGGGTCGTGGGCATTGCTTCAAGCCAACTTCTGTTAATCATTCAAAAGGTTCAGAGAGAGCCAGCGCAGGTGAATCCAAACAAACCTGATGTGGCTTAAGTATTATTAACCGAGGGGAGAAGAAAGAAAAAAATGGAAATGGGGAAGAAGAAGAAAAAGATTTTTTTTCATGTCTGTGTTGAAAGAGAAAGATGGTAGGCGACTCAATAGTGATTAAAATCAGTTTTGGCCCATTTTTTGTTAATCAATCTCTTACCCATTTCTAAATCTTGTAAAAATTGCAACTCGAACAAAAACCAAATCTACTTAAACACAAGATTTATACAGGTTCGCCTCAAAGTAAGACTACATCTTGCCTTTCGCCACAGTAGTAATCCATTATAAAAATAAAATAATTTACAAGAGAAATAGCACACACTAATATTTTTTCTCGAACCTCTCTCAGCCTCAATTGATGATCCTCCTCGATGATTGACCATAACAACAACGCTCCCAAATATAAAGAGAAAACTAGGGTAACCGTAATACAAATGTGAAATCCCCAAACTTAACACTAAATGCATCTTACCAGTCAAAATTTGTTGTTCTCTCTCATGATATATAATGTTAACTGGTTTCCATCCGAGTGAAGTAACAAAAATCAAAAACATCTTGAATAAACTGAACTACTCCGGGTAGGCTCACTCCCTTTAAACGACAGTCAAACTGCTTACAGGCAAGCTTTTCTTTGTATAGTAAGCTTAGTGCATCAAGCTTACTTGAACGAAACGATTTGAGAGGACAAGGTTGGAGGGGTAGGCATTCCAATTTGAGAACCAAAACAAGAGAAATCAAATCAAAGGCTATCTCAGTGAGAAGAGAGAGCAATAGGATATGTTTGGCCTTCACCAACCTCATCCAAAATGAGAAAGTATAGACACATCCAATCATTCTAACTCTATTGTCCTTTCTTTACATTAGGAAGAAAGAAAATTGACATTTTACTTGTATTTCATGAAAAAAGAGTTTTAACTAAGTTCAGCCAATCTTGGCTGCATTCAAATTTTTTGTCCTTTAAAAGTGTTATTTGCTTTAGTATATTAACAATAAAATCATTGTTTACATTTTATCATTAAAATAAAAAAAAAAAATCTAAAAACAATTCAAAGATGAATATGCATGAGACAAGGAAAAGACGTTGAATAAGAAGAAATTTATGTTTTAAGTCATTCAACTTAAATTTTAGGTATGAAATTAATATGGTGGAATTTCACTGGAGTCTCACAGAAGGAGGTCTCACAGAAGAGTCTCAATTAAAAGTATTTTAGTTATGTTAATCTTCTATTTACCTTCACTTTATTCTAAGATTTATCTTTTAGTATTTAACTTTGGGTGTAACTGAGATAAGGGTAGTTTAATTGTAATTGGATTCTACATGTTTCCTCTATTATAAATAGAAGCTCATTGTACTCAAATTACATTAAGTTAGTGAAATATTTCTCTTTTCTAGAAATTCAACATTGTAATAGAGTGGGTTCTATCAATTAACTCGGTCAACCCACGGAGATAATGTGAATTTTTTTTTTATCTATCATCTCTAGTAGTTTAGCTTCCTATTCTTTCTTTTTCTTTCTTTTTAGTCCCAATACTCGTTATTTCTTAGCATTTTCAGTTATATAGTAAAATTTTTATATTTAAAATTATATATTTATGAAAATATCTTTGAGTCTAATTTCTAACTCAAAAATAATCTTGGTGATCGGAATTTTCTACAAAGAAAAATCGATATTTGAAGCAGCAAAGGTCTTACTCCTAGATAGGTTCGAGCAACAATAGAAAGCTTTAATTATTGAGTCATTTTATATAATCAATAATGAGACTTTATATTCATATTTATATGTCAAAAGAAAGATTTGTAAGTCTATTTTCTACTCAATCAAACTAATTCTCAATCTGAGTTTTCTAGAGGGAGATATAAATTTCACAAACGTCAGTGGTCAAACTATCAGATTTCTACCCTATCAAATTATTTATCTCAAAAGAGATATAAGTTATGAAGAAATATTATATTTGAATGAAACTTATCTATGTCTAGTTTCAGAAGGAGAAACTATTGTGTCAATCTAATATATGTGTAAGGAGATATTCGTATTGGAGTTGACAACTATCAAGCTATAGAATAAAAAAACAAAGAGGTCATAACAAATTAAAGAACGGAGTTTTAAGTAAAAATAAGTATCAAATTACAGCTCCTTGAGTCGAGTTTCTTAAGCAACAAAATTTTATGATTCAGATCTATATTGTGGGAGATATTGATATCAGAAGTACTGGAGGTTAGTTCTATCAAAAATCTCTCATTTTTCCTATTTTCTCTCCTACTATATCTCCATGCATTGGTGTGAATTTAATTCATTTTCTCCTAGAATCCTAAGTTTTAGCCAAATTTCTCTTCTAATCAAAGAGTTTTGGTCAAAATTAATCACTCGATGATGTGCTCGTTCAACGTATGTAAGAATTTCTTGCTTTGATGTTGTTTTCAAGTTTTGTGTTTTTGTTACTTGGTTATGTATCTTACGCATCGTCAACTTCGAAAATTGTGGTCACCCCTAAAAAAAGTTATACTTGGTCAAATTTATTAAGTTCTACCGTTATAGTCTCCCCTAATTTTTTTTTAAAAGGTCATATTTTAGATTCATTTGGAAGTATGAGTGTTGCATAGTCGCCTCCTTCCGGTTAAAATTGTTTTCCTCTAGTATTTTTTCAATTTATCTTCTTGTGTATTCATCACTTCAGAGCAATGCCTAAATCCACTACCTAAAAAGTATAGGAGTGTGCCCAACATCCATATTGAGTCAAGTCTTTTATTCTTTACCCAAGAAGTAATTTTTATTTGAGTTACCCTTAAAAAGTGATTAGTCTCTTTGTTAAGCCTTAAAGTTGGGCCATTTTTTCCGCTTTTAAAATTGAGCACAATGTGTTTCAAACTATGATCGTTTTTACTGGTGTATGAAGTTTTGTCGTTAGGCCAATAGTGATTTTCTTCTCTCACATTGTGTTTTGTCCAAGCTGGGTCTCTATGTCCTTTTTAACCCCATCTGAGGAGAAGAAGTACAAGAAAGAGACAGTTTGTTCCACACGTTGTAGTAATTTTTATGTGACCAAGATATTTAAGAAAGGGGAAGAACAAATGAAGAAGATTTAACATTTATGATTAGTAAATGAAAATTGAAGACCAACAATCATTTTCATTACAAGTTGAAGTTATAAACTCCAACTTGAAGTGGAGTATTGAAAAACAGATATGGAAGAGTCTTACATGATTTTCACAGTAAGAAGTCTCATAGAGTCAGAAATTAATATGGTAGAGTCTTACAGGAGTCTCACATAAGGAGCTCTCACAAAAGATTCTTAGTTAAAGGTGTTTTAGTTATGTTAGTCTTTTATTTATTTTCAGTTGTTCAATTGTTCTAGAACTTATTTTAGTGTTTAACTTTGGGTATAATTGGGATAAAGGTAGTTTATTAGGAATTAAACGCCCTAATTCCAAACTAATGAGGGCAATAACAATAAAAGCAGAAGAAGGAAAAAAATAAGTATGAAAAAGCACAACAAGATTGATACAAGTTCGCTTCAAGGTGAGACTATGTCCTGTCTTTCGCTGCTGCAGTAATCCACTATGAAGATGAAATAGATTACAAGAGAAATCGCACACTTACAAGTGTTTCTCTCTGACCTTTCGGGCTACAACTCAAAATGCTCCTCGGATTAAGATGATCAAACCCTAATAACGTAGGGTGTTAATTAGGCTCCACAACTTAATATAGTTTAATTGTAATTGGATTATACTTGTTTCCTCTATTATAAATAGAAACTTATTGTACTCAAATTACATCAAGTTAGTGAAGTTTTTCCTTTTTCTAGAAATTCAACAACTTGAAGTCCAAGAAAAATATGAGTTCACCCATTAAACTCATTTCAACTCATTCTTCATTACACTAGAAAATTCTTGACATTAAGAGGGGTTTGTAGAACCAAATATGATATCATCCACATAAATTTGAAAGATAATCAAGTTTTGGTCATGGTTCTTTGTAAATAAAGTCTTATCTACGTTGCCTCTCTTATAACCATTCTTTTCATACTACCCTCCAAGAACATGCTTTAACCTATATAAAGCTTTGTGTTGTCTGTATACATGGTAAAACTTGCTCAAGTCTTCAAAACCTCCGGGTTGGTCAGCGTATACTTCTTCTTGAATGTACCCGTTTAAGAATGCGCTCTTTACATTTATTTGGTACAAGTTGAACTTCATGTGACAAACATAGACTAAGAGTATTTGAATCTAATCATGGCATGTACATAGGTTTCTTCGAAATCAATACCTTCTTCTTGGTTATATCCTTTAGCAACTAACCTAACTTTGTTTTTCACTACTTGATTTTCTTCATTTGCTTTGTTCCTAAAAACCCATTTTGTTCCTAACATTAAATTTAATTGAATCTGAAGAACAAATAAAACATCATGATGCTGAAGTGTAGGAGTAGCAGAGGAGGATCCCATCCCAAAGACCTTGGTTTGAGATCCATCTAGTATGGTATCAAATTTATCTGGTAAACACAAAGAAACATAAAGTCAAAGATTTTAATACCTATGAGATGCTCAGAGACCCCTGAGTTGATTATCCAAGATGAAGAGGAGGAAGTGGCAGAAATCACACCTGAGACAGTAGTAGCAACAACAATAGTGGAGGAGGAATTGGATGTGGGTACATCAAAGTTTTCAACCTCTACAATAGCTCAAAGTCATCATATGAGTTGTCTTGTTTCCTTTATGTGACTTAAATTTCTCTTCATTCTTTTCAGTATTATTAATTGAGGCCTGATTAGTAATAACCCAATTCGGCTTGCCAAGAATTTCCCAACAAGTATCAACCAGATGATTCAATCCTTCACAATAAATGCATAATCTGTTATCAATCCTCGAGGAGCTAAAACCAACTCTACCACCTCTCCCTCTACCTCCTTTAGAGTTCCTACTACAACCTCTTTTGGTTGAAGTTGTACCTCTATTACCAGAGTACATAGTTGAAAACATTTCAACCTGAGGAGTGGTAGAGTGGTCTGGGATCCGAAGTAATGTGACACTTATATCATCAAATGATGGAAGTATAGTGGGATTAAGGAGTTGTGATTTAACCACCTGAAGGTATGACTTAATATTAGCCAGACATATAGCCGCTACTAAGAACTCCGGTTGTTTTTCCTAAATCAAAATATAAATAGAATACGGCTGAGCAATTTTCTACTCTTGAATAAGTCCTCTAAATCGGGTTAAATACTCATGCAAATTTCCCCCTTGTTTAGTATTGGTCTGAAGGATATCATATAACTTTTGCAATATTTCGGTACTGGAATATAACTTGGCGCAAGTGTCCCAAATTTGCTTTATTGTCTCAACATGGACCACATTATATGACACGGACCACATTATATGACACATGCTCTTCGGTACTATTAATTAGCTAACTGATAACAAGAGTGTCATCCTTGAGCCACTTAGAATAAGAGGTATCTTCTTTGTCGACAGGTGGAGCTGGTCTAGTTAAGTGTCCTAAGAGGTCTCGAGTGATAAAGAACCTCTTAACTGATTGTGACCAACTTAAATAATTTGATAACCCTCTTAATGATATAGTAGTGATCTTAAGTAGATAACTTTTGCCCGCCATATAATCCCCATCCATCAAATAATTGTTAGGAATTAGACGCCCTAATTTTAAACTAACGAGAACAATAATAATAATCGTAGAAGAAGAAAAAAACAAGCACGAAAATACAACAAGATTTATACAAGTTCGCCACAAGGTGAAACTACATCCTGTCTTCCGCTGCTGTAGTAATTCACTATGAAGATGGAATAGTTTACAAGAGAAATCTCACATACTTACAAGTGTTTTTCTCTAATCCCTCTCTGGCCGCAACTCATGGTCCTTCTTCGATGATAAACCCTAATAGTGGTGCCTCAAATATAAGGAGAAAATTAGGGCAACCGTAATACAAGAGTGAAATCCCCAAATTGCTATTTGAAACAAGAGTCAATATATTGTGGACCTTTCGAGGGCTCCCCTTCCCCTTTCCAACCCCCACAACGACCTTACCATGAAGGTCGATCCGTGTACCGACTCAGCGTAAGGCGTTGATTAGGCTCCACAACTTAACAATAATAACTAGCCAATACTTATATGCACAATATCAACCAAAGGGATCAAATCGAGGCAAGATCAATCAATATAGATTAACTCAAGCTTAACTAATAAAGAACATCAATCATGTGTTTAATCAAGGGATAATTAGTCCACGTGCTAGCCCATATCAACCAACCAGATTTCAAACTTCCTTAATAAAGAAAGAATCTTTAAAATCAAATCAGAACTTTCAGAAGGAAATTTTCTAAAGCAGGAACCTTTCCTTCTATGCGCCAAGATAAATTTTGGAAACTTTCACAACCTTTTTACTTCATTTTTCCTCTTGAGCAATTTAGGTAACAAATCCTAGAGTTTAAATCAAATTATGAGTTCTTCAACGTGACAAAACAAGGTAGTTTCCTTTCTAAAAAAAATAAAATGTTTCCCTAAACAACATGAGTTCAAGGAGAAAAAACCAACAACAACTTTCAATCCTTTAGGAATTTCAATGCATGAAGACATGGCTATGATCATAAAATAGCATGATTACAATAGGTGAATATCACAGCTTGATCCAGAAACTGATTTCCCAAGGTTTCATAGCAGTATCACATAAAATTGCTTCTTTTATCAAAGCTTGCATAAATTTGAAAAACCGAAACAAGTAGTCCTATGTAAGATAGAATAAGCACTTGATTTTCATTCAATCTTAGATAAATCACCCTCAATTATAGTCCTTCTTTCTTAGACACAAACCGGTAATCACCTCAAAGGAAGAATTAAAGAAAAACTCATCTTTTCATGAGCACAAGATGTTCAACTTCGAACCTTGTTCATCCACAAGACTCCATCGAGAAGATTGATGAAGAACCATGATTAATCAGCAACTTAAGTTTAGGATCCTAAACCCATAGCTTTGATACCATGTTGGATTTAGGATCCCATGATGTTAAACAAAGAAGAACTAGATTAACTGAAGAAGAAGCCGAAGAGGAAGAGAGAAGAGAAGAGAGAAGAAGGAGAGAAGGAGGAGAAAAGAAAGTGGTTAACTAAGTGAGAGAGATAAAGAGAGAGGAAAGGAGGATTTACGGTTGTGAGTGACGTTTCTAAACCTCCCCATAATTATCTATTTATAATAGTAAAAAGTTAACTAATTACATGAATACCTTTACTCTAAGAAGGGTGAAAAGGGGGTAAGAAAATAAGATAATTTACATCAATACCACTATAAGTAGATTACTTCTTCCAACATGTATACCTATCAATATTGATTCCTTTTTTCCCTATTTCAATTACAAATTATTACTTTGAGAAATTAAACTTTCAAGCGATTCACAAGAGAAGTAATATTCCAACCTGGGAAACATTGACACAAAGATTCCATAATCACAATGTATGAGGAACTAGGACAGGTGGGCTAGGCAGGCTTATTCTTTGTCAAAGTAGAAGAGGGATGCGTAGGCTTCTTCTCCGTTGAGCAGGCTTCAAGGTCATGGGAGTGGCTTAGTCTAGCAGGAGAAAGAGGAAGGGACTGTGGGCAACTCGATTGCCTATGTGGATCGTTAGGTTGACTTTGATGAGCAGAAGGAGGAAGGAATTGAGGAAGGGAAAACAAAAGGCTTGTGTGAAGGAGGAAGAGAGGGAGGAAGAAGTGTTTCATCGTCGGGCGGCTCAGTCGGGCGGGTGAAAGAGGAATGAATAAAAATTGAAGGGAGGAAGAGAGAGAGGAAGGAGTGTTTCATCGCCGAGCGGCTCAGTTAGGCAGGTGAAAGAGGAGTGAATAAAAAATTGAAGGGAGGAGGAGAAGTTTGAGCGAAATTAAAACAACAATGTTGATGATGATCGCACGGTACATAACTTATTTTTGTAAAGTTTCACACATAAGGGTCTTTCGTACTGGATCACCCCTCTATATATATATATATATGTGTATCTCTGTGTGTGATTAGGAGAAGGATAAATATTAATAGGTTTTTCTTTTTGAGATATTATTATTGCATTATAGGTAGGATTTTGGGTTACCAGTAGATGTACTTTGGTGTTTGCAAATGATTAGCTGGGCTTAAGAATATTTTTGCAAAAACAACCTTTTGAGGTCCCATTATGCCCAATATTTTGAAAGTCAAATATTACATACTAAAAACCCTAAACAGGTCCTATCCTGCAAAATAACCCAAACTTGAGTCCCTTCTTTTAATACCTTAATTTAAAAGTAATCCAACGGCTAAAAAAAAACCCTAGATTAGTGGATGCCCGCTTCTCGAGACTCCATGCTCCAACGGTCATATGACCGTTAGAGCTCCTAAATCTTTTAAAACCCGATCCCTCCTTCAAAGCGAACGTCTCATTTCATTTCTCTCTGTCTCGCGTCCTCTGGCCGTCTGAAACTCAAGCCAAAAGTGGACCTGTCTTCCGCGAAGTGTCTGTACCTTCGGTTGATTGTTTTGTGAATTTGAAGCAATGGAGACTCCATCATCCATGAGAAGGGTCACAAGGTCTCAGACCAAGAACATATGCATTTCCAGTAAGTCGCATTTTCCTTTTCCCTCTATTGACGTTTTGAGAGTTTCTTGGATTTCTTAAGAAACTGAGGTGTTTCTTTTCTTATATTCTTCTTCTGATTTCAGAGGGAAAGAAGGATGAGGCCGAAATGGTTCTTCCGAGATCATCAAGAAAAGGAACGACCGATCGGTCTGCCCTGGTGGATATCACCAACGGTTCGCCAATTGTGGGTCTCGCCTTGGAGAACCTTGACACTCCTTCATCCGTTGACAAGAACTGCGCCCGACCAAAACAAACTCCAGGATCTGGAGAGGCTCTGCTTCGTGGGCAAGTTAAGACACTTCTGCAAAAGATTGAGGAAGGAACGGAGCTTATGAAGCAAAGGCCTTGTCCTTGTTTCCAAGGCCCAACGGACTCACCAGCTTTGGGACTTCTGGCCCCAACTCCGGCAAATACACCCCAAGCTGAGAATCTTTCCAATTCTGAAGAGTTCGATATCAAAGAAGACTCCATTATTACTGAGGTTAGATGTTTATCAACTTGGGAATCTTTTCTTGCTTTAATGCGACTCTGTTGTACTCTAAGCATGGGTAATTTGAATTTTTTTAGGTAAGTAATGACAATCTGAAGAAGGAAGGAGCCCTGGAATCTACGGAAAGTTCAATCACAAGGGCTCTGCTTTTTGAGTCGCCTGGAAAATCGGATGTTTCTGGGTCCTCTGTTTTCTCCTCCGAGATAACATATGAGATTAGTTCAAAGTCAATTGACGAAGACAACCCATCTGTTTGGTCTGTTCAATCCAATGCAAGTTCACACGAAGAGGAAGAAGAATATAGTGAAGTCTACAAACAAGAATATGAAGAAGAACAGGAACACTACGAGGGAGGAGAAATTGATGAACTGTGCGAAGGACTGAGCAGAATTTGCGTGGAGGGAAAGGGAATTCCGCCATTTGTGGGTCGACACACTCGGTTCGTTTACAACAGTGATGATGAGATTGAAGGAGAGGAGGTGGCTCCATCTGTTTCTCCAAGTGTTCTGCGCCTAAAGGGACTTCCAACCCCTGAGGGAAAACATCTGCGATTTAATGAAGAAGATGTCGAAGACCAGTAAGCGGTGATGGGTGTTTTGTTTTGTGTCGAGTAAAGTGTCTTTCCCTTGACACTATTTCCCTGAAATCACAGCATTTTTTTTATTTCTTTTGAGATTTATGGTAGACTGTATCTTGGCGAAGATTCATGAGATCTTTTGAATGTTCCAAAGTCCAATAAGATTTTCTACAAATTCTTTTGCTATTAGTGAGAAACTTTCTTCTCTCGCATTAATTTCGCCAAATTTCTGTACGCAATTTTCATTAATCTAATTGCAGGAATATGAATCTTTCTTCTGTTAGCATTTTTGGAATGTTAACACTCCCAATTTGAGCCTCTTATGTGAAAGATTCAGAGAATAGAGATCTGCAGAAACTGGCTTTAATTTCTACCGTAAGTAATTCGAAATAGATACATAGAACTAGCAAATAAACTTGATTAGAGAAATCATTATGACAATTTTTTGAAGTTCAGAGAATGGAAATCTGCAGAACTTTAATTTCTACCGTAGGTAATTCAAAACAAACACTAGAAAATAAGACTTGATTAGAGAAATCCAATGACAATTTTCGGAACTTCTCAGGCCACAAGGTTCCTTGCAAGAACTCCCTCGAAAGTAATTCCAGGACCAAAGGCCAATATCAGCCCCCACTCACAGTCCTCGTCCCTTTTCTTAGCATTCATCATCTCCTCGATCATGTAATCCAAGACGTAGACTATGGTGTTGCTACTGGCATTGCCGTAGTCCATCAATGCCCTCCTACTAGCATTCAACTTCTCCGGAAGCAGTTCCAGCTTCTTCTCCAACTTGTTCAAGATTGCTGGTCCTCCAGGATGCACAGCCCAGAACATCTTGTTGTACTCCTCGCTGTATCCAGCGTCTTTCATCAGTTTATGACAAAATGGCTGAATGTTGTCCTCGATGATCTGGGGAAGATCCCTCCCCAGCTTGAAGCTGATACCTTCTTCTGTCAGCCTCCCATCGATAGTCTTCTCTGTTTCAGGCAAGAAATGTTGAATTGCGGAGTGCAGTTCAAACAATGGAGTCTCCCCGGAGATGGGGTTGGTGCCAAGAATAATTGCTCCTGCCCCATCCCCAAAAAGTGCAGCGCCAACAAGATCGTAAGGTCGTTCTGGGCTTGGTGGCTTGAAACCAACTATTGTGGTCTCAGATGTGGCTAACAGAACGCGACTGCCGGGGTTGTTCTCTGCTATATCTTTGGCAACACGGAGAGCTGCTACGCCTCCAGAGCAGCCCATGAAGTAGAGCAGTACCCTTTGAGTTTCAGGATGGAGGCCGAGGCCTTTGGCGAGGTAGAGGTCACCACCTGGGAATCTAGCTTCACTGGAAGATACATAAACCAAGTGGGTTATGTCAGAAATGGGTCTGCCCCACTTTTTGATACATGCCTGTGAGGCTTCTACCGCCATTTCAGTTACAGCTTGGTTTGATATCTCCAGCCGCTGCTGGATTGTGGGTTGCCCTTCGGTAGCCAGCTCTGGGTACTTCTTTAGGATCTCCTCTGACATGACCACATATCTTGTCTTTACAGTCGTGGTCTTGCCTGATGATCCAGGTGAGAAAAAAAAAAAAAAAATCTGTCAGTAAATCATTCTGAACAGAAATTTCAGAGCAGATAAATCGTAACTAAAAGCAGTAGTGGGATTAATGTGAGACAGAGATACAGACAGAGTCGGGTGAGCTTCTGCTTGAGGTCAGGGTCGTCGCACTTGGTGCTCTTGAAGTAGCCATCGACAAGGAGCTCCTGCATGACAAGCTGGTGGGGGAACGCCTTGCCCAGGGCCATGATTGTTGCTTTACCGGGCGTGGCCTTCTTGGAGGAGCTAATCAGGTCCTGTGGCTTCACCATTTTTCTTAGACTTGCTGGAGCAGAGGAGAGAAGCGTGTGTGTGTGGCTCAGACTGCTGAATCAAGTTGCTGTTAAATACTGTAGCCTCAAGGAGAAGAAACTGAGCGCTCAAAGTTGGTCCAGGCATAGGAGTGAAATAGGTGAATAGTTATTATATTTGGATCAGAACCACTTTGATCAGTTTAGTTGACAGGTGCAGCACGGATGACTAGAGAGAAATTTTATGGTGAGGGATGGGATTCCCCAAGAACTGCTGAGACTGCAAGCACTTACTGATTGGAGGAATAACTCCAGCAACCCCATGGAAAGCCCCATTCCTCCAATCAAATATGCTCTTTAGAGTTCGTTGAAAATTTGGTTGCTTGTCATGGCCATGTTAGAATGCTCTTAGGAAAGAAAAGCAAACTGGTTGATGAGAACACTCAGGTCTCACCTGTAAAGCATGAGAGACCCAAAAAACTAAAAGGATTTTATGGTGAAATTTGGTTATACTTACCGTTCTAGGGTAGGTTGAAAATCAGGGTTACTCCAATTTTCAAACTTTAGAGGGTTCTACTAGTGTAAACTTAACATGGGTTATGGACCACACTCATGAAACCAATTAAGAAAAGGATTGAAATGTTACCATGGATTTTTATTTCTTTATCATATACAATTATACTGATTGGGCATTAAAATAGGTTCATAGAGAAAATATATAATTTATGAAAGAGTGGGTTATTTATTTTTTGTTTTTTTAATCAAATCTAAAGTTGTGATAAAGGGATGATGTCATGACCCTTCATTTTGCTTCAAATTTTTTGAGAGTTGTTGTAGGGGTACAAGCAATATGTCTTTGGTATCATTTAATGTCTCAAATTTTGGAAGTGTTGATATGATACATTATATTGAAAGTATTATATTTAATATCTTACATACCATTTTAACTTAAAATAGGTTGATAATGCTCAATGCATGGTATTTACTATCCAATACACTAGAGAATTTAAGAGCTCCAATATAAAAGGTGACAGTGTGACGTGCCCCCAGCCCCTGGAGAGAAAGTTAGTGCTCTAAATATTCTATATTTTTTTCTTGATGAACTCATCTTTGGTCGTCTTCCCTAGAAAATGCAAATTATATAACAAATTTCTCTTTACACTAACATGCTTTAAAAGACTTATCACTGTTGGAATGGGCCTGTCTTTAATATGCAAGTTGCGCCTTCGCTAATAGGTCGATCTTTTGGCGCAATGGTTAGTAACATGGTATCAGAGCAGGTTGGTCTCAAGTCCCGCTCTCCCCGTTTGTTCCGTCCCCGCATAGGTGGGACTTTGTCTTTGCCCGTCCCCGTATAGGTAGGATTGTGCATTTGCATTTGTACACGGGTGTTCCCCATGCGGGGGAGTGTTGAAATGGGTCTGTCTTTAATATGCAAGTTGCGCCTTTGCTAATAAGTCGATCTTTTGGCTCAATGGTTAGTAGCAATCACAAGGTAAAAGAGTTAGTGTTCTAAACAAGGTTACTTGATTATCCATTTCATTGTTTTACCCATTTATTTTAAAACTATATTAAACAATTTTTTTGCCAATTTAAAGATTTAATATCTTCTTACTCACAAATCATTTATTAAATGGAATGAATGTTTGTAATTTCATTATTTTGCCCATTTATTTTAAAACTATATGAAACATAATTTTTTGCCAATGTAAAGATTTAATATCTTCTTACTCACAAATCATTTATTAAATGGAATGAATGTTTGTAATTTGATACAAACAACATGAGTATGACCTAGATTTATCTAAGTTAGGTGCACCAGTTTTTAGTTTAACAGTCTATAGAATTTAGGATTCCATAGTGGAAAACTTTGATCTAGGTAGTGGAGAAAGAGAGGAGGAAGAAGGAGAAGAGAGGAATAAGAAACGGACAACTAGTTGAGAAAGAGAGAGAGAACTCGTGGGAAACAAAAGAATAGGTTAGAGGTGAGAGTGAGAAAGGGAGAGGCTTGATGTTCTACCCTATGCTTTAAGGCTCTTATTTATAGTTGTGGGATGATGTTTACAATGACTATAATGTCTTTAGGACTACATGCTTTAAGAAAGAAAAGACATAAGTGGACATACATCAACTAACATAATTACACCCTTATGTCATCTTTATAGAAGTCATCCTTATTTACCACTTTCCTACCCCTACACATGGGTGAGATCCTCCTTATTTACCAACCATGCCACCCCTTCATGTGGGTACCTTCTATGTCCCCAGTTTGGTGCTCATAATGGAAAAAACTTTCAAGCTAACTGATTTTGTGAGTATATCCGCAAGTTGGTTGTGAGATGAAACAAGTTTGAGACTTATAATGTATACTTGTAGCTTAACTCTGACAAAGTAACAATTAATTTCAATATGCTTAGTTCTCTCATGAAAAACTAGGTTGGAAGCAATGTGTATTGCAACTTGATTACCATAGTGAAGTTCCATCATGCCACATTTGTTAAATCCCATTTCTATTGGGAGGGATTTGATCCATAGAAGTTCGTTTACCGCATGTGCCACAATTCGATATTCTACCTCAACACTAAATCTTGCCACTACATTTTTTTTTACTTTTCCATTTCACAAGGTTGCCTCCAACTAGGGTACAATATCTTGAGGTGGATTTTCTATCATCCGGAGATTCAGCCCAATCTGCATTTGCTATGCTTTCAAGGTTGAGATGACCGTGGCACTATTATAAAAGCCCTTATCATGCAGCCTTGTTCAAGTATTTGAGGATTCTCTCTCGTGCAAGCCAATGAGAGATCTGAAGTTTGTGCATGTATTGGCTAACAACACTAACTGCAAATGAGATATTTGGTCTAGTCATTGTAAGATAAATCCGTTTTCTGACCAGCCTTTGGTACTTACCCATATCAACATCCTCACCAGAGCTTGCACTTAATTTTACACTTACATCCATCAGGGTGCCCATAGGATGACATCTCAACATTCCTATGTCTTTTAGCTAAGTAGATTACATACTTTCTTTGTGATAGGATAATGTCATGTTTGGACTAAAGGACTTCAATACTCAAGAAATACTTAAAGAGTCCCAAGTCCTTTCTCTTGAATTCATTGTATATCTTGTGTTTAATTTGACTTATATTGTCAGTATCACTTCCTGTTAGAATAATGTCATCCACGTATACAACAAGTAGCACCATACCCTTCGTAGTGTATTTGAAAAATACCAAATGGTCCACAAAACACATGGTGAATCCAAATCGAAGAATGATTTGACTGAAGTTGTCGAACCAAGCTCATTAAGATTGTTTTAACCCATATAAAGATATTTGTAAATGGCATCCCAACTCCCCCTCAATAACATAGTTAGGTGGTTGCTTCATATAAGTCTCCTCCTTAATATCCCCATTGAGAAAGGCATATTCACATCGAGCTGAAACACATAATAACGAGAGTTAGAAGTAAGAGATAATAAAAGGAGTACCAAGTTGAGCTTGGCGACAGGGAAGAAGGTTTCCTCATAGTCAACACCATAACACTAAGTGTAACCTTTTTCTATGAGGCAAACTTTAAGGCGGGCCATGGAACCATCCAGATTATGCTTAACAGTGAAGACCCACTTACATCCCGTTGATTGTTTCTCGGGTGTGAGGGGAACAACTTTTCAAGTCCAATTTTCATATAGGGCGACCATTTCTTCATCCATCGTTGTTTTCCATCTTGGATGTTGAAGGGCCTTCTAATAAGACTACAAAACAAAAGTAGATGATATGGAGGCAAGGAAGTGATGACAAAAAAATGGAGATGGGGTGAGAGGTAGATGGTCTTGTGCTAGACCTCGTCTCCTTCTGAAGACCAATTGGTTGAGTATCAAAGGGAGGACAAAAAATAAGAGGAGAAGAAGGAGAACTTACCTCTGAAGGACCTGGAGACTCCACATGTGTAGTATTAGCCAATGCTTTAGGGGGTTTTAAAAAATAAAAATATGGAATGGTGAAACAATATTTCACATCAACCAAATTTTAAAAAATATTTAAATTATAGTAGTTATAAAATTTATTATAAAATAAGACACTCGTAATCCTATATATGGAAGATATCCACCTAAGGAACTTAAAATAATGGATCAAATCCAGAATTATAGAAATTGACCTGATAAGCCATGTGATGGACTTGGTGGAACTCATGTCAATTAGATTTGTTAGTTAACTTTCAATAATGTCATCTAACAATAATTTTTAGAAATTTTTAAAAGGGAGCAGAGATTTGTCCCTCTTCTTAGTGTCTATCTGAATGACGGGAGTGGGTTCCTTCATCATCCTCAAGTCCAAGGAAAATAGAGAGAGGTTGTTGCTCCTCCTCTATTTCTTTCCTATTGTTGATGTGAGAGGAGTCTTTTCCCTTCTTGTGTTAGCCCAAGTGGATTCTCAAGAGGGGTGTGAATTGAGAATTTCAAATTAAAAGTTATGTAAGATGTGAAAATAAAGTTTCATGCAAATTTACAAATTCAATGAAAATAAGCATTTGCTCACCACAACACAAAGATAATTTTTGTTATCGATGCTCCCCTATTGGTATTCATTGCCCAAGAACCCTGACTTGGGAAATTCCACTATTTTAAAGCTCTAATAGCTAGAATTTAAAAAAAGAGATTCCAACTCTCTTTAAGTCATGTATAACTCAATCACAATCTCCCCAAGAGATTGGTGCTAGATTTTAGCTCTTGCTGGCCCTTTCTATCTAGATTGAATATGTTCTAGATGAAATTTTCACAAACATGAAAACAAAAAAAAGGAAAAGTTACACCCTTTACTTGGAGAGTTCCTTCTCCTTGAGAGATCCAAGTTTCTACTTCTTTAACAACACGATATGGAGTGAGGGAGCTTTTCTAGAATGTAATGGAAGGAAAAGAATGGAAAAAGTAAAGGATTTTGTAAGGTTGAGGCTCTCTCTTTCACTCTAGAGCTCTTTTGAGAAGTTTTGCAAGATTGAGAGTAAAAGCTCAAAATATTTGCCAATAAATGTTCATTAATTTCTCTATGTGTGATTTGGTGGGGTATTTATAACTTCCCAAAGCCAAACTAGTCATTTTTTCCATTTGCAAAAATCAATATATTGATTGATCGGTTACTATAAAATGATTGATCAATCAATCGATCATAACAATTGTTTTTGTGTTAGAATATGATTTATTGATCGATAGAATGATCAATCAATATATTATAGTTGGTCCTCAAAATTAAGTTGATCGATCATTGCAAGACGATGATCGATCAATCGGAATTCTCTCAGGCTATGTAAAGTAAATGATTTATGTCCCTAACTGGCAAGATTATGTATGATCGGTCAATCGTGAGGGATGATCAATCATGTGGGATGATCAATCATGCTTTATAGCATGATATGGCCATGTTCTAGATGATTGATCAATCGACTATGGTTGATCGATCATGTTTCATATTTTTTGTCTGCAAACTCCTTGATGATCGATCATGCTTCAAATTTTTTGTCTGCAAACTCCTTGATGATCGATCATGCTTCATATTTTTTGTCTGCAAACTCCTTGATGATCGATCATTAGCGGAGGTTGATCAATCTTTCCATGTACTTTAAAAGCATGGGAATGATTTTATGTAAGTGCTCTAACATGTTACAAGGGATATTTATGATGTTCCTAAACATGTTTACATGCAATGTATGACTTAAAGCTGCATACTCACCATTGTACTCAAAGAATGGAGTTCAAGAATTCTCTCTTACATTTGTAACTGAGTTTTAACACATGACTCACATTTGAACTTTAGTCTTCTCGTTGTCTTCTTCCTTGTGTGTGCTTCTTCAAGAGACGTCCTCCCATGATGTTTGAGGTATTGAGTAGGTTTGATCATTTTGGAGCTTTAGACCTTGAGATGCATTGACTCTTGAAGGTAAAGTATCTGAAATACTTGGTTTGCAAATTGTCAGATCTATTAAGTTTTGGGGCCTTAATTTGAGAGAGCTAGTCCTAGAATTGATCTCAATCAATTTGATATTGATAAACAAAAATTAAAATAATTACATAGAAAAATTCTTCACATTGTTTTATAGTTTGTATTGCTTTAATCTCCCAACTCTTATCAACCCTAAATTTAGCAGGATAGTGCCTACATAAGAAATAAATTTAGTCATGTTAAACAAAGTGAATACTTCTTATGCATGTAACATGCTTTGATGAATATAGAAGATAAAGCTCATCTTTACCTAATTATTGCTCCTCTACCCAACTTGAACAACTCAGTTTTTGTATTATTGTCTTGTGACTTAAGATCAACTCCAAACAAATGAAAGAGGAGAAGGTTATGGGTCATCCTTATGCTTGGTCTTCTCCCTTGATTCAAAGTCTTGGTGGAGTTGTTTGAAGGTCAAATTAATGGTATAAACTACTTGATAATATAAGACTAACCTATGATTAATAAAAATTAAAAAAAATAACTTTGAAAAGTCTCATAGAAAACCCCTTAAGAAACAACATTTTACCCATCATTTAGACATGGGTTTAGAAATTGTAAAACAAAAAGAAAAATAGAGAGAATAAAATTAGTCATAGCCAATCGTGTAGTTTATCTAAAATGGTGTAGGTGATGCTGGTTCAATTATGTAAGGGAGTATCTTCAATTAGGTTGAGGAGATAAGATCTCAATGATTGTATTTATACTTTCCATTATAAATTATATAAATAACACTCTTAATCAATGTAAAGATGTAGTTCAGTTCAACATCTCATATATCAGATATAGGGTCCACAGAGTGGTTGTCATCGAACCATGCGACTAAAGATAGGGTCTCAAACAATAAAATCATTTGGCTTTCACGGTACCGTCTCATAACTAAATCTTATTCGTCTTCCCTTTTGGTGTAGGAGATAAATCTCCGTGATTATATTTATTTTTATTTTAAATTATATAAATACCACTCTTAATCGATGCAAAAATGTGGCTTAGGGTTTAACATTTGATATATTTAAATCAGGACAAAATTTGCCATGGGTCTTACATATGGAATCTTATTCATTAAAATAAATACTTTTACTTAATTTTAACTCCATTCCATTTTCCTCTTTATTTAATCCCCTTCATTCCACTACATTCCTCCAAATCCCTTCCCATGGGCCCCACTTCAGATAACAGTACACTCGCGTCATCCCCTTCCCCTTCCGACCACCGAAACCGTTCCCGCTACCGGTACCGGGAACCCCGGGGGCGAACCCGACACACGACCGAATCATCCGATCCTCCGTTTTGTCGCTACGCGACATATCGTCTTAGCCCGCCTTAAAATGCCCCACCCCTATCCTGCTGGATGACCAAAATACCCCTAATTAATCTGTCACGCAGCAAACATGACCCCTGCCATGCCGAGGTACAGAGAGAGAATCAAAATCATCACGAAACGCACAAACTAACCGCCGATCCTCCCCCCATCCCCCCCAAACTCATCGCCGATCTTTTCCACCAAGAAGCGCTTCTCATGTGATTCTCATAATAAGGAATGTGAGAATAGTGGGAGCTGCCCTTTTGTGCGATCTTTCAGTGCCTTCGAGAGGACTGTCAAATACAAATACTTTATTTGTTCCTTTCCTGCGAAGAACTCAAAAATTCTTTTTAAAAAGGTACAAAAGCCATCAGAAAAAGGGGTCGTCGAGGATCAATATTATTTCTACGTCCATGCCAAACGTGTCAGGATTACGATCCTTGTGCGTGTTCGATTCGATGCTGTCCGTTGGATTGAGTCATCGAGTTTCCGTTATCGGGTCTGTAACTGTCGAGACGGACGGACGGTACTCGGCTTTCAGAAGTGAAAACAGATCTTAACCGTTGAAAGGGACGGGAACACAGTGTATGAGTTGGATGACACGTAGGAAGAATTTGTGGGTGATGTGGCGGCGTGGGGCATGACGTTAAAGGGAGGGCCTTTTTGGTGAGGAAATGCGGAGACAGAGAGAGAGAAGAAGACAGAGAAGCGTCTTGTGATGCATTTAAGCGCGGTTTTGAAGGGCGGAACCTTCAATATTTCCGTCTCTTGGAGTGATTTGGTCGAAAAGTTGGGGCCAGAGAGCTTCGAGATCGCATCTGGAGCTTCGTCTCTTCATGAGTATTGGGTTCAAGGTGGTTCTTCTCTTCTTGGTTGCGGAATTTTCAGATGCTCTGTGTCTCAAGATAGTGGAGAATTTTACGGATTTTCAGTGGGTTTTTTAATCTAAATGTGGGTTCATATTGGATTGCTTGATTGTTTCGCTGAAGGGGTGTGGATTGTTCTTGGTTTCGACGCAGATTCCTGAGGATTGGAAGATGTCTGTTTTGGTTTTTCTTCCTGGTTGTGAAATTTGATGAGTTTCTTTTTTAGTCTCGTGGAGGTGGAAGACGGTGTGCGTGGATTTTGTATCGGCGGGTTCAGTGGGATTTTTTCTGTCGCTGAGATCTATCTTGTTTTTATGGATTTCTATTTTTATTTTTATTTTTTTGTTCATGGGATTAAGCTTTTTCTTTTTCCTTTTCTCTGTTCTTCTTCCCGTGAGCTTTTCGCTTATCTATCTCTACTTTTATTTGGTGAAGAACCTGATTCCTCTGGGAAGTCCCGTCGAGGTTACCTTTTTTTTTTTTTTACCTTCTCTTTGGTGACTTTTTCTTATCTTTTCCAAGCTCAGAGTTTGGGGTCCCTGAAAAACAATATCCTTAACTGTATCCTTCGGGAGTTCGCACTGGGCAAAAATCGATACCAGAGATGTTGCTGGCGATGAAAATGGAGTTTCTTTTCTTTCTTCTGGTACCGAATCCCCCCCAATTTTCGCTTTTCTTTCCGCCTCTTTTATCAGCTAAACCTCCGGAAAAACCTCACATGCGATTCTCGCATTTACTCTCCCTTTCATTTCTCTTTATGCCTCTTTCTCGCATTTTCAGTGCTTTCAGTTAATCAAGGTGTAGGTGCAGTATCCCTTCAATTTTCTCACAGAGCTCTTAAGTCTGCTTGCAGCTGTTGGAAAGAAATAGGTTTTCTGAGGCGATATTCCCGGTTTTTAGTATTCCGAGGCGCGAGATCTTTTCACCCTTTACAACAGTCTGGTATTTTGTTTTTTGGCCTTTTCCTCTTTTTCTTCTGGAGGCCCGATGGAACAGTTTTTCCTCTTATCTGGACTATGGACTGCTTTGTTCAGTTCTTCCTCTGTTTGCTATCTTTCAAGGCCAATAGATCTCCTACGCGCTGTTCCGGATGCTATTTTCCCTGTTTCATCATCTGCAATGCGCTCAATGCTCTAGTTTGCTTTTTCTTGAGGTATCTGGATGGATTGAACTTTCTTTTCTGGTATCCCGTACTTGATCTTTGTTCTATCCTGACAAACTCGTTTTCCTAATATGCGTTTCGGCAAAAGCCGTTTTGGTGAATTTCACAGTTGGGTGGTGCTATTTCGTCATCCATTTCTGTAACATTTTCAATGCTCGTCCTCCCGAGGAGCCAGGATCGGTTACTTCTCGCCTACTCTTCCGGTCGTCATTCTTTATTATATGTTTTATTTTATTTTTTGGGAGGAGTTCCCTTTCTCTGCACAAATATTGTTGTTCAACACCCCCTTTCGCATCCTCACTTTCCTTGGCTTCATACTCTTCCCGTCTCTCTGTGTCGTGATTCTTTTCGCAGCACGGGAGGTCTTTTCTACTCTCCCCTTTTTGTCAGTTGTCAAGGTGAACTCTTTTTTTTTCTTCTGAATTTTCGGTTAATATTCGCATTGAATCTGCTTCGCCAAGCATTTTCTATTTCGATTTTGATCGCTTTCCTCAGGCACAGGTATTCTCCTCGATTTCTTTTATTCTTATTGGCTTTCTCTTTTGTTTACTGAATCAGGTCAGTAGATCATTTCTGTGAATCGATATCGATCGACTTCCGCCATTGGCGGTGTTCTCCATTGATGCGCGTTTTGTCAAAAATGGAAAAAGCTCGAGAGATTAGACGTAACGGGACCCGCTTTCCGCCTGGCAAGCGACTGCCGAAGGCCTCGTCTGGACACAAGCTCATGTCTGGTGCGCTGTTTGAATTTACCATATTACCCATGTTCATTTCCATTCAATTCACCGCAGAAACAAACAAATCGGTCGATTTGTCTGCGTCTGTTCAATTCTTCTGCCTGGGCTGGTTTGTGATGAGAGGGGAGGATAGTGTTCGCCTCGTTATCGTTTATCGATTAATCACTTGTTTTTTTCTCGCTTCTTTTGTGCAGCATTGAATGGCGGAGACGTGGATTTTTGCGAGAGACCGAAGAGAGAGAAGATCAGGGCTTCAAGCCTTCTGGGCAGAGCGACCTCCAGCAACGAAGATAACGGGATGGGTGGCGGCTCCGAAGGAGAAGAAGAGCTCCGTCCCCCACCTTCTAGCCGAAGAATTAAGTTCAACGGCAAAGTGGGTGATCCTGATTCCTTCCTCAACAGATTTTCTTTCCTTTTTCCTTTTCGGGGTCTCATTTTTTGGTTTTCCCTGGATTTCAGGCATTCGACGAATGCAATGCTGTCGATCCCGCTTCTGTTCCCCGGAAACTCCGTTCAGGTATAAAAAAGAAGAAACTGCATTTCCTAGCTTCTGTACTTGGAGGATTTCCATGCAACTTTCTGTGGTTTTTGCTCTAAAGCCAAAGAACTGAGAGAAGTATTGGCTGTTTTAGTATCTCAAGTTTGGAAGCGTTTTTGTTATTTCTTTTTTGCAGCTATGAGTAAGCGAAATCGTGAGTCCGTCTCCCCACCTTTGCCAGATGCAAAGAAGCATCACACATCCAACGGAGCTGACTGGTCTGTCATTAATGGTGCCAGAAAATCCAAACAAATCCTTGTGAGTTCGTAAAAAGTTATTGAATTGCTGTTCCTTCCTCCTTTTCCAGTTCATTTAATCAGTTTTCCTTTATGCAGAAGACAGGAAGCATGGATAAGTCTCCCAAACGAGTTCCCTCATCCTCAATTACTAAGGATGAGGAAGAAGTGGTTGAGGCTTTGTACGCTTTGGCCTGTATATCCGCTTGTGACAAACCAAGTAAAAGCAAAGGAGATCGTAAATCAACTATGGCCAAGCCGGCACCTCTTCCGGTTATTAGTGCAAGCTCGCTACCTCCACAAGAAGGTTCCTTAAATTTTCGTGTTGCTTCAAAAGAGGAAATTGAGGAAATTGAGAAACTTCCAGACTTAACTGGTGTAACAGTTGCAAGTAATCTTGCCTCTAGCAGAGACGAATCGCTTGATAATACAGTAAAGGTTGAATCAGAGACAGAACCCACTCCCACTCCCACTGCCACTGCCACTGCCTCTCTGGTAGAACAGCCCAATGCCTTGGAGCCTGAAAAACTAAATCTTGGTAGGAGTCATGGTGCACAGAATGATGTCGAGACAATTTCTCTGTTGCCTAAGAATGAATGCAAAGAAAATCCAAAAGTGAATGAATGTGTCAACTTCTTGAATCCTATGGGTGTTTCATCCAATTCATGTTCAGGAAACAGGTGAGTACTTGTTTGGTTTTTATCTTTTTGCTTTCATTGGCTTCTTTCTGTTTTTTGGCTCCTCCAGTGCAAGACTAAGCTGGGTAATCAGCTTAGAATAAGTTTTCTGATCAAGTAACATTTTTTTTTTTTTCAGATTGTGCAATCCACTGCCAGCTGAAGACCCTGCAATTAATAAAACCAGTAATAATGGGACATGGGCGGTAAAGCCTTTTGCCAAATTTCTGACAATCATTCTTGAACTTTTTTTTTTTCTCCTTTCAGTTGAGTAATGATGTAAGTAGTGTCTTACCTTGTGGCCTTTGGGGTTATTTTAGGCTATCTCTGCTTCAACAAATCAGTCAGAAGCTAAACCAGCAAAGAATTCAGCATTATGGCCAGATTCTGCAAATTATGCAAGCAGAGCTGTTTCATCTGGAAATGATGTTTTGATGGCAAAGGTCAGTTATTATGTATGCTTGCAAAAACTATTTACTTCCGTTTTTTTTTCTTCATATTTTTTTAAACACTGTTACTGGGTTTGCAGCTTCCCCAAGCCCTTGCTGATAAAAGACCGTCGTGGAAACGATGTGCAACTCATGTGTACATAAGCAGACTCATCCATGGCTATCAAGGGTCAGAGAAAAAGAACAAGTGGGCACTTCCACTTTCAACCAACGAATCAAAGCCAAATGATGGAGCAAAGCAAGTTGTTTCTGCATCTATAACTGAGTTGCCTAGCCTGAAAACCGGAACCTACGACATTGTTTCATCAGGCACAGATGTTTTGGCTGTAGAGAAGAATCTGCAAGACGGCAGAGTTCGTCAAGATAACAGGCTCCTTCAGGATCAGCAAGCATCTGCCACCTCAAGTAGCTATGGACTGCATAAGCAAGTAAATCATACTTCTCTGTGTGCAACAAGTGATATAGATGAACTTACCTGTCATCACGGACTACAAGCTTGTTAAAGAACACTGCTTGTCATCTCGTGCATTACTCACTAAAATCGTTTTTTGGTTTTCTTGACAGAGGTGTGATTTTCTGTCCTTGTTGCCTGGTTCTGGTTCTGGGTTGGAGCCCTCTGCAGCAAGTCAAGTTTCTTACTTACAGTCACTTATTCAACATCAACCTCATCATCCAGCTATGCCTTCCTCTCTCCCCCATACTCGTTATTCTTCACCTTATTCTGACCAGATAGCTGCAGCCGCAGCCAAAGCTCAGCAGGTAACTAACTCCCTGGGTCTTTTATTGATACTGGCTGCAGAAGTAGGTGTTTCTTTCATACCTGATGTTTCTTGTATGTTCAATTAATCATTCAAATGACTGATTGTTGATGATTATTTATGAATGGTGTTGCAGCTACCACAACATCTCCCCAACAATCCCTACAGCCCACATCTTGTTCGGTCAAGCACGGTCAGCAAGCAGCAGCAGCAGCAACAACAGCAGAACCAGTTGTGGGCAGCTCAATTGGCACAATACAGATCGTCCAACATTGCTTCCCCTGATCTCTCAAGATGGCCAAATGGGAGACAGGAGTCTTCCCCAGTAATTCCTCCGACCACCACATCGTCATCAATGATGGATGCTCTCGGAGGTATCAAGTACCTAACCACCAACCAGCAGCAGTTCTTTGCAAACATGCCCCCATCAAGAGCGGCCAGGCCGCTTCACACCGGTAGCTATGAGGATGGTGGTGTTGGGTTCCGGTCAGATGTTCCACCCCATTTGCAGTTACTCTGCAATGCCCAACACATTTAAAGCGGATGCATGGATGGACGGACTAACTTGGCGTAAATTGTTTTATTCTTTTGCAAGAAGGCACGGTTCAAAGAGGAATGGAGATTGGATCCGCTTTGGGTCTACCATGGACGAATGGGATAGCAATCCGAGAACAGGCGGCTCAGAGGATGTTCTGCTCCAAGGAGAAGACATAGGAGAGCTGAAAGCTCTAAAATACATGTATGCTTGCCCATTGGAAGAGAAGCAAAAGGATGATGCACTTTCGGCCTTCACCAGTTTTAGTGTATATGAATTATGACAAACAAACGATAAAAGATAGAAAAACTTCTCTGTCGATGATGATGATGATGATGATGATGGTTTTGAAGAGTGCAATTTCTTAGCAAAAAGTCTAAACATTTATGAAGGGCCTTGAATTGTATTCAAGGACGAGACATTGTTGACATGTTACTGTCAGAATACATGGCACTTCAGGTTAAGTCAGATCATTAGCATGCAAAAAGTTACTGCAGAAACTCTAGTCTTAATGCTGGCATGTGCAGACTAACCGATCTCACAGTTTCACTACGGCAGAAATCAGATCATTAATAGGCCAAAAGCTACTGCAGAAACTCTAGTTTTAATGCTGGCATGTGCAAATTAACAACTTCCACAATCAATAATGGAGTATATGATAGCCACCCATTTGTAAAGTGGTTGTTAGATTTTTCTCACTCTGTTAATATATATATCATTTTAAAAAACAAAAGGACAAAAAAGGTGACAAAATGAAGTGTCCATCAGCTAAATTTTATGTAATTATATGAAATGAAGTTAGTTGTAATTATAGCTTCTTTTTGTTTTCAATATTTTATAAGGGATGAGAAGAGATCCAGGAAGTTATTTTGAATGCCATGTTCATACTGACCTCAAAAGTTTGTGTTGAGTTTGAAAATGCATTACAAAATATTGCAAACTTGACTCCCCTTCCCACTTGTTTAATGAAATGATCATCAACAAATAAACTAAACGTGTTATCAAAAAGAAAAAAATTGAAGAGAAAGCAAAACTCAGAGGCAACAGGTTTATTCAATGATGAAAAGAAACATAAAAAACTCACAAACATATCCCCATTTGCAAGTTCTTGTTAAGTTGTGGAACCTAATTAACACCTTATGCTGTGTCGTGGATTGACCTTCACAGTAAGGTCGTCATGGGGTTGGAAGGGGAGCGGAGAGCCCCCGAAAGGTCCACGATATATTGATTGTTGTTTCATGAACAATAACTTGGGGATTTCACACTTATAATTCGATTGCCTTAATTTTCCATGTATATTTAGGGGCATCGTTGTTAAGGTTTTTATCATTCAGAGAAGGATCATCAGTTGCGGCCGAGAGAGGTTAGAGAAAAAAACTTGTAAGTGTGTGTTATTTCTTTTATAAACTATTTCGTCTTCATAGTGAATTATTGCAACGGCGGAAGTCAGAACCTAGTCTCACCTTGAAACGAACTTGTATAAATCTTATTGTATTTTCGTGTTTACTTTTTTCTCCTTTTGCGATTATTAATGCTCTCGCTAGTGTTGAACTAGGGCGTCTAATTCCTTTCCAGTTCCTACCTGAAAAATTATTCAAGAAAAAATGGTGTACTATTTTTACAACTTCAGAGGGAAAACAATAATGGGAAATCTACAAACAAGATTTATGCAGCATTGAAGCCAGTAAACTATAAAGTTACTAGAAAGTGAAGATAAGTAGTGTCTTGAATCAGATTTCCAATTAAACATAAAGTACTAGCTTGTTGTTTGGTGAAGTAACGGTTGTGAGGCACTCACTATTGGATTAGGGAGAAAAAAATAAACTATGTACATGTGTTTAAATGATAAACAATAGTTAAAGCAACAAATGCGACTCACATCCAACTGTTCAAGTAACTTGGCAACATTCTTTGATGGATCCAGAGTTCTCAATGTGATAAGCACAAAGGAGTTGAGCAACAAATCCTCTGTCAAACCTAATGTACTCCTACTAAATTAATGTTGATTTAGTCCTACATCTTTTAGTTCATGCGAAGTGAACTCAAAGCTCACAAATAAAACTACCCAGTGCAAATTGAGAAAACGTAAAATTAAAGAAGACAACAACAGACCTTTGGGTTCTGTCTTGCACTGGTTTAATTAAAGCTAGGTTGATTGAATTCCTCCCAGCAAAACAAAAAAAAAAGGCCTTCTCTTCTTGTCCGTGATTGAATTCCTCTAGTGCCATTGCAACACTCCTGTGAAATTCTGCTTCATTAATCTGATGGAAACCAAAGGATGAGATTGCATACCTGTTGCTGTAAGGTGGTTTGCCTGCTAAACTTCGAGGGTGTAGCCTCCTCCCAAAGCTGTCTTCTCTGTGTCCTCCCCTCTGGCCATCCCTCTCTTTTATTCCCTTTGCCTGTGCAGCCTTCAACTTACTGTCCTTGGGAGGGGCCCACTTCAGTGCGTCTGAAGGTCCCTTCCAAACCCCCCTTTACTGCTGTAATTCCCTTTTTGCCCTTTCTGCTGTATACTCGGGTTATCATTGGCCTAACGTTATGCCCCCCTTTGAGAGCCACCTTATCCTCAAGGTGAAAGGAAGGGAAATGGGAATGGGTAACAATATATGGTTCCCAGGTTGCTTCAAAGTTTGGCAGGTCTTGCCATTGGACCAATACCTCAAGAGGTCACCCCGGAAGTTGGTGAGTATTAAGGACATTGGCTGGCAGGACAAAGAGAGTGAGGTCATCGGTGAGGATGGTGGGGCAGTCGTAGTTTTCTTCAGCTGGCTGACATGGAAAACCGGATGGATTTTGGTGTAAGGCAGTAGATCTCACTCTAAGCGACTGCACCAATCCTTTCCAGCACTTGGTAGGGTCCATAAAAACGTGGAGCAAGCTTTTCATTAAGTTTGCTAGCCAGGAACTTGAGGCGATAGGTTGGAGCTTGAGGTTGACAAATTCCCTTTGGCAAAGACCCACAAATTAGAGTGGTTCAGAGTCCCTGCACTTACAATGGAGTGCAAAATTTTAAAAAATCAGTAAAAGGGAGATCAGAATAATATGAAAAATATGTGTTGAATTTTTGGAAAAGAAAAAAACTTTCATCTTTTGTGCTCCCCCTTTCTTGAATATTTTGGTCACATAAAAATTAACATAACATGTGGAACAAAATACCTCTTTCTTGTACTTCTCTCTCTCAAACTGGGGATAAAAAGGACAAGGAGACCCAGCTTGGACAAAACACAATATGGGAGAAGAAAATCACTCCTAGCCGTACAACAAAGCTCCATACACCAATCAAAATAGTCATAGTCTGAATCACACTCCGCTCAATTTTAAAGGCGGTAAACTAGCCCAACTTTAGGGTTTAAAAAAGTGATTACTCACTTTTTAAGGGTAGCTCAAACACAAATCACCTCTTGGGTGAAGAATAAAAAACTTTACTCAAGCTGGATGTTGGGCACACTCCTATACTTTTTAGGTAGTGGGTCCAGGCATTGCTCTAAAGTGATAAAAACACAAGATGATAAACTGAAAAAATACTCTAGGAAAACAACTTTAACCGAAAGGAGGCGACTATGCAACACTCATACTTCCAAAGTGACCTTCTTTTTTTTTTGGGGAAAACTAGGGGAGACTATAATGGTAGAACTTAATAAACTTGACCAAATATAACTTTTTTGGGATGAGCACAATTTTTCAGAGTTAACTATGCAGAAGATATACAACCAAGTAACAATAACACAAAACTTGAAAACAGCATCGATGCAAGATATTGCATATCTTGAATGAGCACATCATGGAGTGATTAAGTTAGACCAAAACTCTCTGATTAGAAGACAAATTTGGCTAAAAAATTCGGATTTTAGGAGAAAAAGGAAAATCAAATCACTTCAATGCCTGGAGAGTCAATAAGAGAAAAAATAAGGCGATTCCAAGACAATTATAAATTGGGGCTTGGGCAGCAGCAAACCACCTTGGTGACTGCTGCCCCACTGGGATGAAATTTTGGACCTTGCCAATGATCTTCACATCACTTCGAATCATGTTCCAAGATCGGTAAAGGCTGAAATAGATAAAAAGGCTAAAGAAGGTGTTACGATTAATACAGAGGAGCCTAAGTGGATGTGAAGGCTAGGCGCTCCGCATCTTGTTCCATTGTTTCCTTTGCTCTATTTTTTTTAGTTTAGTTGTGTTTTATGTTCGGCTGCTCTTTCAAACCTGCTGGGATAAACAATTGTACATTCCCCTCTCTATATACATAGTAACTCTAAAGATCTCTCCCATAAATATTTGATTCTAAATTAAGTAAGCTAACTAATAAAAAAAAGTTTGACTTGATTTGGACTTGTATTGACCATCATATGGCATATTCTTTGAAAACTGCCCAAACTGGGAAACTTTCTCATAAGCTCAATACAGTATTGCTGACATTCCTTATAAAAACAAAATTTTTGGTGAGATAAAAAATATTAACTTCCTAATTTTTATTCCAGTGACTAAGGGTGGCATCGAGCCTAACCGAGTCAAGCCCAAACCTGCCTATGTTCGAGCTGAGGTTGATTTAAATATTTCAAGCTCGAACCGAACCCAGCCTCGAGCCTAAAATTATCATCGAGCTCGAGCCCAATAATTTTAACCGAGTTTGAGCTCGACCTCTAACATACATTTAAAACTTTACAAAAAATATATGTCAAATAAACTGTATATAAAATTATGCATACATTTTACATAAAATTGGGCATGACCTCTACTTAAAATTGGGTATGACCTATATACATAATTCCTGCATAAAATTGGGCTTGTGCCAAGGGAGAGGTAGGCCTGGTTAGCTAATAATCCACATTGATTTGTTGCTAAAGTCTACGGAATAAATGACTCCAATCAGTAGATAAGAGTAGGCATGGCATCGAGTCGAGCCGAGCTTGAACCTGCATATGTTCAAGCTAGGCTTGATTTAAATATTTAGAACTCAAGCTCGAGCCGAGCCTAGCCTCAAGCCTAAAATTGTAATCGAACTCGAGCCCAAGAATTTTAATTGAGTTCGAGCTCCAACCTACTAAAATTGGGCATGACCTCTTATACATAAATCCTATATAAAATTGTCTATACACTCTGCATAAAATTGTTCATAAACACAACAAAATAGTATGCATAAACTTTATTTAATAATCAAACACAAAAATTTAAATGTAATATCGATATCAAATTTACAATCACCCAAACAAAAAAATATAATCCAGTATACATCTATGTCTTAAACACTTTCTTACATTAGGATGGGGTAAAGCTAGTTTATTGCTGGCTTGAAAAACCCATCAAGTCTTATTTTCCTATATGACTTAAATTTTGAGTATGCCTGTTTGTTATACTCAATTGCAGTATTTAGAGAGAGGTACCTTCATCATAACATCTAAAGCTCAGCATTACTTCTCACTTTTCTTTGTATCTCCTTGGTCAACTTTGGAACAATACACTCATGTAGTGAACAAGACATTTGTATCATAGTTAAAGAAATTATGATATTCTAGCCTGACGGTTTTCACATGCACATATTATCAAACAAGTGGTCAGCACTATAACAGATACATATATCGTTATGCAATCAACAAGGATTGCTCGTTTATTTGAGAAAAAAATCAGTGTAAAGCATAACTTACAGAAATAACAGAGCCTAATAAAAAAACAAGATTTTGTAAAAACAAGTTCTGAGAGAATGTAAAAGGGAACAAGATTTTTATTTCTATAAACGGGAACAAGATATTTGCCACTTGAAAAAAAAGATGAAAATCAAAGTAATCTGAGAGAAGGTTGTAACTCGAGGGCAAAGAAGAGATCAGAAAAATGTACGTCAATCAGTGATGCTTCCTCGGTGTGGAAAAACGGGAACAAAAGCGAATATGCTTTCTCGGGATGGAAAAACAGGAACAAAAACGGAATACAAGGTTTCCTCCTTACCGCCCCGGATTTGGTTTGACGCAGCTGGAACAAGCTCCCAAGCAGAACTTCCTACATCATTTAAAAAATAAAAGATGATGCTCCAGTAGGCGATTACAGGAAGAAAGAAAAAGAGACAACAAGGGAGAAGGGGGGAAAGTACCTGTAACCAGAGAAGGCACGCACGATCGTCCCACTGGCTCTGGCCTCTCGGCCCTTGTTTCGGCGTTCGCGAGCTGGAGAAGGGGGATCGTTCACGAACCGGAGAAGGGGGAGCATTAGCGAAAAAGAGGTAGGAGTTTTCGCCTTTCCTCCTTCAATCCCGACTAGAGAGGTTTCTCTTTCGGTCCCGTCCCATATCTTTACCCTAGGTTTAAATAAACAAGCCAGTTCGCGAGAACTGAGCCTCAGTTGGGTTCGGCTCGTTTACTTAAACGAGTCAGAAACCCAATCTCAAATTCGATTTGAGATCAGGTTTAGTCGAACCAAGCTCGAATTCCTCACGAACCGGCTCGGTTCGATGCCACCCCTACCCGCCTCCCGTCTCCCCAAATCCCGGGGCACTCGTTAAGTTAACGAGCCGGCTAGCGAGCTTTCGAACCAAACCATGGTTCGGTCGAGCTTGGCTCGTTAACTTAAACGAGCCTTATCCGGATCTCGAACTCGGTTCAAGAACCAGGTAACTCGAATTGAACTAAGCCGGAACCGAGATGAACTCGAGCCACTCACGAACTGGCTAGGTTCGATGCCACCCCTACCAGTGACCATGACTCACCTTAGGCATCTTGAATTCCCTCTTTCAGCTCCAATACCTGTGGATTGGGATTTTTGGCTTCTCTTGGGCTGAAACAGGCCTGCCAATCTTCTAAAAACCCTTTGTTGAAATTGTCCTTTTGGTTGAAATCTTCTAATCTTTTGACACATTAGGGTTTTGGCTTTTTTGAATCACTTTGTTCACATTGCATTGCCTTGATTTACACTGCATAAGTTCTCAACAGAAAAGAAAAATAATGTCATGAGACTCCACAATTAGCCAAAAGATCAGCTAATCAGTCCTTTTGCAATCGAGGGGTTTGTGGGTCCAAATAACTATCATGTAACTACAAATATCTAAGGTGGAAGGGTGTCATTTTGGTGTTAACGTAGTTATGTCTTTGTGCTACTTTCTTTTTCCGTCTATATGGTTCAGGGATGTCAGTGGGTAGTTTAAACTACTTAACTAACTTATTTTGTGTAAGGCTGAAATGAGGGGTAAATATGTTTTCTCAGCCATATTTTTCGGTGAATAGGATATAAGAGGGAGGAAGGTCATTTTTTACCTCAACCTCCTCTTTCTCTCTTGATGCGGCTTATAACTCACCTATTCCCCATTTCCTCTGTTTGTCTTCTATATTCACAAGTTTCATCTAATTCTAGAACAATAACAGAAAAAGCATTTGGAAAAAGAAACAACATTTGCCAGAAAGATGAAATAAAGATCTGCTTTTAACTTTCGAAAATATAAACAATTCAAATGAATAAGGCGTAAGCTTACCAGCATAAGTCACAAGGTTTAAAATTCTGGTTTTCCGAACTTCATGTCAGGAGAGAAGATGTAGACAAACACATATCCTTAATGGAGGAGGTTATCAGATCTCAGTAAAAAGATGTACTCGAACCTGAGTCTCAACAGGAGTGCTCATTTTAATCTCCTTAGAGAGGCTGCAAAGAAGCCCCATCTCCACTGGAGCTTCCATCTAAGAAGAGATAGGCTCTTACCTGGTGTTTCAATCTCAGAGACTCCTCAGACAGTTGTCGATGGTTCCATAACATAAGCTCCTCATCAGACATTCTCAAATAGCATAGAACAGTGGAAGGGGAAGGAGACAAAAAGGTGTTTTTTTTTTCATGTTTCCTTTGTTATAAACTTGGTTGCTCATGCCAAAGCCAATACTATAGTAATGAAAAATCCTCCACGTCAATTTCAGTAAAGGCCCTTAAAATTCCCATCATGTTCCAAAAATGATATTCTCCGTCCTATCAATTATGAGTTCTGAGCCATCAAATCAACTGGCATTCTTTCTCCATGTAGAGTATACTTGATGATGCTTATTATCTTTGCCAACGCCTCTGAATCCCTTCCTCATGCTACCAATAGTCATGACAAGAACAGGAGCCTGCCCTGAAATGGTGGAATCTTATCAAATCCCTCAAGATAATGTCCCTCCTTTCAGTCTTGGAGACGAACTTCATTATCGTGTGACAGTCATTGCAAATCCTTAAGTTCTTCATCACCCTTAAGGGAGCCAATTTCGGTAATGCAATCATTCCAAAAGCTACTGCCAACTTCTCGCTATGGTGGTTCACAAATGTCTTCTGTTCATCAGAATCATCAGAAGAGTTTGTAGAGATATAACCCATCTCCTTAATTTTCTCCAACATCTGCTCCAATTTGGTGTAAATAAGTTGGATGTCAGGGTGAGATCTATCACCTACCACAAAAGAATGGATACTTGTTCCAACATCAATCCAACTAAGACCTGGTTCCTTCTTTACTCGCCGCTCTTTCATCAAATCTCTCACACTGTTTGCATCTAAATTTTTACCAGCATCCATATACAAGTTGTAAAGTAGAACGTAAGATGCAGAAGCTTGTGGTTCAAGCTCAATTACTCGATTGGCAACACGTTGCCCCACACTTGTATCACCGTGGATTCTACAAGCGCCAAGAAGAGCACGCCACATCACAGGATCACTGCTAAAACTTGAGGTTGCAATGAATTGCTCAGCATCAACCAACCTGCCAGCACGACCAAGAAGATCAACAAGGCAAGCCAAATGCTTGACATTTGGGTCTATGCCATAGTCGTTTTTCATGCACTCCACAAGCCTGAATCCTTCATCTACCAGTCCAGAATGACTGCAAGCAGTAAGAAGCCCAAGGAATGTCACTTCATTTGGGACAACGTCGTGTGTTTCCATTTCTTTATAAAGACTCAAAGCTTCTGCTGCTTGGCCATGTTGAGCATGAGCACAGATCAAGGCAGACCATGACACCAAATCATGATTCTCCATCTCCTTGAAAGTCAGTTTGGCAGAATCAAAATCCCCCGACTTACAATACATCCAAATCTGTGAATTACCAACTATGGTAGAATGATAAAATCCAGCTTTGAGGGCATAACCTTGAAGTTGTTCCCCTGATCTTGAAGTTCCCAAATTTGCACAAGCACTCAATGCACTAGATACAGTAAAATGGTCTGGCTCCTTTCCTGTCCCAAGTAAGCCATAGAACAAACTTTGAGCTTCTTCATATTGCCCATTTCGAATGTATCCTGCAATCATGGATGTCCAGCAGACTATATCTTGTTTCGGGACAGAGGTAAAGCATCTCAATCCTTCCTCAATGGAACCCATCTTAGTGTACAAGTCAATTAGAGCACTTCCTATAAACTCATCAAGATGAAGGTTGTACTTAATTATTTGAGCATGAATTTGCTGCACATGTTCCAAAGCTTCAACAACATTACAAGCTCGCAGTATGCTTGAGAATGTATACTTGGTGGGCCTCATTCCTCTCCTCAGAATCTCAGAGAAAAGACTCAGAGCATCCTCTGCAAGTTTGTCAGAAACATTAGCGTTTGATCTGAAAAATCCAGCAATCATGGCATTAAATGCAACTAGATTATGATTAGGCATGAGTTTGAAAACTTCGATTGCATCTTTTAGCCTTCCAACTTTTGCGTACATGTCAAGAATGGCCCCACCTACAACAACATCCATGTCTAGCCCGACCTTAGTTACTAACCCATGGATTATCTTTCCAAAACTTTCTCCATCGTCAGAAATCGAACATCCCTTAAGAACACTACTTAAAGCATAAGTGTTCATATTCCATCCGTTTCGCTGCATCTGAATGAAAACCCGGAATGCTTCCTTAGTTAAACCAATTCGAACATATGCAGAAATCAAAGAATTCCATGAAACGCTATCTAAATCATCCAAGTTGTCAAACAGAAATCTTGCCTGATCAATCCTACCACACTTCGAGTACATATCAATCAATGAGTTTGCCACAAAATTTTGGAACCCAAAGCCGCCAACAACAATGAGTCCATGGATTATCTTACCAGTTTTCAGATCCCCAGATTGAGCACAGACACTTAATACACAAGCATAAGTGAATTTATCAAGCCTAACTTCAGTCCTCAAGGCAGCCAGAAACAAATTTAAAGCCATATCATAGTGACCTACTTGGGAATATCCAGAAATAACAGAGTTCCAAGAGACAACGTTCCTTTCATGCATTTTATCAAACAGGAGAGTAGCAGAATCCATATCTCCACATTTCCAATATAGATTTAGGAGATTGTTCAATAAAAAGAGAGACGATTTCAAAGAGGTAACAATCATGTGAGCATGAGTTAGCTTTCCCCCAATCAAAGATCCTTTTTTGGTGAATGATTGGATAAGACTTGTGTACTTGAGAGAATCTATCGAAGAACCTGGATAAAGCTTTAGCGGATTTTGAATTGCCACTGATGTAGTAAAACTTTTAGCGCAGTGGAAGAAGAAAAACTCTGAAAAGGCAACAAAACGTTTGCAACAACACCACTGCATTCCACCTCCTAACTACAATGTGAAGTAAGCACCTGCAACTATTGAACATAACATAATGATTATCACATGAACCAATGCAGCAAACAAAATGGCAAGAAAGTCCTGACGAGCCATTAAGACTAACAGCGGAAGAACCACAAACTACACAAACTGAACAGTAGAAGGGAATCAACAAAACATAAACCAAATGATAGCAGACATTGGGGACTCATGAATTGCAAGCATAAGCTGGCACTGCAACTTCAGGAACAACAGTTCTAGGGACAGAACTGCGACATCAAAACATGATGTATTGCATTCGAACATTGTTTCACATTAGCAGTAATGCATGTTTTTTCGACTGTCATTGTCCCAAGTCCATCAACCCGGTGAAAGATAGGAATGGTGTACCTTTATGTCTCGTGATATCTAAGAATGTATCCCCATGTTCAATAGAATGTTCACATTACTGCAAAAAGAACACTGGTCGAATCATTCAATGGGCATACTCTTGGCTAATGCTATTGAGGGGCATACGCCAAATTCATTTGGTGGCACCCCAGAATCGATATTTCCTCTTCAAATAGCTCCTCGGAGAGGAGGCTCAAAGACCGCGGCGGGTAGCGAACCATTTCCACTGAACCACGCAGCCAGAAAAGTTATTCCATTCGCACATTTTTCGATCAACAGAGAGCGTAGAGCCTCTGATCGTATCTACCAGAAGCAACCAATCTTGTGATGATGCGAGTGTCTTTTTTCCCATCAATAGGATCTAGACTTTGATATTTAATTGTGAAGTTTCTCAAAGTGTCTTGTTTTATTTTGATGGCACAAAACCAAGTAAACGACTTCATCTTAAATGTTGAGTGTGTGTTCTCATCTCAATAATCAATTTTGCCTTAATTGTAACTTTCTCTTTAGTCACCTAATAATTAAAATATTTTTTTAATTATAAAATTTAATAATAAAAGTTATTAAGGAAGGTCATTTTCTGATGTTTGGGCAGCACAGAATCATGAGAGAAAAGAAAATAATATGGAAACATATTTTCTCTCTCAGATAATCAAAAAAATTGGAGAAAAGAGAAAAGAAAAGAAATGGAAAATGAAGAGAAAAATTTATAGGGGTGATTTGGGATATTGGAAATTTCATACATCTCCTTTCTTCGTGGTGCCCTATATCCTCCTCAGTCGAGCTCCTATATCACCCCTAAATCAGAGTTTCTCGGATTCAACCCAAAACTCATGGACGAAATCTCTATGTTTCTTATAGGATGAATGCCTCCTAAAAAGATTTAATTAATTTTTGAAATCACCACGATCATAACCTAGATTATATTGAGTATTTATACATAAAATTAGTAATAGAAAATGACTATTTATGGCACTCGGTGATCTTGTCGTCTTCCTTCGGTTTCGATAATGTAAGCCTAGTCTGCAGGCTTCTATTACGACGGCATATCGTTCACACCCCCATTCCCTAAAAGTTGAGCATTGGATTAGAACAAACGTAAAGTTTGGAGTGAAAAAAATCAAAGAGAGGGTGTGGAATACTTTTGGCAAAAATATTAGCAACCTACAGGTGAGATGGTACATACTGCATGTGAAGTTTATCAACAACAACAAGTTCTCAAAGGAAATGATAATCTAATTGAACATGTTTGGCTCACTTGTGAGAAACTAGATTGAAACTCAAGAAGATTGCACTTTTGTTGTCACATAAGAGAATAGGTGATTGTGGAATAGGAACATGTAGATCGCAAAGGAGATACGTAAGCCAAATAAGTTCAACTGCAGTGTGCGCAAGAGTACGATACACAACTGGAACATGATACCGTTGGTTGCTTTTTAGCACTCCAAGAAATCAAATTGCCTCTAAGATAAATGGAGTAACCAGAGGTGGAGCAACGAGTGTCAGAACAACCAGCCCAGCAGCATCAAAGTAAATAACTAGAACACCAGGAGTAGCAGATGGGCGAAAGGTAAGGCCAAAGTGAATGGTGTCTTTGACATACCGAAAAATACGCTTAACAACAAGAAAATAATCTTCAGTGAGAACATGCAGGAATTGGCTAACATAGTTGACCACATGGGCTATGTCAGAGAGAGTAATGGTCATGTATTGAAGGGCGCTAACGAGAGACCTATAAAAAGTGGGATCCAAAAATAGAGACCCATCAACGGGCAGATGTTAGGAAATGAACATAGGCATAGGAATAGGTTTGTTATCAAGTAGTTGAACTCGAGTAAGAATATCACATGCATATTTGAGTTGATTGATAAATAGTCCATTGATAGTTGTCAAAGCTTCAAGGCCAAGAAAGTAATTGAGATGACCCAAATCTTTAGTGGCAAACTCAAAATTGAGCTTATGAATGAAGCTGGTGATAAGAGCGGAGTTGTTGCTAGTAATAATGATGTCATCAACAGAAAAGAGCAGATAAATAATGTTTGAGCGGTTATAAAAGACAAACAAAGAAGTGTTAGCACAACTACAAGAGAAACCAAGTTGAGTGGTAAAGGAGCTGAAGCTTTGGAACCAGCTAAGAGGCGCTTGCTTGAGACTAGAGAGCTTTCTGCAACTAACAAACGTGACGATGAAAACCAGGGTCAATGTAGCCAAGAGGTTGTTCTATATAAATATTTTCAGTGAGTGTACCATTGAGGAACACATTATTGACGTCAAGTTGGTGAAAAGGCTATTTGTTGGTCATGACAATAGAGAGCATAACTCGGAGAGTGGTAGCCTTTACTATAGGACTAGAGGTGTTAGTGTAGCCAAGACCAGGTACCTGAGTGTAGCCCTTGACAACGAGGTGTGCTTTGAGACGCTCAATAGATCCATTAGGCAGATATTTGGTTTGAAACACCCATTTGGAGCCCACAATGTTGGTGTTGGCAAGTTGAGAGACTAAAATCCAGGTCTGATTATTTTACAGAGCTTGAACTTCTTCGTCCATGGCAGCAAGGCAAGCAGGATTCTTAGCGGCAGATTTGAATCTTTTAGGCGCAATAGAGACAAGGAGAGTTAAGAGAAGTCCAGAGGATCCCACAACACCGAGGTTGGTCAGATGTCGTGGTTTGAAAATACTAGTTTTACCTCGTGTAAGCATAGGGTGAGAACCCAATAGTAGTGTAGAAGTAGGAGCAAGAGGAGTGATTCGTGTGTCGGTAGGTTCTGGACTGGAAGCCCGGTGTGGCGAGGAGGGACCTGCAAAAGAATCAATGGCCTACATGGATTCATTGATCGGATCAGTACAAATAGAACATGGGGTAAATCCGGATTGAGAAATGTGCGGAAAATGGTGTGAGGAGGAAGGAGGGGTTGTTATTTGGATAAGACTGGGTTCTAGAAAATTGGAAAAATGGAGAGAGGAAGGGGGTTTGAGCCTGATATGATTTTATGAAAGAAAAGTTGTGTTCATTAAATTGAGTATGGTGGGTGATATAGATCCGAGAGATGACGGAATCAAAGTAGCGAAACCCTTTATAAGAGGGACTATAACCCAAAAAAAATGCAAGAAATACTACGAGGTGAAAATTGAGTAGACATATAATCACGTAAGCAAGGATAAATACTACAACCAAAGGGATAAAAAATTTCATAATTTGGAAAGGAACCATATAAAAGTTCAAATAATGATTTACCTCCAAGAAGTGATGTGGGCAAATGGTTGATGATGCAAGCTGCAGTGTTGAAGGCTTCAACCCAGATGCGAGGAGAAAGATGGGAGTGAAAAAAGAAGTGTCAGGCTAGTCTCAATCACATAATGATATTTGCGTTTTGTACGTCCATTTTGGGTAAGTATATATGGACAAGAAAGTTGATAACGGATGCCAGAGGTACGAAGATGAGTTTGAAATCAAGAGCTAGTAAATTCACCTCCGCCATCACTTTGAATTTTTTTAATATGGGCTGAATATTGATTGTCCATAAGTTTTTGAAATCGTGTAAAAATATCATAAAAATTGAATTTGAATCTCAAAGGATAAAGTCAAGTAAAACGGGAAAAATCATCAATGAAGATAACATAATATGCAAATCTTAAATGGGATTTGATAGGTGAAGGACCCCATATGTTACAATGAATAAGATCTAACACATTAGACGACTTATGTTCATGATGTGGATAAGGCATACGATGATTTTTCACAAGTTGACATAAACTACATAATGATGGAGAGGGCAATTAAGAGGTTAAATATAAATGTCCTTGTTTATATAAAGAAGAAATAATAGAATGATTTACATGTCCAAGGCGAGCATGCCATAAATCATAGGAAACATGTAAAGATATATTCTTAAGAATAGAAAGAAGGGTTGCCACGTTCCAGCACATATAAGCATCCATCTCTCTTACCAGTTGGCACCACCATTCCTATGAGACAATTCTGGATAGTGAAAAAATTATTAGTAAATGTAAAGGTTAAAGGAAATTAGACGTTAATTTACTAATGGATAGTAAAATGAGGAACAACTAAAACATCTAACAATTGAGTATTGGGGGTAGGAGAGATAATACCAGTGTGTGAGATGGGTTATTGAACATATGAACAGAAGCCCTAGTGTCCAAGAATTAGTCAGAGGGTGCAGATCCATTGAGAGTGCACGATCTAGTGAAAGCTTCAACAAGATGGGCACGAGACTCACAAGACTCACTGCAGGTATAACATTGGTTGTAGCGATCAACATAGTTACCATCAAGATGGCTTATCTGGTAGTGAGGAGGGCTACACCCTAGACTAGAATGAGTGTGGCCTTGGGTGCGACAAGAGCGGTGGTGGCTCAACAGGTCCGAACCACGGGATGCTACTGTAAAAGCAGCAGTCGCAGCAGAAACATGGCTCTTGAGAGATTTATGGAAGAGCTCAAAGCTCTTGGCTCTAGAGATGAGGTTGGAGAAACGGGGAAGAGGTGTGAGGGCCATTTGGGTGACGGAGAGGGTGAAAAATTCAACATCGAGTCCACAGAGAAACCAGTGGAGTTTGTTGGTGTTGTTGACAAGTCTACCGATATGAAGATGATCGCAGAGACCCTTGAAAGCACGGATGTAAGCCACAACAGATTGATTGCCATGTTTTAGCTACTGGAGGTCGTCTTTGAGATGGATTTCTCAAGCCTTCGACCAATGATTGAAGGTATTTTCCAACACGAGCCAGACCTCACGTGCAGTGGAGAGGCCAACGGCTTCGGCAATTGCCTTTTCGATGAGAGAGGAAAGGAGGAGGTTGAGAAAACATTAATCCATTGCTCTCTATGCCAAATATTCGACAGTAGGTGTGGTAGAATCCGCAACGACAAACTGAGGTTGTGGTGCAAGGTTCCTTCCACATAGCCGAGGAGATTTTGATTTTCCAAAAGAGGACTAAGTTGACTTTTTAAGAGGAAGTAGGTTATGGAGGAGAGTTTAATGGTAATCATATGGATTAGGGTATGAAAGGGAAGAATTGTTAAGTTGTAGAGCCTAATTAATGCCTTATGCTGAGTTGGTCGCGGATCAACCTTCGCGGTAAGGTCGTCGTGGGGTTGGAAGGGGGGCGAGAAGCCCCCCTCCCGGGGGTGCAGGGGCGGAGCCCATATCCGATCCACGATATATTGATTGTTGTTTCATTAAGGACAATTTGGAAATTTTACTCTTGTAATGCGGTTGCCCTAGCTTTCTCTTTAAATTGGAAGGTGCCATTATTAGGGTTTTATGATCTTAATCCGAGGAACATCTGGAGTTACAGCCCAAGAGGTTAGAGAAAAACACATGTATATCCGTGTGGTTTCTCTTGTAAATTATTTAATTTTTATAATGGATTAATGCAACGGCGGAAGACAGGACGTAGTCTTACCTTGAGGCGAACCTATATAAATCTTATTTGTTTTCGTGCTTATTTTTCCTTTCTTACGTGATTATTATTATTGTTCTCGTTAGTTTGGAATTAGGGTATCTAATTCTTAATGAGAAGATGAGAAAATGATTCAACGGTCATTGAGGTTTAACTCGAGAGACCGACTACTTTACGTTTTTGATCTTCGAGATCATTGTCACGAAGGAGAGACGAGGTAGTTGGGTTGAAAACTTCGAAGAGAAGCAATTGTTTTTTAACTCTGTGAACCAAAAGCTTGTTGAACCAAGTTTGGCTCGATGTGAACCTGGTTTTTCCTTGCAAACCCAGTTTCCCTTGCGAACTAGGAGTTGAGCGTCACGACAAAAGTCTGACGATTCAGCTCGTCTCTCTCGTTTCCGTCTGGTTTCAGCTGGTGTCACGGCGAGTGTGACGATTCAGCTCGTCTCCGACCATTATTTGTTTAACAACTCCTCCTTTCTTCTTCCGTTGTGTTTCCTTCCTCACCAGAGATGGTTCGATTTCTTGGAACCGAGCGAAGCAGCCTTTTCGGAAGGAGGCGAACACGGTGGTGAGTATTTCTGCCTTTTCTCGAGCGGGCCAAGGAGGTAAACAGAGTCCCCGAGAGGATGTGCCGACGCCAAGGTCTGAGGCGCAGATGCACGTCGAAGGAGCGGGAAATTTAATCGATGGAGGGATCGACAGATATCTGATACCATGAAAATATTTAATTAAACTTTGAAATCACCACGATTATAACCAAGATTACATTGAGTATTTATATATATATAATTGGTAACAAAAAATGACTATTGCTAGCACTCGGTAATTTGGTCGTATGCAGGCTTGTGTGAAACAGAGAACCAAAAAAATAATAACAGAGATTGAACGAATGGTTTTCCGATGATTTATTCTTCTCCGTTTAGGAGGTATTTATAATACATTACAAGTTGATTTTAGGATCAATGTAGATCCTAAAATCAAGGAATAGAATCAAGAATATAATCACGGGATCGGAGGAAACAATCACGCTATACAGTTTCCTTCGATCTCGCTATACAGTTATACATTTCAACACTCCCCCTCAAGTTGGTGCATAGATATCAGTCAAACCCAACTTGTCAATTATACCATGAAATGCTTTCCCTGATACTGCCTTCGTGAGCATATCCGCCATTTGACTCGCAGATTGAATGAAGGGGAATTGTATAATCTTTGCATCGAGGTTCTCTTTGATGAAATGACGATCAACTTCAACATGTTTAGTGCGATCATGTTGAACTGGATTTTGTGCAATTGCGATAGCTGCCTTGTTATCACAGTGAAGACTCATAGGTTTGTCTTATTCAATCCCTAGGTCTCTCAGTATATTCCGTATCCATAACAACTCGCATACACCATGAGCCATACCTCAGCTTCAGCACTTGATCTTGATACTACCTTCTGTTTTTTGCTTCTCCAAGTGACAAGATTCCCTTCCACAAAAGTAAAGTAACCCGACGTGGATCTTCTGGTTGTCTGATCACCTGCCCAATCAGAGTCTGTATACCCTTCAATACTAGAGATACCATTTTTTGAGAATAACAAACCTTTTCCTGGAGCACTCTTTAAGTATCTCCAGATCCGATATACTGCTTCCATATGTTCTTCACTTGGTGCATGCATGAACTGGCTCACAACGCTTACTGCATATGCTACATCGGGCCTTGTGTGGGATAGGTAGATTAATCTTCCAACTAATCGTTGATAACGCCCTTTGTCTGCTGGAATTTGATCTGGAAGAATTCCGAGTTTATGATGCATTTCCATCGGCGTCTCTATTGGTTTACAGTCAAGCATTCCGGTTTCAGCTAGAAAATCCAACACATATTTTCGCTGTGAAAGGAAGACTCCATGTTTCGATCTTGCAACTTCAATCCCCAAAAAATATTTAAGTTGTCCGAGATCCTTCATTTCAAATTTAGTAGCTAAATACTCCTGTAAAGCTTGCATTTCACCTGGGTCATCTCCTATCACGACCATATCATCAACATATACAATTAATGCTGTTACCTTTCCTTCTATGTGTTTTATAAACAAAGTATGATCTGAGTTACTTTGTTTATAACCAAACTCCTTCATTGTAGTCGAGAATCTCCCAAACCATGCTCTAGGTGACTGTTTCAGCCCATACAATGACTTCTACAATTTACAAACTTTACCTTGAGACAAAGAACCACTTTTTACACCTGGTGGTAGTTCCATGTAGACTTCTTCTTCTAAGTCTCCATTGAGGAAGGCATTTTTAACGTCAAATTGTTGCAGAGGCCAGTCTCGATTTGCTGCTATAGATATAAGAATACGAATTGTATTGATCTTAGCTACTGGTGCAAAAGTATCCTGATAGTCTATTCCATACTTTTGCGTATATCCTTTTGCAACTAGCCGAGCTTTATATCTGTCAATGCTTCCATCCGGTTTGAGTTTCAATGTGAACACCCATCGACATCCAATTGTTTTTACTCCTTTAGGTTGGGGAACAAGTTCCCAAGTGGCATTTTTTTGTAGAGCCTCCATCTCTTCGTCCATCGCTTTTTTCCATTTTGGATCAGCTAATGCATCCTGCACATTACTAGGAATAGAAACCCTGGATAATTGATCAACAGTAAATGCATATGATTTAGTCAACCTATGGGAGGACACATAGTTATTGATTGAGTATTTGGTCTTTGCTTCAAGATCAGGTTCATACTATTTTTTTGGAACTCCCCTATTCAATCTTTGTGGATATCTAGAGGTTATGTTTTCTGTAGGAAGACATGTTTCAGTAGACTCATCAAACACAGGATTCGTATTTACCTGAGGAGGAACATTCTGGGTTGATTCTTCAGTTGTTGGTGCAGACGGGGGCAACCCTGGGGGTTCTTCAGGTGAAATTACTGAATCACAGTCTTGTTGCATATCTTGACACTTAAAAAATTCATTCACCGCTTCTAACTCAATAACTTCGGCACCTCTTTCAACATCTCCGTTAGCTTCATGTGGAACATTCTCTTCATTTGAACTCTCCCCTTGAAGAGATGTCCAAGAAACTCCCCCTGAATAATAAGGGACTGATTCATGGAATGAGACATCTAAAGTCACATGGAGCTTGTTGGTGTGTGGATCATAACACCGATATCCTTTTTGAAGATCAGAGTAGCCAACAAATACACATCGCTTGGCACATGGATCAAGTTTATTTCGCAAGATCTTTGGGATATGAACATAAGCGGTACACCCAAAAATTCGGGGTTCAAGATTTGGAAGATGGGGAATTGAAATCAGGGATTGCAGCTTATGTAGAGGAGTTTGAAAATCCAGTACTTTAGAAGGTGTTCGATTGATGAGGTAGGCAGCAGATGTGATAGCTTCACCCCAATAAAATCGAGGCATGTTCATGCCAAAGAGAGAGGCACGTACTACTTCCAAAAGTTGTCTATTCTTTCTTTCTGCCAATCCATTCTGTTGGGGAGTATAGGTGCAAGAAGTCTGGTGACGAATTCCATGAGTGGTCAAAAAAGTTTCGAAAGAAGCATTAACAAACTCAGTACCATTGTCAGATTGCAAAACACGAATCTGCTTTTGGTATTGAGTATGTATCATGGTATGGAATTTCTGAAATGCTAGACTCACATCACTTTTGTGGATAAGCAGAGATACCCAAGTCATTCTAGTGCATTCATCAATAAATGTCACAAAGTAACGAGCTCTAGAAATAGAGGGAATCTTGGCTGGACCCCAAACATCAGAATGAATAACCGCAAAAGGTTCGAAACTTTTATTCAAACTCGGGAAATAAGCAATACGGTGGCTTTTAGCCAATTCACATGTGTCACAATGAAAATGCACATCAGTCAAACCTGAAAAAAGTTGAGGTCGCAATTTCTTAAGATAACCAAAGGAAAGGTGGCCTAATCGTCGGTGCCATAACCATACAGTTGTTTGAGCATTATCTTCACTGCTAGCTTGATTTGTCTGACTGATTTTCGATCCCCCGTTTTCTGTCAACTCCAAATAGTAGAGTTTGCCCCGTCTAACACCATAACCAAGAATCTTCTGGGTTAGAATGTCCTGAAAGACACAAAATGAGGGCCAAAAAGTTACAGTACAAGCAAGAGTGGAAGTAATTTGGCTAACAGACAAAAGGTAATATTCAAGAGAGGGAACCACAAGGACAGTATCTAATGTCAGATTATTGGATAAGATAACAGATCTTTCCCCAGTAATAGGAGAGGTACTACCATTGGCTGTTGAAATAACAGATTGTGGAGAAGGTAGGATGGATTGTAACTGACTGGGATCCCTTGTCATGTGATCGGATGCACCTGTATCAATAATCCAAGGTCTATTCTTAGAATGTACAGAAAATACTAATGCATTATCGAGAATACCTGGATGAGCAACATTTGCAGTAGGTAGCTCCTGATTCTCTTCCATGGATGTCACCATAGCTTTCCCAGCAGTCTTGTTACGGGGATTTTTCGAGAAATCCCACCACTCCGGATAGCCAATAATCTCATAACACCGGTGTTGTGAATGTCCTTTTTTTTCCGCAGTGAATACATACACGATTGTTACCTTTGCCAGAGGATTGAGGGTTCCGACTGTTTGATGATCCTTGTCGGCTTTGGTTGACCAACATCGCCGAGTTCTCGGAGACTGGGCGATAGCTCCCCATTGTCTGTCTCTGTTGATATTCGCGTCTGACATAGGCATATGTACTTTCCAAATCAAGTTTGGGATCTTTTCGCAAAATTTCTCCACGAACTTGATCAAATTCGGAGTCAAGCCCACTGAGAAAAATATGAACCCGAAGCCTAGCCACTGCAGAGTGCAACTGGATTAGCCCTTCGACTGTTCCTTCCTGAGATATAGTTCTATGATCAATCTCTTGGAAAATAGCAACCAGTTCATTGTAGTATGTGGATAACGGTCTACCATTTTGTTTGGTAGAAAAAGATCTCTAGTTCAGCACAAATATACAAGTTTCATCGGACCCATCATAGAATATTTTTGATACTACTTCCCATATCTCCTTGGCAGTGGAGAGGCGAATAAATCGCTGCATGAGTAATGGACTCATGGAGTCAATAAGCCAACTTTTAACTCTTTGATTTTCAGTAATCCATGCTCCAAGATTAGCATCACCAGATGCTGGTTTTTTTGTTTCGCCGGTGAGGTATCCAGCTTTGTTGCGTGCGCCAATTCGCATCTCCATGAGTTGGGACCATAATGAATAATTGGTCTCATCGAGGATAATTCCAGTTGGAAACGCATAATTATCTTGGTGGACTATAATCTGTGGTGATGGGATAAGGTCGGTAGATGCGCCTGTAGAGGTGGCCATCGATCTGATTTTTTTTTTTTTTAATCCGGTCCGGTTCGGTTCAGTCCTGTCCGGTTCGATCTGGTTCGGTTCGGTACTATCTGGGCGGATTCAATTCTGGTCCGCTCCAGTGCTGGTCCGATCCGGTTCGATTTTAGACCGGTTCGGTCCGATTTGGTCGACCCGCCGGTCTGGGTCAACAGGAAAAATAAATCAACAGTACCTAAGTTTTTAAAAAAATACCGTCGTCTTCGGCAACGGCAGCGGAGCGTCAGCTTCGGTTCGGAAAAGGGTGGTGATGATGTCGTCGGCGATCGTCGGAACTCGTCGGCGACGTGATTCCCACTACGTAAAGCATTTCGTCTTCGGTAACGACAACCTTCGTCTTCGGCAACGGCTGTCTTCGTCGTCGGCAACGGCAACCTTCGTCTTCGGCAATGGCAGCGGAGCGTCGGCTTCAATCGTAACAGTGTGGTGGTGCCGTCGTCGGCGACGTTCTTTTGGCGTCGGGATAGCCGGAATATGGAGTTGCAGAAAAAAAAACAGAGTTCTGCAACTCCGACGGATTTTTTCTTCCTCCGGCTTCCTCCTTCGGCGATTACAGGAGCACTTAGCTCCGACTTTCTGCGACAGAAAAGAGAGGAAAAATCTCCTGCTCTGATACTATGTGAAACAGAGAACCGAAAAAATAATAACAGAGATTGAACGAATGGTTTTCCGACGATTTATTCTTCTCCGTTTAGGAGGTATTTATAATACATTACAAGTTGATTTTAGGATCAATTTAGATCCTAAAATCAAGGAATAGAATCAAGAATATAATCACGGGATCGGAGGAAACAATCACGCTATACAGTTTCCTCCGATCACGCTATACAGCTATACATTTCAACAGCTTGTGTTGTGGCGGCATATCGTTCACTCTCCCCTCTCGGGTTTCCGCAGCCACCACCTCCGTAGAAGGGTTCTTCTAAGCACGATAGTCCACACAATCTCATAGGAAGGATCCCAGTGCACCGGTGAATCCGGCCGACCTCATATGAGGAGGAAGAGCTCCCTCAGTCTCTCTCATTCTGCCGGACAGCAAATCCCAACTCCCAACATATTGTCTTTTGAGGCACGATGAAGAAGCTTCTCGGAGCATCCTTACCCTACCGGAAAAAATCTGGTATGGTCATTCAACGTTTTTATTCTGGTTGATATCTCCCTGAGCAATTTTTTTCTTATGATCGATACAGCTTAACTACCAAATATTTACGGCAAATCCATAACGCAAAACGAATAGCAGTAAATTCACAATTTCTATTCTAATTTGGATAACATATTTATTATGTAATTATATTTTTTATTTTTAATAAAATGAGTTGAAATTAAGTGATCTAATTTTGTTACCAATTAAGGAATGGGTCATGGATATGGGCCAATTGAGTAGATTCTATTGGGGGATTATGAGAACCCTATATAAGGAGACACAACATGGTTGTGGTCCTGAATATACTAAATCATACACAGGTTCCCTTCTCCCCATCCGGAAAAGAGATGAAGCTTTCATTAAGGAATAAAGCGATTTAGTAGAGGATATCGTTTTCAATCCTAATATTCTAGCATGTTGTAAATTATGGATTATAATTTACTATTAGGAATTCTAACACAATTGACTAGATAAAGCAAAGGGAATTTTACCAAAATACCGATTTAAAAAAACTTATTTATGAAAATACCGACGATTCCAACTTATTTGTAAAACTACCAAACTTTGACCGGTCCACTGTACATGTGGACATTCAAAAGCGACACGTAAGCTTTGATCGCTTACGTGTCGACACCTCATCGATACAGTAAGGTAGTTAAACACATGGGCTGCCACGTCATTATTTTACACGCATGTCATTTGACACGTCATTATCAATTTTTCGCTATTGCCCCGTCATCTCTCGCCACGTCAGCTCATTCCACGTAATCCCTTCGTTTTAATTTTTTCGTTATGTTTCTTCCTTGGCCTTTCTCCTCTCCTCTCGTCTCCTCTCGCCCTCGCTCCTGCTGCCGCCTCTCCCCTACTGCCGCAGCTCGGCCTCGGCTGCTCCCCTGCTGCCGCCGCTCGGCCACTACCGCTCCCCTGCTGCTGCCTCTCGGCCTCGGCCGCTCCTCTGCTATCGCCGCTAGACCATGGCCACTCCCCTGCTGCCGCTGCTAGGCCAAGACCGCTCTCCTGCTGCCGCCGCTCCGCCTCACCCTCGACGCCTCCCCTCTCTTGTTCTTCTTGTCCGTTCCCTCTATTCATCCTCTCGCCGCCCCCCTCTTGCCGCCCCTTCTCTCAGAACCGAAGCTCTACTCAACCTCCAAACCCGATTTAGGAGGGTGATTTTTTAGGGTTTTAGTTAATTGAATATAATTATTGTATTTAATTATAATGTTGATTTGAATTTAGGTGTTTAATTACTGTATTGATTATTTTGTGATTTACTATTTAATTTCTGATTTTATGTTAATGAAATTTCTGCTAAATTAAAATTATTGTAAAGTTTTGTAAAAATTTTAATTAAATAATATATTTTTTAATAATTTATTATTTTGTAAATAAGGTGATAAAAAGTATAAAAATAAATTATATTTTTAAACACTAGAATAACTTTTTTGTATATTTTTTTAATTTATAAATATTTTAAATGGATAATATATGAGTAAGACTTAAGAGTAATTTTTTTTATTTATAAATATTTTATATGGATAATATATGGGTAAGACTTAAAAGTAAAAAAGAAATTATTTATAAATATTTTAAATCCATAGTAAATGGGTAAGAGTTAGATTATTTTTATTTATAAATATTTAAAATTTTTAAATATTATTATTTTGTAGATAAGGTGATAAAAAGTATACAAATAAATTGTATTTTTAAACTATAAAATAACTTTTTTATATATTTTTTTAAAATTTTAAATATTTTAAATCTATAATATATGGGTAATACTTAAGAGTAAGATTTTTTCTATTATAAATATTTAAAATTTTTAATATTATTATTTTGTAAATAAGGTGATAAAAAGTATACAGATAAATTGTATTTTTAAACTCTAAAATAACTTTTTTGTAATTTTTTAATTTATAAATATTTTAAATCTAATTAATTTACTTATTTTATTTTATTTTTTAAAATATGAAGAAATAAAAAGTGTAACGATTTTTTTAATTAATAAATATTTTAATTGATATTAAATGGTGTTAAATAAGTAAGAGTTAATTTTTTAATTGTTTATTAATTTTTTTAATAATTTATTATTTTAAATATAAGGTAATAAAAAGTGTATTTAATTTTTTAAAAATTTATTCAAAATTTTATCAAGTAATGACATGGCATAATACGTGTCAACTATACTGACGTGGCAGTCCATGTGTTCAACACCATACTGCACCGATGAGGTGTCGACACGTAAGCAGTCAAAGCTTACCTGTCGCCTTTGAATGTCCACATGCACAGGTCAAAGTTCGGTAGTTTTGCAAATAAGTTGGAATCGTCGGTATTTTCATAAATAAATTTTTTTAAATCGGTATTTTGGTAAAATTCCCTAAAGCAAAAGCAAATTAAGATCAACTGATCATGCGGTGTTTTCAACCTTTACTAAGCCAGAATCTCTTCCGTTCCTTTCGCCTGAGCTACGATCTTGGCCTTATTAACGTCCGGAAGCTTCTGTTTCTGTTGCTCCTTTGCCGGCTTCTTCTGTCTAGCAAGCTCAAGATCCCGACTCATCTTCCTTCTGTACATCTCCGCGAATGTGATCGGCTCTTCAATGATAGGCTTTTCTCCCTCGGGGACCTTCAGAGGGTACACGGTCGCCTCCGGCGCCGGGTTTTGGAAGGTGGCGATCGACAGGCGGCTGTAGTTTGAGTTCACCACCGCCTGGTGGTCCGCGTTCTTGAACCTTCCGTTGCTAAGATACTGCAATTAATATCCATGAAACCGACATTAAATTACTGATGATCACACGTAAAAGGAAAGAGCGGAAGCCGTACGAGTGATCGGAAACCCACATGGCCATGGTCGCCGAGGTTGACGACGAATGCGCCTTCAACAGGCTGCACGGTGATCCAAGTCTTGCCGTCGTCGCGTGTGGCCTGGAGGCCGCCGACCTGGTCCTGGTGGAGGAGGGTGATGGTACCGGGGTCGGTGTGGCGTTTGAGGCCGAGAGTTAGATCAGGCTGGGGGCATTTAGGGTAGAAATTGATCACTACCTTCTGGTCCATGTCGACGCAGGCATTTGTTAGAGCTTTTTTCTCCAAGCCCAAGGCTTCCGACAACACTTCCAGCAGTTTACACGCCAGGTTCATCAGCTTCTCGCTGTATTCTTCAACGACTTCCTTCCATCCATCGGGTTTGTCCGGCCAGCGCGAATAGTCGCGGGCCTTAATGGGGTACGAGAAGTACGTCACAATTTCCCGCCAGTCTTGTACTGCTTCTCCCTGACAGCAGAACAGAAGACTTTCGCTAGTCAGCCATGGACGCGGATGATAGATCGATCTTGGGGTGTCACGAACAGGGCTAAGTACTATGTGAAACTGTTCATATTGTAATTATGTACAGTGAAGGCAGTGAGAAGAGCAGGACGTACCTGGAGGTGGCTGGAGACGATGAAGCCACCCTTCTTACCGCCGGACATGTCGAAGCGGAGCTTTTCCTCCGGCGGGAGGGCGAAGAATTCACGAGCGAGGTTTGTCATTCGGGAGATGAGGTCGAGATCGACGCCATGGTCGACGACTTGAAATATCCCCCAGTCTTCACAGGCTTCAACGATCTTCTGGCAGACGGCGGCACGGCCGTCCGGCGAGTTGATCTCCACCAGAGAAATCACAGGGATTTCGTCGCTGAACTCGTTATAGGCGACCTTGGGCCTCTCGTCCTCGTCTCTGATGAAGCTCGCCCGGAGCGTCTTCTCCTCGGTCAGCGTCGTACGAAAGGGCCTGGCCGAGTCCATTGCAGCTTATGCTTGGAGAGAGAGAGAGAGAGAGAGAGAGAGAGAGGGGTGCTGAGTGGTGAGCGTTGAGAAGGGCGTAAATGTGTTTATATCACGAGCAGGGAAGCTCTGTTTCGGTGGCAGATGCAACCACCATTCCCGGCAACAACCCCTGAATCAACGATAATCACTAGATGAAAAAGAGTTTTTAGCGATAATTGTAGAAGTTTTTTCTTCTTTTCAATGAATGTGAATTCCATCACTAACAAATAAAAATAATGACATTTAATGATGAACAACAATGCATAGAAATTTCTAAACACGTCATGGCCGGCAAGACAATTGCTCCTCCCTCCTCACCATCAAAAGAAGAACTAATAGAGGAGACAACTTTACTCCCTTTGAGAAGGAATAGATATTTCGATCAGACCTTTGAGAGCCCTTTCTAACGATCAGACCCGCGAGCCCTATCTGAGAGGGCACCAGAGTGGCGGCAGCCTTAGGGGTTGGCAATACGAAAATGGAGAGAGGGAGGATCAATTCCAGGAGAGACAAAGACGCTGAAAGTGATAAATACAGAAGACAATTGAAACAGATAATTAACTCTTGATGATACATTAATAAACAACCAGTCTATATAAATAGACTATTACACCATGGAAAAAAACTAAAATTAGACATGACATGTAAAAAACTTATTTAACTAAGTAAACTAAACCGTAACTCACTCCTAAAGACCAAGACAAACTAACTAATTTCCTCAACATTCCCTCCCTTAAACTAATGTTCCAAACATAACTTGCAGTTTAATAAGAGTCAAACTTTGAAGTGTCATTCTTCAAATTGAATCATTTGAAATGCAAACACCAAGTAGCTTTCTGAAATGCATGAAACTTGAGAGGCTTGGTTAGAATATTAACAATCTGGTCTTCACTTTTGCAGAAAATAAGATCAATAACTCCATCATTTGTGACATCCCTCAAGAAATGATACTTCACATCTATAAGTTTGCTTCGACTATGTAAAACTGGATTTCTTGAAAACTTTATTGTTGAACTGTTGTCACAATAAATCTGAGTAGATTTATCCTCCTTAAAATGCAACTCTTTAAGGATGGCGGAGAAATACCTATTCCCTTAGCATCACAGGGAAGAAGATGGTGTTGGTACCTCGTCAGGCAAGACTCACTCCTCCTCCGATAGCCGGTACTACTAACTTGCTTTCATTGTCTAGGTTTTTAGTAAAGCTTGAGCATGGAGACGTAGCGAAGGATCCTCCTCCTGGACTGTCGCCTGAGAAGGCCAAGCTGGCCATTCCCGCGCATCATTTGAGGACTTCTGATGTTTTTCATGTCCAACCTTTGCGTCCTTGTGTTCTGGGTTCCGCTGAAGCTATTATGAACTCGAGGGCGAGTTCTTTCCAACCCGAGGAGATTGATGCAGGCCGGAATATTTAATGTGGGTATATATTCAAATCCTTAATCAGATCTGGGGTAAGTAGTCGGATCCGTAATCGGATCTTTAATCGAAGTTGGATCCATATTCGAATCTTTGTATTGAACCCGGATTGGACCATAACTTTTAGGGTTAGGGTTTGTTTTATTTTGAGCTGCAGCCCGAGCTTGTCGGGGGCGTTGAGTTTGTTTAAAACGTTGTTCTGTGAACAGAGAAGGGGGTTGTTGAATATTGAAATTATAAATCGATTTAGAGAGGTTTTCTCTACGATTTCAGGGTGGATTTCTTGCGTTCCTCCCGTGATTCTCAGCATGATTTGCGTATAGGATAATCGCTATCCTGTCCTGCATCACATATGCAGTGAGCGTTGTAAGTCAGTTCATGCATGCACCAAGTAAAGAACATATGGAAGCAGTCTATCTAATCTTGAGATATTTAAAGAGTGCTCCAGGAAAATGATTGTTATTCTCAAAAAATAGTATATCTAATATTGAAGGATACACAAATTATGATTGGGCAAATGATCAGATAACCAGAAGATTCACGTCGGGTTACTTTACCTTTGTGGAAGGGAATCTTGTAACTTGGAAAAACAAAAAATAGAAGGTAGTATCAAGATCAAGTGTTGAAGCTGAATTTCGAGGTATGGCTCATGGTATATGCGAGTTGTTATGGATACGGAATATACTGAGGGACTTAAGGATTGAATACGACAGACCTATGAATCTCCACTGTGATAACAAGGCAGCCATCACAATTGCACAAAATCCGGTTCAACAGGATCGCACTAAATATATTGAAGTTGATCGTCATTTCATCAAGGAGAACCTCGATGCAAAGATTTTACAATTTCTCTTATTCAATTTGAGAGTCAGCTGGCTGATATTCTCACGAAGGCGGTATCAGGGAAGACATTTCTTGGTATAATGGACAAGTCGGACATGACCTATATCTATGCACCAACTTGAAGGGGAGTGTTTGCAAACCGTATTGAACTGTATAGCATGATTGAAGAAAACTATATAGTGTGATTGTTTCCTTGATCTTGTGATTGTATTCCTCGATTTTATGATTTTATTCCTTGATTTTAGGATCTAAATTGATCCTAAAATCGACTTGTAATGTATTATAAATAGCTTCCTAGACGGAGAATAATACATCATCGAAAATTATTCTTCGAAGTTTATGTTTTACAGTAAGTCTTTGAAGCATAAAAGCTACAAAAATCTTTAGACGATCATTTCCTTTTCAGCGTGCAGGAATCCCCATGGCTGATTTCGCCTCCTCTCCTTTACTAGAAACATAAACCTTGTTGTAAGGGAGGATGAAGTATCTACTTGGGAGGAGACTGGGAGTTATCATCGTGGTCATCGAAAGCCCTGTTCCCGACTTCCGTCTGGAATGGAGAGGAAAGGTTTCCTTGAGTGTCTTCGGTCCTTGGTCCCGATCCTCATTTAAGTAAACGAGCTGGTTCGTGAGCTCACGAACCGAACCTTGTTTGGGTTCGGCTTGTTTACATAAATGAGCCGAAAACCACATCTCGAATTCCATTCAAGATCGGGTTTTTTTAATCAAACCGAGTCGGAATCGAGCCGAGCTTGAGCTATTCACGAACTGGCTCGGTTCGATAGCACCCCTAGACTCATCGATCAAACTTAGGGTTGGGGTTGAGGTCGGCTTTCCTGAAACACCACCCGACCTCGAAACACAAGCCTAACTCCAAAACCTAAACCTGGCAAAAGAAACCTAAACATCAAACCCAGCCTCGACCTAATCACCATTCTTACTGCCCTGTTCCCACCCATCCCCGTAAACCAGATTTAAACCTGATCAATCCCCCGCCCTGTCCCCATAAAACCCAATTTAAACTTGACCCATCCTTGCCTTATCCCCATAAACCCAATTTAAACAAAACCCATCTCCACCTCCATAAACCCGATTTTAATCCGACCCATCTTCGCCTCATCCTCTTAAAACCAACCTATCCATGTAAATTCGACCCATCCCTACCCCGTTTTATATCCCGACTCATCTCAGGTTTGGGAAAATCCGTCCTAATATGAAACCCAATGATACCATATTATCTAAAAAATCTGCATCCACACCACACAATATAAATTAACTATTAAAGGTCCTCCCCCTCCCCCTTCCCCAAATAATAAGAAAAATAAAAACAAAAAATATTCAGGTTTACTGGGAGGGGAGAGGGGAGAGCGTCGTCGTTGGGTGGAGGGAATCACCACTTGGAGGAGAGGGGAGAGCGCCACGAGAAGAAGAGGAAACAAGACAAAATGAAGAGAAAAGACTGTGGTGTCGCCACATTGTTAGTCAAGGATGACATGGCAAGTTAATTGTCCAACGTGATAGTTTGATCGGTCAAAGTTGAGTATTTTTTAATTAAATTTGTATTTAGTTATCTCGCTAATTATTTTTTAAATTAGTTATTTAAAAAAAACTTTTTTAATCTAATCCCATTACTTGCCCTTAGAGATATCTGATGCATTGGCAAATCTTGCGGACCTACACAATCCTCTGTGTGAATAATTTGGAAAACAAGTTAACAGAGAGGGATTTGATGGAGGCCTCACATAGGTATTCAGAATAGGAACGACACAAAGTTCCCAGAGAAATGTGATGTTAGTCTTTATCCAAAAGAGGTTATTAAGTTCTGAACCAGTCTCAAAAGTAATTCAAGAGAGCGAGAGAGACTTCTCAATCCATTCCACTCCATCCTTGGCTAGCAACAGAACCAGAAGATAAAAACAGACAAGGAAAAGAAGAAAGCTATTCAGACAAAAATGAAGAAATTGGTGAAGGTTCTTCACTCATTTTCTTCTGGCTGCAACTTCATCTAACTCTTGTGTCATCACCCCCTTCTCCCTGTTCAAATCTCAACAATTGTTTGTCCATATTTGGCCCCTGGTTCCAGGTTTGCAGTGTTGTGGTTTCTTCTTACCAGCAATAGATTCAGGTTCTCAAGAAATTGTAAAGTGTTTTAATAAGCTTATCAATTCATTGCTGCTCGATCATTGCCAACCTTGGGTTCTCATCTCCGGAACAGTTCAAGACAAATACCAAGACATGCAATAGAAAATATTATTACTTCAGTCAAGTAATACAGATAATGTATCTATCTACAAGCCAGTATGTTACTCGTATAGACATAGAAATACAGACTCTTCAGGCCGATGAAAATCGATATAAGTACACTGGAATAGAGATTCCAGTTTGCAGTTGGAGCAAGAATACAACAAAGCACACGAAATGCTCGCGATCGTATCGCCCATATATAATAAAACACACATGGGAAAGGTGCTGCCATCTCATGAAATGGGAGTTGAGTTTTTCAGCTTTGGAACTTCAAACTTTGATGAAAATAATCTTGGGACCTCCAACTTGGAATCTGTATTACTTCTTCTCTTTGCACCTCTTGTATTCTCCTGTTCAGGAAACAAAAGAATGGACGTGTAAGTGATTCCAGCAGTCACTCGTATATTGTTGTTGTTTCCCTTCAGTATGCATGTGCATCTGCTTACAAGTTACACTCCACATCTTCTTCGTCTTCTTCTTCAATTACACACAACCTTCAGGCTTCATCTATTGAGACTTGAAGCCACACCCCCCTCCCACTCCCCCACCCCACCCACACAACCATTGAGCCAATGGCCCAATTCACATAATACCTTCTTCTTCTTTTTAAGGAAGAAACAATTTAAATTTGACAGGAGGAAAACAGCAGAAACGGGGAAAGAAATAAAAGCAGTACAAAACAGAAAGAGAATCGAAAAAGAAGAAAGAAAAACCGGAACTAGAGAGAGGATCGAAGAAGGGACAGAGAATAATCAATAGAAGAAAATGACAAGAACCTGTTACTGAAGAGGGAAAGTTGCTAGAGATTCAACAGGAGGAGAATTAACTTAAAAAGATGAAGTAACATCATACTTCAGTTTCATTTTTCGTACACTCATACAGAGAAAGTATATAGCCTTAGTATGCGCTAACCTTTCCTATAAAAGAATATTTTGACATCTTTGCTTGAGAACCCAAGGAAGCACAAACAAAATGTTTACAGAAATTTCGATATTTGATGATTGACATTTTCACAAAAATAATAATAACAACCATGCTGGTTACCCTTGAAACTATAAAATATTTGGAACAATGATTCAAAACTACTTCTTCCTTGGGTCTGTCTGCAAACAGCTTGAGGTCCCCCTTTTAAGTTTTGGAGATTTTCTTAAGGGAGACTGTATCTTTCCTAAATTGATTGGGCAGGATAACCTTCTTCCTAGACGTTTCAAGGGAGATGTGGTGTGGTGGCATCATGTAGATTGGCGGTAGCCTCAATCTAACAGACAAGAACTGAATGAAGTCCATAGAAAAATGTAGACCAGTTCGCACAATAACATTGACCCTTCATAAAACTGATCCAGACCCATATACTTTTACAGAGTTATGTACAGTATTTGGATTTTCTCCTCACATATGGTGCCAAAACTACAAATTCTTAGTTGGAGAAATGCAAGAGTGAAAAAAAAAAAAAAAAAGGGCAGAGGCTAATTACAGCAAGTCCCAAACAGAGATATACAGAAGGCTAATTACCTTATGCAACATTCGACGAGAACATATTAGCTAGTTAATCTTCCAAGGATTCAAATGACCAAGTGATTTATGTTAAGTAGGAAAAAGTCTCACATTGAGAAATATTAAGAAAAATGATTTGGCTATAAAGTAGGCCTACGAAGTGGCTAGTTATTTTGGAAGGGAACCATGCTCACTCATACAACAATGTGAAATAGATAGATGGAAGAAAAATTGGAGATCTAAACTTGCTCCAACAAATCACACAAAAATGCACTTTCAAATTCTAAATGACCAGTCTTCTGACTATATCTTTTGGAACTACCCCCACATTGATTGAAGCTCACCCCCAAATTGCCAAAAAATCTGTGAAAGGGAAATAAACACTTGCAATTCAAAAACATAAACAGAAAGGGAGATGTTTGTTTAGATTTTTCATGGATCATACTGCCTCTTTGACCTTATAAATAACTATCCACTTCTCTGTGAGTAAACCGTAGAACTCCCAGTTAACTGAAATTATCTCTTCCATACTATCCAGTGACATATGAACCATTCCCTTACTCCATCTAGTGCCCCCGGCTTTTACCCAACTTACCCAGGAGGGAGAAGGTAATGCAAAGACATAAATATGGGTAATAAGGTGTTCATCCCATAGGAAAGCTCTTATTTATGCATCCGAGTGCACCACCGTCCACTAGTAATACGTAAAACCAGAGCCTAGAAATCATTGTCACTGCATAGACTAGTGATTATATTTTCATGAATACTAGGAGAAATAATTTTAAAACAGATTTGGATAAGAAGAAGTGTATCAAACAAACCTTCAAAATCATAGTACTGGGACCCAGAAGCTTGGAAACGAGATAATTCCCTACTATATGGGAGACGCTCTTGTTTTTCTCCAAGGGATTCAGTTTTCAGGCCACCACAGCTTGAGTCTGATTGGGAGCATCTCACCATGGGTGTAACAGAAGAGCTTTTAGAATTTCTTGACAACCCCAGCTCCTTCACTACCTCTTTAGTGCGACTATGTACATCCTTCTCAAGCCTTGCAAGGTCACCTTTTACCAACTGCCTCATCCTTTTCTTTTGCTGATAACTCAGACTTCTTCACATCGATTAGTAGCTTTTCAATCTTCTCATTAGCTTGTTGAAGTTCTAAGGACTTTGTCTTCAGCAGATTACTGTAATCACTTTCCGTCTTCTTAAGTTGATTCCGGACAAATTTTCTTTCATTAAATAGTGCATTAACTTCAGACTTCTTCCGGGAAGTAAGTTTATCAACTGCACGCTTCAATCTTTTGATTTCTTCCTGAAAGTTCCTAGGGTGTCTCTCATCTTCGGCATCCACTCCTTTCGGTCCAACACTTTCTTTCATTTGTTCCTCTGATATAATCAACAGCCAAAGGCAGATATTGAGAAAATTAAGTTATAGTTGTCAAATAAGTTGCTGGAGAGAGCAGCAACTACCACCAACGAAGGCTGACGGAACAGCCAAGAACGAGAGAGAGGCCAAAAAACGGGAGAGATCCCTTTCGTTTTCTTTCTCTTCTCTATTTAAACATAGGATTAGGTTTAGGTTAAACAAAACAGCCCATGGGCTTAATTACAATCTAACCCATATAACTTATTAACCTATATACATGTAAATATCTAATCAACTAACATTAATATAAATTCCAAAATATGGTAACATCCCCCCTCATACCTTTGGCCCGATGATGTCCTTCCAGTCCTAAAAAATACGTGAGTTGTCTTAGATCTTTCATATAATAGGTCAAATGCAAAAGCCACTGAAGCTTAGTAATCAGGCCAGAGTCAGTGCCAGTAAGGATAATATCATCCACATAGACCAAGAGAAGGACTATACCCAATGCTGACTTGTAAAAGAATAGAGAAGAGTCATATTGGCTTTGTGTAAAGCGGTGGAGAAGAAGTGTACTGCAAAAGTTCTCAAACCAAGCCAGGGGAGCTTGCAGACATCCTGAGGAGAAGAACTCATACCAAAGGAAAGCTTCATGTAGATATCTTCTTGTAAATCACCATGCAAATGTATTCTTCACATCCATCTGATGCAGATGCCAGGACTGTGAAGCAGCAATAGCTAAAATAGTGTGAATCGTGGTCATCTTGGCAACTGGAGCAAATGTATCCTCATAATCAATCCCATATTTCTGCATGTTTCCCAGAGCTACGAGGCGAGCTTTGTACCCATCCAAATAACCATCTGATTGAAGCTTTATAGAGAAAACCCATTTACTCCCAAGAGGCTTAATAGTAGGGGGGCAAGTAACAACATCCCAAGTGTGATTCTCCTCAAGAGCTTGAAGTTCTGTTTACATTGCCTGTTGCCAACACTCATGTGTCATTGCCTGTTTGTAGCAAGAGGGAATCAAAATAAATGATAAAGTAGCCACAAGAGAGACAATGGAGGAGAAACCATACCTATCATGGGGGCGAGAAGTGCTAGTAGACCGGCAAAGAGTGATGGAAGCAGAACCAGGAGGAGGATCAGGAGTAGGCGTCAGGTCAGGATCATGAGGGGGCACAAATGAATTGGGATTGGGCTCATAAAAGCTAGGCAAAATAGATAAAGATGCAGATGGTAGCGCAACATGAAAGGGAAATAAATATTGATTTAAAAAAAACACGTTTCGAGAAACACATATACGACGAGCATGGGGATCATAACAAACATATCCTTTTTGCAACATTGCATAACCAAGAAAACCACACTTAATGGATTGGGCTGTAAGTTTATGTCGTTAATGAGTAGGTAGATGCACAAAACAAACACAACCTAATGTCCGAAGATCCGCATATGAAGGAGAACGACCAAATAACTTAAAAAATAGAGAAACATGATGCAACGTAGGAGAATGCAAGCGGTTGATTAAATGAACTGAAGTGGACAACGCTTCACAGCAAAAACGAGGAGGAACAAATGAATCAAGTAAAAGAATTCGTACCACATCAAGAAGATGGCGATTTTTCTTCTTCGCAACTCCATTTTGCTGCGGTGTTGAAGGACACGAACGCTGACAGATGATACCTTTGCTTTGAAGAAAATCCTGAAACTCATTAGACATGTATTCGCCGCCAGAATCAGAGTGCAATATCTTGATGCTGGCAGATAATTCTCAAGAAATGCAAGAAAGAGTTTAAATACAACAAAAACTTCAGACTTAGCCCGTAGGAAGTAGACCTAAGTAAAACGGCTAAAGTCATCGATAAAATTAAGAAAGTACTCATAAGCAATTCCCCAAACATCACTATGAATAATATCAAAATAGTGTGTGGCATGAGATCCATGATGAGGAAAAGGAAGAACTTTACTTTTGCCAAGTTTGCATGATGAACAATCAAATGAAAGATCAAGAGAAGAACATGTACGAAGTATATCAAAGTTTGGGTGGCCGAGACGTCTATACCACATCTTAGTTCCAGAACTAATAACATTACATGCAAAGGAAAGTAAAGGAGCACGAGAAATACTGGTAGAGAGAAAAACTTGAATGGGAAAGAGTCGTCCCACTCGCGATCATCTTCCCTGACGCTTGATCCTGCACAACATAACCAGATTGAGAGAACAGAACATTACATTTATCATCAACCAACTGACAAACAGAAATAAGATTTGTGGAGAGATCAGGGGACACAAAAACATCAACTAAGGTAGGAGAAAGATCACCAACAACACTGATAGGCAGAGAGCTGCCATCAAGTGTTAATTTTCAGATTTCCATCATACTTTCTGACATTACAAAGAGAAATAATAGTGTTGGTCATATGGTTAGAAGCTCCGAAGTCAACATACCATGGCCGAGTAGAAACTTTATTCTTACCTGAGAGCCCAAAAGTAGAAAGAGCATAAATGATCATCTGTTGTACCATTTTAGGAGTGAGTGTACTCGGACTTGTTGAGATTGTAGAAACAATATTTGGAGTAACTGACACAGCAAGAGGCAAGATAGTAGAACTAGAAGCACCTGTGGAGGCATGATAAACAGTGCCCTTCTTCCTTGTCGGGCGCATAGGACAAGCGGTGAGGAGATGACTTGTTTACTTGCAGTACCTACAAAACTTCTTAGTGCGATCCCGAGCAAAATGACCAAATTCTTTACAGTTGAAGTACTGGACAGACTTCGTGTCCCTACCCTAATTTCTCCACAGGAACAGGGGCATCAGTATTAGCCCGATGTTCCATTCCAGCTTGAGTGGCAATACGTTTTTCCTCCCTTAGAAGCTCACTCAAACAAGTATCTAGAGACAGTACAGGATGATGATTCATGAGATTGGAACGAGCAACGTCAAACTCTGAACGGAGCTTCATCAAGAATTGATCACTCTTGCTTGTCTCATGCACGACCTAAACAGGAGAGAATAGCAACTAGAACATTCTCATAAACAATATTGGCATAATCGGCCCAAAGGTTTATTAGAAACCTAGAATCGTATTTTCAATAGAGACGCTGCCCTGTGTGAAATTAGTCATCTCATACTCCAATTGAAACCTCCGAGCCGTGCTATTTTGCTTGTAAATCTTGTGGAGGTAATTTCACATATCAGCTGCATTTCTATAGGGCCGCAAATTAAGAACAAAGTGTGGCTCAACAGAGCCAAGTATCCAAGTCATTACTCGAGCATCCATGGTTGTCCACTTTGACAAAACTGCGGCCTCTCGAGGTATCGAATCACTTCCATCTATATGACCCCATAACTCTTTTCCTATAACAAATAAATGGAATTGAAATGCCCATATAGAGTAGTTCTTACCCCGTGAAACGAATAGGTAAAACATCTAACTTGTCAGATGACATGTTGAAATACAGAGAGCCATGCAGAGACACAACAATCAGAGGGCAAACCTTGCTGAAATGCAAGCCTTGAGGCACCAAACTTTCTGAAAAGAAATTAAAACCCCCTTTGCTAAAAACGCCAACTCAGAGTCCAAACTCAAAACTCCAACCATGATTTCTTTTTTTTTTCGGAATACTGGTACAGAAGCTTGGGTTGCTTGATTAACTCTGTTGGTCCGGGTTGAATAGGTGCGGGCCGACGCTTGATTAGATTTTCCTAACTTAGGAAAACTTTAATTTTTCAATAGTGCCGTCATCTGCCGATGAAACTCGTCTCCTTCTTCCCCGACAAAGGCACCAAACGACTCGAAATATTTTGTCGTCCTCTTCGCGCCAAACAGAAAACGTCTCCTTCTTCCTTAGCAACAATGCTAAACAACTCGGGATACCGTCGTCCCGCGACAACCAAGCAGTGCAACGACAACAGTTGTGGAAATCTTTCTTCTTTTAGCAGTGCAACGGAAACGAGAAAAAAAACTCAGAACCAAGCAGTGCAACGACAACTCAGAAGAAAAGCTCGAAACAAATCGTTAAACTCAAATAACACAGAGACTTGAAGAAGACCAAACAAAGCACAGACAAATTTTTTTTTTCTCCACGGCGCCAAAGGACTCCCGACAGAAAACAATCGTCCACGGCATAACCAAAAGACTATCGCTCACGACAGAGGAAGGAAGATTCTAGGAGAACTAGAAGACACTAGCTCTGATACCATGTCAAATAAGTTACTGGAGAGAACAACAACAACGACCACCAACGAAGGCTGACAAAACAACTAAGAACGAGAGAGAGGTTGAAAAAGGGGAGAGATCCCTTTCCTTTTATTTCTCTTCTCTATTTAAACATAGGATTAAGTTTAGGTTAAACAACACAGCTCGTGGGATACCACGACATCCATATCATCAAGAAACCACATCATCTTCCATATAGGATACCACGTCATCCTACCACATCATTGAATACCATGTAAGTTTACTTCTTTTTTTCATTTTCTTTTCATAATTAATTTAGGTTATTTTTTAATTAAATACATTTTAAAAACATTAATTTCTAGTTTTAAAAAATCTTGCATATTTCATTTCATTATCTCTACTTTAATATAATAAAAATAAAATTTTGATTTAATTTTAATTTTTAAATATAATTAATACCTTAATGTAATTATTTTACTTGAGATATTATTTGGTTTAATACAATATTTAGTAAAAAATAATTTTATTTTTAAAATTCTTATTTGTTGATAAATATTTTCTACCTTCTTTTTTAATAAACAAAATATAAAATTCGTATATTAATTAGTTAAAAAAATATTTTTACCTATTTAAAACCTTTTATTATAGGTTTAAAATATTTTTTAATTAAAAAATTATCTTATAGAGTTTAAAATCTAATTTATCTAATTTAAAAATGTTATATTTCCTTATATTTAAAAATATTTTAAAAAATAATTTCTTTTTTTAAAATCTTATTTAACGCGATCATTAAGGTGATTCGGAAACCAAACTTCTCCGTTCGTTGTTGAGGTTTTGGAGTTGGAAATGTTGCATCTGTTAGGGAAGGGTAATAGAGAAGGGTAGTCCTGTCGCGGTACTGGGACAAGACGCAGTTGCTGGCAAGAATGAGGGAGTCTTCTGTTGTCTTATAGAGAGTAGAAGAGGGTTTTCCTTATTCGAGAGACAGAGGGCAGCTCGTGCAAATTTGGACGGAGAGATTCAGAACTCAAACGAGAGGGAGGTTTCAGACTTCAGAGGAGAACCAAGCAATGATATTAATTTCGAAATGAGACGCTAACTAGCGAGACTCATCAACGATCGAATTTTGAAGAAGCTACCCAGTAGGCGCAGTACGAGTTTTTATTTTTTATTTTTTTTTCCTACTATAGCACTTAGGCCTGGCTCCTGTTCGATGGACGAGACGTACTACTGCCCCTCCGGGTAAAGAGAAAGAGAGACAAGGTGAGAGCACTTCCTCCACAGTTTATAGAATTTTTGGAAGCAGCGATGAAACAGAAGAGAGAAAGAGGAGATTATCAATTATAGATCATTTCAATTCTCTCTATTCTTCCATTGAAGAGGGAAGTTTGATGGAGTCGAAAGGGAGAAGAGCATTTAATAATCTACATCCTCTTATGACGGTTTTCGATTACGCGTAGTTTTTTGTAGTTTGTATAGTGTATCGTTATAAGGCGGAATCCACTTGTATAAAAAGAGGCAAGTAAGATATCGAATTTGGGGCTATCTGCACTGCCTTTTTCTTTCTATTTTATTGTCTCTGATTCTGTCGACCTTGTGTGATCAAATAGAAAATCTAAAGGTCGTCTATTGTTGTTATGCGCTTTCTTAGACTGGAACGAGCTTTTTTCCTGTAGAAATTAGCTTTCTTATTTGTTGAGTATGATTATATGATTAATTTGTTTGACCCCCAGGCCCCAGTCTCCCTACGAATCTCGACTCTCCGCATACATCTCTCTGAAACCCATTATCTTGAAAAAATCCATCAAGTCTTGCTTGCGTCACAAGACAGAAGGTGTAGGTTCTCTTTCGACAACCTTATAACCTCACGGACTGTTGACTCGATTACTGGTGACCGATCTTAATTGCGCTGAAGGTCTAATAGTACGTTTGTTTTTTTGTAAATTTTATAAGTATCTTTTTTCTCCTTCCGGCTAAGCTTTGTGTTGTTTCTGCGGGTTTCTTTCAGTTGCTTGTGGAGATGATGAACCATCTCACAAACATCTTTTCTGTACTCAAGAGGGATGCTGAGGACGACAAAGAACAAGCTGAATCAAGTGCTCCTGCTAAGGGGAGAAAGGATGGTTTCAATTCAGGTAATTGCTTTGCTCTGTTACAAACACAATTCAAGCTGATTGAGTTTGTAGGTGAATTAAGGACTGCTTGTACAGTCATAGGATATAATAGCAGAAAAATCGTTTTTCTGTTGTCCAATTTCCCCATTGAAATTTTTTCCTATTTGAAAAAAAAATGCACTTTGACCAGAATATTATTGTGTTTGTGCTACCATAGAAAACAACTGGAAAATTAATTATAGTGTTTGATTATAGTATAAACAAATATTTTTTTTAAATAATAAAAAATGAGGTAGAAGCAAGAGGCAAATGATATATAATGACTTTCATTTTTCTTGGTCTATTTTTCCCATGGTTTTCTATTGGAGCAATAGGAAACTTATTTTTTTATCTTCTTTAACATTTTGGTAAGAGGAATCGGCAAAAAGTTTTTCTATCCAGAAAAAATGGCACAAACACCAGAAAATTTTGGTCAAATGGAAAATATCTGCAAGTCATTTTTCCTAAGATTTCCTATGGTCACAAACACACCCTTACTCAATGAACCTTCACTTGGATGTAAAAAAAGGTCGAGTAGGATGTAAAAGAAACTTGTATGCATAAATTGATAACATTCACTAGGATGATCATTGTGATGCGTTAGCTTTAGAGTAAAAATCTTCTAAAGTGACTTCAGATTTTAAAAGTTGAAAAGGAGGTAAGTTTTGGTGATATTAAACATAAAAACAAGTATATAACATAACTTCCATGACTTTCTAAGAAATATCAAACTTAAAAAGGAAAGCATGTGACAACAATTCCAAGGCGTTGTAAGATATTGTATCAATATTGTTGCATTATACCTGATAGTTAATTAATTGTTTTATCCTCCCCCTTCTGGCGAGGGGTTGTTTATACATATGAACTAACACATCTCAGAATACATACTAGTAAAAGAGCCTCTGTTGAGGACATCTTTCAGTTAAATAGAGGAAAGGCCTGTGAACAGGACTTAATGATGGAAAACTCCAGAAGTTTTGTTGTAACTGGTCTTTGGGGTTTGGGTGTTCTTTTGATGCGGTGTTTGTTGGAGCCGCACAAAGTAAGACTTGACATCTGAAGAGTGTTCATACGAGGCCAAAGCTTAAGCTTGATGAAAGGTTTAGAAAGAAGGATAGTCTGAAACACATGTAACAAGTCGATGTAGAGTTGAGACAAGCTGTACAAAGCAATTGTGCTGTCCTTCATTGTTATTCATATCTTGGAAATGGAGCTATTTCATTTTTTAATTTTTATAAAAATTCAAGGAACACCTAATAATATGTATAAATGCTTACAAAATTATATAGGTACTTTATATTTGAAAAGAAGATTAAAACTATAGAAAGTTGAAAATTGGAATGAGGATTTCTTGAGAGCAATTTTAACACTCATTGAGATGATTGTTTACTTTATCATGGAACTGTTTCATTGCCCTAATATTGTCAAACCTTTTGATAAGATTCATAGACCTGATGTCATGTTGTTTTCTTCTTTCTTTGAAAAGTGGGAAATTTCATTAAAAGGAGAAAAAAGGTATAAAGACTAAGAGTTGGGAAAAACATTCACAACAAGCTATTAGAGAGTGACTTCCTGTGAGGATTTAGTGTTTTATTTAACTCAAAGGACACGTGTGTATTTACATGTAAGGGAGAGGGACTTTTTTGTCTTTGTGTAATGTAACCCATTTAAGACATAATAAAGCAGTCATGGGATGGACAGCTGAATCCCTAATGAAACTGTTTTCAGCCTGCGGCAATCCCTTCTTCCTCTCGTTATTCATGTCTCTCTTTTTATTTTATTTATTTTTCTCTCTTTCAAATACTTTAATTGAGTTTTAAAATGGAATGCAAGCAGTACGTCTGCCTTCTGGGCATAGTTTGCCTCTCATTTAGTTGGTATCCCATTTTTGTTGTTCATTTCTTAAGTCTGTTGCCCGTTTGTGTCGGCCTGAACATGAGGTGTGTTCATGGGAATAATCCCACATGGATTATGTAAAAATCAGATTTGGGTGAAGGAAGAGGAGAAAATTGAGAGAAAAAGGAGAAAGGAGAAGAAAAAAATTCTGAAGCCTGAAAGGGTTTGCTGGGAACTGTGCACCATCCCAGACTTCTTTAATAGGTGTTTTGTGTTTCAAATTAAAAAAATGCCCCTATACACTTAATAAACCTTAATCTTCTTATATTTCCCTAACTACACATCCTATATACATGAAAATTTAACCATTAATATAATTTAACATGCATAACAAAATTACATAAAGAAAATTAACTACTGAAATGGTAAAATGACCAAAATACCCTTGAAGGATAAAATAACCAAAATACCCCTGGATGTATTTTCTAACAGTGTAATATCTATAAAAGTCATGTGGTTGTTAATTGGAAATATGCTTCATAACTTTGGCTAGTCATTTTGGGATGGACCTAGACCCAACTTTGACATTTTCTTTTATTTTTTTTCTTCTTGTACTTATGCTGTTTTCAGGTAAATTTTTTCACTCACCATTAAAAAAATAAAGGGAAAAAAAGAAAAAAATAAAAGATTTGGTCCTAGAGTGGCCATAAAATGGTGAATACTTTTGTGGAATCCTCCAAGTGCTTAGAGCATGCATTGGATTAGAGGCAGTGTTGCTGCATGTGGGCAACTTGATCTATTAAACCTTTGATGTGCTGAAAATATTATGGAAACAGAAGCACTCTTTTATAGGTGGAACTGTCTTTGAGTTTTTACTTCATGGCTGAGGGTTTTTGGATAAATTTCTTCACTGGAGATTGTGTTCTGGACACTGTGGAAGATGGGCTACCAATGACAAGCGGTAAAATTGATCTAAGGATTCTTGTTTTTGATTTCTCTAATTCGCTATAATTGCTTTGGAGTTCATGCGTAAATCTGGATTTGCTGTTGCTTTGTAGTTGAGATTCCTGGATGGCTTAGTGTTTAATCAAAAAGCATTGTTATGTCCATGGATAAGTAAGAGAAGGTTCTCTTTTTACAGCGTAGCTCGAGGAGTTTTATGCATCTTGGAACTTAAAGATATCTGTGGTCTTGAGACTAACGTTCTGAAGAGCTTTCCACTGCAGAAAGTGTGGATCTGTTGATTGTTTAATTATCTATCTAAACCAAAAGGGAAACAGAGTCAATGAGAAAAACCAAAATGCAAAATTGCTCTGACATGATGATACCACAGAGTAGAAGAGGAAAGTAGTGGTAGCTGGGAAATAATAAATCTGATTCAGTAGATATTCAAGATTTGTTTCAAAAGCAAATCTTTCTCTTCATTGTTTACCGTTTCTAAACCGAAATATCTTGTATAAGTGCAAAAAAGTTTTCTACTATTTTTAATGTTCGGAAGTTGAATGAATAGGTGGCAGCCTAATCCTATACAAGATCCGCACTGAAATCTTCTAGCATACAAATGTGTTAATTGTAAAAAATCAATGTTGAATGGTTCTGTCCTGCTAGACAAGCTGTTCCTGAAGAAATTTGTTAATTCTTTGAATCTCAGGATTCTCTATGTGTTCGAGTTTCTAATGCACCATTTAAGACATGGTTGATTAAATTCGTTAATTCTTTGAATCTCAGGTTCCATTTAAGAGATGATTGCTTAAAATCTTTATTTCTTTTCATATCAGGTTCCATTTAAGAGATGGTTGCTTAAAATTGTTATTCCTTTCAACCTCTGATTAATCATACTGAAACTAATCAAATGTGTAAATACTATATGGCACGTGCATGTGCTGTTTTGACTGTTTTTTTGTCCATTCATCAATTGAAGAATATGTGGTTGAGCACAGTGGAGATGATGTCCTGAGACACCATTATCATTTAAGAGGGTGTTACATTTTAGGTGATGGCATAACGCTTAGGGTGTGAAAGCATGGAAAAGAAAAGTAGTTCATGAAATTTGGTAATTTTATTGTTTTATATGCAGCCATACATGAAGTATTCCATTAACCAAATAGGCCTGCTTGCTGTGCTTCTTTAGAGTGTATATTCATAGCTTATTAATTTTCCAATGGACTTGGTGTTTATTGAAATTGCAAATTTATTTGTCGAAATGCATTAACTTTGTTAGTTATATTGGAGAGGCACGTGGGCCTGATAGTTTGATGAAGCGCTGGTTGCGCAAATAATTATTTATTTTAACTGTTTATTGGAGTACAATATTGTAGTTCACTCACTTTTTAATTCATGTAACCTTGATGAGGCCCCTTTTTTTCTTAAATGTTATGGATGATACCATTTCCTTGTACAGATGAAAGCAGTAAGAAGGTTGAAGAGTCTGAGAAAAGATCAGGAAATGACAATGGAAAAGTTGAGACGCAAGTTCTGCGAGAAATGTCTAGAGACTTCAGGAATCCACTTGTGTGGATTGACTTGGAAATGACTGGTAAGAGCACAATAATTCCATGTAGCTTTTGTATCTCTTTGCATGCAATAACTGAAAAGAGTACTTTTCTTTCATTTTGTTCTCCAACATCTCTTCTGTTATATTGTTGCATTATATGTTTCTTTTTTCTTTTTGCCCATATTTTAACTGAGGTGCAGAAATACTGCATTTTATTTAATGGTAAGTTTAGCAGAAACTGGTTTCTGTTCTCATCTCACACCTACCTCCAATCATTTTCTTCTTGTGGTGTTTTATTAGTAATGGCAGCTTATTCATTTTCTTTTTATATTATATCCTCCTGTCTGAAAGTTTCCTCATGCTTTTGGCACCTTTAGTGGCGCTTGCTAAAAATTAAAGGACAAATTCCCTTAATAACAGTAATAATAATTGTAATACCCAAAACCAAAAATGCGAGAGGAGAGAGTGGTGACGCAAAAATGATGCGGCGATGCGAGAGGAAAGAGTGGCGATGCGAGAAATCATTTCGAACGAGCGACGACACAAGGGTGAGCGACTACGTGGCGTTGCGATCGTAAGGGCCGAGTGTGAATTCGATGAAGGAGAATCGAGTTTCGGAGAGAAAAATCAAGAAATCGTAAAAGATGGAGAAGAGAAGAGGATCGCCCCGAGTGCCGATCGTGGAAAGGGGATATATGACGAGCGTGCTCATGTCATCCGGTGGAAAAAACATGAAAAACAAGAACGAGATGGGTGTGGAGATCAGAGAGGCCCCGATGGCGACTCCCTTTCCACTCGACGAAGGGATGAGGAAGAAAGGGGGTTTTCTTACCTCTACGAAAATCGGCCTTCACCGACGCTCCATCCCATTGGCGGTGACGGAGATAGGGAGGATGATGTCGAAGAAGGCAGTTGAGACGATCTCTTAGATGGTTGGACGGTGATACAACGCAATAAGAAAGGTATGAGAAACCCCTCTTCGATGGTCACCCTCTCTTTCGGTGACTCGAAAATCTCTCTGCGGCAACTCCGGGAAAAGAGTGGTGTTTCGATTCGAATCACAATACGAAACGGATTGAAACGCTCTTTCATTTCGATTCCAGTGGCGGCGGAACCCGATTTCCTCCACTGTTTCAACTCCATCACCAACAATGAACCCTCCCCTCCTCGACAGAGTGAGTTCCAATCCAACTCCATGATCTACTCCCTTTCGGTTTTCAAGTACCATGGAGCCAGAGAATGTAAAATCACCCAAAGTAGAGGAAGCTTCATCGTGGTGTGGATGTCAACGCCACCACCTCCACTTCCACCTCCCTCCCCCAACCTTTCTCTCCCCACTCTCCAAAACAACACCATAAACCTACCACCAGATGCTCTCTTGGAGGGCCAAAAGTTTTTACAAGCAGCAGTGACAATGGATGAACTATCCCTGGGCTGGAGCAGTGACGATTTATGTCACTATGTCGAAGAAACACTCAATCTCAACTACCGTCCGACCACCTCCTATCTGGGACACTCGAAATGGCTGATCTCATTCCAATTGTAGACGAACATGGAAGCTACTCTTCATCTCTCGCCTTCCCATAAAATCAACTTCTCGACGATAATAGTTTGGCCTTCAGCCACTCCCGGGAGTCAATATGGCCAATGGATTTCCTTTCTTGGAATTCCGGTGGAGCTTTGGTCAGAAACGATCCTAAACCACCTTGCCAGAAAATTTGGAGAGCCGATCAAATGGGTGGAGGAAACTGCCAACTGTGCCAGACTTGACATCGCAAAAAGTGTTCGTAGCCCCTTCGTCGCCCCGGGCGGAAGATTTTTTCATAAAGCTACCGATTGGAAAAGTTTTCTTCTGGATTAAGGTGGTGATCGAAGAATTTTCCACGATGGACTCGTCGGAACTCCACCCCACAGAGGTAGGCCATTCTGCTCCCCCTCCTTGACACGACTGAGTCATCGCTTGGCCGAGTCGATCACACCATCCCATAAACCCAGATGCACCCAACCCAGCCTGGAATTTGTTGAATTTGAATGTGAATTTAAATCCGAATTCATATACAAATTCAAATTCAAATTCAAATCCGAATTCTTTTTCAAATTCGATTCCAAATCCAAACCAAATTTCAAACCTTCCACAAATACCTTTTTAGCTTTTTCTGACTCCTCGAAAAGCCAAATTGCCCTGCCCAATGCCTCTACCCTTTTGAGCGGTCACATCAATCCCCCCCCCCCCCCCCTTTTCCTCCTTCCGCACGCCACCTCTAATCTTTGCCTCGAAAATCCAAATCACCCCTTCTCCTTGCAACCTCAAACGCAATGCTTTCCCTCCCCCAACATGTTACCTTGACAGCCAACCTTCCCCTTCCCCCACGCGCCACCTCTAACCTTTACCTTGAAGCACCCACCCATCCCCTTCGAAATACAACCCTCCCTCCCCCCTCAGACCTCGACTACAGTGCTGGCTTCAACGTTGACAGCCAACCCCATCAATATCTCCACCTCAGCTAATGCCTTTCCCAACCAAACCTCGAAAATCATCCCCCTCCCCCTCATGCCTCACCACCAATCTGTGTGTGTGCCTATTGAGTTGTGTCTTGGTAACTCCACCTACAACATCCAGCCCTCGAGCATCTCAAACCCTGAAAATGATCTCGAGACCCCCACCCACCAGAAAAACTCCGATCTCTCACCACCACCAAATAATCATCAAACAAACTTCTTCACCCTTGCCTTCCAAAACCCCCTTTTTAGCTACCATGAGGACAACAATTCCGATGGTTTCAGCCCTTGCCCAGACATGATTTTCTTCGAACCATGGCGAAACCAACTACCCCTAGAATTGGCCATGGCTACACCAGCCTCTCAAAACACATGGAAAAAACAACGCCCAACCTCATCCCCAGGACACAAAAGCCACCTGAAATGTCTCCCCTACTCACTTTTCAAGATCTAGAGGCCACATCAGAACCTAAGCCCAACCCTAACACCATGCTCAACCTGGACCTTCCAACTCCTCCAGTTTTGGCTACCTATCAAAGAAGGAAAAAGAGTGGCCCCGCCCGTTACCAATCAGGGTCTGCTTCGGCCAGCAGAACATCCCCCCTGACCATTTAAACCCTCCTCTCCCTCCAACTGTGTAGGAGAAGGCAAGCGGTTGATTAAATGAACCGAAGTGGACAACGCTTCACACCAAAAACGAGGAGGAACAGATGAATCAAGTAAAAGAGTTCGTACCACATCAAGAAGATGACAATTTTTCCTCTCCGCAACTCCATTTTGTTGTCGTGTCGAAGGACACGAATGCTGAGAGATGATACCTTTGCTTTGAAGAAAATCCTGAAACTCATTAGACATGTATTCACCACTAGAATCAGAGCGCAATACCTTGATGCTGGCAGATAATTGAGTCTCAAGAAGCGCAAGAAAGCGTTTAAATACGACAAAAACTTCAGACTTAGCCCGTAGGAAGTAGACCCAAGTAAAACGGCTAAAGTCATCGATAAAAGTAACAAAGTACTTATAATGCGCATGAGAAACAACAAGAGCAATTCCCCAAACATCACTATGAATAATATCAAAACAGTGTGTGACATGAGATCCATGATGAGGAAAAGGGAAAATTTTACTTTTGCCAAGTTTGCATGATGAACAATCAAATGAAAGATCAAGAGAAGAACATGTTGTACTTTTTAATAAACTAAAATTAAACACGATACGAAGTACATCAAAGTTTGGGTGGCCGAGACATCTATGCTATATCTTAGTTCCAGAACTAACAACATTACACGCAAAGGAAAGTAAAGGAGCACGAGGAATACTGGTAGAGAGAAAAACTTGAATGGGAAAGAATTGTCCCTCTTTAGACCCCTTCACGATCATCTTCCCTGACGCTTGATCCTGCACAACACAACCAGATCGAGAGAACAAAACATTACAATTATCATCAACCAGCTGACCAACAGAAATAAGATTTGTGGAGAGATCAGGGGACACAAAAACATCAAGTAAGGTAGGAGAACGATCACCAACAACACTGATAGGCAGAGAGCTGCCATCAACAGTGTTAATTTTCAGATTTCCATCATACTTTCTGACATTGCAAAGAGAAATAGCAGTGTTGGTCATATGGATAGAAGCTCCAGAGTCAACATACCATGGCCGAGTAGAAATTCTTACCTGAGAGCCCAAAAGTAGAAAGGACAGAAATGATCATCTGTTGTACCAGTTTAGGAGTGAGTGTACTCGGACTTGTTGAGACTGTAGAGACAATATTCGGAGTAACCGGCACGGCAGGAGGCAAGTCAATAGAACTAGAAGCACCTGTGGAGGCATGATAAGCAGTGCCCTTCTTCCTTGCTGGGCGAATAGGACAAGCGGCGAGGAGATGACCCATTTGCTTGCAGTACCTACAAAACTTCTTAGTGCAATCCCAATCAAAACGACCAAATTCTTTACAATCGAAGCACTGGACAGACTTCATGTTCCTACCCTGATTTCTCCCTTGTGCGGCATATGCCACAGGAACAAGGACGTCAGTATTAGCCCGATGTTCCATGCCTGCCTGAGTGGCAATACGTTGTTCCTCCCTTAGAAGCTCACTCAAACAAGTATCCAGAGACGGTACAGGAAGACGATTCATTAGATTGGAATGGGGCAACGTCAAACTCTGAATGGAGCTTCATCAAGAATTGATCTCTCTTGCTTGTCTCATGCACGACCTGAACAATAGAGAAAGCAGCAACTGGAACATTTTCATAAACAATCTCAGCATAATCGGCCCAAAGGTTTAGAAACTCAGAATAGTATTCTTCAATAGAGAGGTTGCCCTGTGTGAAATTAGCCATCTCATACTCCAATTGAAACCATTGAGCCGTGCTATTTTCGTTGTAAATCTTGTTGAGGTAATTCCACGTATCAACTGCATTTCTATAGGGCTGCAAATTAAGAACAATGTGTGGCTCAACAGAGCCAAGTATCCAGGTCATTACCCGATCATCCATGGTTGTCCACTTTGACAAAGTTGTGGCCTCTCGAGGTGTTGGATCACTTCCATCTATATGACCCCATAGCTCTTTTCTCATAACAAATAAATGAAATTGAAATGCCCATGTAGAGTAGTTCTTACCCGTTAAACAAATAGGTAAAACATCTAACTTGTCAGATGACATGATGAAATACAGCAAGCCACGCAGAGACACAACAATCCGAGGGCAAACCTTGCTGAAATGCAAGCCTTGAGGCACCAAACTTTCTGAAAAGAAATTGAAACCCCCTTTGCTGAAAACGCCAACTCAGAGTCCAAACTCAGAACTCCAATCCTGAGTTTTTTTTTTTTTTCGGAATACTGGTGTGGAAGCTCAGGTTGCTTGATTAACTCGGCCGGTTCGGGTTGAACAGGCGTGGGCCGGCACTCGATTAGATTTTCCTAACTTAGGAAAACTCTAATTTTTCAACAGTGCCGTCGTCCGCCGATCAGAAGCTCGTCTCCTTCTTCCCCGGCAACAGCGCCAAACAACTCGGGACAACAGAGTCGTCAGGAAAACTTAATCTTTCAACAGTGCCATTTTCCTCTTCACGCCGAACAAAAAACGTCTCCTTCTTCCCCGATAACGGCGCTAAACAACTTGGGACAGCAAAGTCGTCTCGCGGCAACCAAGCAGTGCAACGGCAACTGTTGCGGAAATCTTTCTTCGTTTAGCAGTGCAACGGAAACGAGGAAAAACCTCGGAACCAAGCAGTGCAACAACAACTCAGAATAGATCGTTGAACTCAAATAACACAGAGACCTGAAGAAGACAGAGACCTGAAGAAGACCAGACAAAGCACAGACATAACTTTTTCTTCTCCACGACGCCGAAGGACTCTCAGTGGAAAACAATCGTCCACGACAGAACCAAAGACTATCACGGTAGAGGAAACGCTCACGACAGAGGAAGGAAGATTTTGGGAGAACCAGAAGACGCTAGCTCTAATACCATGTCAAATAAGTTGCTGGAGAGAGCAGTCACGACCACCAACGAAGGCTAACGGAACAACCAAGAACGAGAGAGAGGCTGAAAAATGGGAGAGCTCCCTTTCCTTTTCTTTCTCTTTTCTATTTAAACATAGGATTAGGTTTAGGTTAAACAAGACAGCCCATGGGCTTAATTACAATCTAACCCATATAGCTTATTAACTTATATACATGTGAATATCTAAACAACTAACATTAATATAAATTCCAAAATATGGTAACACTGAGATATTGGCAGCAGAGTTACAATCTGAATGAAGTCGGTGTGACGAGGAAACATGGCAAAACATGATGAATCTGACTCGTCTCTTGGGAGTGCTTTTCCATGGACAAAATCCAGGAAGGAAAGATGATGTGGGGGTTCAACAAATCAGTCCAAATAATCTTGATCTCTTGGAATGTTCGGGGAGTAGGGTCTTCACGGAAGTGAGCAATAATTTGTCGCTTCCTATCTCAATTCAAGCCTTCTATTGTGGTGCTCCAAGAAACAAAATGCCAAAGTCCGAATGATAGCCTCACTTGTGGCCTTTGGAACTGTTTCTCATTGCAATGGTCGGCCGTAAATTCGATCGGCCACTCTGGTGGAATCATGGTGCTATGGGATGGCTCCCTTTTCGATGCAATCAACACCAATCACGGAACTTACTCTATGGGGATTCATTTCCGTGATCATTGTTCTGGTTCTTAGTGGTGTCTCGCTAGAGTTTACAGTCCTAACCGCTATTGCGAGAGAAGGAATTTCTGGGAGGAGCTCTCTTACCACCAATTCTAGTGGCCTCTGCCATGGATTTTTGCAGGAGATTTCAATTGAATTCGTTTCTAGAACGAAAAGCAACCTCCAGCTACTCACATCTCATCTTCTATGAGGGGTTTTGTTGACTTCATCGGTAGTGGAGAGTTGGAAGAGATCACCCTCTTCGGAAAGACCTTCTCTTGGTCTAATGGGCAGCAACACCCTATCCTCTCGAAGATGGATCGTTTTCTTGCCGTTTCAAATTGGCTTCATCTTTATGATGATATATCCGGAAGAGTCCTCAATCGGGTAGGATATGATCACTGGCCCATCCTATTATCTGCCTCGTGTGGAAGATGGGTCCCCCCCCCCCCCCCCCCCCGCCTTTCAAATTCGAAAACACCCGTCTCTCGGATGCTGATTTTGATGTGCTATTGAAAAACTGGTGGTCTAGCTTGCTGGCTTGGGTTAGACCAGAGTGGTCTCTTCCGATAAAGCTCGAACTCCTTAAAATGATTCTTAAGGACTGGTCCTTCCGGCTTCGTCAAACAGCCGAGCTGGATTCATCAGAAGAGCAAAGGTATTTAACTCAATCTGAATTTTTCACTCGCCTTTCGCTTCAAACGGAGTTGCAAATTCTCCTATTTCAGGAAAGAATCAGCTGGAAGCAAAGAGCCCGTTTTAAATGGCTAACTAATGGAGATGCCAATCCTAAAATTTTCCACTCCCTTGCATCGACGAGGAAGAGATCCAACCGAAACCTCTTTATGCATCAATAACGAGGTAACGTCGGATAGGATCCAAATTACTAATGAGCTGCTCAGTTTTTTCACAAATATATACATTGATGATTATCTTAATCGACCCAAAGTCTAGCAGCTTCATTTTGCCCCCCCCCCCCCCCCCCCAACTCTGCTTTATCTCTTCTTGAAACTCCTTTCTCCCAGAAGGAAATTTAAAAGGCAGTGCTGGGCATGGCTTGTGACCAGTGAATTCTACCACCGTGCTTGGCCGATTATCAAGGGAGATATTTATAAGATGGTTGATGGATTTTTTAAGAATGACATCTCGTTTCGCAGCATGGGGGCCTCTTTTATCTCCCTGATCCCCAAGAAGAGAAATGTTGAGATCCCTGGTGACTTTTGTCCTATCAGTTTGATCTTGAGCACTTACAAGATTATTGCTAGACTCCTTGCAAACCGGCTCAAAACAATGCTCCCTCTTGTTATCAACCATCGTTAGAGTGCTTTCTTGAAGGGTAGAAACATTTTGGACTCCTCTATGGCGGCACATGAGTTGTTTGACCATTTTACCCGTTTGAAGGAACCAACGTTTACACTAAAGTTGGATGTAGAAAAGGCTTTGGATTGGGTAAACTGGGTCCTTTAGGACGACATCATGACCTGCATAGGCTTCGGAGATCGTTGGAGATATTGGATTAGCAGCTGCTTGTCCTCCGCAACGTATTCTCGAGTCTTGAATGGTACAACTTGCGGATGTTTTAATGGCTTGAGGGGATTGAGACAGGGAGATCCTCTCTCCCCTCTCCTCTTCAACATTGTGGCGGAATTCCTCTCTACTATGCTATTTTCGGCCAAAGAATGTGGGTGGCTACATCCAACCAGCAGCTCCTCGGCTTTCAATATCCCTGTCCTTCAATATGCGGATGACACTTTGATCTTCGGAGTAGGAACAATGGCCAACATCAGTAAAGTAAAGGCAGTTTTGGGACTTTTCGAAATCTGCTCAGGTCAGAAAGCAAATTGGGTTCAATCTCAACCCAAACTTCCTCTCAGAAATGGTGGAAGTACTTGGTTGCTCGATCTCATCCACCCCTTGTACTTACCTTGGTCTTCCTCTATTCACGGGTTGTATTTGCAAAGACCTCTGGACTGCAGTTATTGAAAAGATGGAATTGCAACTTGCATCCTGGAAGGGTCGGTTACTTAGCAAGGCAGGAAGGTTAACTCTTTTAAAATCATGCATTGCTAGCATCCCAAACCATTATTTATCCTTTCGGCCTTGCCCAACTTTTGTTTGTTAGCAACTAGATAAGATGAAGAAGTGTTTTCTATGAAGAAGTCTGCCTCCCAAAGAGCCTTGGAGGTCTCGGAATCCGGCTTACCAGAGACATGAACCGTGCCTTGCTTCTTAAATGGATTTGGAGACTCAACTCATCTGTTCCAAACCTCTGGAAAGATATCGTGCGATCAAAGCTCGGCATTACTTCGAATTGGTGGACCAAAGGGGGAAACAGAAGGCAATTATCTCCTATATGGAGATCTTTATATCTCCTTACTCCAATTTTGTCATCGGCAGTCCGATTCTATGTGGGTGATGGCCATCATATCAGATTCTGGGAAGACTGGTGGTTGGGTGATATGCCTCTTCAGAATTTTTTCCCTAGTCTCTTCAGAATTTCAAGATTAAGGAATATTACCATTGCTGAAGTCGCCAATAAGGATAGAACATTCAACCTCGTCGTGGTCTATTGGAACTTGAAGGTCTTGAAGCCTATCACCTTTTGGACACTTTACAGCCAGCCAGAATTCAAACTAACAAATCAGATAAATTAATCTGGTGGCCGGACAAAAGTGGCTCATTCTCAGTCTCCTCCGCTTACCTTGTTAATCGAGGAGAGATTACTCATGGTCCCAAGCATGCAGTGGAGTTCACAAGGCATCTCAGCGACTCCCCTAAATTAGAAATTTTAATGTGGAGTGCATGCTCCTACAAAATCCTCTCTACTGATAATCTCAGAATTCGTGGCCAGCTCGGGGTTGACCCCATTTGCCCTTTCTGCCATGCCAATGAAGAAACTGTTAGCCACCTACTTCTCTTGTGCCCTTTCTCTTGGGAGATTTGGACGTCAAATTATTAGCCGAATTGGGTTCCATATCTACTTCCCAGAGGACTTTCCTGCCGCCTATCGAATGCTTGCAGGGACCCCTGTCCCCGGTCTTGGAAAATTGATGATCTTTGCCTTCTCCGCATTCATCCCCTGGGGGCTTTGGCTAGAGCGCAATCAAAGGAGATTCAATGCCAAGTTCAGCACTCATGATAGAGTCATTGAAACCATCTTAGGCAATATTGCTACATGGCTCCACTTTCGAAAAGCCTTCACCCCCTTCTCAGGATCTTCCGTCAAAAATAATTGGAGATGTCTTTCCCAGCTCCACACTTCTTCGAAGCCCCCCGCCGCCTGCTTGTGTTCATAAGTTGAATTTTGATGGATCTTTTTTCAGTAACCCTGGTCTAGCGGGTTTTGGCGGCGTGATTCGTGACTCTCTTGGGAGCCAGATCGTCTCCTTCTCCGTGCCTCTCGGTATTGTGGGCTCCACGACGGCCGAGCTTCAAAGCCTACTTAATGGGCTCCGTGTTTTCTGTAATCATTGCTCCGGGCCCATCTTGATTGAGGGAGACTCCAAGGTGGCGATTGGTTGGTGTGAAAATTCCTCTGTGCCTCCGTGGCGCCATTGGGACACCTTTTTTGAAATTATGGATATTGTCAATCTATTTGACTGTTTTTGGTCTCTCATTCTGAGATCAAAAAATTTTGTAGCTGATGTTTTAGCCAAACAAGGAGCCTCTGTGCAATCTCTTGTTGTTAGGAGTTAGCTCCTCCTTTTTGTTCTCTTAATAAAATCACATTTCATAAAAAAAATCCCTTAATATGACTTACAATATCAGATTAGATTTGTAACTTTATTATGTACCACATCTCCATCTGTGTGACCTATGACATGATTATGTTGCAAATTCTTTAGCTGATCCTATTTTTTAGTCTTTTGTCATCAATGCAGACCGGTTGTCTCTTTGTTCAATAGAATGCATTCTAGATGCAGAATTGGAGCCAAGTTATTCCTCTTTATCTTTTTCTTGAACATGATAAGAAATAGATTACAATAGGAGAGAGAAGATAGTAAAAGGCTTCCGATAGGAAGGGATAGGTGCAAAACAAGAGGAGAATACAAGAAAAACTGAAAATGCATTTAGTCAATTAGTGAACTGCCTTTGATATAACCTTCATCTATTACTCATGTTAAGAATTGTTCCACTTTGGATCTAGGATAAGGAAACCTTTGTGCTTGTAACTTGGAAAATTGTTTCCTAACTTTGGCTAGTCGTGTTGGGGTGGACCTAGACCCAAATTTAACATGGTATCAGAGCGAGAACATGTATGTGGGCTTCCACCAAAAGTTGTCGGTATGTAGAAGCTATAAGGAAGTTCCACATGTGAGGGAGTGTGTTAAGAATAATCCCACATGGATCTAGGATAAGGAAAATTCTTTGCTTGTAGCTTGTGAAGTCTCCTACTTTGTCTAGTCATGTTAGGATGGACATAGACTCAACTTGAACATGGTATCAGAGTGGTAACTTGTATGAGGGCCTCCAAGCAAAGTTGTCCATATGTAGGAGCCATAAAGAGGTCCCATATGCGAGTGCATGGATCCAAGATATGGAAAATTTTATGCTTAATGTAATGTTGAGTCCAAGGCCTATCCCTAAATGACTAGCCAACTTAGAAAACCTCTTTTATAACTAATAAACTCAAGATCTTTGTACTCACTAATCCATGTGGGATTATTCCTTGACACTCTCCCTCACATGTAGGCCCTCTTTTGTGACCCTACAAGTGAATAATTTAGGTGTAGGCCCTCTTTTGTGGTTCTACAAGTGGATAATTTTAGGTGTAGGCCCTCTTTTGTGGCTCTACAAGTGGATAATTTAGGTGTAGGCCCTCTTTTGTGGCTCTACAAGTGAATAATTTTAGGTGTAGGCCCTCTTTTGTGGCTCTACAAGTAGATAGTTTAGGTGTAGACCTTCTTTTGTGGCTCTACAAGTGGATTATTTTAGGTGTAGACCCTCTTTTATGGCTCTACAAGTAGATAATTTTAGGTGTAGGCCCTCTTTTATGGCTCTACAAGTGGATAGTTTAGGGCATATGAGTACTTGCTCTGATACCATGTGAAGTTGGGTCCAAGGCCCATCCCAAAATGACTAGCCAACTTAGGAAATCACTTTTCCAACTAATAAACTCAAGATCTTTGTACTAATCCATTTGGGACTATTCCTTAACACTTAGAATCTGGGAAAATGCCTCTCAACTTTGTTTAGTCATGTTGGGATAGACTTAGACCTAATTTTAACTACTTAGGCTCCATATTTAGAAGAGGGGATGGTGGATGAAGCACATTACATAGATGCTAGGTGGTGGAAGCGTCTTTGTGTTATGCCATTAGTATATGCCTGGATAAGGTGAAGGCAAAAGTCACACATTTATTAGACAATCCATGCTTTGTAAAGTGGAGTGTTAAGTTGTGACAAGTTTCTGTATTCAAAAGATAAAGTTGGCAGTGTTGATAATGTCAAGGTAGATGTTGGCAAATTTAGAAATAAATGTATCAGATAACAGTTATAGTAGTAGCAAAAGAAGAGAATTTGAGAGAGTCATTTGAAATGGATTGTGCATGATCTTATGTTTTTCTTGTAGCAAGCTTGTTTAAAGAGATCTATTGATGTCATAGAGGAACTTTTAGAAAGAGAGGAAGGATGTAATTAAACAAAACTTATGGCCATTTCAAAAGAAGAAATAGAGCTAGCAATATGATGGAGCAAAATTGAGCATGACTAATTAAGCCACACAAATATGATCAAGACGAGGTGCTTCTGATGGTGATGATGTTTAAAACTCTCAATGGATTGAACATTTGAAGATGCTTAGTCTGTTTTTATAATTTTCAAAAAGCTTCTATACATAATTTAATAGTTTTAGTTTATCTTTGAAAAACCATCATTAACAGAATACTTGTGTCTAATGTAGGTCTGGATGTTGAAGTGGATCGTATATTGGAGATTGCTTGTATAGTAACAGATGGTAAATTGTTGAAGGTGGTGGAGGTGATATTCTTTTCCCCACACAGCTTTTGATTGTGAGATGAGCTGACTTCCTTGAAACTAAATTGAGGACTCATCTGCCAGGGTCCTGATTTGGTGATTCATCAAAGCAAAGAATGCCTGGACAATATGGGAGAATGGTGCCAAAACCATCATGCAGCTAGTGGTTTGTCCTTTATTGTTGTTTCTTTTTCATTACTTTTGTCTTACCTTGACGTTTGGTCTGAACAACAAGGGTCTGACCTATCTCACACCATAGGGTTGACAAAAAGGGTACTCCAGAGTACAGTCACTGAAAAAGAAGCTGAGAAAGAGGTGTGTTGAAATTTTCTGAGATACTCTTGCTTTTCATATTGTGATGCTTTGAAAAACAGAGATCTTACAAATGCTTTAGAAACTATGGAAAATTTTGTTTTTCTTGTGAAAGGAGGTTTACTGCACTTGTAGTTAGGATTCTTGTGATTTCATTATCTTTAAAAAAGCAAAATGATAGTCTTAGTGCTAGACAATCTACTGTAGATGGAAAGTAGAATTTACAATTTTTTCTTTTCTTAGAAACAAAAGTAAAGGAGTTACAGCTTCTCTCCACACCCACCCCCCCCCCCCCCCCCCCCCCCTACCGCAGCACCAATGTTAGATTCAGCCTCCGGCTACAGTAGCCAACAGCCAGATCCACCCAGTACTCCATCTGCTCCTTACTCCTTCAGCAACAGTTGTGAACATTAATGCAAGCTAACTGAAGAATTTTGTGTTCTTGATGTGTGAAGTTGGATTCAAGGTCCATCCCAAAATAACTAACATGTAGAAAACCTTTTTTCACAACTTATAAACCCAAGATCTTTGTACTCACTAATCCATGTGAGATTATTCTTTAACACTCCCCCTCACATGTAGGCCCTCTTTTGTGGCTCTACATGTGGACAATTTCGGTGGAGGCCTGCGTATGAGTACTTGCTCTGATTCCATGTGAAGTTGGATTCAAGGTCTATCCCAAGATAACTAGCCAAGTTAGCAAACCTTTTTTTTCCAACAAATAAGACCAAGATCTTTGTACTCATTAATCCATGTGGGATTATTCTTTAACATGATATCTATGTCCTGTAAATGAAAACTCAAGTCACAAAGTTTCACTAGATGCATTAGACCAAACAATTTGGATTTTTTTTCTCAAATCAAGAGAGCAAACCGATTTCTGTTCAGAATGACCCTAAACTGGTTCTAAAGTGACCCACAAATCAGTGTAAAAGTTGGGTCAATGTCTCAGCTTGAAGTTAGAGATATTTAGTTGGATGTCTTTCTTTACTTGAAGATCTGATGGGCCTCTACCAATATTACGGCTCTCATCCAAAATTACCTATGCGTTTGAAAAAACAATAAGGACTCATACATGAGGTTGAGTATTCAGTAGTACCACATTGGTTGAGATGTAGCAAGCAAGAGAACAACTTAGGTTGACCCTCTTTATTCTAAGCGTGAACATTTGAGTGAGATTTATTTCTTCCATCCTCTTCACCCAGATTTGACTAACAATTAGTCTTTCTACTGTTTTAGACCAGGAGTATGTTGGGGAAAATTCTTCTCTGTGTCTCTGCTATCTATATGCATGTAACATGTGTAAATGCTGATGCACTGATTAATATTGGATAGGTGCTTAAATTTTGATGTTTATATGGATTTTGAAGGTTATGGAATTTGTGAAGAAGTATATAGACACAGACCATAAGCCTCTTCTAGCAGGAAATTCAGTTTATGTGGACCTTCAATTTTTGAAGGTCAGCACAATCTGCTTTGGTCTTTCTTTTCCTTCTATATGTAAAATCAAATAGTGTAGGCCGAATGGTAATATTCTTTTCTGCACTTCATAGTAAACAGTTTGCTGTTGCTATGTTTTTTGCAGAAGTATATGCCAGACTTAGCAGATCTTTTCTCCCATGTGGTTGTTGATGTGAGCAGTGTGAAGGCCCTATGTATCCGCTGGTATCCTGCTGGTACGCAATTTTCTTTTATTTGTTTCACTAGTACATATTCTAAAATAGATTAAGCTTTTTGGCCCAAAGGCCAGGCTAGGGAGTTTCTTTATATTAGGTCTTGGGTTTAAATCTTGTGAGTGTTTGAATTATCTTGAGGGTTTTCATTAATGTTAAAAACAGTATATACTCTTATGTTGAATCAACACTTGCCTGCTGAGCCAGAACTCACTTTTAACTAAAGTTGTTATGCATCAGTACATACTCTATCCCCGTGTTATCAGACGCTGTACAAGCTGGAAATGTGTCAAAAATTGGTCGACTAGGACAGGTGACCTGGTCATGGTCGTGTGAGGGAATTCTTCCTATGCGACAAAGAGAGGAGGGTGGAAGTGTCCCCTCTGTTTGTGTCCTCTCTGGACAGTACCAAAAAAAGGGGAGGAGAGGCGTGACAGACCCCCTCGCCCTCTCCCGTTCTTCACTGGGAAGAATCCCCCTCCTTCCCTGGCATCCTCCATCTAAAGGTAGTGGGAGCCCGGGTCTCCTCTCTTCCTTTTGCTGAAGGTGGAAGAGTCCTCACCCTTTCCTCCACATTGTGAAAGTTCTGCTTGGTGTCAGCAAATGAGGGGGGGGGGTTGCTCACCCTTCCTTCATGAAGAATGGTGGGAGAGGGGGTGTTTCCCTGTCTCTCTCCTTCCATTTGCTGATGGGGAAGGGGCAAATGGCCGCATCTCCCCCCCCCCCCCCCCCTCGAAACGACAAATAGAACAAGGAAGAAGAATGCCCATGTCTTTTTTTTTTAATTTTTTAAAAGAATGACATTTAGTGACATCAGCACCTTTAGGACCCTGTCACCTTCTGGTGACTGGTCTGTGTTTAATATCTTTTCTCATTCCCTTGTTGTCAACTGTACTTGCTCATGGTTGATTCGATTTCAAAATTTCAAGAGGCGATTGCTATTATCTTAATCATTGAAATAATATTTCATTTTTTGTCCTAAGACACTTTTGAGTAGTATAGGATCCACTCATTAGGTATTGAACATATTGGGGTATGATATGTTCTAGATTTTGATTTTCTGAATGTGGCAACCATTGCCTCATGTCAATTTAGAGTTCTTCTTTTTCTTTTTCTTTTTGGTGGTGACCGGGTTAACTTTGTCAAGAATGATTTTAGTAAACCTTCCTGAAGAATGTTGTGTGGACTAATATTCTAGGTTGATGCTTTGAGAATTTGCTCATCATTGAGAGTATAATGTTTCCTGTGTTTTTGCTGTTCAAGCAATATTGAACTTTACAAAGTGTAATTGCATTTTGGTTTCATCCTGAACTTTTGTTATTTTGTGTTTCCGTCGATTCTTGTTGTTGAGTGACGAGAGTATAAGGGGCCAGTCTTGTAATTTGTCACTGTTATGGGTGTCTTTATTATATGCAATTAGTCAAGGGTAGTTTAGTCAGATGACTTAAAGCCTTTTTTATTTTCCTCATGTGTAGATGGGATTTTATGTCCCTGGATTTGTACTTAAGCATGTGAGGGGTCAATTTCTGCCCTGATCAATTGTAATCAAATTAACATAGGTTACTATCCTGCTTCTCTCTTCAACATCTATCTTCTTCCAGCAATAATCACTTGATTCTACTAGGTATCAGCACATATACGATCAAATCAGGTGTGATCTTTATTGATTTCTCTTCCTCTTTCTTCTATTCACTCTTCCTTCTCTCTCTTTACTCCATGACGTTGTGGAACTGCGTGAACAGTACTTGTTAGCCCTCTCCTCTCTCTCTCTCTCTCTCTCTCTCTCTCTCTCTCTCTCTCTTTCTAAATCTTTTCAAAACTTGAATTTTTGTTTTGTGCTATTGCCTTAGGATAATGGCTTAGGCGACTGCCTACATATCAGAAAGTGTTATATTGCGCTTGCCGATTCTCTTTATGAATATTAAGTGCTCTTAAGAGGATTTTCTACTCTAAAGCTGTCTCCTTTTAATCTGTAACTGCCTTCGTCAGCCATATTGGTGACTGATGTGCTGTTATATCAAGAAATCCAGTGTTATAATGTGGTATTTGGTTGTTTGAGGATTTTGTGCCTGTCCGCCCTTGTGGTGTATGTCAATGCCTGTAGTTCTTTCTCTGGTTTTTGAGGAATACTGTTTTTGAACATCTAGCAGGTACTATGGTTGATTCAAGTAATATGAAACTTCAAAAAAGTGATGAGAAGGACAAAAACATTATCCAAATTACTTCTGTTAAGTTGAATAACACGAATTATGTAGATTGGGTGCAGGTTGCTCCAGTCTTGGCTCAAAAAAAAAAAAAAAAAAGATTAAGTTTATGACTGATGACCCTCCTGCAACTTTAAACAGAAGATTGGGAAACTGATTGCTTCACTGCAATGGCTTGGTTGTTGAACAGTATGGAAGCATATCTTATTAATCTGGTTGTCTACAATGCAACCGCTAGGGGAATATGGACTACATTGCTGAAAAAGTTCTAAAAAATGGGAACATGTCGATGATATATGATTTGTATATCAAGGTTGTCACTATGCAACAAGGTGAGAAATCTTTAACAGAGTTTATTGGTGATATAGATAGTGTGTGGGACAGTGGCAGGAACTCTTGATGTATCATCCATTGGTAATGGATAAGAAGATCTTAGAGCAGCAATCTTTAGAAGTTAGAGTAGCCAAACCAGCTTATGATGCTGTTATGTCTCAGATTCTGGCCAGCTCCACTTTGCTGTCTTTTGAAGAACCATTGTGGCTGTCACTGGAGAACCACTAAAAGGATATCAATCTTCAGCTTTTCATAGCATTTTTCAGTGCAACGATCGCAATGGTAGAGGCTGAGTGTTGGAGACCTTAGTTCCAGAGGACTTACCCACTGATGTCGAGCTGGTGAACACTGTCCACTCTGGACTTCGAGGGTCTAGAATCCTCCCTTTAGATGTTTTCCTGCCTTCCCCCTGCCAGCTCCCCTTCTTTTATTCCTTATTCCGGTAACTCACTGTCCTTAAGGGACAGCCTTGCTGCTGCCAGGTGGAGGTGCTGTGCTGGATGCTTGGGTGCTCCGTTCCCCCCTTTTGGCCTGATTCGTCTTTCCTTTTCTGCTGTATATACTTAGGATTGGGGGTCTATCACTGAGGAGGTGGCCAGAGAGCAAGTTGTGGAGGAGAGGTTAAGAGTTTTCCTCTTGTACCTATTGTAGTTGCACTGACCATACATCTGAAAAGTGTTGCGATAAAATTGGTAAACCAGGGTGGGTTAATCAAGTCACTCAAGAAGTTAGTGCATCATCTCAGCCTACTCCTCAAGTAGATATTTCCTCCATCTATAAAGATGATATTCACAAATTATTCTAGCAATTTATACCTTCAAATGTTCTAGATGGTCTGTCTCCTTTATCTTTGTTACACCTATCATTGATTCTAATCCCTTTGATTTCATGGACATCCATGCCTTTCAACCTGGTCTAGATAAATTGTCTCCTCGAGCAGTGAAGTATGCATTTCTTGGGTATGCATAGTTTCAAAAAGGATGTGTTATGATCCTCCCCAAAAGAGAGCTGATTTTACATTCATTGAGCCTTGTCATATTTTTTAAAGTCTCTTGCTGATCTCATACCTCCTCCATGTTCCATTCCTTTGCCCATTCTAGTTGAGTCTATGACCTGCCCTACACAAGGTGGTGCTGAAGTTCCTACCGAACCACTAGAGGTGTAGAGAAGAGGAAAATCTAAGTACCACACTAGCACCAGTGATATAGGTTAATACAGATCATGTGTCGTCTCCTGATGTTCCTCACCCTCATCCTGTTAAGTTGTGGAGCCTAATCAATGCACTATACTGAGTCGGTACGCGGATCGAGCTTCGCCGTGGAGGTTGGAAGGGGGGCGGGGAGCCCCCCCTCCCGGTTGTGTGAGGGTGGAGCCCCTTCTAGATCCATGATATATTGATTGTTGTTTTGTTAAGGGTAGTTTGGGGATTTCACTCTTGTAAAGTGGTTGCCCTAGTTTTCTCTTTATATTGGGGGCGCCTCTATTAGGGTTTTATCATCACGGAGAAGACCTTGAATTGCAGCCTGAGAGAGGTTAGAGAAAAACACTTGTAAGGGTGTGCTGTTTCTATTGTAAACTATTTCATCTTTATAGTAGAATACTGCAACGGCGGAAAACTGGACGTAGTCTCACCTTGAGGCGAACCTGTATAAATCTTGTTTGTTCTCGTGCTTGCTTCTTCCTTTCTTCTGCGATTATTATTATTGCTCTTGTTAATTTGAAATTAGAGCGTCTAATTCCTAACACATCCAACTCCTCTAAAAATCCTCCATAGGTTCATTCTTAGATTTAGATCTTCCCATTGCACATAAAAAGTGTGTTCGGTGTTGTACTCATTTCAAAATTAGATTTTTCGATAACTTGTCTTCTAGCTTTCATAATTTTTTCTAGCTTTGTTATCACTCATTTGTTGTTCCTAACACACATGATGAAGCTAGAGGTGACAATAAGCGGGTGTGTGCCATGGAAGACGAGATGGAGGCTAGGGGTGGCATCGAATCGAGTCGAGCCCAAACCTGCCTATGTTCGAGCCGGGCTTGATTTAAATATTTTGAACTCGAGATCGAGCCAAGCCTAGTCTCGAGCCTAAAATTGTAATCGAGCTCGAGCCCAATAATTTTAACCGAGTTCGAGCTCGAGCCGTGTTCAAGCTCCAACCTACATTTAAAATTTTGCATAAAATACATGTCACATAAATCTTATATAAAATTATCTTTACACTCCGCATAAAATTATCCATAAAGCTGCATAATTATGCATAAACTTTATTCAATAATCAAACACAAAAACATCATTGAAATATCAATATCAATTTGCAATTACCCAAATAAAAACTATACTTCCAGTATAAATTTATAAACTCTAGCTCTTTCTCTTCGTATTAAGGAAACAATATATGAAGTCCCCTTCGCATGAGCAAAATCTCCACCTATGACAAAAAAAAAAGAATAAAACTTATTATTGTCTGATAAAAAAATACTCTTCCCCTACTAATTACAATGTAGTGAAAAATATTAAAATTACCCAAGATGAGAAAAAGATGAAAATTAAAGTAACAGGTAGCATTATCTCCACAATCTTCTTCTTAGGCTGTAATCATAAAACAAAATTTTAATAAATAAAACTGAAAAATATACTAAAAAATATCATAATAAATAATTATTCAAAAGTAGTTCACCTTTTGATTTTTCTTGACACCGTGAAGAGCCCGAACCCAATCACTGCTACAAATCAAAGCTTGAACTGTATTTGGTACCAAAGAAGAATGATATGGGTCTATTACTCTACCACCAGCACTAAAGGTAGACTCCGAAGCTATTGTGGATATCGGAGTTATAAGGATGTCTGCTGCCATCTTAGAGAATATATCCTAAATTTCATATTATTCACTTTCAACCATTCTAAAACATCAAAATCATATTGTGAAGTTTTCTCACAAATATACACACCTTCAAGATAATTTTCCAATTCTGACCTTGGTGAATTCACTATTTCCACTTGTTTCACATAAGCCATTAACTTTGACCAACCTGAACTTTATGAAGAATGTGATCTACGACTTGTGGAAACACCCATAGAGCTAATACTTGAAGCAATCCCTTCATTACTAATCTCCACATTATATATGGATACATATTCATCATAAATCTCATATAAGGTATGTCGAACTAAGTTTATATTCATCGTAGCTTCCTTCTCAGAATATATCTCTGGAAAACACATTTCGATCAACCTTAATTTGACCCTTGGACCCAAAACTGAGGAAGCAACAACCATCAAAAAATTGCATTCACCCCAGTACTTCTCAAATTTTTCTTTCATTCTACGAACCATTGTCCTAATGAAAACATTTTCATTTGTAGAATGAAAATTCAGAACTTCTTTTACCCTATATACCTCACTAAGGTACAAATTAGAAGTAGGGTAGTTACTCCTAGAAATTACATTAGTGACTACATTAAAAATTTCTAGAATCCCACACACCATTTCAACCTTTTCCCATTCATCAAGACTTAGCAAACAATCATAAGTTGGTTCTCTATCTTGAAATCTAGGGAATGCATCTTTGAATTTTAATTTAGAAGACAACATGTCATAAGTGGAGTTCCAACGAGTTGGACAATCAATAACCAACCTCTTTTCACTTAGTTGTAGTTGCTATACAATTTCAGAAAAAGTGCGCGAAGTCTAGCCTCAGACAGATGTATGAATTTGACACTCTCATGCACATTCTCATTGATATCCTTAATCTGAACATGACCATCTTGGACTAATAAATTCAGAATATAAGCACAACAACACACATGAAATAACTTCCCACCACAAACCAATTTCTTTTTTATTGAAAAATCTTCTTTCAAAACACTCGGACAAACATCATTATATGCAACATTATCAATTGAGATACTAAATACTTTATTTTTATTTCCCAATCTTTCAAACACTTGTAAATAGCATCTGCCATGTCAACACCTCGACGAAGAGGAGGAACATGCACAAAACTCAAGACTCGTGTTTGTAGCTTCCAATTATTGTCAATAAAATGCCCATTAATAACTATGTATTCAATCTTTTGATTTTGGAACTTCCAAAGATTCGTGGTAAGACTAATCTTGTCAATCTCTTTTAATAAAATTTTGAATTTCTTTTTCTCTGCCTCATACACCTTTATACACTCCTTAATGGTCTTACGGGATATTTTTTCATAATTCACATTTGCCATCTTCATTAAAAACATTAAATCCCTCTTCTACCATCATGAATGGATGCTCGTGCATAAGAATCCAATGAGCAATAAGTACTCTCATTTTAGCTTGATCATATTTGCCTCCAAAATCCATAAAAGGAAGTCCAGATAGACTCTGATCAACATTAGACCCCACTGGTTGAAAGTTTATGTTTTTTTTTTCTCATTGCCACTTTTCTACTAGGACAACGTTTCAAATGTCGACTCATATGTGTGGTCACTCCACTACTAATAACACTCAAATTGGTTTTACAATGAACACGTTGAGCCTTTTTTGTACCATCTATAAGTGAGACTTCTTTGAATTCCAACCACACGTGAGATTTTTTTGTCTTTTTGAACTATGGATAGAGTCACCTGCTTCCTCATTTAGGGTACCTTCATCTAGGCTCATTTTTGTTACATTAGTAGTTCTAGAGGGATATGACTCTGGTGGAGTTGAGTCACTATCTATGGCCACAGTAGAACTAGTGTTAATTACTGATGTCAATTGAGCAGGAGGTGTTGACATTCTTACTTCTACAAAAAAAAAAAAAAAAAAAAAAAATACAAAATAAAAACATAAAGAAAAAAAAAAGCAATCCAAACAACAAAGATAAATCCAAACAACATTAGTAGTTCCTTGCAAACTGGGTTTAAGCCCCAATTGAATCGGATAGATACAAAAAAACTGATCAGTACAAGCACACCCTAGAATTAAAATTACTAACAACCATACTCTCAAGAGCAAGTACACCCAAGAAATGCACTTTGGGAATAACTAGTTTATAGCCTTGTCGTCTTCAAGTGAATTTCTTTACCAGTATAAGTAAAACTACTAAAAACTAAAACAGGAAACTATTCCCATCTCAGTATCAAACAATAGAAACAACAACAGCCACGAGATTACACTAACAGTAGATTCATGCATGTGTGCATGTGATGTTGTGATTATACAAGTACAGAAAACCCAACTGAAACGACAAAAAGGAAGTGTTCGGTGGTCCTGTTGGAGGTACAGTTTGTTCGGAAGTCGCATCCGTGGAGAGATGACTTTGAGTTCATGTAATTGTGTAAGAACTAGGTTTTGAAATACCTAAAATTGAACAACCAGCAAAACAAATTAAATTGGTCGGAATCCTCGGATCCACAAGTTAGGTCAAACTGATAAATTTTTAAGGGACCTACCAAGAATTAAAGACAAATATTTCAGTCTAACATTCATACCAAATAGTTAAAACGCTCAACAAAATTATGGAAAAATAGAAAAATCAATAGAACAGGAAGAGCTGAAAAACAGAAAAAATCAACAGTATGGTGAGAGCCATTACCTCCGAGAAATGAGTAGGAAGAAGCTCCTGAAACAGCATGATGCGTTCATCCATAGCAGTTTTAATGCGAGATCGAAGATAAATAATGGAATACAGTAGATAAAAATGAAAAAAAAATCATTGATATGTCGGCGACGAAAAAAAAAAACCAGAAGATAAAGAATAAAAGAACTTAACTCTGTTCTCTCAAAAAAAAAAAAAAAGAACTTACCTCTGGTCCATCACTTCCATTGACGAGGAAGAAGTTCGAAGGAAGAAATCGAAGAGGAAGTAGATCGGAGAGGAAGAAATCGAAGAGGAAGAACAAAGAATAAGAAGACGAAATTGAATAAAAAACCAAAACTTACCTAAAGGACCAAATTGCAATCGATTTCCTTTTGATCTTCTCCCCCCCCCCCCCCCCCCCCCCCCCCCCCCCAAATCCCCATTTTCGCTCAATCGTGAACTGCGGCCACCTGCCAAATCCCGACTTTTCCTATTCTTTGGTTTTCGAAGAATGAAGGATGAAGACTCAGGCCCTCGTTAAGTTAACGAGCTGGCTCGCAAGTTTTCAAATCGAACCATGGTTCGGTCAAGCTCGGCTCGTTAACTTAAACGAGCCTGATCTAGATCTCGAACTCAAGATAAACTAAGCCGGAACCGAGCCGCTCGTGAACCGGCTCGGTTCGATGCCACCCCTGATGGAGGCACTTCAAGCTTGAGGTACATGGGAATTATGTCAGGCTCCACTTGGTTTACATCATGTTGGGTGCAGATCATTATTTACCATAAAGTATAATGTTGATGGCAACATTGAGAGATATAAAGCCAAGTTGGTGACCAAATGTTATATCCAAACCTATGGAGTTGACTACTTTAGCACATTCTCACATGTGGTTAGGATGAGCTCTATTCGGATTTTGATATCTATTACAACTAATCAAAGCTAGACTTTGTATCAATTAGACACAATTTTTTTTTTATTGTGATCTTTAGAAGAAGTATATGTGGAGTAACCTCCGGGGTTTGTTAGTCAGGAAGAGGACTAGAAAGTATGTTGATTGAAGATTACTATTTATGGTGTCAAACATAGTCCACGAGCTTGGTTTCAAAAGTTAGTGACAAAGTGATTGGATTTGGTTTTATGAGGAGTTATTCTGATTATTTTGTCTTTGTGTGCAGGAAGCAGTCTGGGATTATGGATCTTGATTGTTTATGTGGGTGATATCGTTTTTCCAGGGAGTGACACAACTGGAATGGAAGAAACCAAAGTCTATTTAAAACAGCATTTTCAGACTAAATATTCGTGCAAGTTGAAATATTTTATTAGGGTTTAAAGTAGCTCACAATAAAGAAGCTATTGTATTTGTGAAGTTGGGTCCAAGGCCCATCTCAAAAGGACTAGCCAACTTAGAAAACCTCTTTTCCAACTAATAAATTCAAGATCTTTGTACTCACTAATCCATGTGGGACTATTCCTTAACACTCCCCCTCACGTGTAGGCCCTCTTTTGTCTCTCTACAAGTGGATAATTTAGGTGTAGACCCTCTTTTGTGGCTTTACAAGTGGATAATTTTAGGTGTAGGCGTCTCTGTGGCTCTACAATTGGATAGTTTATGTGTAGGTCCACATATGAGTACTTGCTCTGATTCCATGTAAAGTTGGGTCTAAGGCCCATCCCAAAATGACTAGCCAACTTAGGAAACCTCTTTCCCAACTAATAAATTCAAGATCTTTGTACTTACTAACCCATGTGGGACTATTCCTTAACAGTATTACAGAAAGAAAATACATTACTAATTTGTTGACATAGACAAGGTTGTTCGGAGCAAGACCGGCTGAAATCCCAATGGATATTAGTCTAGACCTAACATGATGAAGCCCAAAGCTGAAAGATAAAACAAAGTATAGCCTATTGGTTGGCGAGTTGCAATATGCTATTATAAATTGTCTAGATATAGGTTATGTAGTGGGAATTACCAACCAATTTATGGAGGAACGCAAGGAAGTCCATCCTGGAAAAGGCTTGAGTCTTCGTCCTCATAGGCAATTGGACATGGATAGCTATTTTGATGGCCATTATGCTGATTCTGAAATGGATAGTGTTAATTTTCAGGACTCCGTAGATTACATCTTGGGTGAAGAAGAGAAGGAAGAAGAGAGAAGAATGCACATGTTGGGTAGAAAAGAGAAGAAAGAATAGGTCCATAACCCTCTTCCTTTAGCTATATTTATAGATGCTAAAAGTACCGATATTACAATTATACCCTTCACCCCAATAAGAGTGAAGAAGAGACAAAAACATAAACAAATTACATCAATGACACTCCAACATATTCATATCTTCCAACACTCCCCCTCAAGTTGGGAGGTAATAACAGTGATCCCAGCTTGAAACAGATAACATAGATGTAGTAATAATCTCCTTCATCACGGTGTCCCAAGGATAAGTAAGAAACCGGGCACAAACTTTCAAATGGTAGAAATGAGATAAAACATAAATCGAAACCAACCTCAAAGAATTTTGAACAAATATAGTGATAATAATCACTAAAGTGGGCAATGCCTGTCATTCACGAAACAACGATAAAAACCCAAGGGTACCAAATAAAAAGTCCCAATGGACTTAAAAACACCCATAGATATAAAAAGGACCAACCCAAGCAACACACCGAAGGGTTGGCCATAGGGGGTAAATGAGAGTCAAATAAAGGACAGTAGGAGAAAGGTTGCCAAATAATAAAAAGGGTAATGGGTAATGAAAAGGAAGATAAGATGAAGAAGCCGGGTTATCATGTGCTTTATTTTCCTAAGTAATTCTAATTCTTCATCATATGAACCAATGTTGACAATAGTCAGCAAATAATGAACCCAAGGCAAACAACCGAGGAGTTCTTCTTCAATAATAATGTCTCAATCAAAGAGACACAATAGTAGTTGCGGGAATGAGCCAATGCCCAAATAACATGTACTAAATATGTAGTTAATTAGCAGCGGATAACCGGTAAATAATGAAGGTCCCTAAGAGTAATAAGGACACATGAAATAATCCGCAGAGAGTCCATCCTTGAATAAGGAAGTTGTGCACCAAGTAATAAGCTTAGAATAATCCATGGTAATAATCTAGGGTAATAATCAAGCCGAAGTCAAGCCGATGGCAGATAGCAGCTTTGACAGTGAGTGAGTGAGTGAGTCAAGCCGAGTTAATTACCATAGGATCCTAAGTTAAGCTGAGTCACAAAAAAAATGAGTCACGTCGAGTCCAGAGACCGAATCAAGGGACCAAGTCAAGATTTTGAGTGAAGTTGACTTAGGAGACCAATCTGGCTCTACCAGAAATTGAAGCTCGGAATAATGGGCTCAAACTTGGAAGTCCAAGTTAATCGGTAGATTGTGATTTTTCCCATAAGATGGTCCCCCCTTCACCTCTCTCTCTCAGCTTCCCTCCTGTCTCGGCAGTGGAGAAAGAGAAAAGGAGAGAATATACGACGAGGAGGCTCCGAAGAGCCGTGGAGGGAGTACAAGGTAGCCTGAAAACAAGCGCAACGATTATTTGAACCGGCTTGAGCTGGGTTATCGTTGACTCACTGGAAGGAAGACAGAGACAGCTACGAGCAGCAGCAAGGATTATGGGATTGCAGCAAATCTTCCCACATGGTATGCCATCGTATTCTGGGACACTTCCAGCAGCAAATATTCACTCCAGCGAAGGAGACGAGCCAAAAACTTCTGAAAACAGCAACGCAGAAGAAAGAAGGGAGCCAGATTTTCGGATTAAGCTTGTGAGATCAATTACGAGTTGGCTCGGGATAATAAGATAATCAACGGGAAAAAACATCGCCAACGAGACAAGTGCTGTAATCGGGACACCAGGAGGCAATTATACCATAGGTGGCAATAATAACAGAGGGTACCAGTCTGAGATTGCTGAAGAACGCATGCACAGTGTTGGAAGATAGGTTCAAGCCCACACGTCCAAGTGTGTGAAAGATGGCTCAAACCCATAGACCAAGGAGAAAGCCCACAGGCCACAAAGTGGTGGCATGATGGTAAATAAAGAGTCGTCTCATAAAGATGGCACTGATGTAATTAATTTATGATTTTATGTCTCATATTCACCCTAAACAATTGGACACGGATGGCTATTCTAATGCCAGTTATGCTGATTCTAAAATGGATAGAAGGTCTACAAAGGCATATTGTACATTTGTAGGAAGAAACTTGGTGACATGAAAAAACAATTGTGGTGGTTCGCTCAAATGCTGAAGTAGAGTATAAGGAAATAGACTTGCTGCCTGGGAATTAATATGGATTAGAGATCTTATGGCTGAATTCGGATTTGTCACTTCTAAGCCCATGGAAATATTTGTTGACAATAAAATAACTATTTTTATTGCTAGCAATCTGTTTTTTTGTGAAAGTATTAAGCATATAGAGGTGGACTGTCACTTTATCAAAGATGTGGTGCTATTTGGCCGAATTTTTACACCTTATGTTAGATATTCAAGAGCAACTGGGAGATATTTTCACCAAGCTCGTATCTTGAACAGAATTTACCATCTTACGTAGTGAGCGAGACTTCCTAGACATATATGTCCTAGCTTGAGGAGTGTTGAGTGACGTGAATATAAGGGGCAACTTGTAATATCTGTCACTATTATGGTCATCTTTATTATATGCAATTAGTCAAGGGTAGTTTGCCAGAGCACTCGAAGCCTTTTTATTTTCCTCATATGTAGATAGGATTTTATGTGTTTTAGTCCTTGACTAGTACATATAAGAATGAGAGAGGTCGATTTCTGCCCTAATTAATCATAGTCAAATTGATTCAGGTTACTGTCCTGCTTGTCTCTTCAACATCTATGATCTTCTAGCATTATTAATCGCTTGATTCTACACTCGTGAACCCCTTGATTTCCATTATTGGCATGGTACAAGTATGGTGGACTTCAATCTGTGATTTAGTATGTCTTTTTCTCCCCTGTCAATACACTTGCAGATTCCTGCCTGAAAAAACACGCAATTTATGGGAGCAAAATCTTTTTAAGTTTTTGTTTTGTAGACATAGTTGTAAATTAGGATGTTATGCATATATGTTATGGGTCACTTACACTGATAAAAGTATTCTTCTTTCTATTAGATCGTAAAAGAGCTCCTCAGAAGTCAAACAAGCACAGAGCCATGGATGACATCAAAGAAAGCATAATGGAACTAAAATACTTCAAGCAGACCATCTTCAAAGCTACAAAATGAGGACAATGACTTCTGATTGCAGTTTCTGTTCTTGGGTACCCTCGACTACCCATATTGGTGCCCGGAAAATGGTAACCATCAATACTTCCCTCGTTCGCTATATCCCTCTTCATATAATATTAAAAGGATCGTATACATGACACATTTGTCTATTCCAGTATGAGATATGCAGTTATGGTAAGAGTTCTGATCATTCAAACCCCCCATGGACATTCGAATATGGTCACCATGTGGGAAGCTTATGCATTAAATTATATTCTTTTTTCTGATTCGTTTGGCTGCCGATTACATGTTTCTGTTTCCAATCATGGAGAAAACATTGGAGAAGTCCAAAATTTTAGCCCCATAATTGGAGGGAGACGTGGGGAGAATATTTATATGGAGATGTGTTTGTGTCCTTTCTGACCCCAGACGCCCTTCAAAACAGAATGTGCTTCCCTTTAGCCACTAGATGACATTTGAGGAGATTAGTATCGGCGGTGACCATGTGGTGAGCTGCTGACCTTCAGAAGAGAGAGGAACAGAGAGAAAAGGAATGAATTCAACAGTGTAAATTGTCACAGACAAGAGTGAAGAAGATAAAGAGGTCCATTCACCATCCCACTCTCTACTGCTTCCTTTCCAAAACCCATCTCTGCATAAACATGTCTATCGTGGATTTCTTACTTTTTTAAGCTCTTAAAGTTCGATTCCATACTTGTTTGTCGCACTTTCAACGTTATCTGTCTACCTTTCTCAAATATAAGTACGAAAAGGGTGGAGAAACACAAACTGCAACTGCAAAGCTTATCGAACACACAGTAGTGGGGAGCATTCTTCCCTGTCTCCAATCAATTTTTTTATGTTTTATACCGTTCAGAGAAAAACATTAAAGGCGATCGGACTTCCATAAACCCAAATACTTGATGTTCCTCTTGTCTTCTCTTTACAGTACATGATAATGCTTCGAATCATACTATAAAAGCTTGACGGTGATGGTCTGACAGGGCCCGGTTAGCCAACCGAGATTATGGGTATCGAGACCCATCTGCCAATGATTGGTTCCTAAGGCGAAGTTTTGAGAAATATTAGTGCTCACTTTAGAGAGACATAAAGCTCAAAAAGTGTTTGGTTTCATTTAAATATTATCGATTCTGTGATTTTTTCTTTTGAGTGTTGCTTGTTGTCCATGATTTGGGAGCTTAATCACTAATTAGAGGAGAGCAGTTGTACCAGGGGAGAGTAATTAGAAGCATTTTGGCGTTGCCATTGAGGAGGAAGAAGACTGGAAGAGCATTTGAGCTGCAAAAGGGAACCATGATCGATGAAGGTGCGATTACCGAACACAGGTTAAAAAGTAGCGTTTCTTCGTGCTGGTTTGGATTTAGGGAAGAAAACAAATAAGAATAAAAATATTTTCATCGAAATTGGGTTTTTACCAAGATTCTCAGGCAGATTATCATCCTCAAAGACCGGGAAGATATCTTAGAAAAACCATAGGAAGACTTACTATTCAAACTTAGGTTTTCACACTTCATTATAACAAAGATTTTTTTTAGGTTTGAGAGAGGAATTATTCAAAAAAAAAAAAAAATCTCCTCTGAAAAGAAGAACATTTATTCTCTCATGGATGATCAACTCTACTAAAGAGTTATTATCGCTATAGTCTTTGTCGTAAACTTTATAAATATTTCATTCTTCATCAATGAAAAACACGGTAAAATATATATATATTTTTTATTTCTTTTACATGGTATCAAAGCTCTCGATCAGATTGTCAAAGGTTTAGGGTCCAGAAGACTGATTTAACACTTCACTGAAACTTATCGATCTTACGTACACAGATCTTATTTAAGGATCAATTATCGATCACAACCTCAGCTTAGAAGGTTTTTTTTTTTTTTTCCATCTTTTCAACAGATCTCAACCTACCATGGAGCACGTGAAGAGTATCTAATCCTGTATATCGAATAAGCCACATGAGCGTGCGATCCTCAAAATCCTGCTTCTATTTTTCTTGCAGTTAAATTATTGCGATTTGCGATGCTTAAAGAAATGATTTTCTCTTTCTTTGAGGTCATATTTTGCATTACAGAGATGAAGCTTTCTTTGAAGCATCCAGAGTAGATCCATTTTCGCATCAATTTCTATGAGAATACGGCTCTCTCTCTCTCTAAAATCTTTGATCCCAAAAGAAGATCTCTCGCAGATCGGTTTCTTTTGTTTTTGTCCCTCTTAATAATAGATCATATCTGCCCCCCCCCGTCCTCTATCATTGATCATGAACATGGGCCCTCATATGTGATTCTGATTTTTCTTCGATTTCGATTCAGGTACTAAATTTATGCAAACGGCCATTGATAAGGTCGATTGAGATCTCAAAACTCAAAGTGAGTAGTTCTCATTCTCGCTCCTTTTTTAACTATCAATTCCAGTTCTTTATTGCATTTTTCATACTTAATGGAAAGTTAATAGATCAACTAAACGAATATAAGATTATGGTAATCTAATCTACCATGTACAGTTACATGTTCTTGAATTTTGCATCCAAGTTATGATTCAAGTGATAATCATCTCCTTACTGTCCTCATATCAACTAATTAATCCATTTCTCTGAATTGAAAGCAAGTAAAATGGAAAATAACCACATGAGATTGGATTAAACTTCACTTGACAGAGGTTAATAAATACAAAACACCCACCACCAGACAGGTAGGTTACATAGATGACACTTCTGAGGCACCTAATATGTGTCAGTGATACAAGTACATGCAGGTTTTTTTTTTTTTTTACTTTTTTAATTTACACACTGATTGTGCGACAAGGTTGGGTAATGGCTTGGTTCCTGGACAGCCCCAGAAGTTTTCTCTCCTTGTAAGCAGGATCCTCAAACAGTAGCACTTTGTCCATGTCTTTGACTCCCTCCATATGTAGATAATCACTGTCTTCTCTCTCTTTGCCTCTGTACAGGAGTCTCTGCTCTCTTGGTTCCAGACCGGTGACCAGGGATAAAATCATCTTCAATTCGCCTGCAAGATTGAACAATTTGTTATTTGACAAAGATTACCCAGACACAGGAGATCTGTAGAGTGGCTTTTATCTTCATTGGGAATAGACTGGAGTACCATTTTCAGACACTGCTGCTTGAGCTAAAGGGTGTCCATGGGTAGAGATGTTTGTTAATTTTTTATCCCAAAAACTGAGAGAAATTAAGGGCGAAAAGAAGAAGAGGAAGCTTCAAACATTGCTGCATGTCAGCAATAGTTTTTTTTTTTCTGTTTTTTTATCAGAAGAGCTCAGAGAAAGGAAGAGAAGAAGAAGGGGATTAAACTCCTGACACTGCTGCCCGTCACCACTCTATGGTTCTGAAACAGCCATCGGTAAAGTATGAAAAGGGAATCTTGAAATCAAAGACGAGAGTCTTACCAAATGTAGAAGTTGCTTCAATGGAGATATCATGCCAGCGTGAACCAGTGAAGACCCTGACTGTAATCATCTCCCCCTCACTACTCCCATTCTCCCTCTTCTGAACAAGCATCCCCCCTGGCCGGAGCTCCCACTTGATATCACCAGCAGCTGCAGCACCAGCACCAGCAGCAGCAAGCTTAGAGCTGGAAGCAGAGCTGCTCTTGCCAAACCTCTTAGACCTCAACTTGATCATCTTTGTCCTCTCAACTCCCCCAACTTGACTTTCTGTGCAAGAGGGGTGTAGCAGGTGGAGTAGATATAGAAGCTGGTGAAGAGGTTAGAGAGAGGGTAAAGACATGCATCCGGACAAAATGGAAGTATTAAAAGACAAGCCGCCTGAGGTGAAAGAGAAGATGATTTATTTTTCTTTTTTATTAATATTATTTTTTAGCTAACATAAGGGTCCCCCACAAAGGGACAAAAGTGCTTTCCAGTCTCTGCAACATAAGAAAATGGAAAATGGGAGAAGAGCTTATCAGAGGCGGAGAGGGACGCACATGGGGCTGGCAACACGCTTGCTTGATGTGCAGGACAACTTAAAAAGGATTGTCATCTGTGGTCGGTCCAGGATTTGATTAATCACTTGTGCTGTTTCTTTCTTTGATTTCTTTTTTTAAATTTTTTTAATGGGGGTTTATGTTCTTATGCTTTTAACGATCATTTTAATCTAGTCCAATGCAGGAGAGAATGAAGGCCTGGAAATGGAAAATGTGGATTTTGATGGAATTTCTTAACATGTTTGCTCATTGGCTCTGAAGTGTTTGGCAGCTGCTGGCTGTTAATTTATGTTAGGTAGTTTGTTAGTGTTTATCTTATCTTTCTTATTCTCCTCTTCCCATGTGGGTGACTAAGCTCTTTCTTGTTCTTCTTCTTCTCATCTCTCTCTCTCTCTCTCTCTCTCACTACTGAAAATGCACATGCATGGTCTAGTTAGAGTTTGCTCATCGTTTGACAACTCTAATTTTATAAAGTTTCTTACCAAACATTCTACAGAACAAGCTTAGGTTTCTATTCTGATGTGTCAGTGTGAATTTATGATACATTAAACAGGTAACTGCAAGCTTGGCATTGTCAATTGCCTCTTCAGAGAAGTAAATTTCGAATGAAGGGGTATATCTTACACCATTCTTGCTATAGAAATGTCATTGAAACTACAAAGATGAAAGAGAAAAATATGTTTAAATGTGATTTTATGTGTGAAGAGAATTCAAAAGAGTGGAAATTCTACTAAGAAATTAAATGTGCCTTTGGAGATATGTATAGAGTTTCTATCATTGGGTTATGATATTTTAAGGGGTAGGTTTAATTCAGCAAAACAGCATCCATACTCTTCTATTCTAAGGCATATATAGATGTAACATTCTGCCTAGCCTGACTAGCTAGCTCTATGCCCTGTGTAGAAAAACCTGGTCAGTTTGGGAAATGGGAACCCCCTTCCTTTCAAAATTTATCCTTAGTAAGTTTGAGAGAGAGTGTTATTTTTCACTGTTATCTATTGAATTGAATTCACAATTCGAACTAATACTGGTGTACCAAGAGCACATTAATGCAATTGCAATTAAATCCTGTCATAGAGTATGACAAATCATAAATACAACGTAACAAATGGTTTTATTGTTTTTATTCCACTTGATAACTTTGTAAATGCAAAGAAATTACATCTAGTTTTTATTAGAGATTAGCAAAGAAATTCAACCTCAGATGTTAGTAATTTTTGTGATATTATTAATGAGTTGGGAAATATTGATAACGCATGAGTTGATCAGAAGTCCCTGTCAATCGTATAAATAAAAACTTAAGGTCACATAGGTGGGGTTGTCAACGCGTTGAATATTATCTTAATTTAAACCTAGTCAGAATCAATAAAAGTGTCCGGTTTTATTTAAATAATAATAAATTAATTGGGTTCTTTTAAGATTGCAGTGGAAACCCAATAAACACCATTTATGTCTTCGTTTATTTTATCACCAACACTGTTTCAGGATACGTTCAATTGCAACAATAAGAGCAAAAGTGACGATGATAGTCTAGTTGTAAGTGCAGAGAAGCCCTCTGTTTACGCTACGCACTTGTTGGAGCCAAGTCTTAGTATTTGAGTCCTATAGTATTGTTTTTTTTTAAAAAAATTTGATTAGGTTTTCAACTCCTTACCATCACTTCTCCTGTGTTCAACTCCTTATCCTCGCTTCGGTTTTCTTCAATCACTCGTAGCCACTTGGAGAAAACAAGTCTCACTTTCGTACCCACCTTCCACGCAAGAATAAAATAGCCAAATATTTCTAATGAAACAGTGTTCAACAAGACAAGTGAAAATGCCAGGACTAATAAAATAGCCAAAATTTTCTCATGAACCAGTGTTCAACAAGACAACTGAAAACGCCAGGAGTAGGGACACTAGTGCAGCAAATAATTTTCCTTTCTATAAATGATCAAATGTAGAAGAATAAATTACTATAAACGAACAAAGAAACAAAGTGGAAGAAAATTTTGGGGACACCCCCCTAGAGATTAAAAACTGAAGGGAAAAAAATTAATAATCGAAAAAAAAAAAAAAAAAAGTTCTAACCTCAAGGTTAAGAGAATACCGGAATCACCTATAATACTTTGCACCCATTCCACTCATTTTCAAACCCACGGGTTGAACAATGTAGATAATGGGCCACGAGGTTAGGGTTATTTATCTACACCTTTCCATCAATCTCGCTGGACTCTGTTCCATGCTTCTGACCTTTGTCGCTTGAGATAGAATAACTCCTCCGTTCTTTACCTCCAGGCTTGGAGGAGGCATTTCCATACCAGATCATGCCCATCACTGCCAAAACCATGCCAAGAACTACTTGTAAATTGAGACCTTCTTTACCAAAGAAGAAGAACCCCATAATTAGGACAAGAATCGTCTTCATGTGTCCAAGAACCTGGAAGGACACAGCTGTGAATCTGCTAATGCAGATGAATTGGCTGAGGTTTGTACCAACTGCTATTGTGCATGACAATATGATGAAGAACTGCACAACAAAGAGAAGAGCAGTAAAGATAACTACACACAGACAGCAGCACATAGACATGTAGATATTTCAACAAGTAAATACAACTATGAATATTCAAATATATAAGCATAATAACAGCTTGCAAGTGATGCACTGACATATTTACAAGCAACAAATTTCTCATCCACTGCAAATAAAAACTTCCACCATATGCTGAAGGCCCAAAATAAAATAACTTGTTTTGTAGAGGGAGAAAATATAAAAAAAAAAAAAAAAAAACATGGTCACAGATTGTTGCCCCTATTTTGCTTTTTTTTTTTTTTTTATTGATTCCATGTGGCAGACATTCATCAGTTACAGTAGCAATTAACATTTTCTGGAGCAGCTAGGTACTCACCACTGACACTGCATTGTAGTCAAACATGTCAACCCTTTTACTAGTCAACCTGTAGTCGAGAAAGGGCCCCAGTACCAACAGTGTAGCAGCCTGAGCAGGTGCAGTGTGGCCCAGGAGATTGAATGAACCGAGTGAATATTTTCGTTGCAGAAAATGAACATACTGGAACCATCAAGGGAGGAAAAAACAGGGCATAAATGTTAGACACTAAGTCATAGATGATTGGTGAAGAACATAAAATTCTTACATCTACATACAGTAACTTACATATTGTTGGAGTGAAGTGCTCCAAACAGCAATAAAAGCTGCAACAAAACCTTTTGAATTCACGCTCACATCAGTAATAGTGCATACAGCAACACCAAGGAGAACCACTCCAATACTGAGTTTGGTGTCTCTAGAGTATCGGATCTTGTCCAAGACAACTTCCAGGAGACAGGACACAGGGATCATACTCAGCTTGGCAATCTGACAACAGGTGTGAGCAGTTCTTGTTCAGTAAAATGCAAGCATTTCCATGATCCATAAGAAAAGGATAAATATCTACTTGCTAACCTGATAGAATCCAACTGAATTCCACATGAGGCTCACATTCATACCAACAATCGAAAAGTTTGCAAAGAGAACAAATTTCAGAAGTTCAGGAAATGGAAGATGGGAAGCCTGGATGTAACCTAGCCACCTCAGAATTACAGTCATCAACGTTGTCATTGCAAAATGCATGCCCGTCAATGTAGTTGCTGCAGCAAACAATTGAATAAACTAACACAATATTAGTACATTAGAAAGAAATTTGTTTATAAACATAAAGTAGTCAAATTTAATCAAATACTACAAACAATAATGTTTGTGTATGAAAAAGAAAAAAGAAATAGAGCTCATGAATAATTAATGGGAAAAGCAACTAGAATGAGGAACTCTTATCTTTGCTCAAGCAATCTCATTCCGTTCAAAACAAAACCAGCAGATATGGAATCAGTTTTACACAGAATCAACAAATACCATTTCTACTGAGATACTACTGATTTAACTATTTTTTCTATGTTATGTCCAGCAGCCATTCCTAACCATGTCGGAAAGAACATAAAGAAACGTAACATCTTTCCGCACATGAGGTGACTTCATACATTCAACACTGCCCTAGGCTTGCCATAGCTATTACCAATGGTATAAAAAAATCAAAATTGAACAACAAATGGCAGAACAGCTCCGACCAAATTAGCTAGTTCATAATATTTAAAGAGTTTATATGAAAAGAGTAGAAAAGCCGCATTCATGTTAGACCATCTAAAGAACAAGATACTATATTGTTTCATCTGATAGTACCTTCAATATAGATAATGTAATAACAGCAAATGGACTGAAACCATCCCTTAGAGCTTCTAGTATTCGATTCAAAAGTAATCACAACTGGTAATTAAAAAATGTGAAGAAGCATGTCACACTGATCCTTTAATTGATTAGCAATAAAAAGTTATGTTACACCAATCCTTGATTTATTACCAAGTTAAAAGAAACGAAGTGCAATTATAACAACCATAATATTTCAATAGACATATACTACAAAGAGTCAACTCCACCCCCAGTTTTCAGTTCAAGAACATGACTTAAACACACAAAAGACAAGTCAAGAAGAAGAATATTTTGAATAGCTGAAAAGAATTTTGAATTTCTCTCAATATTGTTCTTCAGCCTTCTGAATAGATAACAGAACAACAAGAACGAGACCAAAAAGGAAAATGAAGAGTTGAAGAGCTATTACAACAACCATATTGTTTGACATACACATATACTACAATGCGACAACTCCTACCCCAGTATTCACTTCAAAAACATGCAAAAGACAAGGCAAAAACACACATTTACAGCTAAGGTTGTAGATTTTAATCACAAAATCCAGAATGTCTACAGTCATACATAATGCCGTAGTCAAGAATCAGGTTTTCATGTCTAGGATTACCAATACCACAAAAGAGATATGCTAAAAAAATTCGAGGATACCAATAAACCAAGTACGGTGAGCCACAAGTTCAAATTTCTCAGGCAGAGAAAAATGTGAAAGAAAAAAAGACAATTGTATGGTATGTCTAGGGACATGAATACTAGCCTTCAAAATTTGACAAATGGATGCCGCAAACTGCACTAAAAAGTTTCCACATGATAGTGTGAATACCACACTTCATGAAATATATCCCTATCAAAGATTAATCTACCAACAGAAAGCTAACAACAAGATAAAAAAACATTTACAAGCAGGAATTTTGAGCTCACCAAAACTGAATCCATAAGTAGCCATCAAGGCCTTATTAACTAGGATGATCCCAACTGAAGTAACAACATTGAACATCCATGATGCCACATCTAAAGCTGCTTTCCTGTCAGCCTTGCTTGCAGGAGCCATATTGTTTTACTCTATTAGGCTCAAGTCAGGTATCTCACAATCTTGTAACTTCCATCACGCCACCTCTTGCAACTATCTGAAACAAGAACAGAACTTCTGAGGAGTTTAATCTTGCCAACTTTCAAAACAGATCAAATCATAAAAAATTCAAGACAAGGTCTTATTGAGTAACTCTCTCTCTCTCTCTCTCTCTCACACACACACACACACACACACACACACATATACACACACATGTTGCAAAACTTCGATAAACCTGACGGCAGCAGAAGAGTTTTCCTGTAGACACAGAGCTCATGTTTGGGACTGCCAGAGATCAAGCAACTCTAGCCACCCCCCACCCACACACACACACACACACACAAGTTGAAAAAATTAAGTAAAAACTGAAGGCAGCAGAGAAGAGCTTTCCTGTAGACACAAAGCTCATGTTTGGGACTGCCAGAGATCAAGCATCTAGATGATACGATACAGAACAAAAATACATGCCCCTCCATTAAAAAGGGCTCAAAATCCATTAATAGTATTGTCTATGAAAAGTTATATGTAGAAAGTAAACTCTTCGATTTTTCTGGATATCATTCAGTTGAATGCAATAAGGTAAACATAATCTTCGTCAGAATATCATTTCATATGAACTTGTCAAAAAATCATGCGTTAAGTAAAAGTCTAGTTGCCAATAAGAATGGCTAGCTGCTTCATCCCTTCGGAGAACCATGTGATTCAACCTAATTGGGCATAAAGTAACAACATAAAGATGCAAATATGGAGTGAATTTCCTGTATTAAAGGTCATCCAGATGTTTGAAATATGAAAAAGTTTTACAAAATAAACTCAGAAGCAAATGAATAGCACAGAAACTACACACTTAAAGTAATTACTTTGTCATATTCCAGAGAATACCAAACGAGGATAAGGATACAATCAAGATACCTTGAATTCCAAAGAAAATGGCCTCTCCTACGTACAATGAAGAAGCTGGTGAGTGGTCATTTCCTGTTTGTTGGTCTTTCAGGGCCAACCATCATCTCCATTCCTTTCATTGCAAAAACTACGCGAAAACAGATAATGTTTGATAAGACCAAAGGGAATAACGACCGAAGGAACGTGAGACCTACTGTAAGTATAAAAAATTGACCTACTGAAGCCAGATTACTAGAATTCAGTTAGGAGAGCTACTAGATTAACTAAAACATGCCACGAAATTTCAGAAAAAATTAAGAAAATTTATGGACAATATGCCGAAGAAACATCTTAAATTGCAGAAGGTACACTTTTATCATGTAACCTAAGAAAATTTCTATAAATAACCAAAAAAAATAAAAGAATACTCAAAAACTGCAGGCGTCTCCACAACAGCTGAAAACTTATGTCACAGTAAAAAATTAACCAGAGGATTTGAAATTTTCAGAAAAGATCCAAGAGTCGTGACTGAATCTACTCTTAAGATCCGTCCTCACGGTAATATTTTTAGTAGAGATCCAACTGTCACATCTGAATTTACAGTAAAAATCCATCCGCCATCACTGTCATAAACAGCGGCGGCACCAACACAGGACCTCTCGAACAAATCCTCGACAGATCCTAGATCCAGCGCAGCTGCCATACCCCAAACAAACTCCACCGCAGTGAAAATTCAGCGCAAATTCTCAAATGCAACAAAGTAAAAAAACAAACATTCAAACCGATCACAATTCTCTGAAATTCAGCCGCAATCCCCAAACCGCAGCGCGAAATCCAACAGAGTCGAAATGAAGAGAAAGCGAAGGAAGGACTGACCTCCAGGTCCTCGTCATTGCGATCTCAGCATTTGGAGCACATCGAAAACGCCTAGGGTTTCGTGGAAGGGCGGTTTGGATGATGCGAGATCCGAGGCAGTAAAAAGCCCTTGGCAGAGAGATCTGAGTATCAGAGACGAGGGGAAGAGAGAGACACGGAGGAGATGGATCGGATCAATTATCAACCCTGCTTTTATAGTCTCAGTTAATTCCGGGGCACGTGCGTTGCCGCGAAAATTTTACAATTTTCGGTCTTACACAAGGAAACGATTTTCTGCACGAAAGTGAAATTAACAATAAATCCCATCAAAGGCAGGTTAAAGGGAATTCAATTCCGTGCATGCTGTGACTCATCAAATTCTTGTGTGCATAACTATTTTCATAAAAAATGGAGCATGATGAATGCATGCTTAGACACTAGAGAGTAAAATAGGCAGAATGAACTCTCTCCAATGTGGTCTCTTTTTCAAAAAAATTGAAATTCTTGCTTTATTGTTTTTGTCATCCTTATTTGGGTTCATATGATGCATATTGAGTGGAGTCATTAGGAATAGTCATTCAATACTTAGCCTAAGTGGAGTCATTAGGAATAATAGTCATTCATCTAAAAAAATGGCACAAATGCTGAAATTTTCTGTCAATAGAAAATTCTATCTATATTGGTCATGTTCTTGTTTTCTAAAAAAAAAAACTAGAGATAAATTTTAGGGATATTTAAGAAAATACCAAACTTTGAAGAATATTTGCAAGAATATCGAATTTTGAAGGTTGAAATCCACATGGCATCTATCAACTGCCATGTCAACGAAACAAGTCCATGTGGTGTTACATCATTTTTTGTTTAAAATTCAAAAAAAAAATTCTTTTCCTCTTTCCTCTTCCTATTCTCTTCACATCATTAGAAAAATATTTTTAAATAATTAATATATAAATTATATATTTTTATTATAATAAATAGAAGATAATAAAACGTGTACCAACAAATAAGATTTTTCAAACCTAAAATTAACTTTAAAAAATATTTTTAAAATTATAAAAGAACTTGAATCAATAATGAATCGTAAATGGGAGAGAAAAAAATCGTGCTGATGTGGCTTGTCGCTTTAAGGTGAACATGCTGACATGGTAGTTTATATGGCCGGTGATGTGATGTGGTCTAAGCTCTTTTTGGACCATGAAATTTTAGATGTTTTTAAAATTAAGTTTGTAAGTTGGTTATTTTCATAAATATTTTATTTAAAATAAAGTTATTTTAATAAAACTCCCAATTTTAAAATACTCTCGTCCTAGAAGGTTATTATGCAACAACGCAAAAGTCCCGGTTCGAGCAACAAAAAAAAATCACCCTGAATTTGTTCTTGGGTCATTTACCAAATTACCCATTTTTAAAAACTTATTTCTGTAAATGACATCGCTTTGAACTTATTTTGAAAAATACCCAAATTTGACTGATCCACTATACATGTGTACAATCAAAGGTGACACGTAAGCTTTGACTGATTACGTGTCACCACATCATCGACACTGTGTGAGTAGATAGAAACATCGATCTCCATGTTACCATTCTGACACATCATCTGCCAGGTAAGATGCCATATCATTATCTATTAACACTCTTCTTGCCATGTCATATTTCGCCATGTAAGCCCTCATCGCTTCTTATTTTTTTTGTTCTATCTCTCCCCACTCGATCTTTCTCCTCTCCTCTCCTCTCGCCCTCTCACCGTGCCAACTACCGCCGCTCGCCCTCGCTCTTGCCCTGAACCTCAACGCCCCCCTCTCAACTGCCCTCTATTCCTCTCAACCCAAACTTCGTCTCAGCCACATCTCTCACTCTTCTTCTATGTTCCCCTTTGTTCTTCCTCTCGCAGCCCATTTTTCAAAATCGAAGCCTATCATTTCATCTCCTCGTCGCCTCCTCTCTCAAAACGAACCCTATAATTTCCTCTCAACACCCCCTCTCTTAATACCCTATCATTTCATTCTCTCGCCACCCCTTCTCTCCAAACCGAAGCCCTACTCACCCTCCAAACCCAAATTTGAATTTCAGAAGCCGATTTAGCATGGTGATTTTTTAGGGCTTTGTTAATTGAATCTAATTACTGTGTTTAATTATAATATTGATTTCAATTTAGGTGTTTAATTAATGTATTGATCTTTTTGTGATTTACTGTTTAATTTCTGATTTTATGTTAATGACATTTCTGTCAATTGCAGATATTTTAAAATTATTGTAAAGGTCCATTGAAACTTAATTGAATTTCCCTCCCCGTATTTATTAATTTTCTGTGTTTTAGTTTATGGATTCCTATGCCATTGAATGTTTTATTTTCTGAAGTTGCTAGCTTAATTTTAGTTTAATTTAGTATAATTTTCTGATTTATGAAGTTGCAATTTACTCTTTGAGATAAGATTTGCAGGATTTTTAGTTGCTAGTAGTTGTTAAATTAATTTGAAGTGTCATGGAATGATCACGCCATGTGATGAGAAAATATTGTTAAATATTTTGTAGTCGTTCTTAGTGGAAGTTGTGGTTAGTGCTTATTTGGTAAAACTAACTGGATTCCAGGTATATTTCGTTTATGTTGTTTTATTATGTTGTTCTTGCAGATAGGGCCAGGAAGTTGGGTAATGCATGGTTATATAGTGATTTTGCTTCATCTCATATTAGAAATTGTCAGGACCTTTTCTTATGTTCTTTATTTGGCTTCTATTTTCAACTGAGTGACACTTCTATGGATTTTGAAATCTGTTATGTGCATAGTATATTTCTAACTATTATTTTTATTATTATGTTAAGGGTTTAGGGTTATTAAGTAATTTTTATTAATTAATATTGTAATATTGTTTTTATTATTATGTTATTATTATTTTAAAAAAATGATGTTGAATCGTTATTATTATTATTGCTAGTATTATTATTCTTTGATTGTTGAACCTTGTACACTTGTGGAACCCTTGATCCCACCCCTGTCCCCTATGCCTTTTAAGTCCAACCCATTTTTTTCTGTTATTAGTGATAAAAGAAAGATTATGGTATACTTAATATAATGTGGAAGAGTTTATTATACTATGATTGGATATGTTTCCTTAAAGAACTTTTGTTTTGTTAATTTTATGTGTCGTAGATCAAGTTGCTTTTGAAACTGAGGCCAACATTTCCCCGCATATCATTTAGAAGAAAAGGTTGTTTAATGACTTGTTAACGGCCAAGGGTAAACTTTTTCTTAAAACCGTTTCACTTATTATTCTGTTTATTCATTTTTTTATATGCATCTTTTGTCCCTATATATGGCAGATTGTTAGATGTCATGCTTGAAAATTTGATGGAACTTTTCAGGCAATATTAAGGTTTTTTGTCGTGCAGGACCCTTGTTTGAAGATGAGGGCACGCCTGTGGTTGAGTTTCCTGATGGATTCACCATTCGTGTAAAGATTGGTGATGATTCTATCACTCCTCAAAAGCAAGGTTTTGAGTTTGATTGAGTCTACAGGCCTCATGTTGGACAAGGTGATTGTGGTGCCTTCATCATGCTTTGGTTGGATTTATGAGAAAGTTTAAGTTTTTGTTCCTTATGAATGTTGGCAGAATATAAGCTCACTATTTCCAGATATTTATCATTTTCTTAGAGTAAGTTTTCTACATCTGGATTTTCTATATTGCAGGGGAGCTTTTCAACAATGTTTAGCCTTTTGTACAATCAACATTGGATGGATATAATGTTTCTGTATTTGCATATGAACAATCACATTCTGGAAAGACACACACCATGGTCTCTCTCTTACTACCTAGTATTTTTTGTACATTACATGAATCACATTTCTTTTCGTGGTTTTGGGTTGAAAGTAGTTTTTCTTACAATATACGAAAGATCTATAGTTAAGCTAGATATCTATTATTTTGTCTCTCAACTTGCTATAGTTTCATTTTCTTTCTTCACGAAGGCTCTATCCATGACCGAGGATTATATATATTGAGTTTTGAGAAGTTATTTGATTTGTCAAACTCAGATAGCACTTCCACTTCGCGATTTTATTTTTATATCACTGCATTTGATCTCTACTACGAACAAGTTTGATCACTTATATCTGTCTCTTTGCCAATATCATTTCTTCTGTATTTTTTGTTTTATTTCAACATATAAAGTACTTAGTTAAATGCATTAAGGTTTGATTTTCCTCTTTTCATGTAGGTTCAAGATTTGATCTTCCCATGGGAATAATCAATCAAAAGGTCAGATGGGTCTTCTAGATTCGTTTGTGGAACCTGTCCATGACAGCGGCTAGCCAATACTACCCAACAGACCGATTTGTTAGGTGCGGAAAACTACCGCCTACAAGAGTGGACGAAACCACTCTGACACCTACCCCGCCCATTCTTGACCGCCTCTCATGGAATTCGAACGCGGGATGTGGCGTGTCCAGCTCTGATACCATGACAGCGACTAGCCAATACAACCCAACAGATTGATCTGTTGGGTGCGGAAAGCTACCGTCTACAAGAGTGGATAGAACCACTCTGACACCCACCCCGCCCATTTTTTACCGCCTCTAACGGGATTCGAACGCGGGACGTGGCGTGCCTAGCTCTGATACCATGACAATGACTAGCCAATACAACCCAACAGATTGATTTGTTAGGTGCGAAAAGCTATCGCCTACAAGAGTGGACAGAACCACTCTGACAATCCAGCAGGTAAGAGTTTGGCAGAAGACCTTTTCAATCAATTTGAAAATGACTCACTTGACCTCCTAGGCCGACAAAAGACAAGAGCAGCCCTTGGGTCATCGGAGCAGTTCAAGCGAAAACTGGATGTAGATAATGATCTGGAGATGGATTCTGATGGGCGTTTAGTAAATCGTGATGATGTTAGACCTAAGCAGCAAGAGAACACCAATTCAAGTCATGATACAGAAACTAGAAGCCAGACCAGTAATTATAGTTATTTGACTACAAAGTCTTTGTCGGAAGGAATGAAGAGGCAAAAAACATGAATTTTTATATTCTTTGACTTTTTTATGTAAAAATATATGACTTCCTTTTACTTCCATCCTTACTTATTATTGTAAATATAAGGTAATGAAATGTGTACTGATAAATTTGATTTTTAAACACTAAAATATTTTTTTTTAATTAATAAATTTGTTTTAATTAATCAATATTTTAAATCGATAATAAAAAGTATTAAATGGGTAAGAGTAAGATTTTAAATTAATTAATATACTAAATTTTTGTTATATTATTTTAAATATAAGTAACAAAATGTGTATTGAGAAATTTGATTTTTAAACTCTAAATTAAAATATTTTAATATTTTTTTAATTAAAAATATTTTAAATCGATAATAAAATGTGTTAAATAAGTAAGAGTAAGAATTTTAATTAATTATTATATTTATTTTATTTTTAATTATTTTAAATATAAGGTAATAAAAAGTGTATCGATAAATTTGAAAAAAATCTACTAATAAATTTGATTTTTAAACTCAAAACTAAAAATTTTAATTTTTTTAATTAAAAAATATTTTAAATCGATAATAAAAAGGTGTTAAATAGGTAAGAGTAAGATTTTTTAGTAATTTATTATTTTAAATATAAGGTAATAAAAAGTGTACAGATACATTTATTTTTTAAACTCTAAAATATAATTTTCATATTTTTTAAGTTAATAAATATTTTAAATCTATAAAAAAAAGGTGTTGTAAGATTTTTAATTAATTAATATATTTTTAAATAATTTATTATTTTATAAATAAGGTGATAAAAAGTGTACAGATAAATTGTATTTTTAAACTCTAAAATAACTTTTTTGTATAATTTTTTAATTTATAAATATTATAAATAAATAATAAATGTGTAGAAGTAAGATTTTTTCAATTTTAAAATATTTTAAATCGATAATAAATGGATAAGAGTAAGATTTTTTCTATTTATAAATATTTTAAATTTATAAAAAAATTTAATTGATAATATGTTAGTAAGATTCTTAATTAAGTAGTATACTTATTTAATTTTTTATTTTTGAAAATATAAAATAATAAAAAGTGTAACGATAAATTTTATTTTTAAACTATAATATAGAATTTTCATATATTTTTAATAGGTAAATGGTGTTAAATGGTTTTACATAGGTAAGAGTTAATTTTTTTGATTATTTTTTTATAATTTATTATTTTAAATATAATGTAGTATAAAGTTTATTCATAAATTTGATTTTTAAAATTAAAAAAATTATTTAATTTTTTTTCTTTGAATGACATGACATCTTATTTGTCTATTGATTGGTTGAAATTGTGATCACTGTGTCTATCTACTCACACAGTACTAATAACATTGCGACACATAATCAATTAAAGCTAATGTGTCACATTTGACCGTACACATGTATAGTAGACCGGTCAAAGTTGAATATTTTTCAAAATAAATTCAAAGTGACGATATTTATGAAAATAAATTTTTTAAAATGGATAATTGGTAAAAAGCCTTTTGTTCTTCCGCATGCAGCTGGCTGCAGATACCCTCATCGTCTTCTACGTGGCACCTGCACACCATCCACCTGTTTCCGATCCATGCAATGACTGACCTCCCCCAGCCTTCTTCACCTCCTCCCCAACTGATCACCTTAATGAAACCATTTTCCCTCTCCAGAACCTCCGATCATGGCGTTTCTCTTCTTCCACACCCCTCGAACCTCTCAACCCCCCAAACCCATCTCCAAAAGCTTCACCAAACGCCTCCCTGCCTGCAACATGAGAACCCACTTCTCACACCCAAGCCAGGCTACTCATCTTTCTGAAGATTATAAGCGCTCTTGGAGAGAGGAGTTCAAAAGAATCACATCGCCTTCTGGGTCTGAACCACCGCACCACGAAGAGCTTACAGACGACGCTTTTCAGAAACTCATCGACAGGAGAGGTGTCGACAATGTAAGGATGCTTATAGTTGATGCCATCCAGACTGCCAGAGCTGGACACCCAGGTATGGCTCTTGGCATGGCTGAAGTTGGCTACGTTCTTTACAGGCACGTTTTGAGATATAATCCAAAGAACCCCAAGTGGTTCAATAGGGATCGCTTCGTTTTGAGCGCCGGCCATGGGTGTCTGCTTCAGTATGTGTGTATGCATCTGGCAGGCTTCGACTCTGTTCAGGTTCGTATTTTCAGACAGTTTCTTTCCTTCTGAAACCTATTATTCTCAACTGAAACTTTGTTCAGAAACTCAAAGCTTTGTAAATGTTAGATGTTGAACTAAACCATACCTTTACAATTGAGTAAGGGTGGATAACCGAAGGGATTATTCTTATCCCTTATCAGTAAACACTAGAAATATTGACTGGCATTTGAGTCTGGTTGGGTCTAATATATTGAGATTTCTGCTACTTCATCTGTTCAGAGCTGTAGTTGTTGAGGGTGTTCTGTGCTTAGAATCAATTACTAGAATTTTGATACAGATTGAGGACTTAAAGCGACTGTGCAAAATAGGGAGTCGGACCCCGGGGCACCCAGAGAATGTAGTGACATCAGGGGGGGTGGAGGCCACAACTGGTATGATATTTGAAAGAATCTGTTAATTTGTTTACATTGTATCATGTCCACACTGGAAAATTTCAGTTCAATGTAACAGGGCCACTGGGGCAAGGCTTTGCAAATGCTGTTGGTTTTGCCTTGGCAGAAGTGCATTTGGCTTCAAGATTTAATAAGCCTGATGTCATTGTTGTCGATCACAGAACGTAAGTTGAACCGAATGAGACTCGATGTATCAATTTTTATATTCTAATCCATCTCTGTGCTGAGACTGCAAAGAATAAAACAAGTTCATGGATGATCAGACTGCTAGCTCCATTCCAATCACAGATGCTACAGGTTGAGATTTGCTGAAACAAAAAACATATAGAGCTTATATAAGAATAGAATAGGCTATGTGAATGGGTCCTGGTTAGGAGACCAAGCACAACCTCCTGTTCCGACGAATGGCCAGTGAAATTTCTAAGATTCAAAGGCGTAAGAAAACAAAAAGAAAAGGTAATCATATGGAGTAAGCAGGAATACCCTAACCCCTATCCATCAATCAGAATGGTTAAGCCGGTTTGCCCCTGAAATGAAGTTGAATTGCTGTAGAGAGAACTCATTATCCATGAATAAACTAGGCATGATTACATAAATTTTTATCCCTTAATTTTCATAATCTTACATGATTTACTGTTGAAGTGAGAAGTCTCTCTGACTGTGGCTGATCCTCCTTAGGTATTGCATTATGGGTGATGGTTGTGCAATGGAAGGAATATCCTATGAAGCTGCTTCATTAGCAGCACATTGGAAACTCAATAAACTTGTTCTAATTTATGATGATAACCACAACACTATCGATGGAAATACCAAAATAACAGTATCAGAAGATATTTCTGCCAGTTTCAAGGCCCTTGGCTGGAATGTACTATCTGTTGATGACATACATGACAGCATGGGGTCGTTCAAGGAGGCACTAAGATCAGCTGTCAATGAGAAAGAAAGACCGACATTCATTAAGGTGGTTTCACTCAATAGTTGCAGTTAGTAATTATTTGGGAGTGCAGAGGCTGATTTCTGTTATCAGGTGAGAAGCATGATCGGAAAGTTGTCCAAGAAAGAAGGAACTTCTAAAGCTCATCATGGTACTTTTGATGAGGATGATGTGAAGATGATGAGATCTAAAGTGAAATGGGAGGATCGAGACCCATTTCATGTGATTCCTATGATTCACAGGTATGCTTCAGATGTTTTAGAAAAAAAAAACAGGTTTGCGTCACTGGTGATAAATGCCACAAAGCAGCTAACCTTTTCAAATTATAATGTGGCTCATTCATATCACCATCTCATTGTGGGTGCTTTAGCAGTTCAATCTCCTGGCAAACATTCATCTACTTACTAGCTATACCACTTTGTTATGTCTAAAATTTGCAGGGAAATGCAGGTCCAAGCTGAATGTGGTGAAGTTTCAGAGAAGGAATGGAGCTCTGCCTTATGCTCTTACCAGAGCAATTATCCTCGAGAAGCAAAAGAGTTCCAAAACCTCCTTAAAGGTGGCTTGCCTCCAGGCTGGGAAAATTCTCTTCCGGTAATGAGCTCAATATATTTCTTCTATCTAGAGTACTCATTTAAGAACACTAACTATCGGCATCTACTTAAATCAGCAATGGTCTAAGTCAGATCCAATTGATGCAACTCGTGGATACTCAGAAACATGTTTGAATTCTCTGGCCAAAGCCCTTCCTGGACTGATTGGTGGAAGTGCAGATCTTGCCTCTTCAAACAAAGTCTATCTGCAAAACTATGATGACTTCCAACAACCCGAGTCTCCTTGGGGTCGTAACATAAGATTTGGTGTCCGAGAACATTCGATGGCAGGAATTTCAAACGGAATTGCTCTGCACGGAAGTGGTCTAATACCATTTGCTGCGACATTTCTCACCTTCTCCGACTACATGAAAAATTCAATGCGATTGTCAGCTCTAAGCCATGCTGGGGTGATCTATATACTAACGCATCACTCCATCGGTCTAGGAGAGGATGGACCGACTCATCAGCCTGTGGAGCACCTAGCTGGCCTGCGAGCCATACCTCGTATGCTCGTCTTCCGACCAGCGGACGGCAATGAGACGGCGGGTGCATACAAGGTTGCAATCCAGAATAGAAGTTCACCTAGTGTGATTGTTCTGTCCCGGCAAAAGGTGGAAGCCAATTTGGAAGGCACTTCAATGGATGCAGTTGAGAGAGGTGGTTACATATTGAGTGACAACTCCGGCGAGGAATTACCAGAACTTATACTGATTGGAACAGGTTCAGAATTGTGTTTGTGTGAGGGAAGTGCAGAGCAGCTGAGGGGTGAAGGAAGGAGAATAAGGGTGGTCTCACTTGTGTGTTGGAGGCTTTTTGATGGCCAGTCGAGAGAATACAAGGAATCCGTCTTGCCCGCGGAGGCAACTAGGCGGCTGAGCGTGGAAACTGGTTCACCACTTGGGTGGAGGGAGTACGTGGGAAAGGAAGGAGTTGTACATGGAGTGGAGGATTTTGGTGTCAGTGGAGCATATTTGGATACTTACAAGAAGTTTGGTTACACAGTCGGAAATATAACAAGGATAGCCAGATCGGTCCTTTGCAATCACAATTAGGATGCTGTTTAGCCATCCTCAACTCTGTCACTTGCTATAGTTTCTTCAATTGATGAGCATGCCATTGGATTTAATTACTTCTAAGATGTTCTATCTGCCACTGTTGTGAGCTTGTGATACTCATTGAAATCAAACTCAAAAACTTAAATGTCCAATCTGGACATTATAATTCGAGCAGATTAGAGGTTAGTTTGTAGTCCCTCTGGTTTTAGAGGCCTAATACTTTTCAATATAGACATCACTATGCGTTCAAGTGTTACTTTCTCTCAAAAGGCAGCATTCATTGGTGCCTTTTCCACAGTTCATGCTAGTCTAATCACTTGTTTGATGTGCATCAACCTACTTTCTTCAAGAGAAGGGACAACAACCGAAGCATCGTCTTCTCTCCAGAAAAGACTTAAAGCCAACAAAGCTATTCAAGCGTAGTCATAATGTCACCAACATGTAATCCTATCACCAAACAATCAAGGTGCAACTCACTTCTTGAACTCAACTCTAGTGTCTGCCATGATCAAACATTTTGAGAAGTACGACGAACCTTTCATCTCCCTCAAAGAGTAAAAACTCTTGAGGAGTATATCTCTAAATTTTACCAGGTGAGGAAGGAATAGATTTTAGCTAGAGATATCCAAATTGCCCAATTCATGAACAAGCTAGAATTCCTTGTAGCTAAAATAGGATAACCCTCTCATGGGATAGTCAAGTACCAAGTTCCCACAAGTACTTGGGTAAATCCGCTTTCTAACCGGCATGAGATATCTGAAGGATTCCAACTAACTGAAGGCAGGTCCATTGCCATGGAAGCTCTCAGTGAAATCATCACCAATGTTGCTTAAAAGAGTCGTCTTGTTGATGGGGGACAAGTACCTCAAGCCTACATAAGGCCTTGCAATCAACATATCTAAGCATTCAAGATGTCACTTGGGTATCAACAACTAACAATTTTGTAGTTCAAAGGTAATTGAAATCTCAAGCAGCACAACGCCCACTTCAATGAAACTTGCAATAATGATGAAACCAACAAAGGACTTTCTTGTGAAGAAGTTTGGATGTTGTTTGAAAGGAAATGCATTTGGTTGGTTCATAGCCACAACTTAAAAGAAAGAATAGGACAACAACTAATCCTATCAATGAAATGAAACAAAATTAATGTAAATTCCTTCAAAATGAATAAAAATATGACTACTAAAGGTATAGAAACCTGAGACACCATAGACCACTTCTGTGGCTGAAATTTTATAAAATTGCACTCCTGTCTCTCACACGTTCGAATCCCTGTGAGTTCGTTTATATTTGGTTTGGTGCGGGGACTTTGCATTTGGCACGGTGGGTGTAAGTGTGGGTCCTTGGTCCCACTTAATCGGTTAACCTTTTCGGGTCGCATTGGCTAGCTGTCTTACGGTCATAACACAGATCACTAACATATTCCAACACTCCTCCGCAAACCAAACCCCAGGTTTAAACCTAGGACAAATTCCAAATACAAATGCAAATACAAAGTCCCCGCGCCAAACATGCCAACGTGCGGGGATTCGAAGGCGGGACGTGCGAATCCTGCACTGATACCATGTACCTAACCATTGCGCCAAAAGATCGACCTATTAGCAAAGGCGCAACTTGCATATTAAAGACATACCCATTCCAACAACAAGTTGATGGGGATGTAAAGAAAGAAATTATATAATAATTTTATTATAAAATTTTACTAAATTTGTAAATCTACCGTTAATTTTCTAAAATTTAAAAAGGAAATCTTGATTATTTTAATTTCTTAAATCAAGGAAATTCCAATCCTTCTATGAAGGATTCGAATTTTCACTCTTCAGCCTATAGGGTTTTCTTTTTTTTTCTTCTTCTTCTCGGTCCTTTCTTCTCCTACCAAGTGTTACAGAGATAATAATTTAATACCTGTTAACGTTTTGAGGGGACAGCCACCAAAGGAAGAGCCTTTTGGAGAGTAATTCCAATCCTTTCTCTCATATCCAAATCAGTCGCCCCCATCCCAGCTGGAAGTTCCCAAGCGAAGGAGTGGATAAGAGAAGCCAACACCAAGTGCACCATCCTAAACGCAAGTGGCAATCCCGGGCAGATCCGCCGGCCGGCGCCGAACGGGATTAGCTCCAAATGTTGCCCTCTGTAATCCACTTTCGACTCCAGAAATCTCTCTGGTTTGAAACAAGTCGGATCCGGCCAAGTTTCTTCTTCCCTTCCTATAGCCCATACGTTAATCATCACATTGGTGTGTTTGGGTATGGTGTAGTTGAAGACCTTCCCGTCGGATACTGCTCTGCGAAGGAGGACGGGAGCTGGTGGGTGCAGCCTCAGAGTCTCTTTTACGATGGCCTGCAGATATGGTAATCGAGGTATATCTGATTCTTCCACCTCATTTCCTCCACCCACCATTTCGTCGAGCTCTGATCTCAGTCGCGCCATGACTTCCGGGTTCCGAAACAGCTCGGCCATGGCCCATTCTACAGTATTTGAACTCGTATCACTTCCGGCTGTAAATAAATCCTGGTGGGAGGAAAAATTAGTGAACATAGTGAAATTTTTTTTATCATGAAAGTGAGTGGATATACTCATATAAAGCTTCAAAAAGTACCACAAATAGAGATTTTATTTCGATATGGCTGAGGCCAGCGCCATTGATCTCCTTCTGGTCCAGAAGAGCATCGAGGAAATCGTTTCTACGTCGATATCCAGAAATTGCTCGAGATACTTCACGGTCTTCCATCTGTTTCTCAAAAATTTCGTGTAATTTTTTCATGTAAGATCCCATCTTGCGTCTAATTCCTTGTGGATCGAAGGGTCGAAGAATTGGAAAATAGTCGACGATGTTGGGTTTTCCAGCTTCTGCCGAGATTGCTCCTACTAAATCTTTGAACTCCTGTGCAGTTTGTGAATCGAAGTTAACCATATCAACGGAGAAGAGAGTGTTGGAGATGAGATTAAGATTAGTGACAAACGCAACTTTCCCGATGTCGACCCCCTTTCCCGACAAAGCGCTGTCGTTGACGTGTGCAAGCATCTCCTCCACTTTCCGGCGACGGAGTCCTTGGCTGGCTTCGAGTCGCTGAGAAGAGAATATGCACGTATTGCAGAGAGTACGTAGTCTTCTCCATATGGGACCCGGATGCAACCACAGCACGGATGCACCCTCGTGGCCCAGTGCACGGGCGGCGTCAACGACGCTCCGGCCAGCAAATGACTGGTCGTTCTTCTGCAGGACCTCTTTAGCCACGCCTGCAGAGGAAACCACGACAGTGGTAACTTGGCCAAGCCGCAGAGTCATGACGGGGCCATATGTTGCTGCAAGTTCAGCAAGCGACCTGTGAGGGTCGTTCCTGAGTTTGAAGAGGCTGCCGACGAGTGGTATTGGAAAGGGACCGGGCGGAAGCTCTCCTGACAGAGAACTGGAATTGTTCAGCAGTTTTCGCAGGATCCAGAAAACCAAAAATGAAAAGAAGAGTATGGCGAAGGACTCCATTAGACTCGGAAAGCAGATTTCCCTAGTTGGTGAAATATGAAAATCCCTGGAGGAGCAGAAGCAGACAACTCTTTGGTAATCTCATCCAATTTCCGACGAGGGTGATAGAGATTCATGTCAACCCTGCGGATCAGTTTCATTAATACAAGGTCGAGTGGCTGGATCTTTTTGGATGAAATCATTTTTTTGTGAAAGGACGACGGCCACATATCTGTGGCAGCATACCGTGGTTCAAGTTCAAACACTTGTTCAAGGTAATTAATTAATTTTTTTTATTATAATATATTTAAGTAGAATATATACGTAAATAGATAATTAATCAAAATAAACATGATTATTATACTAATAAGTAATTTAATATAAAATTAAAATATATTAATACATTAAATAAAATATTATATTAACAAATCTTTACAATTTAATATAAATTAATACAATAATTACTTATGACAATTAACTAAACACTAATTAATCATAAAATATAGATGAATAAAAATAAAAAAATAACATAAATAAAATAATTAAACAAAAATAATTGATCAAATACTTACTTTAATAGTATTTTAACTACCACTAATAAGTCAATAATTTAGTAAAGTAATAAAAAATAAATATAATAAATATATAATTTTATTAATAACACAAGATAAAATTTTAAGTAATATTAATTAATAATATATTTCCATAAAATTAAAAATTATTAATTTATTTAATTATAAAATAAAAAAATTAAATAAAAATAATTGATCAAGGGCTTACTTTAACAATTATTTAATTAAAAATAAATAAATAAATTATTTTATTAATAACTGAAGATAGATTTTTACCTAGTATTAATAAATAATATATTTCCAAAAATTTAAAATAATTAATTTAATTAATTATAAAAATAGAATAATTAAACAAAAATAGTTACTTTAACAATATTTTAATTTATCACTAATTTAATACAGTAATAAAAAATGAATATGCATTATGAAGCCTGTTCATGAATTTTGCTGTTATTCGTAGTAACACAAAAATAACTCTCAGATTTTGAGAAAGCTATCACGTATTACAGAGGTAGCCATCCTTACCAAACATGCAAAAGCCTCTCTAAATCTCAGGAAAGTCCTCCATGACCCTCCTACTGAAAAAGAACTTGAAAATGGGACGTTTTATAACGTGTCTTCAGATTGATCTTTGACCATTTTCTTGCATTTCTTGGATTTTTTCTTCCTGCCGGTCGCCTGTTCACTGGAATGCTTCCTTTTGATCCGCCTTTCTTCGTCTTCAACCTCTAAGCCGCCTATAACTTGATCCTCAACTTCTGCATCTGGCTCACAAGTGAACGAAAGTACAATTTTCTAATCATTTGCAAAGAGAAATTAAACAGAGCAAGTAGACGTTGAATATATACTAACCTTCACCGGTGAAATTTCCATCGATCACAACACTTGTAAGATGTTGCTTTAGGAAAACCTGTATCCAACAGTTCTAATAAATATATATACAGGCCCAAATCAACCAACAAAAGGATTATATAAATATATATGAAAAGAATTGACCATAACTCATCAGCATATGACCTTAAAAACAAGTAAAATATGTCCTAGTACTAACAAAGGACAGTAACTGAGTACAGATATTCTTCTTAGAGTTCATCACCTAAAAAACTTGTTACATTTTCTTAGAGAAGTCCCCCATTGGAAGTTATCAGCAAGTGATCCCCAGTTGGGAGACTCTACCTAAAGTATACATGAGAAAAATGAAGTTGTTTGTACAGCTGCACCATTGCTGTTAGACATGCTTCAGCAGGTGCCAGCATCATGTAATAGTTGAATATTCACAACCAAAGTTGAAAAAAGTAGTCCAGATCAAGATGGTGTAATAACATATCCAGTATGCAAGATAAGATCAATGATCAAACAGCATTACAAGCACTTTTTATGTCAACAATAACAATGAATAATAAATCTCAAATGATCTGCTTCCTCAATCCACTTTGTTACCACTCATTAACGAAGAAGAAGACCGTGTCAGATTAATGAAATGGCATCTCAAGGAGGTTTAACAACAAAGAAGGTAGTCTGTATTAAAAGCTCCTTCAATTGTTCACAGATATGAGAGAGAGAGAGAGAGAGAGATGCATGATCCTTAAAAGTAGGGAAATTCAATAACAAAAGGTAGAAGAACATACCGCAGACAATGGTTTTCTTGTCTTTGTATCCCAGAAACGCAAATAGGCATCAAGGCCTGAAATAGATTGACTCATCAGTTCAAACATATAAAAAGAAAAAAACATGCCTTCAACATAACCAGGATGCAGCTGGTCATTATCAGAACCATGTGTCCGTAAAGCAATTCTTGACTGCCAGATAACAAATAGATCAAGGGAACTCCAGAGAGAAGTACTTCAACCGATCAGTTATAGGCAGAACCACTAAAAAATACAATGAACTCTTATTATATGTACACCAACAACAAATGGGTCAAATTTACAAGTGCATCTAAGCATAATGTCTGTAATAGGAACAATATATTTCTTACTTCCATATTTAAGTACCCATATAAAAGGGCATAACCTAGTTAAGCACATGCAAAAATCTGGTGATCATATTGCTTTCACCTTCTTTATTTATTCAACATCATTGCATGTTGTAGATTTTTCAGAGGTCCTGGATTGTGTGACACTCTTTATAAGTGACATGTATGACAGACATAACGTATAAATTATAACAGTCAAAACTCACCACATGATGCAATCAACGGGTATTCAGGATGCCTAGCTATTGATCGAATGCTTCCACAACATTTACCCACAAAGCAACCCAACAACTTTCCTGCAATATTGAAACATGTCAGGACCAAGTTGTTATAAACTCTGAAGCTTAAAGAAGTTCAACGTTAAATTACAAGAGATAAACCTAGAGGAAAAATTGATCAGTAATTAGAAGGGAAAACTGAGTATTCGGTCTAAAAAGCACATATTCATGAGAAAAGTTAAAACACCTGTACGCATGTCAAATGAAGCAAGGTCACCACATGCTGTTCCAACATAAACTGTGTATCCATCTAAATCTGCAGTGACTGCCCTAATTGGTGACTCTCTAAAATCTAAAGAAATAACAGGTCTTCTCTGTGCTGCAATATCATATAGGCGAACCTGTGAAATGACACATTACATTTAACAAGTTCAGAAATAGATGTATGCACATTTTCTTAAACAAAGTAAGCATCATAGACTAATATACTTGTATCATATGGTCCATTGATATTTTTTCTTTTTTCTTGAAGATTTAGTCCATTTATAAAAAAAAATGGTAATTCTCAAATAAAGCCCAAACTATTACCTTTTTACTGTTAAGGCCAACAGTTTGCAGCCGTTTAAAACATGGCCAAATTTCAAATACAGTCAACAGAACCCCAACAACAACAGTTTCTTGGGAATGTAGGCATCCTGTAATTCTTATTTTTTAAATTTTCAAAAACTGACCATTTGCTTAAATAAAGGGGCAGTGCCCACGTTTCACCCCCTTCTCCGATGATATCCACGTGCAGGCACAGAAGGGGGAGGGGCACCCTCAATAGTCAATTCCCTCCCATGCAGGGAGACTTCAAGGCATAGAGCTCTCCATGTGCAGACTTGGTAGTGGGGCAGATTAGAAGTGGATTCTCTGAACCCAACTCTGCACTGTTCCAATAGGGTATGAGATGCAAAATTTCCCTGCTTTATTGGAAAAGAGCGAAACCCATCCTTGACCCTGACACCCCACCCTGTGCAATCATGGTAGATAAAGATCATACAAAAAATGGTAGTCGATTTATATCTTTCTCTGCCTCTAATAAGAAATAGTCATATATTAAGATTTTTAAATCTTTGACAGTACAAGAATAGTAGCAATCCTGATGCTTAAGAGGCACACAGTAAAAGCCCAAGAATAAATTTTCATAATCAAAATGGGACAGAAAAAATAATCACGCGAATACATACTGTAGTTCTTGGATAGAGAACTTTTGATTTTTTTTTTTCGTTTAGAACTTTAACGTTCATCAGTCGTCATTATTAATTAAGAGGCAAATGCTATAAGAGAATTAGGGTTCTCGGTTCAACCCTGAATTTCCTCAACAGACAGTTGATCTAATTGAGAAGGATAAGCAAGCTCTGGAGTAGAAGATGGGGTTGGAATGGAAAAGAAAAGTCATTCCTTGAATATTGGATGGCAGTGTCGCTTCTGCATGAAGGGCTATCAAAAAGCAACACATGAGAAAGCAGTGAGACGAGAAGAGAGGATATGAGAATGGCAGATTGTGCCCTAACTAAAATTACGGAGTAAGATCAACAAGATGGAGAAAAAAATCTCTCTCCACATTTTTTTATTTGATGTTTATAGTCCTGGATATTTTCTTATTATTTATTGAACATCAAGATTAGAAGCTACACTTCTCACAGTGGAAAAGGTCAACAGAAACCCATCTTCAGCCTGCTGCTGTACCACCAGGTTAATTAGTTCCCTCCCTTACTGCCTTATACAGGACAGACAGAGACAGGTAGTCCATCTAACCTGCCATGATACCATCACTAATGGTCCTCAAGCAAGGGAAGAGCAGGCTGCCATCCTACCCCTCTCACATTTCTCTAGCCCCATCCATACACTCAAAACAAAATTATAAAAATTAAAAAAAAAAGTTTTTTTTCTAGGCAGATAGAACCGAAGAGAGCCCACTCCCCTTGTTCTTGTCCGGTATTGCACATGAATAGAAAGAGGGCTGGGAGAGGCTTCTCTCTCTGCACCTAGGCTAGCAGAAGTAGAAGATGGGACCTTCCCCTTGCCTTATCTTGCAGGGAGAGAAGAGGAGGGAAATTAGCCCTCCCCCTTTCCATGCAACTAGAGGATGGCCTACCTCTCCAGTATATATATTTATTAAATAAATATTACACAAGGTAAACAATCATTCATATATTTCCAATTTTTTAGTTAGTTGCAAACTATATAGCAAGGCCATATTCTCCACTAAATTTAAAATTAGGGCACAGGACACGTTTAAGGCCAATGAAAGAGAGAAAAAAAAAAAAAAGGTGAGTCACCTGATGATTCTTGGTACCCGCCAAAATCTTACGATGATCATCTTTACTGAGGAATGTGCCCGCAGTAAACCAAGTTGGGGTAAATATTCCAAGGCTGTTACGAGGAGGCTTCAGGAATAACCAGACAATAATGAAGCCAAGGTTAAGATACACAGTTATATAATGCAAGCAAATAGAAGATTTTCTGAATTAAATAACAAATTTGAACCGCTGAGATGCTCACAATTTTTGACATCCAGATCTTACTGCAGTTGGCTAAATCCCACACATTGACTTCAACTCCCTTCCTAAGAGATGAAACAGCAAGGTTAGCCAATCAAAACATAAAAGCATATTACCTAACCAGCTGAAGGATAAGTTAGGTAGGGTGAAACAGAGTTTCATGCCAAAACAGTGACCCTCATATAGACCCAAACAATTTTTATTTCTTGTTGCCTACAAAGAAGAAAGAACCTTACCCTCCAAATAAGGCATACTTTTCACTACTGTCAACTGAAGAACATGCAATTTTACCACCAGCACATGCATTCCAACTGGCAGATGCATCTCCTGTTTGAGTGGACCTTAAGCTTGCATTTCCCTTCACAGTGCATGTAAGAAATTTACTTGAACTGAAATACAATAACCAACTTGAGTGAGATTCTAAAACGTACAGCAACATGCCGACACTCTTTATATGGGTTAAAAATAGCCAATAAAAACCTAGCGATGAGAAGAAGATAATACATCTTGATCTTTTTTACCAGTACAAGAAGCCTTAAGAAAATATAAATGAGTACTTCTAAAAGTTTAGGTTGAATTATTTTTTATAAATAGAGCACTCACAATGCCTTAATATCAAATAATGATGTAATGACAATCATGATATATCTGAGGAGAGCCTCAACTGATATCAAGACTCAGAAGCTCACAAACTTCTTCCCTCTACCAGATGACACATACAAGTGTGGCTGGGGGTCTGACACCTCTTGGAAGTGTGATGCCTCAGGCTTGTTCACTGTGGCATCCCAGTACTCTCACTTGTGTGGCTGAGCTCTAAAAGTTAGTACTAACTAGTGAGCAGCTGCACAAAAGTGGGAGAATAGTTGAAGATCAAAATTATAAGGTCTTATTTGGACTACCCTGAATTTGTGAGCTATCTCTTTCTTGATTGCTCTTTGGATGGACAGCTTTGGGGTGACTTCAGTATTAAAATAATCTTCATTTTTTTCCTCCCCCAATCTCTACTGGTGCTTCTCTCACATTCAGATCCTTGAGGAAATATTGAGAAGATTTTTTGTAATCTCACTTTTGCGGCCAGTAATTTGGAACTTATGGAAGGAGTACAATTGGAGAACTTTTGAACATTAACAAAGATCTTTCAAATGAACCATTCTAAAAATCATGCATTGTATCCTATTCTAAACTAGTAAACATCAGCAGACTTCTCACCTTTCTAGCTCTGTCATGTGGAGAAATTGGAGGCCAATCATCAACATTGGGCTTTAGTGTGAGGTCTTGGGTTCAAGGCACTCCGGGGGAGGTGGTGTAGTGTGCATTTTATCATTTTTTATTTTTTATTTTTTATTTTTGAGTGTAATCAGCATTTGAAAAAAAAAATCATCAAGATTGCTCCCCGGTGTATTGTGAACCTGATTCTTTAGGTGCCTCCACCAAACAGATTGGTTGAAACTAAATTTCAATCATAGTTCAAGAGGCAATCCCAGACTGCCCAAGGGGGCGAGGGGTCTCGGTCATTCAGGATCCTAAGGGGTACATTCACATGTCATTTCTGCTCCCCTTGGTGTGTGATTTCGCTGAGTTGGTGTTTAGGGCCCTTCTTTAGAGCCCCCAGCTAATTTGTGACAGCCTTCCCCCTCCCCCATAGGTGAAGGAGACTCAATGTTGGCATTGTTCGGAACTCAGGATAAAAGCCTCTCCCTAGAAGATTCTTGATGTGCTTCAATGAGATTTGAGTATACTCTTATAATTAGATGGTTGCACAGCCCTAGAAGCACAAATCATACAACTAAAACTGTTGCAAGGGAAGGAGTCTCCCGTCACCACCTCTCTTTCAGGCATCCTTACTATTGAGACATCATTTTATGTTTATTTTTTACTGATTTTCCATCTATTACTTGTCCTTTGTACATTTCCTCTGTTTTAAACTTACTAAATGAATTCTTATTCTCAACGCTCTTCCCAAAAATTCCCCAAAATTTAAAATCATTCAGACATTATCGAGTACATCTTTTACCTTTTTTGTGAACAGGCAAAAGATTTAAGCATATAATATTACCTGTCCCCCTTAAACAGATGCAATCCAACAATAAGGTCATCATCTGAAGCATGACCAGATGGACCAGCTTCAGAAACTCTGACTTCAACTTGAACATCTCCATTCAAAGGATTTAGTATTTCAACCTACGATCCATCAGCCACATCAGATACTTCATGGACAGACTCAACTGGGTCCTTCCTGTCTTCCAGAAACAAAAGAATGACAAAACCCATGAAGTTTCCTTTCTCCAAGGAGAAACTTACCAGCCCATTCTTCCGTCCAACAGCGACCAACTGCACAAATATATCAAGGTATGAGGTACACAACAAACAGAACAAAGAATTCAACAGAATATGTAAGACTCATTTCTAAAGTTATTAGGAGCAGTACACAAAATACTTTCACATGGTTTTTCAAATGGAAGTAGCTTTATTCTCTGCTTCATACCATTGTCCATTGGCAAGTATATTTGGTACCATTGTGATCATCCAAATCAAAATAAAATGGGGAATTACATTTACCAATTAGATATAATTAAATTAGTTACATATGTATTTTAGACGCTTATGATTACAAAGTACGTAACATTTTTGGTTCATTTTTTAAATATTTACTAAATTGTCATTCATTTAAAAAAAATTGTGAAATTAACATCCTCATTCAGGATCTTAAGTCACATTTTGCAAGGAATTACAGTATTGCCCGCCACCACAACTTTTAGGATATGGGCCACGACACACTTGCCTTTATAACTTAGGGATAACCACTGTATGGTCCAGAACAAACTGATCTTATAGTCCTAGATAAATTTGAAAAAGATAATGGGCTGGTCATATGACAACCAATCAGCACCATTTTCTAAATATCTTGGAATTGCTATTACTTAATTCAACAAAATGAATCCAAAGAAAACAAAATATATTATGGATACCGGTTTGGTTTTATTGTCAGCAAGGGAGGCAACTAGAGCACATCGAGATGGATCAGGATCGCCCCATCTATCAACCACTGCAGGAATTCCTTGCTTCCCACGAGCTTCAATAACTGATACACAAAATAGCAATCACTTATTGCAAAAACAATAGAGTATTAAAAAAGTTTAACACCTGAACTTTTTAGGAACTGAAAAAATTCGGCTCATTCACTCATTTTACCTTTAACAAGACCAAGCACATCAAATGTCAACGCTCTAAGGGGAGGACAACCAGGAGACTCCACTGCACTCATGCGCGGCATCTTACTGCAATCCAACAATCAGAATTAATAAACATCATATGGTGAGCATAAGAAATACCCTTGAAGAAAACCTACAAACTAGAGCCTGCTTCATTTGAGAGTATATATTTTTTGTTGCACGCATAAATGAGAAGACGATTACCTTCATTTTTAGAAGTATCATTTGTAAAGAACACTATCACACTCTGAACACTTTTTACTCCAGAAGGTGATTCAGACAAAAGAAAATGTCTTTGAAAGAATAGAAAGAGCACTATAAAATCCAAAGACAAAATGAGTGTAGCCTAAATACTAACATAACGACGGTCAAATTTCTTGGCTTCTCTATGGATCAATTTGTACTTTTCAAAGAAAAAGTGTGCGCACAACAAATTGATAAAAACAACTGATAAATTGTTTCTATAAAAGATAAAGAATGATAACTGCATCGAAACTTTAATTAAACATATCGGTAATAAAAATAAAAATAAAAATAACCTCTGGCACGAAAGACGGGATGGGAAGGGGCTCTTTCTGTAACAGAAAAAAAGGGTCGCCAACCGTGCGCCCTTCCGTCCACCTTCCCATTAACAGAGAGGCGAAGGGGGGTGTTGCCCCACCTCACCACCACCCCTTTCTGGGACGGTAATGGGGCAGGGGCGAAAGCCAAAAAGAGCCGACAAAGTACTCTCCGGCGTCGTACGGATGTTAAAAATGAAAAAGGGAAAGAATCGTACCTCGAGAGAGTGAAGGAGGTAGCCGAGCGAATAGAGGTTGAGGGATGTGAATGGAGACGTCAAGGGTGATGACAAGAGTAGGGCTCCCGATGAGTACGTAGGCAGTAAACGGACAATATCCATACTCAAACTACTGCATAAGCCATAAGACACAATCCGGTATCGGAAATCAAAAAAATATAAAATTACCTGAATTTGAATATCCGAATCCAAATCCGAAATTGATAATAACGCAATAAGCCTCCACTAAAAAAAAAAAAAAAAAGCGCCTACCTTTACCCTTCCAATAGGATTCTAAGATTAATCCATGGATGAGTTCAGAGAAATTGTCGACTGACTGACGAAGATGATTCGGTGTGTGGGTGGGTGGGGAAGAATTATATATATTTCGTTAGTAGAATTATTTCTCAGAAAAAAATTTGCTCCAAAAATACATTTTTTCCAGCCAATTAGCTAACTCGGTGTGTGGGTGTGTGGGTGAGTCAGGAGCCAGAACGAGGCACCGAGTTGACTTTCTGAAACGCTGCCACGTGTAAGGTGAAGATTGAATATTACAATTTCTGACAGGGTAGGATTTAGCTGACCTACTCGCCTGAAAAAGCGCAGAGCGCTTCTCCTCTCCGCACCCGTGCAGCTCCGCCGAGTTGGTCTGTGCCGTTCTTTCTTCTACTAGGAAAATGTCTCTCCAGGCGGAGGAGGATTCAGTGAAGGAAGAAAGAGGAGAAATCGACGACGGAGACTTGGACGACAAGATGGTTCTTTCTCTCATGAAGGGAAAAAAGAAAGCTCAAAACGGTCCCTTGGTTCGCTGCGAAATGGTTAAAATGAAGGAAGAGAAAGGTAAGGGCGATGATGGCGACGACTTTGGAGAGGAAGAAAAGCCTCTTAGTAGGAAACTTTTGGAAACGGAAGGGAGAAATAAAGTGAAAAAGGAAGAACCAGAGGACGAGGGAGATGGGGATGATGATGTAGATAGGAAGCCTCTAAGTGCAAAAGCTTCCAAGGGAGTGGTGTCTAAGAGTAAACGGCAAGCACCTAAAAAGAAGGAAGACGAGGATGATGAAGAAGAGAACATGCCGCTTCCTGGGAAGGCCGCTAGAAAGGATGAAAAGGTTTTTCATCCCCTTCTCTTACTTTTTTGTTCTACCGGTTCTTTTTTTTTTTTTTTTTTTTTTTTGTGCGGGAGCTTGATTTTGGTACTGTATGCGGGGTCCAACATTGCTAAACGAAGCTTTGATGGTGATCGTTGTGGTTTTGTGTGAAGGAGAAGAAGAAGACTAGTAAGAGATTGAAAGAAGAGAAAGCTGAGACGAACAGGGGTGACAAAAACAATAAAAGCAAGAAGGTGAGGAAGGCTTATGATTTACCGGGGCAGAAGCACGACCCGCCGGAGGAAGTATGAACTATATTTTACTTTCACTTTTTAAAGTTTATCACTGGACTTTCTTCAGCATCACAGTATTTTTTTTTTTTTTTTTTTTTTTTGACGAGGTCTTTTTTGTTTTTGTTTTATAGAGAGACCCATTGAGAATTTTCTATGAAACGTTGTACATGCAGTTCCCCAGCAGTGACATGGCTGCAACCTGGTGAGAGATTTTAACATTTTTTTTGTTTGCAACTTGTTTCTTTCCCTCCAATGTTTTCGTTTTGTTGTTGGGGTTTAAGGAAACCTTCGCCCCCATTCCTGTCCTCTTTTCTGGAGGGGGCGGTGATAGGATTATACAAATCAAATTATAGCTAGAGAGCAAAATTAAATACACAAATTTAACGTGGTTCACCCAAATCGGGCTATGTCCACAGCTGCTGATGATAATTCTTTATAGGGAATATCGTTCAATGTTTACAATTTCCTATCCATACAATCCATACATTAATCTACCACTGCATATAAATAAATACAGATCTGTAAAAGAAGGAACAATGTAACCTGTATGAAGACCTGAGACTCGCTGACGCCCAAATAGCACCGGTCAGAAACAACACGAAACAAACAGCACACAGTCAGTAATAAAACAAACCAGTCAACGCCTCTGCGGAAGCGTTTCTTCTTCCTCTCCTTCGCTTTCTCCCTCTACACTGAGGATACAACGCCCTTCTTCCTTCTCTGGTCTCTCTCACTCTACACTGAGGATAGAGATGCCCAACGAGAGGAATCACGCAATGCCGGAGCAGCACAACGCCGGTAAGCAGAGAGCTCTATTTCTGCAGCAATGTCTCGGCGAGAAAGGAAGTGATTGTTCACTGTATCTGTCGTACAAACTTGAAGCACGAAGCTTTCTCACTCTCTCTGACAGACAAGCCTTCAAAGAGATTCAACGGAAAAAAAAATCCGAACGTTTTTGTTTCTCTGGTTTTCTTTTTCTCTCACACTGTCGAAAATCACACACGGCCATACAAAATCATCGGGAGGAGGGAAAATAAAAACTAAGGTAAGAATTTAATGAGGTTGAGTGTTCCACACTCCAACCTCATAAAGAAACAAAAAAATTTCCTATATGTCTCTTGACTTTTCAAACTTGGGATTCCCTAACAGGAGGCGTAGCCTTCCTCCTTATTCCTCTGGCCGAAAGGAAGCTCTCCTCCTGGTAAATGGACCAATGGGGGAAAAAAAAATGAAAACAAAGTGAGAAGAGAAAGAAAGGGAGAAGAGTTTTTTTTTTTTTTTTTTTTTTTTTTTTTTGGGCAAAATGAAAAGGGAGAAAAACAGAGAGGTTCCTGGAGAGTATGGATCGTCTCTGAGAGCACTATTCAAGAATGGGTTGTCAGAGGAAGGGAGAGATTCTAGGCATGCTTTATTGAAAGTCAGGCAGGTGGACGTCTGAAGTAAGACATTTTGACATCTCACTTTTGCTCTGGGGACTTTGGTTGAATTATAAGACAACTTGTCGCGTTATGATTTTAAGGTCCACATAGAAGTTTCATTTCACTGAAGCCTGATTCATTAGAATCTGCTGCAAGTCTGCCGACTTTAAGAGTCCAGTAAAAAAAAAATTCGATATCACTACCATCCTATGTTTTTCTCTGCTCTTGTACACATTTTTCTCCTTTCCCTTTTCTTGTGGTCCATTTAAGGAAATCTTTATGGTTTTGGGATAGCTGTGTTTTCTAATATTACTTAATGGGAAGAAATAGGATTTTCTTGTAGCGTCAAAAGGAATCTAATGTTTCAATACTATCAAAAAATGGATTCTCCTTTTTAAGGCCTGATGCTGTAGATGTTGATGAAAGTATCAGAGGGTTGCAGTTCTCTTGCCAATAATTTTCCAAAGTAGTGCAGTCAGTAGGAAAGAACTTACATCGGCTAATTAACCCTTGTGCTCTGTCATGGCTTTAAAAATGGAAGAAGGAGAACTGGTTGGTTGCAATGTGGGTGGATGCCATTTAGTTATTATGACAAATGCACATCTACTTGTCAAATATTTTTTCATTGATGCAGTTTGTGACTAGAGGTGTGAAAGGTGGTTTGCAGGTTTTGATGTTTATTTGCTCAATTGGCAGTATCATGTAAACATGATTAATCAAGTCCAGATAACAAAACAAGGAGGTGACTGTTTGTATACTCGATCTTATTGATATGTCAAGTGCTTGTATGTCTTTTATAAGAGCTAAGAAGCCATGAAACATTTTTTGGGTGGTTAGGAATGGTAGATTATCCCCGATGCCTCATCAATGCTGATTAAATTGGCTAATATTCAATCAGAAAGTGTCAAAATTTTACAATTATAATAAGTTACTGAATTCTTGCTTAAAAAGGTGCCATAACTATAGGAGTTAATCTTCTGGAATCTGATAGAAATAATTTAATCATATTCATCTTATGTGAGTTGAAGTCTTTCTTTATATTAATAGATAGGGAACACGGAGCATGTTTATCATGTCAATGACCTGGTAGGTGAAGTTTGTTTTAGAGGAATGAGGGGCTGTTTGTTAACATGATTTAAAGAGTATCAATTTGAAGACTTGGTGTAGTGTGAAGGTACTGGAGTTTGCCTTTTCTTGATGATTTTTAGCCGATTAATCTGGAGCTTAGGAAGTACAGTAATTTCATGATTGGGATAGCTTGGTACTTTAGAGTCATCTCTGTTGAAAGAAGGGGGCTTAGGTGTTCAACTCTGAAATAAGGTATATAGTATGCTGAGCTTGAAGTAGTTGTATGAACTTAGGTTTTTCGAAGCTTGCAAGTTTAAATGCCCAATCTGTTTCCAGTCTGTCATATTTGTTGAGAAATATTCTGAAAGCTCAACAGCAGACAAGAATGGCCTGCAACAAATCCCTGCCCCACCTCAGTAATCCCTGCCTTGCCCTCTCTGTCTTGGCCCCATCCTCGTGTCAAAATTCCCTGAATGCCCTGCTTCATTTTATTTTATGAATAAAGAGTCCATTTGACCAAAGTTTATATTATTTTATTAGCTGAAGCCAATGTTATAAAACCCTTCCTGGTTCAATCAGGGTCAACCATTGGTTGGATCGGTATGATGTCATAATGACATCATTTCAATAAAAATTTTAAAAACTCAGGTCAGGGAAGTGAATCCGCCCATTTGTCAGAGACCAATCTTGAGAAGAAAACAAATGAATGCACAGAGCTGAAGGTTTTTCTTGAACATAGTAGATGTATGAAATTTAAGTGTCAGTTTTTCATTTTTTTATTTTTTATATTCTGACCATTTGTTTGACAGATTTGTAGCTAACTGGTATCTCAATTAACTATGGGAAATAAGTTTTATTGGTTTGTGAAGCATTATGATTGAGGAAAAAAGAGGATAAATCAAACTGGAAGAGAGGAACAATGATGAAATCAAAATGACAGTAAATTTGCAGATGCTAACAAGTTCATGATTTGAGAGTTTGACTTGACATACATACTGTTTCCTTCATCACATCTTGAGTTTTTCATATTCCAGTATGATTTTTATCCAGATTTCTGTGACGGAAATTGTCATGCTGCCACGTGCATGTATGTTTTTATATATTGAGTTTCTCGTTGCAGAAGAGAAGTGTTCTTGATTCCTTAGTGCCTTTAGAGCTTGATTGGAAGTCGGTGCAAATATCTTATCTGTGAAGACCCGTTTGTAGTGGGACGAAATCATTAAGTCCACACGTTTACTTGTGAGCTTTGTTTTATGGTAAATCAGGGGACAAGTTGTTGTCGTTTCTTTCTTCCTGATGGTGCTCGGAAACTTCTCTGTAACTAAAAGCGAGAGTGAACTGACAGCCACTTGGACGTTTGTAGCCCCTTTTTATGAACTCTAAAATTGCACATTTGGTAACTGATTAATATTTTGTTGGATGACAGGATGATGGAATGGGGTCTACTACCCAAAGAGGAAGCTAAAAAAGTTCACGAGAGGAAACAGAGGAAGGGCCAGCAGCAGAAGACCAGCGTGTCGGTGACAGTCAAGAAGGCATCAAAGTCTTCTCCTCTGTCAAAGACGGTCGTGGTAACCCAAACTGTGACAAAGTCTTCAAAGGGGAGAGGCTGGACGGATGTTACCAGTTCAGACGACGAAGAGGATGATGATTTCAGCAAGCCCAAGAGACGAAATAATAAAAGAAAGACTGCCGCTTCCGGTTAATACCCAGCAGTACACAACCTGCCCCTCTCCTCTCAAGGTTCCGCGTCTTGGGTTGAGCGGGTCAAAGATATGTTTACACGTCTGGTTCTGGCTCTGGTCCATGATGTGAACTCCTATCTTCTGCTCATCATTTCTTTAATGGAATTTGGTGAGTTTGGGGAGATTTTTCTGGTTAAGATTATGATCAATGGCGAAGAAAAGGAAGATGCCCAGAAACTTGGATCTGCAGGCAGGATTCTCTGTCCTTTTCACCCTTCAATGAGATATTTTAGTTCGAGAAGAATGTCGCATTCAGAGCACAGCATATTCGTACGCTGCCATGGCGGAAATCTTATTTAAAAAAGTCCGAAAAAGACTCGTAAAGGTCAAAAACGAGTTCCTTATCTCCTCCTCGCCTTGGATCCGTCATGATCTGTCTCAGGGTCTCGGCTCTCCCGTGTTTCTTATGGCACAAGAAGTCGAGAAAGAAATTTGGAAGTGTAGGACTCGCGTCGTACGTCTGGTCATGGTACGCGCCCTTTGGCGGTAGGTCCCACTGATCAAGAGATAGATTATGTCGTCGAGTCCACATAGATGCGTCATATTGTATCATCGGCGCATTGTAGGGACTCGGCTAGAGTGCGATTCTAACGTGCGCAAGTACAAGCTGAGAGGTTACGACCCGGTCAACCTTTCCCAGTCAGAGCTTGAGATTAAATTTATTAAAAATGGTAAAAAGACGAAAGTGTGTAAATTTCATCTGCCATCGTGAACGTTGATCTTCTTGGTGATTCAGCCGTTGGATACCCTGTAATTGAGGTGGCCAGTAGACGGAAAATCCGAAGAGGGGTATTTTGGGAATAAAAATATATTGAATAGGTTGATTACCGTTTAGCTGGCTTACTGATGATATAATATAGTGTGTTTATGGGAGTTGACTTGTTAGGGAGAATTGATAAGGATTAAGGGTAATTATATTTGTATCAGAGTTTTCTGTGTCGTAGTTTGATTGGGATGATGAAGTGGGAGAGAGGGAGAGGGAGAGGGAGAGGGGGAGGTGAGAGAAAGAGAGCGGAGTGCCATGCCAGCCCCCCCTCTCTCTCTTCGTCCCTCGTTCAAAAAAGTCACTCCTTTGACTACTCTTTCTTCCTCCTCGCTGCCCCGGCATTTCCTCTCTTCTTCCTCCGAATAAATGCTTAAAAACTTCTCCTGCATTTCGCTTTTTTAAATGGTGTGCTCTTCTTGGAACCGGAATCTCGCCTTCCCCAATCATGGGTGCCTGCCTTTCCTCCACCAAGGTTAGCGGTTCTTCCAGCAGTAGCAAGGGGGGCAAATCTTCCGCAGCCGCGGCTGCGGCGGCTGGGGGGCAGAACAAGAAGAAGAGTGATGAGGAGAACGAGGATCAGAGCAAGAACGTGCAGCAGCAGCACAAGGGGAAGAACCAGACCAAGCGGACTGGGGGCGTCGTGCCTTGGGGCAAGAGGACGGACTTTGGGTATGCGAAAGATTTTGATAAAAATTACAGCCTTGGGAAATTGTTGGGGCACGGCCAGTTTGGTTACACGTTTGTGGCAACCGACAGGACCACGGGTGAGCGTGTTGCGGTGAAGAGGATCGAGAAGAATAAGGTGATTCATTTTCCGGATTTTGTGAATTCTGTGGCTTTTTGTCTGCGTTGGGTTTTGATTCCATAGCGTTAATTTATGCTTTTTTGGGTTTTAAATTTCTTTTAAAAAAAACTAATCACGATTTGGACAATCTGTTCGATCGTCCATGCCAGGAAAAAAATAAGAAAAGGGAGAAGAATCTATTCGATTTGTAGTTTTCTCTCTTTGTAATCTTTCTGTTCTATGGAATTTGGCTTGTAATTCGTGATCAACTCTGCATTGACGCACTGTTCATCTCGCATTTTGTACTATTTTTCTTCACTTGCTTTTAACATTACTTTCCATCTGAACCACAAACCGCTTAGTTTCTTCATTTTGTTTTTCTCATGATTGCTGGTTCTTTGTGTTTCGTGTTCCTAGCATCTATTTCTGTTTCTTCAGTATCTGTCGTTGATGTTTTCAATGGTCTTGATTATTTTAGTGCTCTTTAATTATTCCTTCATCGGGATGTCTTTGTGCTTTTCTATCTCTATCCTCGCAACTGTATTGTCATTCTCTGCAAGGTTGTAATCTTTTTCTTTTTACGGATTTTCTTTCATCGTTCGATTTAATTTAGGTACCTATTTTTTATTTACGTGTCGAATACGAGAACTGAGTAGACTGTACCTGGTGAGAGCTAATTTAGAGGTTTTTAAATATAATGGCAATATCGAAGCTCCATTGTCATTTAACTTGGTGGATGTTAAGTAAGTTGAAAGCTTTTTTTCTTGTTTTCGATTCTGCATTTTTCCTTGATTTTTTAATTCGTCATCGTCATCTAGGTCTAGAATTGTGCTGCTCATATTCATGATTATTGATACTGTAAACTTAGACATCTTTGTTGTTTGTATGGGGTGAGGATGTTTTTTGTGAAGTAGTACGTCTCTTATGCATATACTAAACATAATTGGATGGCATTCCTCATAATTCCATGTTAATTTTGTTTAGAAAAAGCTTATCGTCAAGTTCACTTTTGTTGAGTATGAAACAAAAACAATCTTTCTATACAATTCAAAGTTTACCATCAGTCTCACCAAGCTTAATGCTTTTAACCACCAGTACTAGAGGACAGCACAGACCCATCGTAACAGTAATGAAATAAACCATCAGTGTAAGGCCTACAGAGCCTTTTTTTTGCAAAATGTTGGCCTGAAATTCATGTGTAAAAGAGATTAAGATTAGAAGGCAATATCTGATTTCCAATCTGGTTTTGCTTATACAAATTGTTCAGGCGATATACTAAATGTCCTCTTGGTTGTTCTCTACAGTTTGTGTCTGCCTTCTCACATTGCAGACTACTTTTAGACCTGCAAGCAGAGCCCATCCTAAAATGTAACTGGCCACATGAAGTGTTTCACTTGAAAACTTTGGCTATTGTACAGAGCATCCAGTATTGAAGATTCTAATTTCAGCTTAAGTTATGGTTATCTACATAAAAAAATTGGATGAAGCTGAAATGGAATTGAGAACAATATTTTCTTAGCAGAGAAAAATGCATCTACTTTACTCAATGAATATGGTAATTTGATTTATTTTCATGTTGTTTTAGTAAAGTTGATACATATAAGTGCCTTAGTGCCTATATCTGTTGATGCTTTGATAGACCATCCATGATGTTCTTGTGAATTTTGATTTAAATCTTCTTATTTTTCTTTATTCTTGTGAATAATTGTTTTTGATATCTCATAATGGCAGATGATCCTTTCAATCGCTGCTGAGGATGTCAAGCGAGAAGTCAAGATACTTCAAGCCCTGACAGGCCATGAAAATGTGGTTCAATTCTATGATGTCTTTGAAGATGATTCTTATGTATATATAGTTATGGAGTAAGTTGTATCTTTTGAGACTTCTATGATTCCAAATGCCTTATTCTCTTATCATTCTACAATCATTTAGGAATTGGGATTCTTTATAATGAAAATTGGGTTATTTATAGGTTACTTTATGTAAATTACCAACTATGGTATCAGATCAAGTACTGTGATTGGAAGATACCTGATTGTTCCTTTAATAGTTGCAGTACATCCCTTCTCTTCCATATGCTTTATTTTCTAATAGGTGTAACAGCAGTCAAATAATCCCACAAGGGAAAGAAAATGCCGTATCCAAAAAAAAAAAAAAGTAAAAAAACATTTTGAGTAGGATTGGTTACACATTATATCATGGTCATCAATGAAAGATATCCTTACTTCTTTTGGTCCTAATCTTTTGTCAAAGTGTCTTACTCATGTTGCAAATTGGTATTTTCTTTCTTTGTCAGGTTATGTGAAGGTGGTGAGCTATTGGACCGTATACTTGCCAAGTAAGATTGCTCAAATATTCTTCATGTTCTTATCATTACTTTGATTTTCATCCTCATTTGTGATATTAAAAATTTCTCATCATTGAAGAGACAAAAAGCACATTTAAAGTTGTAAGTGGATGATGATGTATTAATGGCCGGTTGTGAAAGGTTATTTTGGAGGTTTAAGTATAAATCTTGTCAATTGGTTTAACCATCACACACACAAAAAAAAAACACTTTTTTAAACAGAAAACATCTATCATCCTTTTAGTTGTGTATTGAATTACCACTTGAGGAAAGAGCTTGTGAACTTGCCTAAGGCTTGAACTACATGGACATTTGTATGGAACAAATTTGAATCTAGATCACAGAGTGTTTTGATCGTGGTTTGCTACTGTTGAAACATGAAGATTTTTGTTGGCGATCCCAGTGTTATGCCTTCACTGTGGAGTGTCAACCATTTGGTTTCTACCTGAAGTCCAAATTGTAAGGTCAGAATCATCCAAGTGATCATATTTTTGCACCATTACTCATTTGCAGCCAGAACCTTGGGTTTGTGAGTCGGAGATGCCTCACACAGGACATGTATGCATCAACCTTATTTTAGTTGTCTACTCAAGATGCTTTTTTTTCTCTGTTGGTGGTCTATAGTTTAATTCTTCATATTTATTGGCACACATTAATTATGTTAATTTCTGAGGTTTACCCCTGTTTGCTTCTCAAAAAGGAAAGCTTTATCCTTGTTTTCTTTTATTTGTATATTCAGGAAGGATAGTCGTTATACTGAGAAAGATGCTGCAATAGTTGTTCGACAAATGCTGAGAGTTGCAGCTCAGTGTCACTTACATGGTCTTGTGCATCGTGACATGAAACCTGAGGTATCTCTACGACATTCTTATTGGCATAGCTCAAGAAAATGGTAGCTTTTTTTAAAATGATTTTTGATATTTTGTCTTGCAGAATTTTCTCTTTAAATCAAACAAAGAGGATTCCTCTCTTAAGGCCACTGATTTTGGTCTTTCAGATTTCATTAAACCAGGTTGGCATATCGTTTTTTTTTTTTTTCATTTTAATTCTGTTAGTCTTTTTCTTTTCAATTTTTTGTGCAATGTGATTCTCATACATAATTATAATAATTAACACAGGAAGGAAATTCTCAGATATAGTGGGTAGTGCATATTATGTTGCACCAGAAGTACTCAAACGCAAGTCTGGACCTGAATCAGATGTTTGGAGTATTGGTGTGATCACATATATTTTGCTTTGTGGGAAACGTCCATTTTGGGATAAAACTGAAGATGGAATCTTCAAGGAGGTCTGGACACTGCTGTTTCAATTTTAAAATAAAAAATTTGATGTTTCTCTCTTATTCCAAAAAAAGCAAGGGGAAATTGTAGTTTACTTATTTTTATGGTAATATGCATGATCAGATTTTGTGAGTTCCTGAGGGTTGTTGCCTCTGTTAAGCCAACGTTGACTGCTGACCTGCCCTAAAAAAACATGTGGTCAATTATCAGTCTTTGTAGTTGAATTTATATTCATATATTTAAAGTAGATGATTTTAGGGTTGTGAAATTCAAGTTGTTTTGTATTCAAAAAGATAAAATTTATTTTTTGTTCATGTACATGTTAAAATAGGAAGAGTCTGACGACATGCATTCATATATTCTGTTTGTAGGTACTGAGAAACAAACCTGATTTCCGCCGTAAGCCATGGCCAAATATAAGTAATGGTGCTAAAGATTTTGTTAATAAGTTGCTGGTGAAGGATCCTCGTGCAAGACTGACTGCTGCTCAAGCTCTGTGTATGTAAACTGTTTGGCTCTCTGACCTGTTACTTACCTTGGTTTCTTTTTTTTGCTTCCATGTAATAGCATCAATCAGGTGTTCATTGTTTTATTATTTCATTAGAAGTTTTAAAGTGTTTTAGTTAAGAAAGTTCATGTTGAACTTCTGAATGTTTGCTTTATTGGACTTATATTGTTCTCTTTTCCCTTTTTATCTGATTATATGCGTCTTTGCAGCACATCCATGGGTGAGAGAAGGGGGAAATGCATCAGAAATTCCTTTGGACATATCTGTTCTTTCTAACATGCGCCAATTTGTGAAGTACAGCCGGTTGAAGCAGTTTGCATTAAGGGTAAAAAATTCAGCATATTTGTTATCAATATTCTTGAAATTAGCAAGTGATGTTTCTAGTACCATGGTGGGTTTTAATTGGAGTTTTTTCTTGGTTAATAAAGGCTTTGGCAAGTACACTAAATGATGAGGAGCTAGCAGATCTTCGTGACCAATTTGATGCAATTGATGTGGACAGAAACGGTGCAATTAGTCTTGATGAAATGAGACATGTATGTCTTTTATCCAGCTCTTCATACTCATTATAGAACTCTTCGCTCTTTTTGCCAGAGAAAACCTGATTTATGGATATATATTTTATTCTCCCATTATGCTTTTTGTGTTAATCATTCATTTGATAATAAATGTTCCAATCTTGAAACTTGCATATATTAGTTTTGTTCAGGTGTTATTGTTTTGCATGCACCTGCCAGAGGGTATCTGTCCTACATTTTCCCTCTTTTTATAACTTGTCAAATACATTATTCTTTTAATGATCGGTCGTGTTTTTGTTTGTGCTCCTTTATGTCAAGCAGAAGTAGATGTGGACTTTGGTGTTTGTAAGGTCATTTTCCTAGTTATGTTGTCATTTTCTGCCATAGTGAAAGATGTTTGTCAACAATTGTGTTTTAATGCTTTCAATGAATTGGATGCCATTGTGTACTTTGTTGGCCTTTGACCTCCTTTTTATTTTTTGTTTGTTTCTTTGATTTAGATAATATTTTGTTGCATATTCTATTTTTTACTTTTTATGGATGTACATAAGAGCGCTTCCCTTCTGCTCCTCGCAACAAAAAAAGTTTATTTTTATCTAAGTTGGTGAAATTTAATTCACAAAGATTTGGCATGAGCAGAAGTGATACATGCATCTGTGGGGCCCAAGTTGCTCCTCAATGGTCCCACAAATGATGTCTATTGTGCTTTTGGTCATAAAGGAAGCTTCCGCATGAATTAAGGTCTTCTTAAGTTTGTTCTCTCTAGCACCAAGAAGGCTACTACTTGAATCTTCTCTTTCTGATTCTGCTGCATGTTTACTGATTATTAAACTTTCACATGCAATGTATACAAATTAGCCCAGATTGGTCTCTGAGGTCCTGCGTTCACTGTTCTTGAAATCATTTTGGCCTTATAATGCCTATCATGTTAGTCAACATGATGCATCCTTTAAAGTGACAATTTCTGTTCAATGGTAGAATGTTTGCAAGTGGTTGAGCATGAGCTAATCTACTCCTTACAAAACGAAATATTTTCTTACCTAAAATTATCAGTGTCACTAATAGGTAGGAAATCCTGTGCTGAATGTTGATTATTAATCCAAGCTATATACAATACCCCTGATGAGACTTGAACACTAAATCCATGTGGTCATTTGAGCAAAAGGTCAAAGGTCCTATATCTTGAGCTTTTGTCACACGTACATCTGACTGGCCCTCTCAATAATAGATGAGGAAGGGAGGTTGTGTCAGGAAGATTGACTTCTGGATAAACCTTTTGATGTCTCATAGCAATAATCTTTTACTTTGAGTAGGCTAGATACAATATACGCTTTAGCCATACCATTTGATGAGAGAATATGCTGGTAATCCATTGTTTAGACTTACATGTATCTTGTAGTAGGATAGAATTACTAGGTTACTTCTATTTTGCAAAAAATTTCTTCAATTCTGCTTCCTTTTCTTGCTTATTTGAATGAATACATATTGGGTTTCGTTTTCTCTTCCTTTATCACAATTGTGCTTGTTCCTATCTAGGCTCTTGCAAAAGATCTTCCGTGGAGATTGAAGGGACCACGTGTATTGGAGATCCTCCAAGCGGTGTGTCACTCTGTCCTGAACTTAACTATTGTCTTATTTACTTTCTCATGTTTTATTGCACTTAATTTACTCCCTTTTGACAATCTGGAATACAAAACCTCAAATAATTTTAACAAAAAAGAGAAATGAATTTTGAGTTGCATTTTTATTCAATTACTTCTCTTCTCCTTTATGTTTGCAAGAACGCACTTCATGTTGTTCATTTATATGATCAATCTTGAGAAAACACGCCTCCTAGATCAATAACGTATAACACCCACCCTCTCTGTAGGAAGCAACTATCCATCTAGTGCCCGCATAACCTTTTTGGGGTTGACATGGTGGTTTGCTTTTTTGGGCATTATGGTTCTGATCCCACTTTTGCTCATGTATCTTAATGCAGATGGACAGCAACACGGATGGGCTTGTGGACTTCACTGAATTTGTTGCAGCAACTTTGCATGTGCATCAGTTGGAGGAGCATGACTCTAACAAGTGGCAGCAGGTCTCTCAAGCTGCCTTTGAGAAGTTTGATGTGGACAAAGATGGATTCATCACATCTGAGGAACTTAGGATGGTATTCTTGGATCCGACTGTGTACCTGTTTTTTTTTTTAGACTGCTTTCCTTTTTAATGTATCTTTAGTTGTTCTGGAGGGACTGATTTTGTTGAGATGTTGGTTTTGCCTTTTGCAGCATACTGGTCTGAGGGGCTCTATTGATCCACTTTTGGAAGAGGCTGACATTGACAAAGATGGGAAAATAAGCTTGTCAGAATTTCGTAGACTTTTAAGAACGGCGAGCTTGAGCTCACGTAATGTACCTAGTCCCTCTGGCACACGAAATTCTCGCAAATTGTAGGTTGTACAGTGAAAGAACAACAGAAAGGAAAGAACTGAATGGGAAAGATTGCTATAGAAGATGTTGTTTGTAATTCGTAAAATGGATTGTATTTGGTTGTCTGCCTAGATTTTGTTCAAGTGATGTTAGGCTGTCATGGAAAAGCCATTTTTTTTGTCAATGGGAAATTCCCTTGGGTTGTGAGGCCGATTCGCATCTAAAAGTACACAGCATCAAGAACCAAACCATCCATGTCATTGTACATCCTTTGCTTTGAGCTTCTGGAATCTTTTTACAGGCAGAATCGTTCTTGTATGGTTTTAGATATTCTGTGAAGTGTTCATATTTTGTTTCGGTGCCATCTAGTCAATGTTCTATATTTTATTTATTGGTTGAATTGTAGCTTACAGAAGCTTCTGTAGTGTAACAAAAGAGGGAAGAGAGTTTAATTGTGAGGTTCAGTCCAAACTCAAGACTATTGCACATTCCTTTTGTATTGATTGGTATTTATACAAGGAATAGGGGTGAAAGTGCTGGATCAGCCATCAATTCCTATCTCGTCTGAGGCTGTGCATAACTAAGGTCGAGGTTAGGTTTTTGCAAACCTAACCCTGGCCCTAGAAAAACAGAAGGAATGGGAAAACCAACTTCATGTCTGCCACATACCCTTTTCTCTCTACCCTATCCCCTCCCTGACTCACCTTGTCTTTGTATCCCTGCCCATCCCACTGTGTCCTTTTGACCCATCCTTGTAATTCCAATCATCCATGTAGGTCCATATACAAGGGAGACAAGTAGTTCATGCTAGAAAGCACACCAAAAAATTTGTTGCCACTCAAATGATTTCTTGGGATGGAAAGAAATCAAATTCCTTGACATTTGAATCATTCCCCAAGTTGTTCCCCCAATACCTTTAGTCAATACTTATATTGACCAAATTATTGAATCCATGGATGGTGATGTACTTTTCAATTTCAGAACCAATTCACACCCCCAATAATGAGTATCTTTACCACCTTCTTCTCGATGCTTTGATGTTGGTTCCACATCTCGAAAAACAAAAGCAGACATACCCTATTATGCTACTCGAGATGATATTTATGTGGAAAGAATCCGACTTTCTAGTAACCAAATTCCTTATGGAATTTACCATAGAAAATAAGAAGAAAAAACGTCTCCAACCTCGAGCGAAATCGCTCATTTCACTATTTAAATATGAATAGTTCAGAATTTATTATTAATAGAAAGGTAATAATTGCTGAATTTTTGCATCCAAACAATGCTAAATTCAAAGCATGGTTCTTACAGAAATATTCCTTCCCAAAAAGGAAGAACCTGCTTCTCAATTTTATAATTATCTTGAAAAATAGAAAATTATTTTGTCTTTTGTATATTGGTATCGAGAAATGCATTCCAAATTCAAAGAAAAACAAGAGATCAACACTCTTGGCACAATTAAAGTCTGGGATCTTCAGTCAGGCCAAGATGTGCAATCCACAAATCCTTTTCCTAAACCTTTGAAATTAGAATCATTTGGTTCTATGGGTAAAGGTACTACCCTAGAGGTTGTGGCCTATATACAACCTAAATCTCCCCCTAATGCAATTAGTCAAATTTAGGAACAAAATAATTTTACCAATTTAACCTTATAGACAATAGGTCAACATCTCAATCGAATTGAATAATGTATCTAAACCATCTGTGAAGGTGTCACCTTCAACAATTTCTCCTTTAAAGAATAATGATATTATTCCCCCAATTAAACCACCTCCTGTTGTTAAACGAGTTGTTAGATAGATTGAAAATTATGTCTCAATATGTTAGAAGTTCAATCTACCTCCCTGTCAGAAGTTGAAGAAACCTCCATTCCTTCCTACTCGGTCATTGAACTTGCAAACATCAATTATGAGGTAACATAGCTTGAAGAGTCATTCCAACAACTTGTGCATAAACTTGCATTATAAAAGTTGGACTATGACAACAAATCCCAAAGACAATGGGACAATAGGCAAAAAACCTATTATCATCCGCCAAAACCTTATGACCTTTATGAAGAAAATTTATATATTGATAAAAAATATTATGATGGTAAAAGTATCTATGAATGGAACATAGATGGTCTATTTGAATGTTGTTGGAAAATGGGTCCAAGCTTACACGACCAAGGAAGGTCCATATATCTAAGCGTGTTGGAAGATGGGTCGAGCCCATAAGACTAAGGAAGACCCACACATCTAGGGGTGGCTTCGAACTGAGCAGGCTCGAGTTTGGCTCAGCTCGGTGCCAACTCAGTTCGATTCGGTATCTCTAGAGCTCTAGCTGAGCTCAATATCCGAAATCGGCTCGTTTGAGTTAAAGAGCCGAGCTCAACCGAATCAAGGTTTGACTCGAAAGTTCGTGAGCCGACTCGTTAGCGAGCGAGTCACGGGATAGGGATCGGGAGCGGGGGGGGGGAGGTGGACGTCGAGCCCCTCCCATCTACCGCTCTGGCCGCTACATCCCCTTCCCTCTAATTTCTTCCTCTTCCTCTAATTTCTTCGCCTCCTCTGTTTTCGTCGCCGACGACAGGTCCTCGCCAGCGTCGCGCCTTCACTCTGTGTCGTCTCGGTCGAAAACCAAAGTACAGAGATACCTAAGTTTGGAGAAAATAATTTCTCCCACCCCTACGTGAAGTCGATTTCGCACGTGTGAGATCATAAACCAATGAAACCCCGTGCTAGACGATTTTGCAAGTGTGAAAGTCACACGTGCGAGATTATAAACAAGAAAAAAAAATGTTTTGTCCCTTCCTCGTGGCTCTTGAATAAATTGAAAAGACATTTTAGTAGAAATACGTTTCTAGAGACTATTAGTGGTTTTTTCAATAAATGTTGAAAAAATATTTTTAGTAGAAATATAGGAACTATTAGTGCCTCATGTTTTTTGGAAACATTTTTTTAATTAGAAATTTTATTAAAAAATTATATAATTTTCTAAGTAAGATTTTCTTGCCAAGATGGGCTAGAAAACCATATAGAAAAATTTTGAATAAGTATTTGACAGTTGATGCTATAATACTTTTAGCATGAGGCAATTTTCTTAGCAATTTTTTGTTTGACATTTTATTTGATTAATTTTTTATCGATAAGTATAGTAATATAATAGATTGATTATTATTTTTTATTTATTTCCCTATAAGTCGCAATAAGATGTCCATTTAACTTTCCAAATAAAATTTTAAAATATTTATTCTAATTTTCTAGTAAATCTCTAATAGTAATAAGATTTTATTGGAAATGTGTATCCTAGAAAAACATTTATAGTTTTTCCTAGAATATAAATTTTCAATTAGGTCACTAAGGAGGTCATAGTAAATTTATGACCAAATTCAAAAATTACAAAATAAGCTAGATAACATTTGGGGTAAAAAAAATAATATTGGTGGGTTCTAATCTATTATCGAGATTCAATCCCGAACGTCCCCTATCGTTCTTTTTTTTAAAATGTATGCATAATTTTATAGATAATTTATTTGACATATATTTTATTTCACTCGTCAAGAGCTCGAGCTCGAATTGAGCTCGACATGATTTTGTTCGGCCTACTTCCGTCTGTCTATCCTGATGCTTCCGTATTGTTCTGTTACCTCGCCGTCTTCCATCAATCTCACTACTGAATCAGAAGCTAGATTCCAACAATTCTTCTCCCGATGCCCGTTATTACTCCGCTCTCCGATTGCTGTTGTGTTACTGTCCGTTCCGAGTTGACGAAGATCGCAGACTGAGCTGGTTCTTCGCTATCTTCCTTCCAGCGAGTACCCAGCAGGCTTCAATCGTCACTTACTGATTGCTCTAATCGCTGGTTTTTGGACGATCGTTAATACTCTGTTGTTGGATTGGCTTATTGCTTTTAATCCAAGCATTACGCTGTCTCTGGTAACTCGAGCCAATCTATTTTTCGGAAAATTATCCGAGATTGTCTCTTCCAGCCTTACTGCTCTCGAGTCTTCAATCTTGCACTTTGCTAGCATCGTTGATTCTCTTTCAGCCAATTGGTTTATTTTCAGAAGTTTGTTCTATCTGCTGGCATCTTCCTTATTCTTGTTGCTGTCTTGGTTTGAGTCTTCGCAGGCTCTCATCTTCTTCCTCGATGATTGTTTGTTTCATCGATAATCAAGCGTCTCTACCAATGTTTTATTTCTGGGCGTGCACATTTGGTTCAGCACTGCTGTGCTGTCCGATTTCCATCCCAAGCAAATCTCTTTGTGTAGCTGTCTCTGCTATTCCATTCCGTTCGTTGCTGCTTCTCCGGGATTTTGCTGCTGTTTTGTCTGAAACTACTCTGGTCGTCTCTTACAGTTGCTCTGCTACAGAAACAGGAGGAAATATTTCTATATGATTTTCAATCCTGAGTTGTTGACTGACTGCTCTTTGGATGTTTATTTTTGGCTTTCATGGAAATTTATTCCTGAGTTGCCGTGGCTCAACCCAGTGAACCAGCGTCCTGAGCTGCTAAGCTCTTCTTTTCGAGTAAACTCGGATCAGGTTGACTCAGACTAAGTCAGCCTGACTTGGTCCACTGCTCCCTATCTCTAGTATACTAGTCTAGGTCCCGAGTTCTATACCGATTCCTCCCGCGACTCGGTTATATTGTTCTGATACCTGACTCGGCTCGATTCGACTCGGTCGCTTGCCTTAGTCTGACTCAGTCCCTTGGCTTCGGCTTGATTATTATCTTAGATTTTTGGCAGTTTATTACTTGGTTCCAATTTATTACTTGGTGCACAACTTCCTTATTTAAAGATGGACTCACTGTAGATTATTTCATGCGTCCTTATTACTCTTAAGACTTTCATTATTTGGGCATTGGTCCATTTCCTTTGTTATTGTGTCTCTTTTATTGAAACATTATTATTGAAAAAGAACTCCTTGGTTGCTCGCCTTGGGTTCATTATTTGCTGACGGTTGTCGGCATTAGTTCATAAGTTGGAGATTTGAGTTACTTAGGAAAATAAAACACATGGTGACTATACCTTATCTTCCTCATTACCCATTACCCTTTATTATTTGACAGGCTTTCTCCTACTGTCCTTTTATTTGACTCTCGCTTACCCCGTTGGCCAACCCTTTTGGAGTGTTGCTTTGGTTGATCATTTTATTTATATGGGTGTTTTTCTAAATCCTTTAAGACTTTTTATTGGTACCCTTAGGTTTCTTCTCGGCATCTTGTGAATGACTTGCATTATCCAATTTAGTGATTATTATCACTATATTTATTCGAAATCATTTGAGGTTAGTTTCAACTTATCACCCATTTTTACCCTTTGAGAGTCTATACTCAGTGTTGTACTTAACCTTGGGACACCGTGATAGAAGATCTTATTACTACATTTATGTTATTTGTTTCAAGTTGGGATCACTGCCATTACCTCTGTGTTTGAGGGCGAGTGTTGGAAGATATGATGTAATTAAGGTGTTATTGATGTAATTAGTCTATGTTTCTTGTCTCTTTCTCACTCTTATTAGGGTGAAGGGCATAATTATATTATTGTACTTTTATCAGTTATAAATAGAATTTATGGGGGAGGGTTTGGATACAATCCATAACCTCATTTTTTCTCACTTTTCTCCCCAACATATGTTTTTCTTCTTCCTCCGTGGTGTAATCCATGAAGTCCTAAAAATCAACAAGACACGATAAAATATTAATAGAATTACAACAACAAGAGAACGATAATTCTTTTCTCCAATCTATTACTTGTGTCCTTAATAAAAAAAAATGGCACATTCAAATCCACTTAGTAATTAATGAAGACTATGCGCTTCATGATTTACTAGCATTAGTTGATAGTGGCACAAACCTTAATAGCATTCAAGAAGGGTTAATTTCAACCCAATATTTTGAAAAAAATTAGGAATCTCTCCCATATCAACAATACCTCTATATTCTTCCCCTTTGAATCCAATCTACAAACTAGATTCTTTTTTCCAAAAAGAAAGGTAAATTAATTATTTAAAAGAAGAAATTGGTTATTTGACTATTGAACAAAGGATAGAAACCCCTGAAATCAAAGATTAGATAATTATGATTCAACAACAATTTACTTCAGAAAATTGCAATGAAATTCTTACTGCTTTTTGGAATAGAAAGAAACATATTGTTTCTTTACCTTATATTGATAAAGAATATTTCTAAAAAAGGTCGCCCGAACCTAATGAAAAAGGAATATTTAAATCTCTGCAAATAAGAAATTACAACCTTGTTAGAAAAAGGATTAATAAAAAAAAAAACCTATTCTCCATTAAAATCTTCAAAATTGTTATTAAAAGAAATGGTCTTGTAATTTCAGCCCCAAAAATGAAATTAGGGACATAATATTCATCAATGAAAAAATACTCCTATCAATAGATCGATTGACTTTGAATCTAAATTCTCTGATGAAATTAAGATAAGGTATCCATTCTATTATGGGTATACAAATGGTAGGCCAAATTAGATTAGGTCGAACAAGGTCTAGCACCCTCATATAGAGGTACTTACATGCATTCTCTCTTAACCTTAGTCCAATATTTATAAAAACGGCCTGGGTAATGACCTGACAAGGTGATATAGTCAAATTTGAACCTGTATCCATTGAGTTCAACTACCAATTGATCCAATAATTATAGCATTTACGTTTTTCAACTTTGAGGAAAACACAAAAAAATAGTGTGGCACAGACCCATAGCTAGCCTAAAATGATAAGTGGGAAGCTCCTACTATGCCAAAAAAAAAAAAAAAAACATAAATCAGGGAATTACATGTTTGTGACTTTATAAATAATCTTCAAAGCACTTTGAAGGGTTTGCATTTTTACAGCAGCTACCAAGACCAATATTTTGAGAATTTTCAATCCCAATATTACCCTGCCTATGCTCAGTTGAGTATGTCAAGTTCATAATTTTCCTCCTTTTCTTGCCATTTATAACAACATGAAATGGTGCCTTATATAGGCCCTGGCAGCAACATGGCCAAAGGGGTTATTGTCCTGAAATGAATAGCCTGCCTTTGATGAGAGACCAAGAGAGGAAACAACAGCTGAAAGAAGCAGTAAAGTGCCATCTATTTTAGTGTCATGCCCAAATTCATGGTGAAACTTGAAAGACCATATTCAAATATTACTGCAAAATATTTATTATCACTAGAATTTTGGGAGGTACATGAGCAATCACATTCTCCTAAATATGGTGAAAAAAGGGCTCTTCAGCTTTAAAGTCACATAATAGTACATCTGATTATGTATTTCTGAGCTTCTTTCATGGGAGAAAAGACAAAACCCCATCAACAACATCACAGTTTGTGATCTATTTTTAAACAAATTCACCCATCATTCAACCTTCTTTGCACAATAAACATCTAAAATTATTAAGCCGCCACCTTTTTGGAAGTCACTGAATTGACGATGACTGCAAATTCTGGACCCTGTAAGACAACACCAAAATTCATAATTCATAAATCAATCAGAATTCAGGTTGGTCAAGAAAAAAGAACAGAACATGAGGAGAATAGGAAAAATTTAGAAACCAGGGTTTCGGACCCTGGGATCGAGACCCAACCTGGATTCGTCAGAATCCAGTTGTTGGCTCAACCTCTGGAATCTGCAGGAATCGGGGTGGGTCCGAACGGACTCACTCAAAACAAAAGGGGTAAGTCCAATACCCCACCCGACCTATGAACTTTGACCACAAGGTTTTGTAAAGAAATTTGACCCGAGAAGATCCTTTTGAAGAAATTTGTCTTGGCAAGAAATTTAACAGGTGTTAAAAGATATCCATGTTAAGACATCCGAAACTAAATCTCCTTTATCAAAGATATAAAGAAAGATGCCGAGTTAAAGCCATCAAGTTGTTTTGCAAGCTCAGAAAACACGTAGAATGGCCTAGGATGACTAAGGGTATAACTTCAGAAAGCAACGGAGTTCACATTTCTTCAACCTAGTTTGGAGCAGAGAAGAGTTGAAAGAATCAAGAGATTGGTCAATACAAATAAACATTGTTTCTGTCAACCTTATAAATATGCTGAGAAAGAAGCCTCCCTATACCTTCGAGGTACTGACTGCATCTTCCATCTTTTAAGGTTGGACTTTTCAGCCAGAATATTTATATGGTATTAGAGTGGGTTCCTGGGGCTTCCACAGGTCATAGGGCCTCCGCCCAAATTATCCACATGCTCAGAGCTATAATAAGGCCCCACACAAGATGGGGAGTCCTAAGAAGACCCTGAATCAGTTAAGAGTGATCTACAACCTAGTATAAGGTCTTTGGTTAGATTTCTCAACTCTGAGTTTGATCTTTTAAGTTGGGTGTGTTTCTTCATAGAAATACCACTGTTAAGTACTAGGTACCTTTAGTGAAGCACCACCAACAAGGAATCCATCAATATCTTCTTGTTTTGCGAGCTCAGCACAATTGCTACCATTTACAGAACCTGAAATAGAGAACTTTAAATCAAATAATAGAACATCACAAAAGAAGCAGTTAACCCATTGCCATTATATATCTTTCACACAAAGATCAAAAGATTCTGATCACTAAACATGCGAAGGCTCACCAAATATATATAGAGAATTAAAGTTGTCAAAGAAAAGGAATGATATGATGAAAGGAAAAGAAAAAACAAATGAACTAATGAAATCCCATGATAAAAGAACCAAACGAAAATGACTAAAGACAACAAATAATTACAAATAAATGATACTATTTTAAGTTAGAGTGTGTATCCAAGGCTGCCAATAATGTCAGGTCTTCACAAGAAGGAAGAAAACAAAAAAAGAGTAAGAAATGGAGAACTTAGGATCACAAAAGTATATTGACATGAAGATAAATATGTAGACCAGCTACATCCTTCTCCAATAATTTTTTTTTTTAAAAAAAAAGACCAACTACATGATATACAACTACCAAAAGAAAGATCCCAAAGAGGACATCTAGAGACCGACCAGAAATAAAGGAAGACCAAAAGTAACATGGACAGAACTCAAGACGGAAGATGAAAGTGGCTCAGCTATGAATTGAAGGGGGCTCTTTTAGCCTACCCAAACATTATGGGAAGAAAACTCTGGCATGGAGATGAAATGACGATAGTCATTGTTACTACCACATTAAATTAAGTACCTCCATAGATTATACGAGTTTTTGATGCAACTTCTTCTGAGACATTCTTTTTGAGCCAATCACGAACCGCCACATGCACTTCTTGGGCTTGCTGTGGAGTGGCCACTTTACCTGTGCCAATGGCCCAAACAGGCTCATATGCAAGGACAATGTCATCCCAGCTTGGGACATTATCTGCAGACCAACATAACTCAAGCAATTAAACCAGCCATTCCAAACTTGCTTCAATCTTCACTTTCAGAGACTACCAATATTTTAGTGATTCGATCAAGAATTGTGAATACAAAAGGGTACTTCACCTGCAAAAGCTTTCATTTGTTGGAAACAAACATCAAAAGTTTTTCCTGCTTCTCTCTCTTCCAGTTTTTCTCCTATACAAGCAATCACCTTTAGATTCTGGCTCAAGGCATATGCAGCTTTCTTCCCAATGAACTGAACATGACCAAGTGTGGTGTTAAACTACAACTAGTAATTCAATATGACTGATTTGCCCTAAATTAATAATCATAATTCACTATATAACTCTGGCCTAAAAGTACCTGATCATCTTCTCCAATTACATGCCTTCTTTCAGAATGCCCAAGAATGACCCACTTGCAGCCAACATCTTTAAGTTGCTCCACACTACATACAGGAAGGACAAGAAAATATGAGCATGACATGATTATTTTAGATTGAAAGTAATGCTTGTGAAGATAATGGTGCTGGATGGCCAAGCCTTTCCTTGAGAATCAACAAATATATATATATAGAGAGAGAGAAATTAAACCAATAGAAAATGGGACCTGAACTAATACACTACAAAGATAAAAAATCTGATCAAATCTTTTTATTGTAAGTCCACATTAAGTGCATGAATGGAAATGTGCAATTCAGAGCTGGATTTAGTATTCCCGTTACGAGTCTCCAGCTGGACATCTAGGTAGCATTAGCCTCAGCAGAGCCCTGAACAAGGGAGGCCAAAGGCTTGTCCAGAAAGCTGTACTCAGCATTTCATATGTTATACAGCCAAGAGAACCTTCAAATTCCTCAGTTAAATTTTACCAGCATGGAGCCGATATTTGGAGCTAGATTGCTACAAATTTATTGCCATCCCAAGGACAAATTTTTCTTCCTTCTGTAACCAAGAACCATTTCACAGTCTTCTTGAGCAGCTATGCCACATGAGACCTTATTGGAAAGTCAATATCATACCCAGCAAACGAATGTCTGTTGCTGAACAATTAAGATTGTTTGATCAGGCAGTCTCCAAAGCAGTAAAGGTATCTGTAGGCAGGTTACGTAGAGTAAAACCAGACAGCTGAAGATGAAGATGGTTACTTTAAAATGTGGCACAGCATGCTTTTTTCGATTGGGGAGCTAGCAGTCAAAAACCGGGTTGGGAAACTCAATCAGCTAGCACCGGCTAGTTTCCAAATCTTGATTTAGAATTCCTTTACAAAGTCTCAGTTTTCATATCAATAAAATAAATGTAGAATGTCCAGTTGAACATGAATATTACATACATAATAGAGAAAAAATGAGAAGGAAACAGAACAGTTTAAATAAAAAGGGAGAAAATTTACATTTTCATAAAATAACAAAAAATGTTCAAATTGCATTTTCAACTATTAGCTGGAAGACAGACCTGATCTCTCCAGTGAAAGCTCCACCCTTTCCGACCCAAGAATTTTGAGCAGATATCTCAATCCGATCAGTTAACGAGTTCTTCACCAGATCTATGTATAAAAACGGAGGTGCTACAACCACATCTTTACCAAGATCAAACAACATAAAAGAATAAATCAATAACTGTGAAGATAACCAACACTCAAATAACAAGTCATTGTAATCCTATATTCATCGAACAAATGTGAACCAAGAAAAAGGAAAGGCCAAACCTAGCAAGTTAGGAAAGACCAACAAGGCTTATATATACAAAAAGTGCAAATTCAACTTAATCTAGGGAAACTTGAGCGAGTTACTTGGTCTAAACAACATAAAGACACAACTCAACAGCAGAGAAAGTTCCGGATGAACAAGCATTTAACACATCACTCTATGTATTTAAAGTTCACATTTTCTTGACCCACTTTAAATTTTACCTGTCAATCCCAAGATTTATTTTGAACACAACTACCTCATTTGTTTCAAATTGTTAAGGAAAATTTAAACCTTTTATCAGTAGATTCCTCTCTCGGACAAAAAAAATTGTTTTTTATAGTCCTTATCAAGTTAAATACATTGTAGTTAACTCTAAAGTTGATTAACACATTGGTAGTGTCAAAATATATTAAAGAAAACCAGAAAGAAAAGGTGCAAGTTCTCTTTCAAACTCTGATTAAGCAGGTTAGCACACATGGAAAATATTATTTTCTCTTTAAACACCCAGCAAAAGATGCTTAGTGCATGATTTCTTCTTTAAAATCTTTATTTGAGAACATTCACTCTTTTGTTTTAGGTAAATGAAATTGTCACCAAGAGAAAGGATATATGAAATTTCAGAGAATGGCAAAAATCTTAAAGCCCATATAAGACAAATTCAATCCATGTCCAACAAGGTGTTACCCACTACTATGTGCTGTAAAGAAACCCCATTCCTAGCTAGGGGTGTAAACGGTATATAAATGGAATGGCATAAGCTATTCAACATAACATTTCATTTATAAATGACCTATTACCAGTATATAGAATAATTTATTCCAGATATCGTTTAATCACCAATTTATCGAGCAGTTGAACAGGTAATTGGGTAGAATAATCAGAATAAAACAAAGAATGAGTTAAAATTTTATAAAACCCTAAAAAGTGTAATAAAAATAGATAATCATATACACAGAACCTAAGAACAATATCATTCAACAGAAAATGTTTAAAAGAATATTACAAAAATCTTAGAAAAAGGCACTTTAATCATGTTTTATCTCAAACTTAGATTCACTCAAATAAAAAATGTATCAAATCATTTAGCCTGTGTTTGGAACACAGAAAGTGGAGAGAAAAGAAAAGAAAAGAAAAAAGGTTTATTTTCTTTTGTTTGGATGCCCATGGAAAATGAGAGAAAAAATGGAAGAAAAATGTAGTTTCTCTTGTTTGGATACATGTAGAAAATGAAAAAGAAAAGAAAATTAGTAATATTTTAAATTTTTTATGATTAAAATTTTCTCTCCAGTTTCTATTTCTTTTCTTTTCTCTCCAATCCCATCATTTTGTGAGAAAAATTTTATTAACTTAATTTTCTCTCTTATTTTCTTTTCTTTTAATGTTTCTCTGTTGCCAAACAACAGAAAATACCTTTCTCTCCCCTTATGTGGGCTCCAAACAGGCCCTTAGATTCACTCAAATAGAAATGCTAACATAGATTTACTCAAACAAAAAACATACCAAATTAATTAGATTCACTCAAATAAAAATCTACCAAATTACACTTATATATAATCAGGTAATTGTTTAACCGAGTACAGAATAACACTTATCTGTTTCTATTCCATTTAATAAATGGTAAACAGGTAATCGGTTAACCGGGTACAGAATAACCCTTATCTGTTTCTATTTCATTTAATAAATGGTAAACAGGTATCGGTTAACCGAGTACAGAATAACCCTTAGCTGTTTCTATTCCATTTAATAAATGGTAAACAGGTAATCGGGTAAAATTACACCAATGCCTAATTGGGCAAGAATTTTTAATTTATTTTCATTCCATTTAATAAACGATAAACGGAAAAAGGATAAGCAGGTAAAGTTTACTCCCTTATTCCTAGCTACAGAAAAATCACATTTAAATTAAAAAAATGTTTAAATATCAAGTGATTGTGAGGATAATGAAAATGTATCTATTGGCTTAGAGATACACCACTTAAAAAAATTGGAAAACATTTCAATAAACAACAAAGAAAGAAAGAAAATAAAAGAATGGAATCAATAGTTTAATCTTCTTTTCTTTTCGTGAGTGATCTTACCAACATCAGATTCAAGCTTTGCACTGTTCAGATCAGCAACAAGCTTGCTTATAGACTCTTTTGTTCCATTCTGTTGCAAATAAAATTATAAAACAGAAACAATGTCAAATGCATGAAACTGCAAACAAAGATGAAGGACACAGATATGAGAAGCACCAGTAAACAAGAATATAAAAATACTAATAAATTACTGATGCAAAAAGAAATAAACAATCTAAGACATCTCTAGTGACCTCTTTATTTCATGGACCCACGTTCCTAGATCGATGAACTCTGCAGCAGACAAGTTGGTAAAAGATGGACCTCCCCTCACTCATCTCATGATATTTTGCTGTTCCTTTTGTATTTTATGTTTTTCTTTGTTTGCTGTCACTGTTTTATTTTAACGTGACGCCCCGGCTCGTGGGGGACTCCTCCTCCCCCTCAGTAGTTCCCTTTGCTTCTTAATCAATCACTTTAAATAAAAAAAAGAAGCAAAGGAAAATATGATGAAAAATTACCAACGATTCAGTAAGCAAGTTTGTCATAGAACCAGTCATGACTTTCTGTATAATGTTCCCTACAAGGATACTCCTTTTGTCAAAAAAAGAAGTCCAAAAAGCTCTTTAAAGTGTTGCTCGATGTATGAATGAAATCTAGAAGAAGACTTTCATCTCTTTATTATCAGATTTATAATTTATCGTAACTCTACCCATTAATTAAACAACTGGTCCCAAACCTAGGTAACAGAGGAAACTTTGTCAGGATAGCTAAAGGCTTAAACTTTACAAAACTTAAAGCATGACCCAGTTCCCAATCTTGTAGCAGCATGATGATATGTTGTTTGTTCTACATATTTCTAATCAGAGTAACAATTTGGCAAGGCGAAGACCATGAAGATACAAATTATTTACAAGGCTGTTTTTCATATAGGAAAAAGTGATAATGGACCTAAGTCCACATTAGTTAGAAACAACATTTAACACTGTTAAGGAATAGTCCCACATGGATTAGTGAGTACAAAGATCTTGAGTTTATCAGTTGGGAAAGAGGTTTCCTAAGTTGGTTAGTCATTTTGGGATGGGCCTTGGACCCAACTTTACATGGTATCAGAGCGGGTACTCATAAGTGGGCCTACACCTAAATAATCCACTTGTAGAGCCACAAAAAATGACCTATACCTAAACTATCTACTTGTAGAGCTACAAAAGAGGGCCTACACCTAAATTATCCACTTGTAGAACCACAAAAGAGGGCCTACTAAAATTACCCACTTGTAGAGCCACAAAAAATGGCCTACACCTAAATTATCCACTTGTAGAGCCACGAAAGAGGGCCTACACGTGAGGGGGTGTGTTAAGGAATAATCCCACATGGATTAGTAAGTACAAAGATCTTGAGTTTATTAGTTAGGAAGGAGGTTTCCTAAGTTGGCTAGTCATTTTGGGATAGGCCTTGGACCCAACTTTACAAACACATTTGTAATAAATAGCTTAAAACTTTATTTCCTCTTACTCTACATATATTTTTCATCCTGTGTATCTGTAACACCATTTAACAATCACATTTGAATTAAATAGCTTAAAATTTTATTTCTTCTTATTCAACATATATTTTTTATCGTGTGTATCATTGATTAATGTTTAATTTACATGTTTTTCTATTTATTCTAATTCTACTGATATAATGAAGACAGTGGCATTATTGTAAATATAATAATATAAATGGTATTTTTGAAAATAGTTTCTTTTCCCAATAACAAAAAGTTGGGTGCAGCTAAAATTGGTTGAGTTTGAGCCCAGAATCTTGGAACAGATATCAAGCAAAATGAGGAAATCAAGCACCAAGTAAAAAAAAAAAAAAAAAACAGAACATTTAAAATTGGTAATGTAAAAATAGAAATTGCATAGGGAAACGGACAAATGCATAATTAACATATTGTGACTACAATGCGAACAGTTAAAAATGTTGCAATAAATTACCATGAGCAAAATGAAAGGATCATCACCAAATATACACATAATAGAAACGATTGAGGAAAAGTGAACTTACACACTTCCAGTTACCTCCCACGAAAAACTGCAATAACAGAGAAATGACATGATCAGAATAGAGGGGTCAAGGGAAAAAAACTGACCATGTATATGGCAACTAGAAAATTAAAGAAAAAAAAATCAGACAACACTAATAACTTTTTCATGATCGTCCAACATGTTTTCCTGACAGATAATAACATTATATACCTTAAAAATTAGGCCTAGTAGCATGTTTAATTTATCTTTTCCCAGATAGGAGATACTAGCTGACTAATCAAACTCCCTTAAAAATTTAACCTTGTAATTACCACCCTCAGCAATTGTACATATCTGTATTTAACAATTTGCAGGCAGTTCATGCTTTCATGTTGAAGAAAATTATGGATCCCCAAAGGCCAGCTGGAAATGAGCATCTTAAACTGCATATTAGATTCCAAATGCCAATCCTGAATGATTAGTGATAGAAACTAAGCCAAACAGAAAAGCCCCTCTACTGTAGCACATTTTAGTGTTTCCCACGCAAAAGTTTCAATCTATCCAAACTAATTTATTCCATTGATTGCCAAATAACATTTGGTGATCATACAAATGTCACGATAAATCCATAAGCAAGCAAGCAAGTGTTGTCTCCATATTCGTAGGTGTACTACTAGTCTGGCATTCAGAAATTTAACATACAAATCATTCAATCTGTAAATATTCTTGTGGGTATTATCACCTGTAACGATAAATCAATCTAAATTCACAACACAATCAAGCAGCACCCACAAAGGAAGCCACCATTTTTGCCTCCAATAAAACGAATTTGCTAAAAAAGTGTTCACATCTCTTACAAAGGATTTGCATCAGCCGTCACTAGCAAGATAACAAATTTTTCACTCAATCGTCCCAATCATACAATGCAACAGCTGCAGTTATCATCACTAAGACTAAATCACCAAAACTTAAGGTACTGACCCAGCGTATCAGCCCCATTACTCTACTTTCCCACATCAAATAAACACATCGGGTTTTGATCCAAAGGCAAGCCTCAAACAAAAACAAAAAAAAAACCAACAGAAGTTCCGTACTGCCAATCCCAGAACTCCACCCACCTTTCCAGACCCCGCCATAGAAACAATACCTCTGGAAGTTCTCCGAGTAGCAGCGAGATGCAGATGTGAGTCGATCTGCTGGAAGAAGAGAGATGTAGCAGAAGGAGACTGGTCAAGCTTTAAGGCAGACCGACGCAGCCCAGAGAAATGCGGGCAGGAAAGTTGAGATGCGACAGATGTCGAGACGACCGCCATTCCCACAACTTATTTCCCCGGTTCCTCCTGCAGAGCTCAGAAACTTTTGAGCGAAACAAGACCAGGGACAAACGTCTGGAGAGCAAATTAAAAATAAAAAATATTGGTTGTCGTTGGATGCGTCAAGATATTGATCGAATTCTCCGCCTTATTTCATTTCTTACAATTTATTTGAATTTTGTTTTCACTGATTTCAGTCAACACGTGGCAGGAAAAGACGATACCTCGTAGTATCCTCTTTTTATGAATTTCATAAAAAAGCAATTTTTTTTTGTTTTCAATCGTTATAAATAACACAAAAAAGCTAATTTACAGCACCCATGAATATGACTTTCAATTTGCTTACAGATAACAACTCCAACCACCAAAACAAACGCTCATTGAATGAATCTCGTCAGCTAACAGAAGCTCGGATCTCCCGTGTCAGCTAACAGCAGCTTCATAAAGCTACCGAATCATCTCGTGTTTCCTCTGGCATTTATTTCTACAAGCACTCAGTCGCAGTTACTCCCAACATTGAATCCTATGCCTTCTTTCTTTCAAAGATCTTGCCGATGCCTTCTGTTTATCAGTTTCTTTTTCGCTTTTCTTGCTTCATTTCCAACTAGAATTTACGAGTGAGCATGATTTCTAAAAATGGCGTCGTTTGTACGTAAGCGAAGCATATGAAGCAGCAGGCGAGAAAGAAGCCAAAACAAAGATGAAAACAAGCTGTTAAGATTTACGTATGGAATCCAGTAAAGGTAAGTAGATGATGCGGCTGAGGCCACCAGAAAATGATCATAACAAGTGGCAAGAAGTTCTTATCATCAAGACACCATCTGCAACCTCCCTCCTGATGTTAAACATCGATGGTTGTATACATAATCGATATAAAATTCAAGAGAAGTTAGAAACTATGGATGTACTACAGAGGAGACACTATATTCACAGCATTTTTCAAATCTGCATTTCAAGATCACCGATTTGCTCCACAGCCCAACACTAATAGAGAGCAATAAGGATGATGTTTTGTCTTCTAAATTCTTACCTGGGTATCTAAATTTGCCAACTTCTTGTGAGCCTGTGCCGCTAACTCTATCGCTTGTCACTGTTCATAGCGTCCAAGAGTTGAGCGTCCAAAATAGTTAACAAGTGCCCGACCGGAAAGTAGCCTCAAAGCTGAATCTCTTTAATTATTGGTGATTGATCCATCTTCCACACTAGTTGAGGAGGTATCGTGTGGAACTCGAGATGAAGAATTCTTGCTTGAACAGCTCCTTTCTGTACTGCCACCTTCCTTGCTTGCTGGCGAGCATTGCTTCCTTTTCCTTTTATCAGATGTTAACTCCTACAAAAGACTACATACAGTCAGGTGCCAAATGTACTCCTTTTTGGATTCAAATACATCTCTCATATACCTGTATTATATACCCATTTGAAATATGGCGACTTAGATGTCATATTTTCAGATGCAGCCTACTTCCAAATACAGAAATTTAACCCAGTCTGTTAATAAGAGGCATAATTTTTCTTAACTAGATAATTAAGAGTTATTCCAATGAAAATTGAAAAAGGTCGGGGCACTCTTCTCTCCCCTCCCTGTCCCAGTACAGAGAGAAAAGGGCGAGCAGTGAGCCTCTAATGTCCCCACGCAAGGAGGACTCCTTTTCCCCCTCTTAGGAAGGGCATTCATTCCAGTGCAGAAATGAAGGAGAGGATCCACGCTCCCTGTGCAGCAATAGGACGGGCCTCTACTTTCCCTCCTTGAGCAGAAAACAGAGAGGGAAGCCATCCTCCCTTTCAAATTTCTTTGAATTTTTTATTTTTTGAAAAGCCAAAATTTTTATTTAGAAATTTAAATAGCATAACATGATCATTTTACTTTCTCCATCAAAATACACTAATTGAGAGGTCATACATGTCCACTAGTTTTGAAAATATGACATCAAAGTGGCCGATTTGAGAATATAGTATGTAAGACCGCTGTATTTGATAATAAGCCTACAAAAATTATCCCTAAAAGCCGATCTTCTATCGTGGCATGTAAAAAACACATGTACCCATGTATTTGAATAAAAACTTTGAGCTCAGTTCAAATAAATGCTGGAAAGCACCTGCTCTTGCACTGACAGTGGATGAGAAGAAGGATGAGATGACCCAGGTGTCTTCAGTTCCAACTCAGTCGCTACATCATCAGAATCATCAACTTTTTCTGCATTTGATCCTCTCTGTCGATCAGATGATTTACTTCTCGAATCTTGTTTGCTTGAAGTGTGAGATCGACTAGTTAGATGTGAATGTGGGCAAATATGTGGACCAGATTGTGGCTCCATTTGAGGGTTACCTGGGGCAGAAGAGTACTGGAGAAAAGTTGAACAAGGGTTAGAAAAGGGCCCCGGGTTCTGAGCTGGGAAGAATGGGTATGGTTGAAGGGAAGGGTGCATAGGAATTGAGCCTGGAGGAACTGGAACTGCCATTGGATATGGATATGAAGGTGGAGCCATAACAACTGAAGGATCCATGGTCCAAGGAAACATTACTCTAAGCCTCTGCTGGTACTGAACATTAAGGTTCTCAATATCAGATTTTAAAGCAGCTTTCTCTTCTCGTAGCTCATTCTTCTCTTGAGTCAACTGCTTAAATAAAGATATAAACAAGGCAAGAACAAAAGGTAAGTAAATTAATAGAATATAGAATATGGGCATGAGAAAAGCTTATCATCTTTAATGAATTCATATACCTCACTTGATTCTTCTGAAAGTGATGCATATTCAGCCTTCAGTCTGTTCACTTGAGCAGCCAAATCCTTCAGCACTTGCAATGCATCAGTAAGGATGGTAGCCTTATCATTTCTGGGTCTGTCTGGATCTGCAGTTTCAACACAAATATACTCACATTTTTCAAGTCCATGTAAATCTGTGAGCTATTAAAAATGAGCAAAGTCCTAGAGACTGTCTCCACCCAATTTTCATATGACTCTCATTTTGTTGGACACACACATGATTTCTGTTTAAGACCAGAGACTTCTACTCCGAAGCTGAACCTAGATTGGGATAACTTAAGCAAAATATACACAATTTAAATTCACCATTTGATCAGAAGCTACTGCAGCATAGGAGCAAATACTGTCTGTCTATATATGGAGGCCCGCTAGATACTGGCTCTATACTATCACATGTCTGCCTCCTCTAGCAGATAAGCTAATTAAGGTTGAAAGAAAAAACCCTTTTTGAATGTTAAATAATGCATGTTCTCTACACCCCAAACCCTGGTGAGACTTAAACCTAAGGCCTAATGGCTACAAGTTGTTTACATGGATCATTTTGTTTGAGTCAAGGGTCTTCTGAGGCTTAAACATGGTCAGCAGAAATAACATCAAATGGCAATTGCTGTAATAAAGCATTAATCCATCAAAACCTCTTTACCTACCAAGTGCTTGACCCAACTCTAGGAACTGCTCATTCAGTTTATCTCTCCTCAGCTTCTCACGGTCTGCCTTTTGAACTTTTCTAGCAGCAATAGTGTCCTTAACCTCTGAATCCATTCTTTAGCTGTGCCGAAGAGGACAAGCAGTATGAATTCAATGCAAGTAAAATGTATCATTGTTATCTACAGAGGTAACAGTTTTAAAGAGCACTGAGGAAAACTGCACCACCGAAAAGAATAGCATCAGATTAATCATGAGGCAAACAGGCCACCAGATTTCAAACAAGTACAGCGGAATTGGCACCCTAAATTGAAGTAGAATGTCTCAAAACATTGAAGAATGTAAGTCCACATCAGTTTTTTTTCTGTCAGAAACCCTCTGTCCACTAAACAACATCAAAATAATTAAAATAATAAACAAGTTCTAATAACCAGCTGCCTACAAACATCTTCCTAAAGAAAAGAGCACTACTTCAACAAACACATAAAAAGCCCATGCAATAGCTCCCTGGCCCCAAAACAGTGGTGTGATTTTCAAAATTTGCAAAATGGCAACAGAAATCATAAAAACATTGCTGCTCAGTTCATGTTCAACTAAAGTAGCGATTAATTCTCAGGATGCTATCTAAGCAACTAAATTTGTTCATTCTCAAATCCCAAAAGCACCAAGAGACCTTCGAAATCACTTCTTCTATTAACAGAAATATCCACAGGTTTACGTCTTACGATTTTGTGCTCTTTAGAGATAAAGGCTGCTATTTAAGTGCATTAATGTTTCACAGTTCTACAACATTTACTTATTCAACTTCACTAACATGGATTAGCACATAAAGCTTACTTCAATTAATCAAACACTGTCTAGATTTATCTTTTCCAGTCGTACGATGGCATCACACATCTCAATGGGAACTATAGGATCAAGCACTTCCAGACTGTTTAGGAATGTAATATTAGAATGAAAAACACAGAATTAAGCACCCTGGTCAAATCATAAACTCAATGACTAGGTAACATATAATTACTTATAACCACGTAACCATCTCAAAGAGGGTGCAGAAGCCAGAATCTCAAATAGGAAATCCCGGACTGGTGTTCGAGTATAGGAATCTCAACTTAGGCAATGGTCATATATTGGGTTCAGAACTCTCAAACTAAAAGACTCCATTTACTGTATACACACTTCAAGCTCATAGCAAGGTCCATACTGATATAGAGATTTTTATCTCGGTCAACAAATACCTACAGATGATACGACTATATATTTGCACTAGGGGCGTGTCTAGTTCGAAGCAACAACGTTATTACATAAAATCCAACATTAACAAACCATATCCTAACTCCAACTTCTACCCACTAGCCAAATATCCGCTTCCGAGCAATCTACACAACCAGCCACGAGAAGAAACTCGGAGCAAAGAAAAGAAATCATGCCATACCGAAAATTATACGACTTGAATCGCTTGGCCAAAACCATAACCTTATGAAACCACTCTATGCTCAAATTTATAGCAAATACATCCTCAACAAACCCAGCAAGAAAAGAAAAATGAAAATTGTAACTGACCTATGGTTCAGATATCGCGTTTTGTAATCCACAGGAAGACTGGGACACATCCAGTGATACATGAAAACCAGAGCCAGCGGCTAGAATTGAGTTACATAACACCCCCGATTTTCATCGCTCCATCGACAACTAACCGACCAAAAGATCATATTAGGGTTCACACTTATTTTCAGAACTTTTTCTCTTGAAAAATTCAGAGTTTATCCTTACCGGATAGAATGTCAAATTCTGCAGAACAAACATAGCATCCCTCCCGCCCAGTGCTTGTGCTCTCCACGAGTAGAATGGACTCCCTCACCTGACCAGATTCAGGTATCAATATTTTTTCAATTTACTTTGAGAAGAAAGACATCCACATGCGCAAATGGCGAATCTTTCCCACGTTGCCTTTTCTTTCAAGTGCCAACACGCCATTAAACTGATTGATTGATTAATGCAAGAATCAATCTTGGAGTAAGGAGTGGAGAGCCATTTTGGGTTGGGCTGTGTGGAAGCTACATGGCCTTGTCCGTTTGATAACCGAAGGGACTCATTTGTGAAATACATGTTGAGATAATTAGAATAAAAAATATATATATATATATATGATAATGATATATAGAACAACTTACTTCTTTACGTTTATATATTGTTTAAAACCGTATTTCTCTACTAAGACTTAGAGTTGTTTGATATTTTTTTATATTGATTGCATTATGTAAAATAGGTGCAAATTCTACTCTTATAACCACTACTGCCTTCGGTAAACATTTGACATTGGTTAATAGGACACCTTGATGGCACTTAGTCGATTCCAGCCTTGATAACTAGACCAAGGACCTATTAGTGCACTTGTAAGTGAAAGTGAAAAAATGAGTAAAAGTGAAAAAATGAGTGAAACAATGAGTGAAAACGCTCAACGATGAGACTCTTCTTTCCTCTTTCTTCTTCCAAGCTCGTCTTGTTGTTCCTTATCCTTATTTCTACTCCAGTTCGACCTATCTATCGACAAGCTTTATCAATCTATCTTTGTTCCTCTCGTGGGCGCAAAGATTGTGAGTTTTCTATTGGTAATCCTTATCTCTCAATGCTCAACGATAGGGGTGGCATCGAGCCGAGCCGAGCCCGAACTTACCTATGTTCAAGCTGAGCTTGATTTAAATATTTCGAACTCGAGCCTAAAATTGTTATTGAGTTTGAGCCCAATAATTTTAACTAAGTTCGAGTTTCAACATACATTTAAAACTTTTTAAAAAATATATATATGTCTCGAGTTTGAGCTCCAACATGCATTTAAAACTTTTCAAAAAATACATGTCAAATAAATTGTATATAAAATTATGCATAAATTTTACATAATATTGGGCGTACATTTTACATAAAATTACCCAAGTAATCAAGCCCGCCTTTAAGTGAAGATCTGTGCACCGACTTTGAACTAGACTGGCTCCTTGAAGTCGACTTTCAGCCACTTCTCCAGGACTTCTAGGGTTATGCAGCCGAGAGCTCCGAGCATTGCCCACCTCCTGAATCCCACAGGCGATCATAAACATTTCACATTTCCATGAACTACGACGCGATGAATTAGAAACCCCATAAGCAAAAGTAAGCATGACCGTAGCTAGAATTTCATACAACAGAAACTGTTCAAAGTACCTCGAGAGCCTTGTTCCGGGCGAACGCTTCGGGGTCAGCTGAAAATCCAGTAGTGTCCCATCCATAGTCGTCAAGGAACTCTCCAGTGAGGTACGCAGGTATTTGAGCAGAGAAGGGACCCAATTACTTCACGCGGTCAGGCCCGCACCAGAGCTCGTTCCCCTAACATCATTAACCACTATTAGCAAAAATAAAAGTTTCATAATCTACAGACACCTCTTCTGTATCACGAGCCTGCAAGCAAAGGATTGGCATTTGATGTTTTACATTGAAACGTGGAGGGGTCTAAGAATAGTGTCGGAGGTGGCAGACGCAATTGTAATAGTCATAGTCGCCGCCATCTGAGAATCGATTACAGAGTGAGTGAGAGAGTGTCTGAAGTTAAGATGAGCTTGGTCTGCGAGGAAGCTTGATGATGTTGGTTTAGTGACACAAGGAAGAAGGGCCTAATGACTGTGCATGAAAGGAGGGAGAAAACTGGTGGTGAGAATTGACCATGATATCCCTGATTCCCGCCGAGAGAACGAGAGCGGAAGATCAATCGACCTCCGATCGGCGCTCCTGCTCATACAGAGCTCCTAAATCCCCAATTTCCCGAAGTCCTGCCCCCTGACTCCCTCCCCAAATCCCGGGCCACTCGTTAAGTTAACAAGTCGGCTCGCAAGCTTTCGAACCGAACCATGGTTCGATCAAGCTCGGTACATTAACTTAAATGAACCTTATTCGGATCTTGAACTCGGTTCGAAATCTAGATAAATCGAATCAAACTGAGCCGGAACCGAGACGACCTCGAGGCACTCGCGAACTGGTTCGGTTTGATGCTACCCCTACTCACCGACACCTAGTCCCAAATAGAATAACTCACAAAAAGTCTCATTCTCCACTTTCTACTAAATTTTTCATTGTGCACACTAATACAAAAAAGTACTTTATACCACACTTTTTATTGAGCACACTAATACAAAAAAGTAATTCACTTTCCACTACACTTTCAAAGTGCACTAACCCCCTGAAGTGCACTAAATGAAAAGGGTAATCTTATAGATGATCCATCGGTTCAATTTATTCACCTCGAACATATGAGAGTGAGAAATGGTGTCAAAAGATGTATTTCTAGATGTTGGGTAATGGATTGCATTGTTTAGGAACCAAGTGGAGATCCGATTTTTGGGCTACTGTTGTTCCAAAATCCTCAGCCATGTCAATATTTTCAGGCCCCATGCCATAAGGGAGTTCCCAGTTGAAGTAATAGAGGAGTAGAGCCAAGGGAAGCTCCACATTAGTTATTCCAAATGTCATGCCTGGGCAAATCCTTCTACCAGCTCCAAAAGAGAGGAATTCGAAGTTAGCTCCCTTGAAGTCCATCGGATAATCGACAAATCTTTCAGGCCTGAAGCTTTCAGCATCATCACCCCAGTACAGGGGATCCCTCCCAATTGCCCATACATTAACAATCGCTCTGGTGTGGATGGGTACCTCATATCCCATTACATGACACTTTTCTCTACTCTCTCTAGGAAGCAATAATGGGACTGGAGGGTGTAGTCTCAAAGTTTCCTTGACTATCAGTTTGAGATATTTGAGATGTTGAATATCTGCCTCAGTGACCCTTTCTTTGCCTCTGAGAGTATCTCTCACCTCCTTCTGAGCTTTGATCATCACCCTTGTGTTTCTCATCAGCTCAGACATTGTCCACCCTAGGACACTGGTTGTAGTTTCAGTCCCTGCAGTGAACATGTCCTGAAAGGAAACAAATGCCAAGATAATGTAAAAGCCTTGTGTTTTGATATCCAACTAAGGCGTGTTTTATATCAGTCTGACCTTTCAGCTTTTGTAAAATCATGTATATGTTGTTAAACATGACTGATCCAATACGAAAAGTCATTTAGTACGAAACTGAGATAGTCGTTGATCGGACGGTTGACATAGTCGTTAATCAGATTGCTGAGATAGTCGTTGATCATATGATCGGATGACTGAGATAGCATTTCGAATGTTTTACACTAAATGGTTTTTCGTATTGGATTAGCCCTCTGTTACTTAATGTGCAGTTTGTATATCAGCCATACTCAATTAGAGAGTAAAGAAAATATATATAATTTATAAGGAAATCAATCTTGTGCATATGTGTTGCCCAAACGAAGCATAGACTCACCAGAAGTACTGCTTTAATGTTGTTGTCTGTGATGGGCAATTCAAGATTCCCTTGTTGTTGAATCCGGAGAAGACTACCAACCAAATTCTCATCAAAATTGTCCCCATCTCTGTTCTTAACTTCGTCCCTAAGCCGGCATTCTTCAAGAATGTCACTCAAAATTTCATCAAGCTTCTTCTGATTCTTCTCCAATTTGGCTTTCATCCCAGTTATCCAAAGAAGCAATTTTGAAGAAGGGAAAAAATCAACTACACCAAAGCCACCTGCAGCCCTCAGTGAATCTTTAATTGTTGATAAGAACATGTCGAGGTACCGGTTCCGATCACCGAAAGTTGCCCTTGCCACTATATTGTTGGTTAGGAAATAGAACTTCCTAGTGAGGTTCACAGGTGAGTTACAAGAAACTGCAATGGAGCAAAGCATACCGAGCACCTCTTCTTCCCTGATGAACCTGAATGATTCCACCCTTTTGTTGGTCAGGAGTTCTAAAACACATATCTTCCTCATTTGTCTCCAGTATGCACCATATGGAGCAAAAGCTACATCAGTGCACCCATAAGAGTTATACTTAACGGTGGGCATCTCCGGCCTACTGGCAAAGCTCAGGTCATGGGTCTTCAAGATCTCTTTCGCAGCTTCGGCCGAGGAGGCGACTACCAGGGGGATTTCACCCATCTGCAAGTGCATGAAGGGTCCATACTTCTTGGCCAGGTTTCTGAGAGTGTGGTGTGGGAGGGACCCTCCTGCCAAATGGTGTATGCTACCTATCACTGGTAGCTTCCACGGTCCAGGAGGCAGCATTCGAGCCTCGGAACTTCTTCCCATCTTCTTCAAGACCATGAACAAGAAGGGAAGAAGCAGGACGAAGAAAAGAGATGAGGGAAGATGAAGATCCATGGAGGGAGAGGAGAAATTAAAGAAAATCTTTGGGTCTTTTAGCTAGGTGTGGAGAGAAATAATGCCGTTTTCTAAAGTACTATTTGGAAGAACATGATCTGGGATGATCACAAGCAGTATGAAAAAACAGCAACAGATCTAAATAGAGAACTTCTGGGACAACAACCATAAAATAGAAAATGGATAGAAGACATGAAATTGAGTCAGCGAGACAGTAAAGAAAACTTTAAGACGAATAGCTTTAGTTTAAAAAGCTTGATTAATAGGTTAACCTAATCTGGTTAATGGATACGTACAAGAAACTTCAAGATTGATTTGATTGAGTTACCACCCGAAAAGGAAAACTAAGTTAGATGTTAGTCAAGCTTGGAAAGCGAAACAAGTCTAGAAGTAGAAAGGATTCGTAACATGGTGAGCTCAAACGAAAAGTTTTCAATGAAAATTGTAGCCAAAACTGGTGTTTCGTGTGGATGGACCTTTCGTTTGGTTAGGCAATTAAGAAGAATTCAATTTAGAAAAGAAGTCTTCACGATGGCGACATGGAGCATTCGTCGAATTTTCAGTGGTGTTTTATTACGCTGTTGTTAGAGTCATCCTTAATACCCTTAAATTATTAAGAGTAGAACAATTCCTAATTCTCCACTCCCTCTTTCTCTCTCTTCCAACTTTGAGTGCCAACCTTGATGGCCAACCCCCATTCTCGACTTTGTCTTCCTTGCATCTCTTTTCTCATTTCGATGCATTAAATGAAGCCCAGCATTGAATTTTAGCCTTGTTTGCCTGAGCACTTCCACATCCCATTTGGGTTTGGCAACAACTCTGGTCCCTGCTGTGAAGACGTCCTGAGAGAGAGAGTTTAGATTCTGTAGAAGATGAGATTGAAGGGTGGTTGTCTTCTTCACCACATAATCGGCACTACAATCGCCATTATGAGAGCTTTAACGTGGTCAGAAGTGATCGAAACTTCCGGATCGCTAGCTTTTTTTAACATTGAGAATCTCAACCAAATTTGCATGAGAGTCATATCTATCAGTGTTGGTATTGGTACTTACCCCGTTTTCCTCATTTGTATCACTGAAAATCTGCTCATGCTGCCGTTGAGCCTTAATTGTATTGATTAGGAATGGTTTTTATTTACAGTTTACAATGATAAGTTTAACCGTGTTCAGTTGTGGAACCTAATTCACACCTTACACCTTGCGCGGATCAACCTTCATGGTAAGGTTGTTGTGGGGGTTGGAAGGGGGACAAGGAGGCCCCGAAAGGTCCACAATATATTGATTTTTGTTTCATCAAGGGTAGTTTAGGGATTTCACATTTGTAATTCGGTTGCCGTAATTTTTTTTATATATTTGGGGGCGCCATTATTAGGGTTTTTTTTATCACCCGGAGAAGGATCATCAGTTCTGGCTGAGAGAGGTTAGAGAAAATGTTATTTCTCTTGTAAACTATTTCGATCTTCATAGAGAATTACTCCAATGTAGAAAGACAAAATGTAGTGTCATCTTGAGAAGAACTTGTATAAATTTTGTATTCTTCGTGCTTGCGTTTTCTTCTTCTACGATTTTATTATTGCTCTCGCTAGTTTTGAATTAGGGCGTTTAATTCCTAACAGACAGAAACGATAATTAAAACAAGGTAATAAATACAATGGAGATCTTATTCGAGAATCGATGGGAAGATAAACAGGAGACTCTGTTAATCCTTATCATGCCCCCTCAAGATAGGTTACGGTTAGAGAGGCCAATCTTGTCTCTAAGCATCTGAAACTGTGATCGTGGCAATGGCTCTATAAGGATATCAGCAAGTTGGTCAGCATAAGAAATATGAGCAACACGAAGTAAACCAGATTAAACTTGATCATGGATGAAGTGATAATCAACTGCTACATGTTTCATTTTGGAATGAAACGTGGGATTGAAGCTTAACTGAGTGGCACCAATATTGTCACAACAGACTATAGAAGAAGACTGCAAAGTCACACCAAGTTCAGTAAGTAGAGGGCACACCCACCAAAGTTCAACAACAATAGTAGCAACCGATTGATACTCGACTTCAGTAGAAGAATGGGCAATAGTGTGTTGTTTCTTTGAACTCCAGGAAATGAGATTACACCCAGATAGATAAGGTAAGCACTAGTGGAAGAGTAATCACATTTATTGCCAGCCCAGTCGACAACCGAGAACCCATGTAGAGATATAGGAGATTTACGATGTAGAAGAAGTCCATTAACCAATGTGCCACATAAATACCTTAAAATTCGTTTGACAAATATCCAGTGTTCATCAGTCGGCTGATGCATACATTGAGACATCTTCTTAACAACAAAGGAAATACTAGGCCGAGAGAGAGAGAGAGAGAGAGAGAGAGATTGCAGGTTGCCAACTACTTCACAAAACTGAGATGGATCAAAAAGTGGAGAGGTTGAGGTCATGGTGAGTAACAAAGTGTTCGTCGGTAATGGGGTGATAATAAGTTTAGCATCTTCCATATGAGTCTTTTTTTTAATCAGGTCTTGGATAAATCAGTGTTGAGAGAGTAATATGCCATTGCAATGCAGAGTAACCTCAACTCCAAGGAAATAAGAATGAGAGCCAAGATCTTTAAGAGAGAAAAATTGAGCGATGTAATCAATAAATTAAGAAATATGGTCATCACTATTACCACTAATAATAATGTCATCGATATACAGTAGTAGAAATAGGACATGTTTGCCAGTATTGAAAGTAAATAAGGAAGTATCAAAGTGAGAATTCTTGAAACCTGAACCCACAAGAAATTGGCGCAGTTCATGATACCAAACTCGTGGAGCCTGTTTGAGACTATAGATAGTTTTATGAAGTTTGCAGACATAAGTTAGATGTTCTGAATTAACAAAGCTCGGTGGTTGTGTCATATAAACATTTTCTTGAGAGTCAGCCTTGAAGAAAAGCATTATTGATGTCGAGTTGACGAAGGGACCAACCATTGTTGACTCCAATACTATGTACAAGTCTCATGGTGGTGGGTTTAACAACCAAGCTAAAGGTCTCATGGTGGTGGGCTTAACAACCAAGCTAAAAGTGTCATGGTAATCCATACCATGTCATTGATGAAACCCTTTGGCCACAAGACGTACTTTGAATCTGTCAATTGAACCAACAAGAATAGTGATAATGTCAGGAGGAATTAGCTCTCATGTCCCATTTCGAGCAAGAGCATCATATTCTTCAAACATAGCTCAACGCCAGTTGTGATCTTTGAGGGGAAGTAAGTTCAAGGTTAATTTGGGATGGTAGGTGGGTGTGAAGGTTGAGTTTTTGAATTGGTTTGCGGATAATTTTTTGGCCTGAGTAGTCTTGTGATGTTGGGTGAGTTGTTAGGTGGTAGATTGTGTTTTGATGGATGGATGAGTAGCATTTGATGACTGCTGAATGGGTCGTGGTTGCTACTCAGTTTTTGTTTGATGTATTGGTACAATAGAGGTTTTTGGATTATCTTCAAAATGAGGTATGGCTTGAGGGAGCCCTTGAGGTGGAGTGTGAGGAGTCGGTTGTGGGGACTAAGTTGATGAGATAGCGAGTACATGCAGAATCCAAGTATCTGTATTGGGGGATGTGAGATGAGGAAGGTGATTATTAAGGGAGTTGTAAGGGAATATTGATTCTACAAATTGGACATGACGAGAAACAAACATTTTGTATGTAGATAGTTCAAAACATAAGTAAACACTTTGAGATAACGAGTATCCAAGAAATATGTAAGGCTTAAACCTTTGATCAAGTTTGTGAGATGTATATGGACGAAGTCATAGATAGTATAAACAACCAAAAATTGTAGTCTAGCATAATTGGCGTTTTGTGGAAAAGTAGTTTATAAGGAGATGATAGATTGAGTGTGGTGGTTGGCGTTCTGTTTATTAAATAGATAGCAATGGCAAAGGCATGGGACCAAAAGGTAATTGGAATGGAGGCATGAGAAAGTAGGGTAAGACCAATTTCAACAATGTGGTGGTGTCTTCTTTTTGGGTAACCATTGTGTTCAATGGTATAGGGTAGAGTGGTTAGGTGAGAGATGTCATTTAAAGATACATAATCTTGAAGGCCCATATATTCGCCCACTTTGTCTGAATAGAGTGTGATAATTTTTCTTTTGAAGTAATTTTATACAATGGTTTTGTAACGGTGAAAAACTTCATGAACTTCATATTTTCTTTTGAGTGGGTAAAACCATATGTATTTAGTAAAGTTATAAACGAAAATGACATAGTATTTGAAACCATCATGGGACAAAACAAGAAAAGTCCATACATCAGAAAAGATAATTCCAGTGGTTGTATAGTGATAAGAGATAAGCAGAGAAAGGCATTTTATGACCTTTATTGCTAAAATATGCATTACATTTAAATGATAACTAGAAAGAATGTATTTCAAAATAGGAAGAGCGGGATGACCTTATCAGTGATGCCAATTGGATGGTGTGGTTTTGACTTGAGAGAAGGCAAGGATTGCAAATGACCTGGATTTACTAGCTGATCACTCATACACTCCATCTCTAGTGTTTTTCATCAAACGGATTGCCCCTATGTGAAGATATTTCACATAAAAGGAAGATGGTAAAAATTTGACGAAAGCATTATTAATAGTGCAAAATTGAGATATAGAAATTAAGTTTTTTTGCATGGGTGGTATGTAAAGGACATCATTCAAAGTAAAGGTATTAGTGGGAGTTGGAAGAGATATAGAACCAGTGTGAGTGATGGAAAAACCAGTGTCATTGCCAATCATAACATCATCAGAGCCAGCATAGGGCTCTTGAAGAGATAAGTTGCTCAAGTCTGTGGTGACATAGTGAGATGTTCCACTATCAAATAACCAAGCGGGATTGGAGTTGAAGTTAACAGCATAATGAACTCGTGGTTGACATGGTGTTGTCGAAGTATGAGGATGTGGAAATTATGTGTTAGTTGTTTGGATTAGTATGAGTTGAAATGAGAGAAAACACTTAGTTGAGTGCCCCTGAATGCCACAAATCTAACAAAACCCCATATTGGAACGAATTTTAGGTCTATTGTTGTAAGTTGGATCACCTAAGTAGGTAGCCATGTGAGGTTGGCCAGTGTTGTTAGGCAACGAGCACCAACTTGCATGACCCGTAGGATATTGAGAAGGTGGGTGCCCATTGTTGTTGGACTTTGGAAGGCACCTACTGGTATATGCTCAATTCTTTGGATTTGCAATGCTTGAAAGATGTGCATCAGGTGTTGTGTTTGTATGAATAGTTGCTTCAAATGATAGATATTTCCAATAAGTTCATCAAAAGTGATAGATGTGTCTCGAGCTTGGATAGCACAAACAAGCTCTTTATAGTTATCTCCCAATCCATCCGAAACCTTTTTTTGTAAGATCTTCTTCATCCATTGGTGCTCCAAGTACGACAAACTCATTTGCACGGGATTTAATGTATTAAAGAAAATCAGTGATATTCATAATACCTTTGGTGGATTTTTTTAGAAGATTCTTGACTTGTTTGATGTGGCCACAAGATAGCTTGGTGTATGAATTTGCAATAATAGTTCATGCTTCTCTAGAGGTGGTGGCTCGAGCAATGAATAGCATAATTATAGGAGACAAAGAGCTGATGAGGGCATCAAGAATCGGTTGATCTTGGCGGATCCAGATATTGTAGGTTGGATTTGGAGAGAGTTTTATAGTAAGGGTCTCTGGTGGACAAGGTTTAGAGCCATCAATGTACCCAAGGAGATCATACTCGATGCAGAAAGATTCAAACTGAAACTTCCATGAGAGATAATTCGTAAAGGTAAGTTTGAGCAAAGCTTGTGCAAAAGAATTGATGGAAATGAGGTAAAACTTGTTGGTGTTAAACATTGTTGAGTGCACTAAGGCCTTTGGAGCTTCGTTTGTTTGTAGTAGACATTGTACTTGAGTTGGTTGAGTCGACATATGTAGTATAGGAAGTGAGCTGAAACTGAAAGATAGTGAGCAGGCAATCGTTGATTATGAGATTTTTTTCCACACGAACGGTATGCATGTCACCTTCTTCCTCCTTTGACAAAGTCGGGAGCGGAGGCACTCCTGGGCAATTATTGCAGGACATCGAAAGTCTGTTCTAGTGGTTCTGTTGGGGTCGTTAGAGATGCACGAAGGCTTTGTTGGAGCTTGGCTAGTACATTGAAGAACAGTGTGTTGCAAGGATTGTTGTTGCAAGACATCGAACCTCTACTCTGGTGACTCAACTAGGGTCATCAAAGGCACATAAAAGCTCAACCAAAGCTCAGGTGGTAGGCTGAGGAACAACATGTTGCAGAGAGAGCATTACAAGCAAAGAGGCAAAGGAAGCGGATTTTAAAAAATTCGGAAAAAAGAAAATACAAAAGATCAATCTGTTTTGATACCATATAAAATGTTAAACTAAACAAGGTATTTGCATTGATTCAGAGTGGTATTTATATACATTTTACAACAATAAACTTAACCAAAAAAATAATTACAACAAGGTGATTCTCAGAATTAGTTGCAAGTACACATAAAAGACCTCCTTTTGAAGCTCTCACATGGTGCATGCCCATTGGCACTATTTTTTTCTTTTTTTCTTCTTGGCTTTGTTCTTAGCAAATTTATAAAAAAAAAAGAGAGATTTCCCAGTTTGCTTTTATACGAATTGTTAGTTAATGTCAGGTCATAAGGTAAGGCTTCGGATGGCAACAAACGCTTAGTGTGAGAAAAGAGTCCCTAAGCATATATACGAGTAACAAATACATATTTGGGCATGACAAGAATGAAATTTAAATCAAGATCTCTCTATCAAGGGAGGAAAAAAAATTAGTCTATTAAGGTGCTTTGGCAAGCTTCACTGCTAGCTGCTATGTGAAGAGGATACTTCCGCACTGCAAACAGGGCAAACCTGCCAAACATTAAAAATACAAATATTAGAAAATCTATTAAAAGGGTAGCTTTATCTTTTCAAATCCGATTATTATATATTCGGAGATATAATGCTTTTTTTTAAATATAATACCTTATTTATTTGAAGCCAGTTGTTTATGCACTCAGGATGGTACAAATGCTTGCATGAAAGGACAACGAGGGATTCATCATCCTCATACTCTAATCGACAAATGACACACCTGCATTATGAACAGAAACTATGATATCAGCACTATTAACTAAATAAACACAACCACAATTGGAAGGGTGTGCATACTGATCGGCGTTCCCATCTTGGGTAGATTTATATGTAACTGCAGGTAAAGAAGCAATTGTCTCTGCAGACAGTCCTCTGCTCTCAGTCCCTACAACATCCCCCAATGCAAGTAACTCCTGAAATGCACAAGCATTTTCAAGAAAAATAATTTTCTTTGGAAGCTTATAATAGATCACACAAATAGTTATTCTTTACCTCATAAGACAGTTCATCTGGGTCAACTTCTTGCCATGCATCCTGAGCAGACAAATTGCAGAAATATGAGACATTGCAACAAAAGAACTTAAACAAAGAAATTTCTGCACAAATTTGGCTTTAGTACAGTCCAGTAGGACTCGAGATCTGATAGTAATCATCCATCCCAAAATGAACTTGGAAAATAATATATATACACTAGGAATTCCGTAGCACTAACTCCACTAACAACCATCTAAGGCACCTTCCATGTTACTAATCAGTCCTTCAAAATTATTGGAGATGAAGCCACTCCACAGTCCAAGGTCGCGGCCATCAGATGAATACCCCAGCCAATCACTAAAAGGACAACTCTTCCTACATATCCCAAAGCCCTACATGTTTCTATTGTCTCTTCTTTTTTAAGAGCCCAGTCTTCTACAAAAGCCTCAAAGAGTGCTAATAACAATAATAAAAAATTATATATTTTTTCAAATAAAAGAATATTATTGACAATTTGTTTAAATGTGGAAAATTGAGAAAAAAATAAAAAGGAGAAGATAGGAGAAAGAAGAATGCAAGAGAGAAAGAGAGGAAGAATGTGCAGCCTCACTCAAGTCATAACTCCCCAATTACAACTCAGAATTAACTATAAAACCAGAACCACGAGAACATGCACCAAGACAAACTTACTCCTAACATAGCGGAGCAAATCTGACAAATGCAAAATGACTAAACTACCCTTTTCATACAGTTCAACACGCCACTCAAGTTGGAGCTTATATATTGAGAAGCCCCAATTGTTACAAAAACTCTCCCATTCACTTTTTCTCAAGGCCTTAGTAAACACTTCAGCAAGTTGATCCACAAATGAACAACTACTGCACAACTCATTACAATATCACAAATGAAATGTCAGTCTACCTCAATATGTTTAGTTCATTCATAAAAAAACAGATTACTAGCAATACAAAAATGGCAGCATGAATGTCATTTTTTTTTAAAAAAGATGTGTATATATATTAACAGAGAAAAATACAAAAATTATAGGAGCAAATCCCTAACAACAAGAGATTGTAGATTTGCTCCAGTCCTGGCAAGCACATTTGCTGCCAAATTGGCAAATCTCGGAATGTGAGACCAAATACAAGAAAATTGAGATGCAATTTCGAAAATCACCCTAAAAGAGTTCCAATGGCGCCACAGGGGAGAGGAAGCATACTCGCACCAACCAATTACCACCTTTGAGTCTCCTTCAATATGCAGAGGGCCACTGCAATTGTCTCTGAAAACGCGAAGCCCATCAAGAAGACCTTGAAGCTCAACTGACATGGAATCAACAATGCCTAACAGGCCAGCATACGAGAAAAGCTGGTTGCCAGAGGGGTCTGAGATAATTCCTCCAAAACCTGTGATCCCGGGATTGCCCAGCGAAGAGCCATCAAAGTTCAACTTTAGGAAACCATGCTTTGGGGGGATCCATTCTTGCATATGACTGGGGCCTTGGAAGCAAACCTCATTCTTGCCATTGTGCTCCAGTTGTCACGGATAGAGGTGCCCATATAAGAGGAGAAAGGCCTCTTGGTAAGAAGCCATACTAAGATTTGACCCAAGACACGTTCAACTACTCTCTCCACAGAATCACATTTAGCCTCAAATCGCATGTGATTGCACTCATTCCAAATCCCTCAAATCGCCAGTGCAGGCAGAGACCATAAGTTTTCCAAGCCCAGGGAAGGAAGTACCAACAAGCGACTTACTAAAAGATAGCAAATCAGCCGGCAAACAGAATTGAAGCCCCGTCTTACTTAGGATTGAGGTCATGATTGTCAAAATACACCACCACCACCACAACCCTTTACCCGGTGCTTTTTTTAGATATTTCATACTCTATGTGTAGCCTCCAAATGAATCTTTCTTAGATGCTTCATGAACTGACTGATTACACCTATAGCACAAGAGACGTCAGGTAGTGTAATTGTGAGAAAAATTTGTTTCTCTCACTGGCTTGTGGGAATGATGATCGGCCGAGGGGGGTGTTCTCTCACTCTCGAGTTTTCACTTGCGCACACGGGCGCGTAGAGGCTCATTTCGAATTTTTTTTCTAACTAGATTGAGGGCTTGAGGGAGACTGTTGAGACACAAGTATGAGAGAGTCTCTTTTTTTAAACGGTGATAATTTTATTTCAAAGCAAAGCAAGAGAATACATCGAGGGAGACCTCCCCTAACAATGAGAGATTAAAGGGAGGGACCTATCATTTTTTTTTTAAAAGGAAGGGACCTAATTTAGCACACAAATCTACAGCCGAATTGGTTGATCTAAGTACATGAGACCAAGTACAAGAAATAGTGGAAACAATATCCATAATATCAAGGAAAATCTGCTAGTAACACCACGGGGGGAAGGAGACAGTAGAGCACCATCCGATGATGACTTTGGAGTCTCCTTCCACAATAAGCAAGCCTCTGAAGCAGTTCTGAAATATGTGAAGGTCGTGGAGGAGCCCAAAGAGCCCAGCAGTAGTCAAGTCCACAATGCCGAGAGGACAAGAGTAAGATATTCTGTATCTTCTTGTCAATGCAAATTCTCATCACTTTCAAAAAAAAAAAAAAAAGAGAAGGAGAAGAAATAGAAAATCAATAACAGAGACTTCTGATGTTGGTCAATGACTGACTAAACATAAAGAAAGACCAAAATACACAGACCAGACTGGTAAGAGAAGACTTTAAAGACAAGTTAAATATTAAGCGGCAAATCATAGTGCAAAATGCAGGAGAAGATTCGTGGATGGAACCCAATAATGGGAGTAAGTCTCCTCTGGTGAGTCATTACTAAAAAAAGGCCATAATGGTGATAACTCGAATGGTCCTCAAATACAACTTCCATTAAACAGAACAAAACACCGTAAATCAGATTCTGCAGCAGTTCTTTTGCTAATAGCTCCTAAAGAGTATGGAATTGTCCTAATGGAAGCTACCACATGATCTTAAAGTAAAGAATGGTTCAAAAAATTCTACCCCTCCAAACTCCATGAAGGCAGATGTTGGTAATAGGATAGCCTTCTTGTAAACATCATAAGAATTTGTTTCTTTTTTCAATGTTGATTGAACAAATAGACAGACAAAAACACACTCTACATCTCAAACCCTGGTGAGACTTGAACTCAATACCTCACACTCCTAACTTCGTAAATACAGATGGTTTTACAACAATCACCTCCCCCCGCCAAACACACACACACACACACCAACAAAAACAAAAAACTCAAATGTGACCTCTGAGCCAAAACCTCAATCAGAATTAAACAGCATAACTGAATGAACAAAAGATAAATATATTAAAAAGTAACTCAAAAGAGTCAATTTTGCAAGCAACAATTGCAGAGATTAACTGGTGATATCAAAATTCAATCAACAGTATTAATTAGATGCTGAGATAAAAAGGGAGTCCACAAATAAAGGTATTCCAAAAATACTCCACTCCCACCCACCATATCCCAAGGAAAAATCACACATGTTAGGGTATCCTCAAAATGACTAACAACCCAAGGATCCAAACCCCCACAATACTCACTGTATCCCATGTCAGACATCACAGTCCCTCGTACAAGATTCAATTCTCCCCTAACAGAAGCATCAAACATAAAATAAACCAGTTCTACACACCCAGATGTCCTTCTCATGATAAATTCAAAGAAGGTCAACAAATGGAATCATGCCAAAAGCATCTAGCTGAGGTTGTTCTGCAACTACTATTACACGAACTTTTCTGCTATAATGTAATTCATGGTTCCAATCCACAATCTAATCCATAATACGGCCATGAAATATCTCTGTGTTTTACAAGAAAATCTAGGAAACGGAGTTACATGGATGCCTCCAACCATTTTCCTCCATTACATTCTAAGCAGGAATATACGCTCTACCTGACAGAAGCAATATATGGACCAATTTAGTTACAAGAATAATACCGGTAAATTACTGTCATGCTCTGCATCTGGATCCTCTGCATGCCCTAAGAACATACACGACAAACACGTTCAAATTCTAATAAACAATTCCAAGTCCAAAAACTATAAATAAACAAACATTAGCAAAATAACTAGTCACTCACAATCATTTATTCCCGTGAAGGCCATCAAATGCACGGCCACTTCCCTCTCCTCGGCATCCTGAAGAGCTCTTGCATAAGCCTCATCACTATGAAACGCCGAGGGATCAATATGCAACCCCATCTCCTCCGATGCTGCACCCCTAGCATGAACATCAAAGACATCCTCGCCACCGTCACTCTCAGCTTCCCCGTCCTCATCTTGCTCACCATCCACCTCATCATCTTCAAAAACAAAGCTCCCAGAATCGGAACTCCCGTAGTCGCTCACCTCTCCGGCCATCCTCAGCATCATATAAGCCCTTTCCTACTCCACAATAAAACCCTAATTCAATCAGCTCCCGTAAAACGCTCAGGTAAAGAAAAAAACAAAAACAAATAAAATATAATAAACGAGACCGCAGACGAAGCTAAGTATAAACCAAAGCAGTTCTGACAGACCTGTTCTTGGAGCGTCCGCGCAAGGGCAAGATCAGCGTCAACCTGGCTGAGGCTGGTAAAGGGTGTTCTGGAAGGCGGCTGAGACGACCCATTAGATCCGATTTCAGGCTCGTTTTGTGAAACAAAGCGCTCATCGGTTGTTTTGTCGCCTCCGTCGCCACCCAATGGACGTTCTTTCGAGTTATCCATGGCGGATTAAACCCAAAATTCGAAAGTTCGAAGAGCCGTCGAGATCGAGAGAGAGAGAGAGAGAGAGAGATACAGAAGGCCCACAAAATTCGAACAAAAGAATGATCAGAGACTCCAAACGGGAAGCGATGGAACAAGGGGAGATGATGAAAATCAGAAGCTTGAGATCTGCGTATCACGAAAGAGAAGACAATAGACAATATATAGCTTATACGGTAAGAAGTATAGTATGAATATACCTATTGTGTATAGTGGGAGGCGGTTCTTTGCTTTGACGACGAACCAAAGGATTTTGTTTCAGATTCGAGGCGTGTGGCAACGTTCATATTTCCAAATTTCTAGATACGGAAGCGGGAAACGAAAAGAAAGACAGCGTCATAGCACCGTGTTACGCGACTGGCCACGTCATTTGGTCACCTCTTGACGATCAAGATCCGTGCACCTGTTTTCTGAATTATATATGAAATTCAAAAATAATTTAATAATTAAATAATAACAATAAAAAATCTGATCTGAATCTTTTTACAAAATCCAATCCTGACCCATTTATCAACTGGGTCAAGTGAATAACGTATTATGCAAGTGAACTTGTTCAGTGTTACATCCATGGATTGGTGACCTAAACTTAAAGGAATGGCATTGGTCTATCTAGTTCTTAAAATATATAAATAAAATTTAAAATTAAAAAATAGTTAATTTCACATAAGTACTTTATTAGTCAAGTTAGGCAAGGCGAGTTCGATGTAATCTCGATCAAATATTCTTTTGAGGCTATTAAACTAAAATTCGAGCGACAAAAGCCTTTTACTAGTCGATGGAATCGATCATGTATTCATTTGTGAACTCTTTAGATTATTTTCCAAGAGCATTTTGAGGCTAGTTTACAATTTATTAAATTTAACCAATCCCCTTAAAAACTTGGATTCTCTTTCACTATTTACACTATTTACCATGTGGTTGCTTAATGACCCATAAATGTTTGAAATATTGAACTTGCTCATTTTTTGTCACTATAGAAGACACTTGCAACCCTTTTTCTATTCCAAAATGAATTGATAATACTAATAAGGATAACTCTTATTGATTGTAATCTACACTCAAACAAGAGTTAACACATCAAGTAACAACAATTAGAGTGTACAAATGGTTCTTTTGAAATTGAAGAAAGCTTACCTCCACTATCAAACAATTAGGGAGTCAATTTCATTGATTGCATGATAATGGCAACCCAGTTTCCCACCCACCTTCCTACCTTCCTTCCTTCCCTTTCCTCCATGAAATGACATTGGTGATAGATTAAACCTCAAGGCGCATGATAGCACCAAGGGCAAATGGACATGGTCATCCAGAAGCTCATCAGGCTCCCCTACAAGGTCTCTCTCCTTGACAATAATAAAGGGGTCATCTGTTTTGTTGAATGAAGTGGGAGACCGGGTAAGGATCAGAGACCCCCCAAAAATATACCCTTCCTCCCTCCTCTGGTGGAATTTCACCCCAAAGTGCTGCAACGGAAATTAAATAAGAAACAAGAAAAAGAGATTGGGAGCCATAGGATCAGCTCGATACAGGGGAAGAAGTGGGGATGTCTTGTTCGTCGTCGTCGTCGGAGGGCGAAGATGAGGGAACCGACTCTTATAGGAAAGGAGGGTATCACGCGGTGAGGCCCGGGGATCAGTTTGGTGGAGGGAGATATATAGCACAGAGGAAGCTCGGTTGGGGGAATTTCTCTACTGTTTGGCTCGCCTTCGACAAGCAATCATCAGTGAGACTCTTTGTTCATTTTTTTTCTTCTGTTACTTTTCTTTGATCGTGCTGATGTCGTTTCCTTGTTGGGGTTCATTAATTGTATAACAGTTTCTTTCTACGTTTCTGTTGATCTGGGTTTGTCTAAAATTGTTTCGCTTCCTTAAAAAAATGTTTTCCTGTTTCGTGTTTGCATTTATTGGCTAAATTTGTTCCGTTTAGAGAGGATTTTCATTATGATCCATGCACTGTGGGTGATCTCTTAGTTTTATGAATCTGTCTTAGGTTGTTGTACGGGTAGTTTGATACGCGGAATTCCTATGTGCTGATGGTGAGCGATGGTGGAAACCTTTCCCTTTTTGCCTGGTTCTAGAATTTGAAATAGTGCATGAGTGTTGAAACTTTTGTTAATTGTTCTTAATTCATTCCACTCTTGGTGGGATTTATTTTTCTGACGCTGATCCGTTGAAATCTGCCACTTATCTAGACTCTTTCTGCCTTAATTGCCTCATGTTCCTTTTGGTGTCTTCATCTTCTCTTAAAGAAGCCTTACTCTAGAATAGTTTCAATTTTTATATGTAACACACCCTTATGGATTTCCTTCGCAGAGATTTGTTGCTCTAAAAATCCAAAAGAGTGCGCCGGAATTTGCCGGTGCTGCCGTGCACGAGATTGAAGTCTTGACTGCTATCGCCCAGGGTGATCCCTCTAATTCCAAATGCATAATTCAATTGCTGGACCATTTTAAGCATTCAGGTCCAAACGGGCAACACATTTGTCTAGTCTTTGAATTCCTCGGAGACAGCTTACTTCGCCTAACCAAGCATAATCATTACAAAGGCATCGAGTTAAATAAAGTTAAAGAAATTTGCAAGTGGGTATTATTGGGTCTTGATTACTTGCACCGTGAACTTGGCATAATCCACACTGATTTAAAGCCTGAAAATATTCTTCTTGTGTCCACCATTGATCCCTCGAAAGACCCAATAAAATCCAATACAACACCAATCCTTGAGAGACCTGAGGGTGGCCTTAATGGAGGTATTGTATCAAATACCATTGAGAGGAAGCTTAAAAGAAAGGCAAAAAGAGCAGTGGCTAAGATCTCCGGAAGGAGAGATTCGATGGAAGGAATTTCGGAGAGCAAGAAATCCTTAGAAGGAATTGATATGAGATGTAAAATTGTGGATTTTGGGAATGCTTGTTGGACCCATCAACAATTTACAGAAGCTGTTCAAACAAGGCAGTACAGAGCACCTGAAGTTATTTTGGGCTCAGGGTACTCATTTTCAGTGGATATGTGGTCTCTTGCTTGTATTGCTTTCGAGCTTGCTACTGGGGACATGCTATTTATTCCCAAGGGTGGCCATGGATATGATGAAGACGAGGTAAGGCTATTTTTTGTGTATTTCTCCATATGATTATGAACATTTCTTCAGACAGTAAAATCAGATAGAATTAGCCAGGTTTCTAATTATCGTTGAACCCTACTTCGATTTTCTTTCTACTAATGTTGAATAGCATGCCATATCACGTACTTTTACCTAACATAGCTTATTAACATGCCATCTATTTTGGTCGAATTTTTTACAATTTTTATTTCTTCCCTCTGTGCAAGTGCGTGACTAGCAAAATACTCCATTGCCACAATGATAGATCCAATGAGACATACTCCTGGCTCACTGGGGCCTTAATACAGAGATTTGATTTACATAAGTATATATGAACACAAACTAGTATCGGTGATCTGATTTACTTTTTTGCTTTGAATGTTAACTGAGTTAGTTCCTTGTTAGCATTCATATTGGCTATAGGCTTTTTTATTGCCTTTCAGTGGCAAAAAATCCGAAACACTTTTTGCATGGTTGGAAGAATTTTTACCGTAAACGATGAACGTTTGAACTTGTAGTTGTTAAGGAAGGTGAAGCTTATGTCATTTTCTAAACACAACTCAAGTATCCTTTGAAATGAAGTTCTCTGTTCTGCTTCCCTCTGACTGAAAGAGCTGTGGTTTCAGGACCACCTAGCGTTAATGATGGAACTCCTTGGAAAGATGCCTCGAAAGGTGAAAGGACTTCCTTTGCCCATCCGCTGTTTTTTCAATCTTGTTTACTTATCATCTGATTCCTGTTACTGCTAATGACAGGTTGCTATTAGTGGGACTCATTCCAAAGATTTGTTTGACCGACATGGTGATCTGAAGAGGATCAGGAGGCTGAAATTCTGGTCTATAGATAAACTTTTGATTGAAAAATACAAATTTTCAGATTCTGATGCTCGTGAATTTGCCGAGTTTTTGTGTCCGCTTCTCGATTTTGCACCAGAGAAGAGACCAACCGCAGCAGACTGCTTAAAACACCCATGGCTCAATATCCAAGATCCAAGCCCTGTTGATGGCAAGAAAGATATTTGTATCCAGAAAGTGGAGAGAGGGATGAGTAAGCTTCGTGTATAAGGGATGACTGAAGGATGGATTCAGGGGTTTAACTTTTGAAATCTCCTCTGTGATGTGGGTTTGAGTTTGTGATTTTTTTCAAGTCTGTATAGCTCCAAATAAAGATTCATTTGATTGATGAGAAGTCCTGAAATTGCAAATCTTGAGGGAGTTTTGGGAAAATTGGGATTTCAAAAATCTTTTCCAGTAAATTACATACTTAAATACATGGTTGAAGATTGATGGTGATGCAATTGTCAAGTTTGAGTAGGACGGGATGGAGAGAGGGAGATCCAACAACATAGTGGATTGACATTAGCATCTGTATGCGTCAATTCAATTCGGAGCTGTTGAAAAGGTACCTGCTACTCCTTTATCACTGACATTTTTTAAAAAATAAAGGAGAAGAACGAGTAAAGCACTCCTAGTGCTTGCACTTTTGGAGGATAATATCTAGTGGATTTTGAGTAGCTATTGCTTTTGGCCAAGAAGTGGAACATGGTGGGTCCATTGGTATGTAATGGTCTGAGCTGTGTTCATCATCATGAAGAGATGCTTTGCTTCATTCAGGTAGCCCTTTAACACTTGTGAGCTTTTTTTCTTTTTGTTTTCCTTTTTTTCTGATGGAGGAAGGTTGGAAAGGTTATTTTTGCAATATGAGCACCTGAAGATATTATTGTATTTGTAAAACTAACTTCAATGGCGTAAGGAATGATTTATTGAGCTATTTACATTCATATTTTTTTCCTTCTAGCTATTGACGTTCTCTGTATTTGTTTCTTCACTAGAAAGTTTCTGCTTGGTTGCAATCCCATCCCGCAATGCTCTTGAAAGCAGTTTTAACCTGTCAATCTACCTAACAATAGAGTTCTGAACAAAATTTTGGCACCTTTACAAGAAGAAGATTTATCATGTTGGCACCTTGTCTGAGGATTTTTACATTAAAATTGACCTTTTGAATAGAATTCTTATTTAGATTTCATGGCTGTCAATGGTTTTTTACTGGGGATGTACACAATTACAGCCTAGAAAGATCATGAGAAGAACTCCCCGGTACCTCATGGTTGAAGAATCATATACGGGTTTGTTTGGAATACCAGAGCCAATAAAAGAAAAGAAAACGAGAATTTGACCATTATTATTTCTAAAAATAGTTAGTAAAAAAAGAAAATTTGATCATTATTCCATTTTCACTAGCTATTATTGAGAATAATAATGGTTAAATTCTCATTTTCTTTTCTTTTCTTTTCTAAGGTTCCAGTAGGTACAGTTAGCCAAAATTGGATAGATTCAATCTATGGTCATTGAGGCCTCTTAAAAGGATCTACTAATTTCATCAGAGTTGTTCTAAAGGACCAAAAAGGCACACTCATCCCAACATAATTAAGTTTGCTTAAAAACCAGGAATGGAAGGCATGCACCCTACCAGGAATATTGTAAAATTTAAGTAACAAAATCTAGAGCTTTAGAAAGATGACAAAACCTTGTTGCAAGCCATGGTCAACCCTTGTTTTGGAAAGGTTGTTCTTCATCTCATAATAATGAGAAATACCTTTCTGAATGAGTAGTAGTTGCTGATAAACCCTTTGCAGGTCTATGTTGCCCTAATTGGTTGGCTTCTACAAATCCTTTTGTCAATCTAACCAATTGTCCCTAATAAATTGTTTAAAAATTGACTGTTGTGGTCAATTGAGTAGTTTTAACTCCATGTATGAGCATTATTATAATCGACCCTTGTGGTTATTTGTTATAAATGTTGTTTGAGACCTTGATTAGTAAATTAACTCTAAGGTGCAAATACTTTGGAAGTAGATTAACAATCGAAGATTGTAAACTACCCATATCGATGAGAGTATTGGATATTAGTTGATTCCTCTTATCTTTTAGGTTGAACATTACGGGTCTGTTTGGAACCCTATGGAAAATAAAAGAAAAGAAAAGAAATAAAAGAAAATGAGAATTTGACCATAATTATTCCCAAAAAATAGTCAATTAAAAAGAGAATCTGATCATTATTTTAAATACTAGGTTGAAAACTACAGTATACTCAATAATTGCTTCAATTTTTATTTTATTTCAAAAATTCAAGATATGGATGTCATATATTTTACCTGAAAACTCACAAATGAGTATAAATTCAAATCCTGGTGTGTTAAATGGGATCTACCGAAAAAAATGTTTTTCCTAGGATACATTTTTCCAAAAAAAAAAATAGATAAAATTCTACTAGTGCCAAATACATTGATAATTCTAAAAATTTCCAAGGAAAATAAATAAAAAATAATAATTAATCTAATACATTACCATGCTTATATGATAAATTATCAAATACAAAATTGCCATAAAAAATTGCATTGTGTTGAAAGTATTACAACATCAATTGTCAAACACTTGTTCAAAACTTTTTCATATTGTTTTCCGATCCATCTTGGTTGAAAAATCTTTACCTGATTTTTTTAGTAAAAATTTTTAACTAGAAAAGTGATTCTAAAAAACATGAGGCACTAATAGTCCCTGAAAACTTATTTTTACTATAAATATTTTTCCGCCCTTTTCTTTAAAAATACACTAACATAGCCTAAATGAATAAGTGGGTCGAATCCTTAAACTATTTTTTCTAATCCAAAATCTTACAAGTTGGTGGGCAGTTCTGGGAAAGGACTGATGCTTCCATAGCCCTTTCTGAGCAGCAAACCAAATCGATTATCGTCTGGGCTGAAAATTTTCATAATAGATATTCCCTTGTTTATGAGAATCATTTGTCCGACTGGACAATTGATTCAGAATTGTGACAACAACAGCAGTTCCCATCATCTTGTCCGACTGGAGAAGCAGAGTCATCTTCTTGACAGAAATTCGAAATCAAGCTGCCCATTTCCCGGACAGCTCTGTTCAACTACGTGCTTCATTATTGCTGGGGAGTGGTTTCCGTGAACCAGTAGGCGTAAACCCATGAACGGGGCATTCGTTAATGAGGGCTGTTTGCTTCATTTAGACGATTGCTCTTCCTTCCAATGAAGCTTTCCTGGGAGGGCCTTCATGGACGCTGCAGACAAAACTCCCATGGAATTCCCCAATTCAAATTCAATTAAAAAAACACAGACAAACGAGAAGACTTTTTGTTTCTTAACAGTTGAATCGGCGTTGGGTTTTTCGGAGCAGAATCAGTGACCCCAAAAGAGAAGAAAATGGCTCTCTCTCTGGTTAAAGTCAACTAAGAAAGCAATTACTGAGCATGTCGGTTGATTTTTTAACTGGTTGTATGACTCTGGAGGCAGGCTCTCAATCACAGACCCCTTTTTGTTGCATCCAACAGGAAACCAGGTCATGTGAACTCCCAAACACTTTCGACAAAGATAAATTGACCCTCGACGGGAATGAACGATAAACCTCCTGTGACATCTCACATCATCTGTAATTTCCAATCACACTCATATAAAGCTCAACTTTAAATGTCTTTCATGAGAGCTCTGTGAATTTTCTTCCCCATCATTTTCTTGGTCTACAACCCGCATTTTAAGGAATTATCCCTTAGTGAATACAAAAATCTTGAGTTTATTAGTTAAAAAAAAAACTTTCTAAGTTTGTTAGTCATTTTGGGATAAGTATTGGACCCAACTTCACATAATATATGAGCTCCACCCAAATTATCCACATGTAAAACCACAAAAAAGAGTATATATATGAGGAAGAGTATTAATGAATAATCACGTAGTGATCGCTTCTTCTTCCACCTCTTTTTAGTGACATGAATTAGCGAGTACAAAGATTTTTGAATTTATTAGTTAAATTTTTTTTTACTAATTTGACAGGTATATACGGGATTTCACCCAAATTATCCACATATAAGCTACGAAAAGAGCCTACATGTGAAGGAGGAGTGTTAAGGAATAGTCCCACATAGATTAGTGAATATAAAGATCTAAAACTTCTTTTAAGTTGGGTAGTCACCTCGTGTGTCTTTGTGAGAGGAAGATAATTATGGGATGAGATATTTTCCATGAGCATCTTTGACAAGCCATATGGAGGGTGGGCCATCAACATTGGTTGATGATCAGGTGGTGGTCCACTGCAAAGATAATCTTGTCCGTTGGATGCTCCCCACTGGTTGTGGAAATTGAAAGATCTCTTAAATTGGTCGGTTGATGATAGGAGACAGAATTAAGGGGAGAAACTGAAGAAAACTTGTCCTAACCAATTGTGACCCAATAATTAAGATAATTTACAGTTATTAAGTAAACCTAGGTTTAATTAGGGGGAAAAGGGCAGCTGAGTGCACGACCCGCGGGACATGTAGAGAACGCAATGATTAATGATTAAATCAGTGCGTGACTCGCGTTAATTGGGGAGAGTCTGCTCTGTAGCCGTGAAGTGCGGTCAATGGGATTCCGCGAGCTACGGTAACTTCAGGAAGTGAATTTCTCCCGCGACAGGTGTGCGCCACCTGTCAACAAAAACTACAAGAATCCAGCAATGGTACCAGGTGGCACGACTGAAAATGACCAAACACAAATTATATATATATCACGTATACTAAAAAGCAATTGCTTATTAATTGTTTCAATTTCAATTACAGGGTTATTCTAGTCTTTTCACATGAAAATATGCTTTTCTTATTCGGTAAGCCCGATGGAAGCCAAAATTCCGCGTTTGAAAAATTGAAAACCGCTGTCCGCAAAATTCAAAGAAGCGAATCTTCGGGTCAAACGAAAGGTTATTTTCGTCATTTCAACTTCTAGAGTGAACCGCTAAAAAGCTACTGAGAGAGAAGAATGGAGTAGAGAGAGAAAAGAAAGCGAAAGGGGGCCCACAAAGCAAGCTGTCACCAGCCTTCCCGCCCCGTTCCTCGTTTTCCCTTTATAAGCCCTCCGTCCCTCCTCCGTGTTACCGAGCATACGCCTTCCTCCTTATCCTACCACCTCCTTCGCGATGGGTTTCTTGGCTACTCTTCTCTGTCTCTTTCTCTCCTGCTTCTGCGCTACTGTTTTCGCAGCCTCCACTTATCCCTACAATGCCAGGCAGCAGAAGCAGACGCTTAATGTCGTCGCCAACGGCGGCGGTCGGGGAGGCGCCGCCGTGACCGAGTCTAAAAGGTTTGAGGGGTCGTCAGACCTGGTGAACCTCCGATACCACATGGGTCCGGTGCTCTCCTCTCCGATCAAAATCCACCTCATCTGGTACGGCCGGTGGGCAGTGGCGGAACAGCGGCTCATCCGCGACTTCCTCCTCTCCATCTCCGACGCCACCGTGCCGTCCCCCTCCGTTGCGCAGTGGTGGTCCACCGTCGCCCTTTACACAGACCAGACCGGAGCTAACATTACCCGCTCGATGGTCATCTCCCACGAGTACACCGACCGTGCCTACTCCAAGGGTACCCATCTCACCCGCCTCTCCATCCAGCAGATCATCCAGCATGCCGTGGCCGCCTCCGCCGACCGCGCCGTCGACCACAAGAACGGCATCTATCTCGTCCTGACCTCCCGCGACGTCACCGTGCAGGACTTCTGCCGCGCCGTCTGCGGCTTCCATTACTTCACCTTCCCTTCCATCGTTGGCTACACCCTCCCCTACGCCTGGGTGGGTAACTCCGGGAAGCAGTGCCCGGACGTCTGCGCGTACCCGTTCGCGGTGCCAGCCTACATGGCCGGCGGGGGCCCGAAGGCCCTGAAACCGCCAAACGGAGACGTGGGTCTGGAAGGGATGTTGAGTGTGATCGCCCACGAGCTGGCGGAGCTCTCGTCTAACCCCCTCGTAAACGCGTGGTACGCCGGCGAGGATCCTACGGCGCCGACGGAGATCGGAGATTTGTGTGAAGGGCTGTACGGTACGGGCGGCGGCGGAGGGTACATTGGGCAGGTGTTGAGCGACCGGAAAGGAAGGCAGTATAACATGAATGGGAGAGGAAGGCGGAGGTTCCTGGTTCAGTGGATTTGGAGCCCTGTGTTGAAGGCCTGTGCTGGGCCTAACGCACTTGATTAGCTTAATTTCTCATTTTGTCCATTATTATTTATTATTATTTTTTAATTTTGAATTACAGATAAATTAAAAAAGTATAGAATAGATTTTTTTTTTTTGTTCAAATTTCAAATTGTTATTAACCCTTGATGTGAATAGAAGAATCTGTTTAGTTTTATATCTCTCTGTAAATGGACGGCTATGATTTCGCTCTAAACACAAACAAATCTATCGGACCTATGATGGAAGTCAAGTGAGCTCTCGGTGGGTCACAGCTGTGGGGTGGGTTGTCCTAGCGGCCAAGGCATATAAAAAAACCGGAAAGGGCATCGGGATGGGAGAGTGACTTTCATTTAAGGGCATCCTGCCATCTGTAACAACGGATCGTGACAACGGCGAGTGGGTCGACTGTCCTTCCGAAAGTCATATTCATTTTTGGACGTTTGCGCTTATATAATAAGATCCTACTTATCTGCTTAGTTTTAAGTTTTTTAACCTTTAACTGCCCGTTATTACGATTATAATTTGATGAAAACAAGACCGACCCATACCCCCTTGTCCACGCGTCCGCGTTCTCCACGTGTGAGATATGTGACGTGGGTCCTACGCTTGGAGGAGACACATCGAATATCAGGCTCAACTAATTTCTGTCTTTAAAGATGGTCGCAAGTTGCAAAAAGGGTCGTCAACATTTATTGGGCCATGGGGGAACTCGAGGAGGCGACGCGGCGCTTTCAAAGATTGCACGTGTGAGAGGCTGAGGTCCGGACCTGGTTTGATCATGCTCCTGTTGCTATATCCGATGTAAAGGTCAAGCCCCTGGATATTGGGCTATGATCACCAGATTTTTCAAGCTAAGCTTGTGAACAGACTTATTAACATAATTTTTTAATGAAAATACCATTTACCCTAATTACTCTCATCAATTCTCTATTTACTTGGTTAATAATTACAGTCAATCATTTTAACGCTTTTGGGTCACTCAATATCTAATATTATTAATTATTAATGCAATAAATACTATTAATGAAGGTGTTTGCACTTTTTTTTAGGTCTATTAAGTTGGTTATTATACATTAATATACTTTATTGCAAAGTCTTGGACTCATTTGTGATACCTTACAATTAAATGGTACCAAGGTCATCACAATATTCTCTTTATTTATTTTTGAAGTTTTAAATGTAAGTTGGACCTCGAACCCGACTCATGTTCAGATTCAAACTCGTTCAAAATATTCAGATCAAGTGAAGCGCCAACATATGCAGGTTCTAGCTTAGCTCGACTCGATACCACCCCTAATGATGGCTAGTGAAAATGAAATAGCTAATGGGGAAACTCTTCTTAATGCAATCTAAGGGTAGGGTAAGACTAAGCATTCTGATTAAATCACTCCAAAAGATAAAATCTATGGTATTCTGATCACTTGTAAAGGCTGACTAGAAGTCTAGAACCCGTTTACAGAGGGAAATAAGTCCCATTCACTCCCCAATGTTTGGTAATGATGCAAATTACAGAGCAAAGTAGAGAGCAATAACCAGATGAGGTTGAAAGGAAGATTGAGAAGCAAAGGAGATTTCCAGACAACAAACCATGGGGAGCCGATTGCACTAGTCACTGTGGGAAAGCACTAGTCTCTGTAGGAAAGCATGTTAAGCACAAAGATATGTCCTGCTAAGTTCTTGAAAGAAAAATAATGTCCTGGGCTTCTAACCACAATCCCTAACTGTAAAACAAAACTGGCGAAGATGAAATGAGTCATCAGTATACGGATTAACTGGTGAAGATCACATGGAACCATGGAGGTAAATTGGTAAATGGGTTTCAGAACTGAGAGTACTTCCAACCCACAAGTAGTTTAGCCTCATAAATTTTTGGAGATCAAAGGGTGGAAATACCGATGCAGGTCAGACACAGAACGGGGAAACGATATCCGGATAAAATTGAAAGCCAATTTATCGGATTTCCTTACAGAATCCAAGAAAGAAGAGTAAATGCTTCACCTAATTTTCTGAAAGACCATGATCAGAACAAGAGGTAATTGATGAAGTTAAAGTATCTGTAACAAAGAAGAAAGGGCAGAGACATGGAGAAGGATTGTGACTGAAACGTACAACAAAGCAAGATATATTACATACATAGCATATTTCTCTCTCAAAATCTCTTTTGGTTGGTTAAATCCATACTACAACTAACTGCAGCAGCCATGCAGAGGTTCTGTAAATCAAAACATACTGGCCATGGAGTGATGAGAAATCAATTGCAAGAACGATTACCTCATTGAAGATACTGCACAGCTGTAGTCTTCGAGGCAAGAGGGTCCAACATTTTACTCTCAACAAAGCATTGGGGTGCCCTGAAATCCTTGCAGCTCCATGATGGAGTTGCCTCCACTCCCTCATCAGCCTCATTGGAATGTTTTGCAGCAAATGAAGGGATATCTCTTGGTGGAAGATTCGATGGTGGCTCTGAAGGACCACTGCAATCTGGTTTCGCTTTAGGCTTCTCAAGATCTCTAATACTGCACAAGCTCAACGACAGTTTTTTCTGCTTAATTCTAGCTTTCTTTCCACTGGTGAGGGTTCCGGCCTCGGGTTTGTTGCAGCAGTTCTTTTTAGAATACTGGGTTTCGTTCTTCTCCTCAAAATCTCCACCCTTCTCAGCAGCAGTCTTCTCTTCTAGTTTCTGCTGACACTGTCTATCACTCGAGGACAACATTGCACGGTCCCCATCTCCACCATCAACGTTTCTGTCAGAATATGAGTTTCCTTCACATATCAGACCTTGTTTGTGTTTGGGAAGCTCGGAAGGCTTCCTCTTACCCTGCTTTTCCCTGTTTGAAGTAACTGAGTGATTAGAAATTCTTGGGGAGCTATTGATAGCCCTATGCAATCTCCGGGCCAATTCTTCGTCGTTCTCATTTTTTAACCTTCGACCCTTGTACAAAAGCTTGATCGGAACTTGTTTCTTCTGTTTTCTCACAGAATTTCCTCTGGCGCTCATGTCTTCGTCTAAAGAGGCGACGAGTTCCAGGGCGCGTTTGGCGGCAGCAAAAGCCCTAGCTGCTGCAGCGGCCTTTTCAAGGGCAGCTGCCTTGGCTGCGGCAGCAACTACTGCCGCAGCTTTGGCTGCCGATATCGAATCTTCAATAACCTCCTCTGGCGTTTTCCCAAAATAGGACAAATGGCGAGAGGAAGAAAACGCAGTTTGGCTACTCTGCCTCTTTAATCCAGCGAGCAGACGCTTCCGAGGAGGCAAACTCGTGTCAATATCTCCGTGATCGTCATTAGAACAGAATCCATTAGCTTCCATCTCTCGTTTGCTCACAATGTAAGTACTAATCCTCCACCGAAAAGTCAGAATCTCCTAGCCAACATAAACGTGGGCAATCAATCCTAATCGCACTCGCGATCAGAATCATCTGATATAAATTCGAAATCTTATCCACCAATTTCAAAAAATATTCTCAAAATCCCATCCCACAAGCCATCAAAATCTAGCATCAAATCCCTACAAAACTCTAAACCCACTCAGAAAAAAAAAAAAAATCACAAATTGAAAAACTCCAGATCAATTCGGACAATCTTCAAGCCACAAGACTATTTCTTGACTCTTTAGACAAAAGAAGAATCCGAAGCCGGACACCGCCATCCACAGTCCGACATCGATTCAATTCCAAGATCAAATCCTCAAATTCGATACTACTCTAGCATGGCGACGCTGAAATCAGATAATAAATAACCATGGGAGAGACGATAAGACGAGAGAAAGATACCGTGGAAGAAGAGGAAATTTGAGGCGAATAGAGTACCTGACTTGTTCATCCGGGAGAGATCAAGCATCAGAGAATTGGGTTTTTTTTTTTTTTTTAATCTAAGAATCAGGGTGATTGCCCAACTCTAATGACCGGAAATGAAAACCGGAGGAATTCGTGTAATGCAGGAGAATTCGACTGTTCGGGAAAACCCAGGATGCGAATATTAGTATACGGTGGATAAGCAGCAAATATAACCACTGATTCCGAGCAAATAACGATTATACCCTACCAACTTAGCAACTAGGTTAATCATTTTATTTTCCACTTTATGAATTATTATTATTATTATTATTATTATTTAATTTTTAATTATTAAAGAGTTCACTTTAATATAAAGTCTATTCTTTCTCAATATATGACTTTAAAATAATTATTTAAATTTTTTATGTACCTAAGTCATATTTGTGTTTATCAATTTTCTTATTATTTACAAGAAAATGTTTTTTTTGCTCATTAATCCCTTGAATGTATATAATTACTTAATTATACACCTTAGAAAAATAAAAAATAAAATCCTACTTTCTATTCTCTTCATGTAATGAATGTCGATGGACCACAACTCCCTGTTGGGTCTACTAGAGACTTGTTTTGTGTCTCACATCCAATGTATAGGGGCATTGCATTTTGCATAGACACCTTACACGTCGATAACCTAACTAAATATAAAAGCTCCAAAATTGGTGCATTTTTTCCTAATTTTACATTAATTTCTCCTGTAGAGGGGCATTGCATTTTGAGTCGACACCTTACATGTCGATAACCTAACTAAACCAAAAATCTCCAAAAATTGATGCATTTTCCCTAAATTTACATTAATTTCTCCTACTTTATTTGTATGAGACACACACAACAAAGATGAGGTGCACATTAGTGTCTTCCATAAGTTAGGGCTAAGCAATTGCATGCAAGCCATCTAAAACCTAGAGGCCTAAAAAATGCCACAAGGCAGCTTACATAAGTAGGGGTGGTAAGAGCTAGTTATTTGCTCAAGAAGTAGTGGTTGCTGCCTGTGTCTATAATGAATGTGAGGGTTGATGCTTTATAAAACTCTTTAGAGTGTCCGACCCATTATTAGATAGTTTCACATCAGTTACAACTTTTTTTTTTTTTTTTTTTTATGAGAAAGAGGGTTTGAGAAGTTGTATCTGAAAGAATGATATGGTCTAGTATAGAAGTTTATGTCTCCATCAAGGTGACTTTAGATATACTAGACGCTTTTTAAAAATTATTGGAATTTGACTGTCATGACTGGAGGCATGTTTATTGGGTTTTCGCTTTTCAGTTTTTTATGAATTTCAAATGAAATTCTGCTTACATAACTTACTTTTTGATAGTTTATTGTTAAATGTATATATAGGATTGGACATGCTAAACCCTTGATCAAATTTTAATAATAATTTTATTAATTTTATAAATTTATTATTATATAATGTCACGGAATGCTAAACCTAATTTAACCAGGTTAATAAACCAGTGAGTTTATTGGGACTTCGATCCTAAACCTCAGTTAGAGCCATGCAAATTCAAGGGGGGGGTAGTAAAAGTGAAAAGGAAAGTGAATCACTCTTTCGTGTTAGTGTGCTCGATGTAAAGTACATTGAAAAACACTTTCTTGTGGTAGTGCCCAAAATGAAAAAATGTAGTGTAAACAAGAGAATGAGTTGCTTTTTATAATATACCTGAAGAGATCATATACCTCAAGAGATAACAAACCTAAACAAACATGGTTACTTTTATAATAAGTAATTTAATGTAATATTAAAATATATTAACATAATAATTAATTAAATAAGATATTTTATTAATAAATAAATATAGATTACAGTTTAGTCTAACGTAATACAATAATTACGATTTAAATGGTACACTAATTAATTATAAAAAGTAGAATATATATTTTTATAATGTCTAAATACTTGATAAAATTCTTACTTTAACAATATTTTAATTATCACTTTTAAATCACTAATTTAATATAGTAATAATAGTAATGAATATAATAAATAAAAAATATTATTTTATTAATAACATAAGATATATTTTAACGTAGTATAAATTAATAATATAATTCTAAAAAATAAAAATTTTAGTTTAATTAATTATAAAAAATAGAATAATTAAAAAAAAATACTTGATCAAATGCTTAGTTTAACAATATATTAATTATCACTCTTAAATCCCTAATTTAATATATTAATAACAATAATGAATATAATCAATAAACAAATATGGTCTTTTATTAATAACATAAGAGAGATTTTAATATAGTATAAATTAATAATATAATTATAAAAAATAAAATTGTTAGTTTAATTAATTATATAAAAATTAAATACATAAACAAAGATTTTTATTTTTATAATTTTTATATAAAATTCTACATTATATATATATATATATTATCTTATATAAATAAATAAATATGATACTTTATTATAAAAAGACTTTGTTAGTGGGTAATGTGTGTTAATACTTTTAAAGACATGAAAAAATAATTTTGTTGAAAAAAGTGTTTGATAATGAACAAAATTACTTGTAAAAGTGCACAATTCGCAATATAAAAGCAAACATTTAGATAACAACATGTTCGTGCCTTTAATATATAAAAAATCAAGTTAGTACCTATGAAAGACAACATACATGTTTAAATTCAGTAAGATACAATAATCAATATTCACACCACATATGAGTCAGTACGACATCTCAGTGTGATGATCTTTTGGATTATAATGCATGTTCCCTCCGAATACTTGTTATTTTGTTGTCATCATCCACAAGACTATTACTATCATCGCTATCTTGATCATCATTTACACCAAAGACCTCGTCATCTTCTCTACCAAGCTCATCAACCGAATCATTCTTTTCCATTTCAAAGATATCCTTGTAATCCTTTGTATGTATAAATTATATAATATACAACAAACAATTACAATTTTTGTTTGGATCTCAAAAGTAAATGGAGGAGCATCTTTCAATATTTGAAATTGAGCTTTTAAAGCCCCAAAAGTACGCTCGATAGTAGTCCTCAAGGATGAATTCCTTCGGTTGAACAATTCTTTATCATTCTTAGGAAGATTATCTACAAATTCTTGCAAATTATAATGAGTGCCTCGATATGGAGCCAAAAATCCCGGAAGATTTGCATAACCATCATCGACTAAATAATATTTACCTACAATAGAAGATATATTCCACATGAATTAATTAATGACAATAATAGATAAAAATACTAAGTAAAAAAAATATTTACCTTTAGGTACCTAGAGTTTATCTTGTCGAGTCAATGCTGACTTCAACACACGTGAATCAACTGCTTATTTATCCCATCCAGCAAGTACATAAGTGAATTGCATGTCAAATGTACATACTGCCATTATATTATGTTAGAGAAAACCCTTCCTGGCCCAGAATCTTGGTTGTTACTCAAATGGGATATTTGTGATATGAGTTCCATCAATAACCCCAATACAATCCTAATGATATCATTTCAATTAATAGAAATAAAATTTGATATGAACCTAAAATTATTCATCAAATGGCTTTGATGTTACCTTCATGTACGAAAAAAACATGAGATTGTTTAAAATCTTCTAGTGAGTGCGTTCCGAAGCCGTTTGATGTAATTAAAGTGAAGTTTGACAATAACATCCAACACCTTATTGAAATATATGCTTATGGTCCAATTCGATCTATCAAACATCTCTGATGTGACACTATATGATTATTGTTGACCAACAATGAGGAGAAAATATATGAGTTGTTCTTCCACTGAGATAGTCCTTGTGGCTGATAAGAATCCTTTACTCTTTAATATGTCAGCCAATTTGTGAAAGACAGTTTGACTCACCCTATAAACTTTCTGAAATTTAACATGTGATTTTTCTAATGCCCTTTTCTAATATAATGGACCACCAATCCCATAAGAACGTTGTACACACTTATTGCAATGAAGTAGACAATATTTTACCATATAGAACATAATTGTAGTAAAGACAAACTTAATGACAATCTTTTGTTTGTTTGATAAATTATCCATGAATATTTGTAAACACAATCACTACAAACACAACCACAACACAAAACCATGACCTGTATCAACCCAAAAGACATAAACACAAACACAAACACAAACACGCCCCTATCTTCAATCACATCTTATCTTTAATCACAACTCTACGCAACCACAATCACAACCTGTCTTGAACACAACTTGTATAAATTACATCTTATCTTCAATCACAACTTAACTTAAACGCAACACATCTAACCACATCCATAACTACTATCACAACACACATATTCATCCACAAAACTATCTTCACCACAATTACAACACACATATTTATCTACAAAACTATCTTCAATCACATCATATCTTCAATCAAATCCCTAACTCCAATCCACATCCTTCACCACAATCACAACACACATATTTATACACAAACATAATCCATAACAGAAAGACAATAATTCAAAAAATAATGACATTGATAACACAACCACATTCATCCTAGTCTTACAATGTCATATTTCAAGAAACATAATTAATAAAGACCAATTGTCCAAAAGTAAATAGTGGACTTAAAAACTCAATACAATCATTCAATGGTTACAATTAACGGTAATTAAAATCAAGTCAATCACGCTGCTCTTCCATTGTCATCCTAACGAACATGTCCTTATCAATTGTGTCCAACCACTGAGGATCACTATATTTCAAGTCTCTCAGTAGGTCAAGGATTTCCAGGAGGGTTTCGTACCATAACAAATTTGGTATTGACATCTTTAGGTTGGAAGACTTCCATAAATATTTTTGTAATACTGGTCATCGCAACAATGAATCTGCCAGTGTCATCAATGGACATTTGGGATCTCTTCCTACGATGAGTAGAAAATGATAAGTTACCTCTTCGTTGCTACTCAGGTGCCCAGGAATGGCGAAGGGGTCTCCCTAATTGCATTGACATTGTCGATCTCGTCGATCAATGTCCCTTCTGGCCACTTAGGAGGTCATCATCCACCTCTACACAGGTTTGACTGGTTGTCCCCATCGTTATGGAGTTTCCCATAACCAAAGTCAATTTGTCGTACAACGGACACCCTTCCCATCTATATTTGTCTTTGTCCTTATGCTCCTACAAGAAAACAAAAATCTTTTAGAAGTCTTTGAATATTGCTTAGTAATGCGCAACACATATTTTCCTATATTAGATTTACTGACCTTGATGTAGTCTTGCCAGTCTGACTAATTTGCAGTAACTCACTGTGTTGTTGTATCCCAACCGAAGCCACTAGTGTTGAGACAACTCATTATTATTTGATATGTTTTCTTCTATGTCTTTGTCTGATTTTTCAATTGTTCACACATTTTTTTAATTGATTGCATCTTCATTGAACTTATTCACACAATCCACAAAAACCTCGTGTTTCCAAACACCATTGGGCAACTTGTTGCCCATATTGACTTGCTCGATCAAGAGATCGAACATCTTGCTATATTATTTGAAGCTCCATATGTCATATGACCTCCTATAAGCTTCGTCCAAAGCACCCTTTCTTCTTCCTCCAACCATATATAATTAAATCCTTAACCTACTTCACAGGTATGAACATGGTAAGAAATTAAACCCTTGGAAACCCTAAACCCTAAACACACAAAAAATTAATTTCAATTAACCTTAAACCATAAATCCAGAAATTATACCCCAAACACTAAACCCTAACCCTTAACCCTAAACCCTTGACACAAAATCCTAATTTCAATTAACCCTAAACCCTAAACAATAAAACCCTAAATATTTTTCACCTAAACCCTAAACCCTAAACCCTAAACCCTAAACCCTAACCCTTGAAAATCCCAAACCCTAAGCACCTAAACCCTAATTTCAATTAACCCTTAACCCTAAATCCCAAAATTATACAAAAATTGAACATGTTCAATACCAATAAATCACACCAAAATAAAATAAAATAATATCCAACAATAAATTAAACTAAAAGAAACTATAGAACGGGTTACAGTGGAATACCTTCTTAAATTCTGGTGAAATCGAAGCCGAAAGGGAGAAATTGAGGGAAATTGAAGCAAAATGGGAGAATTTTTTTAGTGCAATTGAGTCTGAATGGGGGAAAATGAAGGAAGAGAATCACAATGGGACGGAAATCGAAGCCAAAATAGGGAAAACGAAGTCGAATGGGGGAAATTGAGGGAAATCGAAGCAGAATGGGAGAAATTTTTTAGGGCAATCAAATCCAAATGGGGGAAAATGTTGGAAGAGAGGGAAATCATAGCCGAACGAGAAGAAAATTTTGAGGGAAATCAAGTCCGAATGGGGAAAATTGAAGAAAGAGAGGGAAATCGAAGGGGGTTAGTTGTTGTGAGAGGGAAATCGAAGCTGAAAGGGGAAAATCGAAGAGAGTGAAAGAAATCGAAGTCGAAATGGGGAAGAATGAGAGGATTTGAGACAGTTCCGACAGAGAGCAAGAGACGAGAGAGGGGGAAATAGAGAGCGAGAGGCGAGAGACGAGGTTCCGGTAGAGAGCATGTTATGGTCCCTAGTCATGGATCGAGTAACACGGCGTGGGACTTGAGACTCCAGCACTATAAGTGAGTTGCTGGACTCGGTAAGGTCAGGGCAATAAGACCCTTTTCTTGGACTGATCTCACCAAGAGGTAATACCCACTTGATGAGGCTAGTATGGGGCTCAGTATAGGTCAAGGGACACTATGTTATGAACTTGAATTGTAGAGGGAAGGTGTTACCTTTTCTTGACCACAAAAAAGAGGGTTTGACCCCTCTTCTTGCTATTGCTCGTGTTAGGATTGTAATCCTAACTTGGATAGCCCTTGGCCTACGGTGAGGAGCTTCTTCCTAGCTTCTTGTTGGACCCAATGCTGGAAAGAAGCCTGCTTTGATGTTGCTCGTGATGGAATGGATGGAATATGTCAATTCTGGCTCGGTACGAGAGGGAGAAGCCTTCTCTTACTGCTTGTTATGGAGAGGAGGCTGAAGCCTCTCTTTGAACTCGGAAAAGGGACAAAGACTTCCCCACCCTTGCTCGGTATGGATCAATGGAGAACAAATCAAGAATGAAATATGGATATGCAGATTTTGAGGAAATCTAACCTAGAGATCATCAGGGAGATCTCCAAACCCTAGAGCTTGTCAAGGAGAGCTCCAAGCCTGTTTAACCTAATACTCAATACTTGCCTTTTTTCTATTTCATTACTCCTTAAATAGGGTTTGACGTCATAAGTGTTTGAGGGCTAAAAATGATAATTTTGCCTTTACGACCATACTTCTTACATAATTAATGAAAAATCATAATTAAAAAAATATAAATATAACTAATGAACTCGGTGAGTTATTGTCTCTTCCTTTGAGTAACTCTGTGTACTATTGAGTCTACAACAGAGCGAGAGCTGAGAGAGGGTAAGCAAGAGTAAGACACATAGCATCGAGCAAACGAGTGAAAGTGAATGAACTAGGTTTAGGGTCAAAATTCATTTTCGAGTAAAAGTGAAAGAACTGGTTGAGTCGCTTTCAGTATTCTGGGTTTATGTACTACCATTTTTTTAGGTAAGTGAGAGTGTAATTATTTTCACTTACCCTCCGGTTGCACAAACAGGGTGGGTCCAAAATTCTGTGGGATCCGCTATCATTCTTCGTGTCATCAGTCATCACACACGTTCCATGATCGCATGTCCAACCGGCATCTACCGCCTTCTGAGTTCTGCCACCGCCACGCGACTTTCAGCGCAGTAAACGCACACCTGGGACGTCTTCTTCCCCAATCTCTTTCAAATATAGTGGACGTTCAGCAGTTTTCCCGCTCCTTCCCGACCAAATCGAGGCCCCAACTTGCTAGCGCATCGTCTTACTTCATCTATAATTTCATCTTCTTCAGCTGCATCTTTGTGCGATCGAGAAATTCTGGAGCCCCCTCGTCGCTTCCAGTTGTGGGTTCTTTCTCCTTTCTTTCAGTTTGTCTTCCCCAGTTCCTTTTTACGTTTTTTTTGTTCTTCATGTTAGGAAACGAAAATGAACATTATCGGCAAGAAACTTCATGATTTCTGCAATTCGAAGTAGTTCATTCTCTGCACACTGACAAATTCATCCGAAAATTCTACTAAGACCTGACATGTATCTTGAAAATCATTTTGTCTTGGTTGAACTATCAGTAAAAATTACTTTAACGTGAGGGCTTTGATACTACTCAAGGCCCGACAGGTATCTTGAAATCATTTTGTCTTGGTTGAACTATCAGTAAAAATTACTTTAACGTGAGGGCTTTGATACTACTCAAGGCCCGACATGTATCTTGAAATCATTTTGTCTTGGTTGAACTCTCAGTGGAAATTATTTTTACGTTCCTACCCATGAAAACTATATTGCGAGAGATTTTGAAGTTTGAAAGTAATAATGTGGTGGGGTTTTTGTGAGTCCCAAAAACAGTTAAAAATTAATGTTCAATTCTTACTAACACATGATTGTTATTTCAGTTATCATACCCAAAAAAATGTCTCGCTTATTCATTGGTGGTCTGTCTGAGCGAATTAAATAACAAATTTTGAGTCACTTTAAATTCAAAACCATCTCATGAAGGTCTAAGATTATGTTCATAAATTTCAGAGTTATCTTCTCTTATTTTGCGCTGACATCTTTTTGCGTGATCACAACATCTTCCAATGCTGATCTAGTTTCGAATGTCATTTTAGTTACTACTTTATTATAAAAGCACTGTGCATGAAATAATTCCTGCCACCTTCGTCAAAAGCTTGCCTTTCTTGCTTATATTGGGGCATAACTAAAAACAGCACTGACAGAGTTTCAGTTGCATGACTTCCTCCTCTGCTGGTGTTGGGTGAATTTTATACTTACATTCTTCAATCAACTTTCAAATCTAAAGAGTTGAAATCCTGCTGTGGTACAATTATCCATGAGAACTGATGGTTACCTCACAAACCGACTTCATACTGCTCAATATAACTTATGTCTTGTTGATGAGTTTCTTAATGCAAGTCACAAAAACACTATGGAATCATATTATTCTGGCAAACCTAAACCTCTTTGATTGCACGTGGTGGTTAGATGATATTCAAACAAGCTTTTGCCAACCTGGAATAGCATTATAAAGTTCCTTTCTGATCAGGAATCGATCAAGACGCCATGTTGGCATCAGAGTTCTAACCAGATTCTTGTTTGATCTATGGATTGAGATAAGCCCTTATGCTAGTAGTTTCCAGGTATTTTCTCTATCTCAAGTTGGCTTAACATGCTAGTCTCTGAAGGCCATATTGTTGATGGTTTTATAGATGACTGGGAAACTCAGTTTAGGAGGAATCTAAATGATAATGAGCTTCAGGATGTGTGTGACTTCCTTTCTATTTTGGTATCTTCATGGGAATGACAGTGACAAGTTTGTAAACTGTTTAAGTGGGATAATATGTGCCCGGCCAATCAGGACATTCAGCAAAAATAATGTTGTTGATGCTCGAAATGAAATTATCATTTGGAGTGCAGTTAAGGCACAATTCTAACTTTGGATAACCTCACAAGAAGGGGAGTTTACATTTCTGGTTTTGCTTGCACCCTGTACAGGACACAAAATGAGATAAATGATCATCGCCTTGTCCACTTCAGTCTGGCTACTTGGGTCTGGTCTACCTTCCTCTAAAAATTTGAGATGCAATACTGTACTGTCTCCCCTTATCTTTCAGCAATCTCATTCATCAGCTAATTTTTCCCCCCTTCCCGAGCTAGGGAGATTGGTGTGAAGTCTTGCTTGGCATGTACCCCTTGGAGGCTTTGGAAATAAACGACAAACGGACATTTTAACAACAAAGCTTCCTCTTTTGAATAGATCATTGAAGACATCATCTGATATATTATTACTTGGGTTTGTGGCCTTAAGGAGTTCCATAAAGCTAATTGAAAATCTCTCTGCTCATGAGCAACCTAATATTATGAGCTGGCCCCTGATCAAGGATGCAGTAAGCTGAACTTTGATGGTTGTTCTCAGGGAAACCCCTATTGAACAAGCATTGGTGGTGTTTTTAGATGGTATGATGAGTCCGTTGCTTTTTTATTCTCTGGGCTTTTAGGCCATAAGACGTTATTTCTTGTGAGGTGAGTGCAGTTTTTCATGGGCTGAGGCTCTACCATTTCCACTTCTCTGGCCCCTTGGAAGTGGTTAAAATTCCGAAGGTTGTCAGTAGCTGGTGCTGCAGCAAGCTAGAGTCTCTGTATAAGTATGGGAATTTCACGACGAAAATGCTTGTTTTGGCTAAAATGTTATTCCTAAGTGGTCTATGTATATAGATCTGTAAATAGTGCCGCTGATCTTCTCGCTATGGAATGGGTTTATCAGTTATCTCTTTTTGTCTTGGCCAACCCTCTCTCAAAAAAAATATTTCTCAAAAAAAAAAAAAAAAAAAAAAAAAAACCCGTTGGCACGAGCTCCAAATAAATTCTGGCCTAGCAGGAGTTGGAGGTTCATTTCCAGAACCTGTGAGTAACCATTTCATTGTCTTTTAGGTATAGTCAGTACCATCAACTTGGATGAAGTGGATATGAGGGTTTCTTTGAAGGCCCTGATGACTTAGGTTGACTTAAATCCAAGGTTGGATTCACTTCACCCTTCCCCTCTCTGGAGATGCCACCTGGGCCAACAGGCCCAACTTTATTAACCTTCACTACACCCTCTGCGGACGTTGGCTCTGCTCTGCAATTGACAGCAGTAGGATTTAGTCATATACTTCATGGGGATAAAAAGCTCTCGTTTCCAAAGGAATTCTGGCTGTACCTAATGGCCAATCTTTTGGAGACAATTTCCTTGATTGCTCAATTCAAAAACGTTTTCTCTTTTAGAGAAGGAGCTTTTTGTATGATGCCTGGATACTCTTTTCATTCCTCTAGTTGTCAAAGTTCATGAGCATTGGAGAAGCGAAGGTTGAAGAAATGGGAGAGAGAGATAGAACATGGGAGAAGAGAAAGGGCTGGAAATACAATTCATGGTAGGTTTATAAGTCCCTCTTCTCCTATTTAAAACATTAAGACAATGATAGAAGACAATAATGTCCCTTCTCCCTTTACACCCCTTGGAGATAAGATTCTATGAGAAAATACTTTCCTAGACACCTAATTAGATAGAAATTTTGATCTTTTGAGACTACCCCTTGAATTGGACTTTATAACTTTAGTTTGTCATATAGCATATCAAAATAAAAGATAGAATTTTTTTTCTCATAAGTCTTCAATCACCTTAGATCTTCGGCTCTTTTAGTCTTTACTTTAGCTTGTTTTGCAATTGGTCGCTTCACTTTTGATTCTAAAATATAAATTCTTTATCCTACATTCTCCCCCTTATTGGGATGTGGTGGAAACATGAGCAGCAACGAGTCCTCGTATGACTCAAACTTCAGTTATAGTAAATCTAGCAGGTAAGCGTACATCAGCAACCAAGGAGTCCTAGTTAAATTAGAACTCAAGCACATGGGTGAGACATGAGACTTTGCTGCCACATGCAGCCTAATTGGTTTTCTTGCAATTGAACTCTTAACTCTTCTAAGAAAAACTCTTTGGCAGCAAACAAACAACCATCTGACAGCAGCTTTAGTGGTGAGACAAAATTCTGAATAGAGTTTTCACTGTAGACAAATTTCTGAACAGAAATTCTGATAGATTCAAATTCCAATTCAAAGAAGCAAAAGTTCTATACCTGATACGTCCAAAAAATTATAGAAAGTAGATTGGCAGCAGCTGTGACAAAACAATTAGATTACATCCAAAACAAAACACAACTTCTTGACAAATCATTAAAGAACAGAAGTTGGAAACCTGATAAGTTGCTGCATTCCATCCTTGATCACCAACTGTGTTTGCTCAGCAGTCACCGGCTTCTGTGGCATCTCTCTAACTGTCGTGCTAACAGAACTTTGCATCATTGTGAAAAAAGTAAGGAGAGAGAGAGAGAGATGGAGAGAGAATGAGTGAAAGACAGAAGTTGGAGAAGAAAGCTCAGAAAAGTGAGCTGCGTTGGGGGTTGTACAGGATCCTAAACCTATTTATTTAAGTGGATTTCATAAAAGAGAGAACTTTGGATTTGCACTAGAAGGGAATTTGTGTGCCTTTCATGTGTCCCTCTCTGTACCAATTAGAAGGCGATTGCTTAGATGTCCACTCCATCCCCCTCGGGTGGCTGTTTGCCTCCCCTTGCTGGCCACTTTAAACTCAACTTTGATGATAGTACTCTCGGGAATCCTGGGATGGCAGAGATGACTTCTTCATCAGTTAAGGCGCAACAGAAGTCAAGTTCCAGCCAATTCTGCTATTGTTGCCTGTGATAATGGCCTCAGAGATGAATCAATCTGCATTTCTTGCAAGGCTGAAGAGGTTGGGAAATTGATGTTTTAAGGGCTGCTGCCCCAGCCACTTATCATGCCAATACAGGACATTGTTACCATTCCCCACTTGGAACCAAATAGCATTGCTGACTTTGGGGAAGAGCTTGGCAATGCTGTGCCAGAGGGGGGGGAAAGGTCGGATAGGCTTCCTTCTTCAAGCCACCAATAATGATTGCCTATCCTGATTTTGTGCGGAACAAAGTGTCTCCATATAGCCTCCCTGAACCGATTAGATTTCTAGCACCTTTTAGCAAGGAGAGCTTTGTTCATTGGAGTCCTGTGTTTAAGGACATCCGGTCATTTGACTGACCAAGGGATTATAATTTATGATGGATTATTCCTAACATATTATATAAGTGTCTAATTTTAGCTGCATGTACCAATTTTTTCTCCATTTTACTGTCTTACCTTCTTTTCTGACATTGCTGTTCAGTTCTGATGTGGATGAAGAGCATTAAGCACTTGCCAAGATGTGTTCAATTTTTCCTCCATTTTACTGTCTTACCTTCTTTTCTGATATTGCTGTTCAGTTCTGATGTGGATGAAGAGCATTAAGCACTTGCCAAGATGTGTTCATAGTTCTCTGCGTTCAAGCGTTGTTCTGTTCAACTTGACAAGAGTTGTTGAGGAGTTAATAATAAACAGTTTACACGCTGGGTCTTCAAAGGTAACTAGGCTGCCTTAATTGGTTGTTATGCGTTGCTGATTTAGTTACCTATGTCAGTTTTAAACAGGCTTTGGATCTAGTGCGAGGTATTTGCTTCAAGTCTCATCAGGGGGAAGGGTGTAGTGCGGGTGTGCAATTTACAGTAAATAAAAGATTAAACAAGCTTTAAGTTATTGAGCATTTTATACTTGTTTTGTGCTTTGCTGTATTTGGACTTAAAAAAAAATGTGTCACTATCCTTGATAGGAGTTCTTAGCTATTCTTTAATGTAGATAGATCTACTTTTGTGCTCACATGGTTTACTTCCCCCATCTAAGAAAAAAGGTTTTCAGAACTTATTTCAAATCTCTCTTTATCTCCTACATCATCTTTTTCCATTGGAAGTAAATCTGTTTCTGTGCTTGCATAAAATTTTGAAACACTAATCTCATACAGGTAGTGGAGAAGTACATGCGCTGCCATTCAATTGTGCAATTGATTCAGAGATTATAGCTTAATATGAAAAAATGCATAATATCATAAGGAAATTTTGAATGTTTTGTAGACTGGAGAGGGAGAAGTTTGTACAATAACTTAAAAAAAAAAGTTTGTAAGCGGTTTTTAGCCGGTGTGGTGATTCAGCAGCCGAAGCTTCTGACTTGTGTGGTTTAAGTTGAATATGATTTGTTTTTCTAAGCCTGGAACTGGGAGACATAGAACTTGTGAGCACATGGGGTGTATTTTATGGACTCTTCATTCCATGTACATGTGGCTGCATCCCATGGCCTTACTGAGGTGTTTTTTGTTGCTGACTGGGCCCCTAAAATTATTGAAGGGGACTTGAAGGGGACTTATCCTGATTCATCGGTTTTCGAGAGGCTACTCCTCATTTAGACTTGCATGTATGTTCAGGGAGCAAATTGACTTCTCCTCTGATCTGTGTACAGCATGACCACATAGTAATAGAGATGAATGCTTTTTAGGGAAGGTGATTTGGCAAAGAGCCGAGTGCCATTTTGTACAAATATTAGATATCGTTGTTCTCCCTATGGTTTTTTGTCCTTTACGTTCTAACCTTGGACCTGTTTATTGTGAGAATGAGACTTGAATGTGCTAATATCCAACCCATCTTAATTACTTGGATCCATATTTTGGATCTAAACTGCCCTGATGTGCCTCAGTTGCTTTCTGAATTTCCATGTACTTTATCTTCTCATCCTTTTTTCTGAAATAAACTTGTAATTGTTGTCATTCCCAAGAACAGTCTTCATTTTCAAATTGTACATCCTGCATAGATATCTCTTCACAGATTTCTCAGTATGTAGTTGTTTCGTAGTTGCTTTTTATTCACTTAGATTATATTGCTTCCATTTATGTATGCCGTTCTGTGACATGGGCATATGACATGTTGTAAGTGTAAACTTGAGCTCTGAAACTTTTCCAAGTTGGTTACCATTTTTGCTCCTTTTTCAGAATATTAATCAATAATTTTTTTTTGGCTCAGATACATGTCTTCTTAGGCGTTGAAGCAAGTTACATCAAAGTAGAGGATGATGGTCTGTACTCATTACTACATTGACTTTTTTTTTTTTTTTTCTGGATAAAGCAGGTTGACATTATTATAAGATTACAAATGATACATTTCTGTTTACAGGGTATGGTATTTCACGGGATGGATTAGTGCTCTTGGGGGAAAAATATGGTATTGTGGTGAATTATAGCTCTCTCTCACTGTTTACTTGTTTACTCATGTTGAAGAAAATGAAGAATAAAAACTTCTCTTTCAATTTTCATTCATTTAAATTGTTACAAGATATATACAATATAGGAGAATGAATCTGGACATATTCCAACATACAACAAATCTAGACATATTTCAACGTACATGAATCTGGACATATTTCAAGAGACAATGAATCTGGATAATAAGAGAATGAATTTGAACATATTTCAACACTTCGCTCAAACTGGTTTATAAATATTGAACATTCCCAGCTTGCCAATTAGGAAGTCAAATTGTTGTGATCGAAGACTCTTCATGAAGATCTGCCACCTTTTGTTTGGTGGAATAAATGAAATGCATAATACTCCTTCATCTAGCTTCTCTTTGAAAAAATACTGTTCAATCTCAATGTGCTCTGTTTTGTTGTGATTACTGGATTATGGGAAATACTAATACCTGCCTTGCTATATGAGTATAACTTCATATGTTGGTTAAACACAATCTTCAACTCACTTAGAAGTTGTTTTATCCATAGAAGCTTGCACATCCCTTCTGCAATAGTCTGGAAACTCAATTTCAGCACTGCTTGAAAAACGGATACATCATCCAGCATGTAGATCCCTCCCTTCCTTCCTTTTTATGTCTAGAACCGGTCGTCCTCTTTGTCTGCAAGTTATGGAAAACACAAGAAGTAAGATAAATGGTTACTGAACAATTTAAGGATTTAGTTATATGACTCACAGACAAGAGATTAACTAGAAATTTTGGAACAAATAAAACATAATCTAAGGATATTTGTGGAGTAGTGTGAACTATACCCTCCCCTGAATAGGAGAGGTTGATCCATCAACTGAAGTAACTTGACGATATGGATGGGATAGACTAATTGACTGAAATACATACCTGACATGTGTGTAGAGGCTCCTAAATCAATGATCCAAGAGGGGGAATGAGACACATTCAGTGCATTCATACTTGCACTATCCATTGTGGTACTCGTTGAAGAAGAAGGAGAAATTTCAGTAGTTTAAGAAGCAATAGATAAAGCAGTCAGTTGACCCAGTCGTTGTAATAACTGCTGAATTTCCTCATAGGTTCCAATGTGTGAGGAGGCGTCCTTATTTGTGAGTATAGAGTTGGCCCAGGTAGGTTTACCAATTTTTTTCTAGCATTTCTTAGAAATATGATTAGTCCTACCACAATAAACACATTTCCAATCCCCTTGATCATTTCGGCCACAACCATGGGTTGTGTAAGAGTGACCTCTACCTTTATTATTACCACCATGAAACTGACCATCAAGCTTACCAGTAGAAGATTGAAGGTTAAAAGCAACTGTTTCTGAGAGAGTTCCACCTGACTCATTCTTATTTACATCTGCACCTTCAGCTCGAAGAACTTTGTTAAAGGCTTGCTCAAGGTTGGTCACATCCTTATTGACCAACAACTGGGCTCTAATAGCATCATACTCATGTCCCAAACCATAAAAAAATCGGGCTACTTGAATATGATTTTCTTTCTTACAAATGTCTTCAACATTCGTAGTAAAAAGGATGAAATGTACTAATCTCCTGTAGTACTCCCCTCATCTCAGTGAAATAATGTGTCACTGATCTACCTCCACGCTTCATATTAAAAAATTTCACATATAACTCATAGATCCTTGACAAATTACTTTCTTGAGACAAAATGGAAGCCAATGTAGTCCACATTACCTTAGTAGTATTGTAACTCAAAATCTGATCACTAAATCTGGATTCTATACTGTTGACCAACCAGGTCATTACTAAATTATCTTTTGCCACCCAATCTTCAGTAATAGGTACTAGGAGATCATCATTTATATATTTTTTCATTCTTTTGGTCTTCAAATACATCAAAACTGATCTAAACCAGTTTACATAATTCAATCCATTCAACTGGATCGTAGTTATCTGAATAGACTGAGAGAATTTCACATATGACCTCTCATGAGTCCTCTGGACAGTAACCCGTGTGCTGGAATCAGCCATTAAATATCACCAAACACCACAATTCAGTACATTAGAGCATCAATTAACCAAAGGGAAACACTTTCCCCAAATTTCTATGCTTGCGTAGTCAAGTGGGCCCCACACCAAATTCAATTAGGGCAATTCAACACCCAATTCATTCAATTTAGAACCAATAGTAATCAATTCCAGCAATTGAGACCATAAATCGATGAAAGAATGACCTAATTGCAAGAAACCGGGATGACATAGGCTATATGGATGATGACGCAAGCATTGGGTTGATGATGTAGGTAGATTTGAGAAATTTTCTCAAATTGGGATCATCAAACTCTTCTAAATCCCAACAATCAATCAAATAGAAGCAGGAATCATAGGCAGGAATTTTTTCCCTTCTAGTCTAGAAATCTGGGGCAAACCTTCAAGGAGATTGCTGAAAATGGAGAGAAGATCCACAAAATCGAAAGAAACTTGCCCAAGACTTGCGTTACTGCTCTGATACCATGAAAAATAAGTGATTTGGAGAGAAAATAAAAAAGGAAAAAGAGTTTTGGAAGAGGGGCAGCTTTGCGCCCTTGGAATCTGAGCCATGAAAGGCCCTTCCTGCTTCTTTATAATTAACTTTTAAGTGAAAATTTACAAAAGGATAAAAGTATCCCTCAATTCTCAAAATTACATATCTCCTAAAATACTTGTTTAAATTGAAAGAAAATTTAATTAGAGATAAAATAAAACATTCTCTATCTAATAGCTATACTATATGAGAAAAATGTAATATGGAAAATATAAAAAATGACCAAAATACCCCTGAACTTGTATTTTAACAAGTTCATCTGACAAAAATGAATAATATTAAAAAGTCATTACTATTAAGTTGAATGATAACAACTATATATTGAAGGGGGGAAAGTCGATCACCTAGGAAAAATGAAAGCGAAAGTGAATTAGTTAATTACAGGATGATCTACTTTCCCTAGCGAAAGTAATTTTATGTGTAGTGTGGTGCAATGGAAAGTGTAGTGGAAAAAGCAGAGAGAGGAGAGAAGCGCAGGGCCAGTGAGGGCAAGAAGATGGGCTGCGGGAGAGAAAGTGCATTCGTTAGGGGAAGGGAGGAATTTCACTTTTTGCTCATTTTTCATAAGAATGAGCGGAAGTGAATTCACTAGGTAATTCACTTTCCACCGTAACATTTCCTGTGCAAAACAAGTTTTTGTTACTTTCACTTGTGAAAGTATTTTCACCATCGACTTTCCCTGTGCACTAACAGGACCACTGTGGGTTTAAGCCACTGAAATTTACACAGGTGCTTGAAAATTATATCTCCTAGTATATACATCATATAAACCTGAAAATTGAACCCAATGTACATCATAAGTAGAATACTCTCCTAACCCTAGAGGAAAAAACCAAGTATATAAAATATCCAAAATACCCTTATCATTTGTTGAAGCTCCCAAAATTGTAGACAAGTCTTTACAGAAACTAGCTCATTGTCTAGCAGAAAATGTATAAATTGCCTTTTGAATTTTGGGTTCTACTTGAGAAATGTAATTTAGGTAAACATAAGTATTTCAATTGTAGTGCTTTTGTCAATTTGGTGATAGTTGTTCTCGATATGTAACAGCAACATCCAAGCTCAATTCTTTGGTCGCCGAGGAGACTGGCATAGAAAGCTTGGTATGTAGGGGAGAAACATTGAGATCCCTATCAGACATCTCATTGTTAGAAGTCATAACAAAGGCTCGTGGCCGACCAAATGGTTATCGCAAAGTCATAAAGGCATGCATTCTTCTATGCTGATTAGCTATTTTTTCTTGTGCCTTTTGTCGATCTGCTGGATAAATATCTCTATGTAACGTGCATTTTGTTGTTTACTTCTTCAGGGATGCAAGTCTCTGTTTCTTGGAATTGATGATCATCGGAAAGATGTTGGAACCACAGGTGTTGGACTTTCTTTTGTGAAGCTCTATTTTAAGAAATCTTTAACTTGAGCAATGTGCACCATAGAGTTTTTAATTTTATTTATCTGAAGCTGTGATGCAATTGAATCAATTTAGTGTGAGACACCGCAACTTGAACCAGCCCATGGTGCAAAGCAGTCAAGGTTATGCTATGCATGGCCACACCATCTGGCCTCAGCCCCTCTCAAACAGTTATCCAATTACCTCCCTGGCCACAGTATTGTATCAGTGTAAGGAACAAGATGTTTCCATAAGCGTTCCTACAACTTAAAATGCCTGAACTGGCATGTGAACTCCAGAGCCTATGTCATCAAACAAAGGATGATCCACACCCTCTCTGCAACTCTCAACCCATCAGTCAAGACCCGGCATCAGCAAAACATAGCCATAAAGAGTCCAAGCCTTGCGTTCTATCCCTAGTGATAACTGGCATCGTAATCATGACCCATCTGACCCTCCTATCTATTGCCAACCACATTAGAAAGCTTTCTAAATATTCAATTCATGCTTTTGTACTGCTGCTTTGCCTTTTTTTTTGTTTGAAAGAGGCGATTAGTTTAACAAACCAATTTAGGAAGCCATTTCCCAACTAATAACCATTTAATTTTTTTAACACATGTATGTGAGACTATTCCCATTAGCACAGCCTGAAGGCCAAACAACGCATAAAAATAAGGAGCTAGAGGGGATTGATCATTACAATGAGTGATTGGTGATCAACTCCCTCTTTAGCCAACTTGTTGGTCACCCCATTGGCAGACCTGTTTACATGAGATTGGCAGCAAATTTACGATTCATAAATTCAAGACCATTGTCTGTACGAAATATACGGATAGAAGTTGCAAACTGATTCTTTATTTCATTAAAAAATATCTAAAAGACATCAAAAACTTCAAATTTTTCTTGCATGAGAAAAATCCAAGTACAAATACTGAAATCATCAATAAAGAAAATAAAATACCTATGACAAAACTGACTAGTCACAGGACAAGGACCGACATTTGAGTGGACAAACTCAAAAGATTTACTAGTTTTATGAGATGAAACAGGAAATGAGCTCCAATGATGCTTGCCCACATGACATGACTCGCATTGGAAAGTAATACTAGAAAGAAGATCTGGAACTACTTGAATCAGTTTTGCTGGAGATGGATGACCAAGTCTGAGATGCCACTGAAGAGGTGAATCAGCTGTGTGTAGAGCATGTAAAGTACTGTTTGGATTGTGGGTGTCCAGATAATATAGTTTCCTTCTCTCATGAACGAAACCAATCATCTTCCTTGACGTGAGATCTTGAAACACAAAATGAGAAGGGTAATACGTGAGAGAACAATTCATAGACTTAGCTACCTGACTGACTTACAACATATTTATTGGAAATTTTGGAACAAACAGTGTAGATTGAGGTGAAAGAAAAGGTGCAGGGTTAACATTTCCCACTACTTGTACTAGTGAAATTGACCAGTCAACAAGATTAACATTCTTAACGAGAACAAACTCTTTTAAATTAGAAAATAGTGGGGACATACCTGACATGTGTTTTGTAGCACTGGAGTCAAGACCCAAGATGGGGAATAAGACAATGAGAGTGTAGACATACTTGTAGTGGGAGTCGTATGTGCCAAGGATGCAGAAGGAATAGATAGTTGTGCCATACACTGGGAAATTTGTTGCTGCAGCTGTGAGATCTGTTGTTGCTGTTGGATCAATTTTTGTAATTCATCTGGAGCACCAGGTGGGATTGTAGTTTCAGACCCTGGTGTTATACCTTCAAGTGTACTAGGATTTGCCCATGCAGGCTTCCCAATTTTTTCCCAACATCTATCTAAGTAATGATTGGTGCGTCCACAATGAACACACTTGCACTCAAATTTACCATCTCCTCGGTCTCGTCCTCTGACAGAATTATATCTACCTCTGCCCCTACCAGCCCCTGAACGTCCCTTGAACGTGTCAATTGAATTAGATGTTGTAGCCGATGTATTAAGGGCAATAATTTCACCCGCTTTAGTATCTTTTCCATCTCTAGGCACAACAGTCTTTCTAGTTCTTTGTACCCTATTAAAGGCAGTAGAGAGGTTAGGTATTCCGTCTAAGGCCAATTTTTGTGCCTTTATGTTGTCAAATTCAGCAGCCAATCCATTTAGAAATTTTGCCACAAGGAGTTGACTTTGTTGTTTTTTAAGTTCTCTTTCATCCGTTGTAAAAAGATGAAAGACATTAATTTCCTGCAAGGTACTCAAAAAAGAACTACAATAGATTGTCTCAGTTTCGTTACCCCTTTTCAAGCCAAAAAATTATGTATATAATTCATAAACCTTAGAAAGATTGCTCTCTTGTCCATAAAGAGCTTCCAAAGACAACCACATAGCCTTTGCAATTTCAAAGTTCATAACTTGACTCCTGATATTAGATTCCATGCTATTGACAAGCCAAGTCATCACATTGTCTTCAGCCTTCCAATCATCATCCTGAGGAACAGGAGGTCATCTCTAATAAATTTCAACTTTTTCCTGCCATTCAAGTACATTCTTATAGATCTGGACCAAGTAAGGTAGTTATCACCATTCAACCTATCAGGGGTGATAGTGATAATATTTTTACCGTCAGGATTATATGACACCTTCGTTGGAGTATAAACCTCACCAGAGTTAGCCATATCAGATATAGAAGATCAAATAAACCCTTCAAAAAATTCCAAATCAACCAGTTCAAGTGGGCCCCATCACGTAAAAGAAAACTACAATTAGGGCAGTTATAAGATGTGCACAAATCAAACAGTCCAGAAAATTCAACAAGGGGATTAAATTCAGAAGAAAAAGTGCACTGGTACCTGCACCAGGGTTGATGCCAACAAGTGCACAGATGATGTCAACAGTTACAATTCTGGAATTTTGGCGCACACCTCCTGATCAACATAAAAGAGTCTCTTTTGGCAGTTTAGAACATCATAATATGTTCTTATAACAGTAGGACTTGTAACCCTAGGGTTATGGCAGAGAAAAAAAGAGAAAAAAATTAATTTTTACTAACCTGTAACCAAAAAACCTGGAAAAGATCTTCCTTTATGGGTTGTTGGGAGTTGGGCCTATTGAGACTCCTATAGCGGTAAATCACTGTATCCATGAAGATGCTGCTGCTGAGTTTAAAGGTAAAATTATGTACAAAAGGTTAGTATTTATGTGGTTAGCTTGTTTATGGAGCATTTTAGTATGATACATTTGGAAGCCGCATATAGGACATTACGATATTTGAAGGGTGCACCAGGGAAAGGGTTGTTGTATGCACCACATAAGCACTTGTAGATTGGAGGATATTCTAATGCCGACTATGCAGGGTCAACATTGAAATTTTTTCCCACTCGACAGACTCTATGGTGATTGTTTGTTGGATGAGGAAAAAATAAACATTGCGATGAATACTAGAACAAGACTTTATAGAAGTATGCGATTTAGCTGGCTAAGTTTCCGTCTCTTGGAGTTATTTTTTATGGATAGCTTACTCAGCTTATTTTTTAGCTTAAAATGGTGATTCCAATCAGCAGCTTGTTGGGCCTTATTGGCATTGATTGCATATATATATGTTTTTATTTGTCTTTCATGTTTTGTATTGATTGTATCTATTTTTAATCTGTTTCTTAATTGCCTAGTTAGGCCTTATTGGCATTTATCTTACCTTCTTTTGTTTTTTTGTAAAATTAATTTGACCTTTGAATGATTTAGTGATACATTTCTGTCTATACCAGTTATTGTTCATGATTTATTTTACAACCAGCCTGTCCGGAGGAAGTGTATGCGATCGAGGTTTGGTCATGTTTCTTGAGTTTTCAACAATTGGATATAATTTCCATGTTTTGACTTTTTTGGGGCGGTGCTAATTTCGTTTCTTTCTTATTTGCTTATATAACTATCCTTGAAGCCCTAAGAAGTTGTTGCACTCAGTGAGGAAATGTGTCCTTCAAACAGCACTTGTTCACCCTCAGGTTTCATTTATAGTCACTGATATCGAGAGGTGAAATGTTGTTTCATTGTACTTTCCTGACTATTTCAATATTTTAAACACTCTTTTAATCAATTAAGTGGATAAATTATGCTTGGAGATACTTAAAAAATCCCTCTTCACTATGAAGGATGCTATGCACTTCTAACATATTTGACTATAGGAGATATCCTATGAATTCCTGACTCAAATGTTTCATTTTCAAAACATAGCGAGTCTGAGTTGTTTCGGACGCAACCTTCCCTGTCTCCACTGCCACTTTTGAGTACTGCTTTCGGAAATGAAGTTTCTTGCTCTCTCCATGAAATAAATATTTCTGAAGAAGCATTAACGCTCTCTGGGTACCTATCTGGTCCTGCCGTTTCTTTCTCCACAAAGGTAGGCAAATGCTCAAATCTAAGATTAGTATCTACGATTGTCTCTTGTTGTCAATGTAAAACTTTTTATTTTTTTATGTGTGCAGGCTTTCCAATTTGTCTGTATCCATTTATCTTCATGTGTTGGTAATCCTTTTATCTGTTAAAAATTTATTTGTTGATCATTAGTGATATTGTAATTGGTTCTTCTGGAATTTGGCAATCTTAACATTGTTTTAGATATCAATTCACGTTTTGTCTCCAATGGCACTATTCATAAGTTGCTTAATACTATGGCTACTTCTTCTTTCGGTTCCTTGACATCATTAAAGGGTGAACCTGAGTTCCAAAATGCAAAGAGACACAAGACACAAGCATATCCAGCATTTTTGTTGAACCTATGTTGCCCTCCATCTAGCTATGAGCTAACCTATGAGCCATCAAAGATGGTTGTGGAATTCAAGGTAACTAGTCTGTTCATTTGTTGCCAATCTTTCTCTTGCTTCTTACAGTTATAACTTTCTCATCTGTAATTTTTTTTCTTTTTTTTTAAATGATGTTGAATTTTATTAAGACAAAATCTCAAGAGAGCAATTTACAAAAGGGGAAAGCCTTTCCAAACAATGAGAGATTGCTGGGAAGTTCTGAATTTGGCCAATTTATCAGCCAAAGAGTTGGTTGATCTAGGAATGAGATTCCAATTACAATGAATAGATGACACAATGTCAGTAATACAATTGGTGATAGGCCAGTGGTGCCAAGGGAGGGGGGTATCTTTTGAACAACTTATGACGGTCTTTGAGTCTCCTTCAATAATTAGCTTGCCATGGAGACGTTCCTTGAAGATTCGGAAGCCGAATAGAAGTGCACTTACTTCAGCAGTATTTGAATTAGCAAAACCTATCGGCCTAGCATAAGAAAGAATAGAGTCTCCATTGTTGCCTCTGAAAACACCACCTGCTCCAGCCAGCCTAGGACAACCAATAACACTACCATCAAAATTGAGCTTGATGCAGTCGCAGGGGGGGAGGATCCCAAATAGCCATAATTGGAGTCCTGTAAGGGCTTGTCATATGAGTGATCAAACTCCAGTTTTCCCGAAGGGAAACACCCGATAGAGCTACAAATTCCTTTCTAGTATGTAACCAGTTCGAGATAAGGCCCACAACATGTGAAGCTGTATTGTTCGGGGTGCTAGCTTTGGAGTTGAATCTTCGGTTATTTTGCTTGAGCCATATGCACCAAGGAACATGCGCAAGACAAACCGAAAGAATTAACTTGCCCGATCAATGAAGGCAGATCCCCCTAACCATCTCATAAGTGCCGAAGAGGTCCAGATGAAGCCCCATTTGTAGCCCAATATTTTGAAAAATCTTCATCCAGACTTGCCAAGAAAATCTACAATGTGAGATAACATGCTGGACTGTCTCATCGCGCACACCACAAAGGGGACAAAAACGATCAGGGGCGGTGAAGCCTCTTTTATGAAGGTTGTCAGATGTGAGGATATGTTCTTTGATGGCCGACCACACGAAGAACTTGATTTTACTTGGTGCTGAGAGCTTCCAAGCCAAGTTTGCCTTGTGCTCATGCATACTGTAGTCTTGCTTTATGATATGTGAGTAGGCAGAAGCAATAGTGAATCGGCCATTAACGCTGGGCTACCAAGTCAATTTATCAACTGCATGCTCCTAGATAATAGTACTACTGATATTATTGTTTTTGATATTTTTCTTGTACTAGTAGTTATTATTGTTTATATAAATACATCTTTATAAAAAAAAAAGATATTTTTCTTGTACTAGTAGTTATTATTGTTGTTCTTTGCCAGGATTGGCTTCCTATACTCTCATTCATTGAGCAAGCTGTTAGGCGCTTGTGGAGAAGCACATCAAAAAATTTCTTGCAGAGTAAGCTTTAAAAAATTATCATAGTAGTTACTTCTTTAAGCAACAGCTCGAGAGGAGGGATTTCTAACATTTTGCAGTACTTTCTGCAGGAGAACCTGATGTTTACGAGCATAATGTACCCAAGGATGAGCTCTGGATGAAAGGTAACGACATTTATTTTCATTATCAGTTCTTGGGGGGAATTTCACATTCCTATATTTTCAACTATACAAGGTTGTTTTATGACATTTGTCTTTTCATAACTATTTTGTACCAAACTAACACAGTTGATGTGAAGAGTGGAGATTGAGGAGGAGACAGAGAGAATGAGAAGGGAGAGAAAGAGAGAAAAGGGTCTGAAATTGAGTGTCATTGCGCGTCGAGTTCAATCCCCCCTTCTCTATTTAACCACTTAATTAGTACAATAACTAGTTAACTCCTTATATATCCCATACTACATATCCAAATTACATGAAACTTGAACTATAATACAATGACTAAATTGCCCTTCTATACATTTAATCACTTAACTCCGTATATCTCCCATACTACGTATCCAAATTACATGGAATTTGAACTATAGACATAATAAAACATGTAGAACAAGATAGCGTAGAAATAGAAAATATATGGTGTGGTAAAGTGACTAAAATACCCCTGAATATATTTTCTAATACTCCACCTTAAGTTGGAGGATATATGTCCATAAGATCCAACTTGTTACAGAAAATCATAAATTCACGTTTTCCCAAGGCTTTTGTGAATACATTATCAGGTTGATCTCTTGAATTACCTCCTTTCTCATAATGGCATTCTGAATAAAATGACAATCCACCTTCATGAAATACTGAACATTTGGCAATAAAAATCACTGCTTGATTGCCAAAATACATAGTCATGGGTTCATTTTGACAAAAACCTAACTCCTGTTTTACAAACCTCACTCACACATCAATTCAATGACAGTGTGAGCCTTTGCTCTATATTATTTTTCAGTACTTGACCGAGCCATAATATTTTGTTTTGTTAAGGAATAGTCCCACATGGATTAGTGAGTACAAATATCTTGAGTTTATTAGTTGAAAAAAAAGGCTTCCTAAGGTGGCTAGTCATTTTAGGATGGGCCTTGGACCCAACTTAACATGGTATCAGAGCAGGTACTCATATGTGGGCCTGCACCTATACTATTTACTTGTAGAGCCACAAAAGAGGGCTTACACCTAAAACTATCCACTTGTAGAGCCACAAAAGAGGGTCTACACCTAAACTGCCTACTCCTAAATTATCCACTTGTAGAACCACAAAAAGAGGGTCTACACGTGAGGGGGAGTGTTAAGGAATAGTCCCACATGGATTAGTGAGTACAAATATCTTGAGTTTATTAGTTGAGAAAGAGGCTTCCTAAGGTGGTTAGTCATTTTAGGATGAGCCTTGGACCCAACTTAACATGTTTTGTACTCTTCTAGCTTATCACGTTTCCACAAAAAAATACACAATATTCAGTAGTCGACTTCTTGTCCAGTTTGGAGCCAACATAGTCAACATCAGAGAAAGATTTAATTTTCAGGTGATCATTGGGCCTAGAAAAAGAGACCTTTCTCTGATGTTTCTTTCAAATATTTTAAGATTCTATGTGCTGTTTTAAATGGACGTTGCGTGGGTGTTCCATAAATTGACTTACTACACTCACTGCCAATGATATATCTGGACTAACTATAGCATACATGAGCTTGCCAACTAATCTCCGGTACACTATTTTATCATTGAGCTTTGCACTCTGATCATCATCGAGATCATGTCCAACTTCTGTTGGGGTATCAATTGGTTTGACTCCCAACAGTCCGTATTCTTGTAGCATATCTATTACATACTTCCTCTGTGTTTGTACAAGGCCTTCCTTATTTCTTGCCACTTCAATTCCCATAACATATTTGGTACACCAAGGTCCTTAGTTTGAAAATGTTTTGCTAAATGGGATTTTTCTTCAACACCAGTCATATCACTACCAGACAATATAATATCATCCACATACACCAACCAGACTACAATACTAGATGACCACTTCAAGGCAAGTAGTGAATGGTCACAATGACTTCTAAAGAACCCCATTGACATCACCTCTTGGCTGAATTTCTCAAACCATGGCCGTGGATTTTGTTTTAAGTCATAAATAGTTTTTTTTAAGTCTACACACTTTATGAATTTTCCCCTTAGCAACATATTTGGGATATTCTTGATATTCAATTGACATAAGGATCGTCCCTTATTCATTGCTAGAGATACTAGAATTTTGACGGACAATAACTAGGCAACTAGAGAGAATGTCTCAAAAACATCAATTCAATATGTTTGCGTATATCCCTTGGCTACCAAACGAGCTTTAAACGTCTCAATTGAACCATCAATATTATACTTCACCATACATAGCCATCAACACCCAACAACAACTCCTCCCACGGGTAAGTCACATAATTGCCATGTTCTCTTATCTAACAGAGCCTCTAGTTCAACATCCATAGCCTGCTTCCACTTTGGAGAAGAAAGAGCATCCTCCACGGGAGAAGGAATAGTGCAAGCAGAGAGAGACAATGCAAGCTTTTTATAATTGTCAGACAAGATTGATAGAAACAAAATGGGACAACAGATAACGAGTACCTTTCCTTACACTCTTTCGAAGAGCAATGGGAAGATGTAAGCCACTTACCTCAGGATCCTTAAGAGGAATCAAAGTCATGGCATGTCATGAGAGAGGAAGCTGTAGGTTGAGAAGAGGGCACTTGCTGACGATGATATACTTGCAATGGTTTCTCAACAGTAGCACTCGGTGAAGATCCTAAACAATCATCTTCTTGGAGAGCAATAACTGATCTGGTACTAGGAGAAGAAGATGGTTTAACATCTAAAGACGATGACACAAAGAAGGGAGTATCCTTAAAAAATGTAGCATCCTGCAGATACAAATGTGTTTCTTGTATAGGGGTAAAAACATTTGTATATTTTTTGCGTGTGAGGATACCCCAAGAAGACACACTTGATTGCACAAGGGGATAACCTCTTCTCTAGATTGACCAAAAACATGAACAAAACACTCACAACCAAACACACGAGGTGACATATGAAATAACGAAGCAAAAGGAAGCAAAACCTGGATAGGAATTTTTCCCTCAAAGACAAAAGAAGCTTGCTGATAAGGAAGCAAGCTGTAACTATTTAAAAAAAGGGAATGAAGCTATAGGAACAATATCACGACTTGGGTACATTTTTATGAAACATCAATGTACATGCTGCTGTTAACAAATGACGATTTTTACCTTCAACTACTCCATTTGTTGAGGAGTAAACACACAAGATGTCTAATAAGTAATTCTTTGAGTTTGACAAAAATATCAAACTTTCGATTCTTATGCTCAAGACTATTATCAATACACAAAATGCGAATAAAATTGGCAAATTCATTATTTATTTTATTATAAAAAAGTTGAAATACATTAAATACTTCAGACTTCTCCTGAAGGAGATAAATCCAAATATGCCTACTTAAATCATCAATGAAAAAAATAAAATACCAATAACCAAACAAGCTAGTTACAAGACAAAGTCCCCAAACATCGGAGTGAACAACCTCGAACAACTGACTAATCTTGTGATGTGAGATTGGAAATGGATTTCGGTGATGCTTGCCCAGTTGACACGGTTCACACTGGAAAGAAAGATTGGAAGAAAATTCAAGAAAGAGTTAAATCAATTTTGCTGGCTACAGATGATCTAATCTCAAATGCCACTACAGAGGTGAGTCTGTAGAGTGTAATGCATGTAATGTATTATCTGACAAGTGGCTCTCCAAATAATACAATCCGCCTCTCTTACCAGTGGAACTAATTATATTCTTCGTCATGAGATCCTAAATTACACAATGAGTAGGATAGAAGGTCAAAAGAAAAATTCATTGGCTTAGTTGACTAGTGGACAATAAATTCAATAGAAATTTAGGAACAAGTAAAGCAGACTAAGGAGATAAGATGGATGCAGGAGTAACAATACCAACTCCCTGAACTGACAAATTAGATCCATCAACTAGATTAACAAGTTTAACTGTTAAAGACTCTTTTAGATTAGAAAACGAAAACGACATACCTAACATATGAGTGGTAGCCTTTGAGTCAAGAACCCAGGCAGATGATGGATGCATATGAAGAGCAGACATACTTGAGCTTGCCAGAGTGGTGGTAGGAGCAAAAGCCTGTGCCACAGAGGCTGAAGGGAGGCAACTCAAAGCTGAGCCATATGCTCTACAATCAGTGTTATTGCTGAGTAATGACACATCTCATCTAGAGCCCCTGGTTTAACTATATTCACCACCTCAGTCGGGGTTTCACTGCTGTCATGAATAGTCGAATTGGTCCACATTGGTTTATCAAATTTAATCCAGTACCTACCTGAGAAGTGGTTTGTTCTTCCACAATGGCTGCATTTCCTCTTGGACATACCATCACCTCGGCCTCAACCTCGACTAGATCCATCTCTACCTCTGCCACCATTGGTACGGCCTCTGGATGATTCTGTGGCACCCGAAGTATCAAGTGTAGTAACTTCCACCACTTAACTCCTTTATCCACTTTGGATATAATTGTTGTCTCAGTTTGCATAATCCTGTTAAATTCGCAAAAAATCACTATATTATTCGTTAACAGATTTGTTACCCCTCTTGAGACCACAAAAATCTGTATACAACTCATACACACGAGAGAAATTACTCGTGCATACAATGACTTTAAGGACACCCACATGGCCTTTGCAGTCTCACAATTCATTACTTGATTTCTCAACTTGGAATCGATGCTATTGATAATCCAAGTCATAACTTGACTATCCTCCTCTTCCCAATCATCATTTGTAGGGATTGGAGGATCATCTCGAATATATTTAGTCTTCCTCTTGGTCTTTAAGTACATTCTGATAGGCTTGGCCCAATTGAGATAGTTCAGTCCGGACAGCTTTCCGAAGAATCACAATTGTGTTTCTCCCGTCAGAACTAATAACCTCTCTGGTTGGAGTGTAAATTTCACCTAAATCAGCCATACCAGCAGAATAATGTCTAATCTAACCTTAATTTCACTTCCTAAACCATGCATGGATCAAGTAAGTGGGCCACACTTCAAAATTAGGGTTAGGGCAACAATTATCATGTGCGAACTTAAAAAATATCTCAAACAACAACAATCACTGCAATTTAGAAGAAATTGATCCCAAACAGTGCCCAATTATGGCTGATGTCAGCCTCGAAAAAGATGATGCAGGCGTTGGGTATGAGGAAGTCGGTGCACATCCTAAGAAAGAGGCAATTTCGGCCTAATAAACCCTTAGGGCAATCAAATACTTTGGAACTGCTCAATAGACAGTAGACCATTAACCCTAGACTTGAAGCAGAGATAGAATGGAAAAAATGGAGTTTTAGAAACCATTCAGGTACAAGACTTGAAAACCTCTCTTCTAGGAAGTCTCACCCTTCAATAGAGAATGCTGATGATGAATAGGAGCTCCTAGACGGAAGCTACCGTTCTGATACTATAAAGAGTGAAGATCAAGGAGGGGAGAGAAAGAGAGAATGAGAAGGGAGAGAAGAAGGAGAGAAGAGGCTCTGAAATTGAATCTCGTTGGATCTTCTCTATTTAATGACTTAACTAGTCTTGATTTCTAGGGCCAATACATAAACATAAAATATTTCAAGGGAAGGAGAGGAGAGAAACTCTAGCTCTTGGAAGAGAGGAGAGAAGAAACCAAGGGAGAGAAAGAAGAGGAAAAGAAAGAGAGGTGTAAGGACGAATTTGAGACAAGAGGAAGAGGCTTGAATGCTCTCCCACATACCTTGAGGTTGTATTTATAGTTGTGAGACGGTGTTTACAATGACTACAATGCCCTTAGGGCTACATGCTTCAAAAGAAAAAAATATAAGAGGACACACACCAGCTTGAAAAATTACAATTCTATGTCATATTTATGAAAATTTTCCTTATTCACTAGCCATGCCACCCCTACATACATAGGTGTCTTTTAACAATTAGTACAATGACTAACTTACCAATCTATACACTTAATCACCTAACTCCTTATATAACCATACTACTTATTTAAATTACATGTAATTTGAACTGTTAAATTGGGTCCAAGGCCTATCCCAAAATTCCTAACTAACTTAGGAAACCTCTTTCCTAACTAATAAACTCAAGATCTTTGTACTCATTAATCCATGTGGGACTATTCCTTAACACTCTCCCTCACGTGTAGGCCCTCTTTTGTGGCTCTACAAGTGGATAGTTTTAGGTGTAGGCCCCCTTTTGTGGCTCTACAAGTGGATAGTTTAGGTGTAGGCCATTTTTTTGTGGCTTTACAAGTGGATAATTTAGGTGTAGGCCCTCTTTTGTGACTCTACAAGTGGATAGTTTAGGTGTAGGCCCACATATGAGTACCTGCTCTGATACCATGTTAAATTGGGTCCAAGGCCTATCCCAAAATGATTAGCCAACTTAAGAAACCTCTTTCTTAACTAATAAACTCAATATCTTTGTACTCATTAATCCATGTGAGACTATTCCTTAACATGAACTATAGATATAATTAAACATCTAGAACAAAATAACATAGAAATAGAATACATATGCTGAGGCAAAATAACCAAAATACCCCTGAGTAGATTTTCTAATAGTTGAAAATGCATTTGTGCACCAATTGGTAATGCTACTAACATGGTTTTCTCTGTCAAGAAACTTGATGCTATTTTTGGCATTTTTACTCAACTATTAGTTCAGTGCTCTCGCTGAGGAGACCTCATTATTTACCAATTTTAAACAATGTCTTTTGAGCTTTGCCGTTTCATTAGTTTTCCTATACATGTCTTGCTGCATGCCAACAACATGGTGAAGAGACTAGTCATTACATTTCAGCTGTCAAAAGATACATGTTTTGTCTCTAACAATCGCTGTTTTGTTTATTTTTTATTTTTTATACATAAGGATTCTAGATGCAGAGAAATCTTTCTCCTAGATGATTTTACTTAGTACTCCTGCTTGGACGGTATATGGCTTTACTCAATTGCAATATATGTGGGATGACATGGCTACCATGTGGGATGCTATTTCACTAAAGATTGCTTTGTCCTAAGAAACGTAAGGGTAATTTCCAAATACAACCTACTTAGATATGGTAATTCTAGGTATGGAGCCATTTAAATGATGTATTTCTGGATGTGCCCAAAATCTGAATTTGGTCAACAAATTTGTCAAAACTGGGGGTAAAACAGTCATATAACAAAATTTGTAAAAATAATTATTTAAAAATAAAAGGGGACCACATCTCCCAGGTGTGCTCTTTTCCTTGAATAGGAGGATAGGTGCCCTCCCTCTTTTCTTTTCTGCCTCTCTCTCACCTGAGTGAGAGAAAAGGACGGAGGAAGGTTCCTCCCGGCAGTAGTGGACCGAAGGGTGGTCTCACACCTCCACTGTCATGGGCAGAGAGGCAACATGCCCTTCCCCAAGTAAACTTAGGGGAAGGACAAAGAGCATGTGCGTGCTCTTAGGGAGGGGAGGAAACTTCCACCACAGAGGAGGGGAGGGCCTTCTCCACATAGGAGACTTATTGCTCAACCTTATAAATCCATTAACTTTTCTTAGTACTTGTTAATGTGGGACGTTTTCCCCTTCTACTCATATAAATTTTTTGGTGCCAGATCCATTCAATTCAGATTTATTTGCAAGCTCTGAAATCCAAAAAGACAGAAGCAAGTCCATACACAGTCAGACCTGCAACTCAGAGAGGTTATGCACTGACTCCCTGCAGAAGCCAGTTAGAGATAGCTTTTCATCCTTCCAGAAAAACCATTCAAGAGCATTAACTAATCCCAGTTTTCTTGAATTGACTCCTGGATTGGATGCATTTCATGTCAAACGTGGTCAGATGGAAGGTCCAGTGAGCAAAACTAACTTCAGTAATCCAAAGATAGACTTTTACCCTTTTGAGGATCATTTCATGTCAGAGTTAATGGAACCACAAGTTGCCAAAGCTAAGGAAAATGTTTTAGGTTCAAGACAGGATCAGTTCAATGAAACAAATTCATGCTTGCTCAGACAATCATTAGCCACAGATGAGTTCAAGTACAAAGAGATTCCGAGGGTCAGAAAATCACTCTTTAGTAGTAACCATATTTCAGGAGAAGACCTACTGGTTGGATCCACACCTTTTAATCAAGGTCTAGAAATTCAGTTTGGTAACCTTGAAGATGGTACAAACTGGGATACAGATGATTATGGAATTGATCTTTTAAATGAGGATTGTAGCAGAAAATCATTAGGTTATTTTGCTAGGAAGCCATCGGCAACTTCTCAGATCTTCTCTCCAGTAATGAGAAAATGCAGCAGATCTGCAAATATAGATGTGGTATGTAATGATTTTTCAAAGCATCAAGCTGCTGGTAGTGTTGCTCATAATCATTTACTAATTGAAATAGCAGAAAAAGAATGTAGTGTGAAATCTACAAGACCTGGTTTGCACTCAAGATCACCACCATTTGCATGTTCTGATCTCTTTAACGGTGAAGATCTTCCCCAAAGGTATGAAACTGGAGGAAGCATGTGTTCACAGAAAAGTTTTAGACATTTTATTGATGCGGAAGAAGGAGATGAATTATTTAACTGTGATTTTGATCAAGGGAAAACCATGGGCTGTGCAAACACTAGAATATTTGTCAAGAAATTCTTTAGTCCTGAGAGTATTATGCATGATTTTTTTCGCCCTGGAGCCCATCCAAGTAAGCCCATTTCTGGAGAAATAAGCTTGTGCAGAAAGGTTGCTGATGGGATGCATGATTTTTCTGGCCGTGGAGCTTATTCAAATGAGCCCATTTCTGGAGAAATAAGCTTGTCTGAAAAGGTTACTGATGGGATCAATTGGTTGGATATAGATGATCGTGCAATAAATCATTTTCAGAGTAGCTCATCTACTTTTGTTAAGATGGTCCATGATAATATGAATGATGAAAAGGAAATGCAAATTGGTTATCACTTGTCCTCACCCAATATACGGTTAAGAAGTTTTTCAGCCCCACCACAGTATAAAGGAAGGAGGAAATTTTACTCTATTTGTTCAGGTTTTTCTCCATTATCCTACACTTCTATCTTTAGTTGAAATAACAAGGATGTAGAGTAAAGAAAATGATGTGTTTTAATGCCATGCAGTTACTAATCATGAACTCAGGGCTTCATCAACTTGTGGACCACTTGAAACTGATGATTCACATACATGCGCCAGGTATGTCACTCGATTAACTGCTCGTTTTCTTTCTGGATTGTTTATTGTAAGATCTACTTCAACATGGCATTGATGAAATGAGCAGAGGCGGAGGAAAGATGGAGAGATCTCATCGTGCACAACTTGCTAAGACAATTCCAGGTAAACTGATGGTATTCCACACTATATAACTTATAAGATGCTTATAAGATGGTCTTTCCTTGTATAAATAATCTGTCTGGTGCTGTCAGTGGGTCTGACCATTGATTGGCAGGTGCACACCCTACATGTTCCAATTCAGATTGCTGTAACCAGGTTAATAGACAATATTTTTTCTTGATGAAGCAATCTTTATTTGGGATCATTTTGTAAGATCAGCCTATCATCTTGCTGATGATTTGGGTAAGGCTGGGGTTCAAAGACCGGTTCCTTGTATTTGGGGATTCTCTCTTCCTTCGACCTTGAGGCTTTTCTCTCCCTTTTTCCCCTCAATGAAGTTATTTGCTATTTCAAAAAAATAAAAAAGACAAAAACAATGGCTTCCTTGTACTGCTGCTTTTGAATGAGGATAGATGGAGGGCTGCCGGGACTGCTTAGAGATATTTCTGCTTATTGACCTCCATATAGTTGTTGCACTATGAAAGTTGTGCAATCAGCCATCTTTGGGTCTGTGGTTTATGCATATTTTGCCCACCACAAGATTTATGTCATTTCTGACTATCAATCAAACATCACTGTACTTATGTTGGACAACACTCTCTGTGCAGATTGTATAACTTCTGAACTTGAATATAGCGGGGCTTCTGTAAGCAAGTGGCGAAATGGGGAGCCACAGGCTTCTGTTAGTACACTTCCTTGGTCGAATTTGTAAACAGCAATAAGCATAAACATTTGATTTTGAGAAATCTAATTGGTTTTGGACATTCCGTCAACGTGTTTCTGAATTTGTAGGTTGAGCATAAATTACATACATCAACAGTTCATGAGGTCGATGTCCTTGATATATCTACAGGGCTGTTACACCTTTCTGGTGGTTCGTTAGTTCCTGAATCTATCAATAAAGATTTTCTTGAAAGTCCTAAGGTTCTCCAACAGTTGGATAAAAAGTTCATCCCTGTTATCTCAGAGGGAACCCTCGGCATTATTGATCAGGTATCTGTTTCCTTGTCTTGTTTGTTTATGTGTGCTGTTATCGACAAACTATCAGGAATGTTGATTAAATTTATTTTTAAAGATGATTTTATTTCACGTGCATTTTTTGTATAATCTTTCACACTAAATGAATAGCTGGTTTATAGCATGCTGCGGATGAGAGGATTCGTCTAGAGGAACTGCGAGAAAAGGTGTCCCTCCGTGTTAACCTCTTTTTTTATTTTTTCTTTTCAGTGTATCCTTTGTTTTATGTTTGGCTTATGAAGAGCTCTGAAAATTTAGGTCCTATCTGGTGAAGAGAGAAAAGTTTCTTATCTGGATACTGAGAAGGAACTGGTCGGTTTGTTCTCTAGGATTTTATCAAAATTTTTATGTTTATCAATTTTATTATTGTACCCCTGGCCTCTGATGTCTCTTGGATTTTAAATGTCAGGTTCTCCCTGACTTGACCTTCCAGTTACTGCAGAGTTATGCTGAGCAGATAGAAACTTGGGGTTGGATCTGCAAGACTCATGCCCAGGGCTCTGGGTCCTTTGCAAAGTAGTTTTTAAATGTGTTTATAATTAGTATTTCTCATTTAAAAAATAATAATTAGTATTTCCCTTAATTTTTGGTGCATGTGTGTGTGTGTGAGAGAGAGAGAGAGAGAGAGAGAGAGAGAGAGAGAGAGAATTCTACATATTTAAAAGTACACTAATGTTGAGCTCTTTTACAGGAACTTGAATGTTCTTTGTAGGAAGCCCTTCGCTGTCACTCTTGTCGCTGTAAGAACACATTAACTTTATCTTTTCTTTGTATCTTGGTCATATTGTATTCTCTATTTAATGGATTAAAGTACCTTTTGCTTCTTTTTTGCTTTTGAAATAGTGTACGACTTTTATCATTTGTAAAAGAATACAATATAAAAGAAATCTTTTTTTTTTTTGAAAAAGATGTATATATTAACAGAGAAAAAAACAAAGGAGATAGGAGCAAATCCCTAATAACTAGAGATTGAAGGGTTGCTCCCGTCTTGGCAAGTACATTTGTTGCTGAATTTGCAGATCTTGGAATATAAGACCAAAATAAGAAAATTGAGAAGTAATTTCAAGAATCTCCCTAAAAGAGTCCCAATGGCGCGCCATGGGGGAGAAGATGCATACTCGCACCAACCAATTACCACCTTTGAGTTTCCTTCAATGTGAAGAGGGCACTACAATCGTCTTTGAAAACGCGAAGCCCATTGAGGAAGCCTTGGAGCTCAGCCGACGTTGAGTCAACAATGCCTAACGAGCCAGCATGCGAGGAGCGCTGGTTTCTAGAGGGGTCTGAGATAACTCCCCCAAAGCTAGCAATCCCGGGATTGTCAAGAGAGGAACCGTCAAAATTTAACTTTAGGAAACCGTGTTCTGGGGAATCCATTCTTACATAACTGGGGCCTGGATGCACACCTTATTTTTGCCATTGTGCTCTAGTTGTCACGGATAGAGGAACCCACATTGGAGGCTGCAAATCTAAATAGGGAAAGAATTCCCAAATACAAGAGAAAGGCGAGTTACGGCCTCTATATCAGCAAGCTACTTTTCAAACCTTACAGCATGGTGTTTTGTTTTCTACTGACTAGCAATGATTAAATGTAGATTTTTCATAGTTTTCCAGTACTTCATTAATAGGTTATTTTTCTATTACAGCCAATTTGTTAATTTGTGGTGTTTCCCTTGCTGGTTCCTTCTTAGGGCATAAATTGGGCCTTTGGCTTAGTAGATGAGGTCTTAGGTTTATATCTCACCAAGGTAAAGGGTTGTAGTGAGCATGTGTAATCAGCATTCAAAAGAAACTGTTCTGTTCCCTCTTCTCCTCTCTCTTGCTTCTCTTCATTTTGTTTCAGATAGAAGCCTTCACCATTCAAAAGAATCATTTTTGCAGAAGTACTCCTTAAGGGCTATTCAGCTAGTTGGTTTTTTTAAAAGGCACTTCATGCATAATGCTGATCTTGCTGCCCCTTTATCCAACAGTTGGGCTCGTGTACCTTGTTTAGCTAACTCTTTAGTGGACTCTTCTGCTGAGGAATGTGTCTTATCAACAGCTTGTTGTTACTTGTGGCCCCAATGTACTTGTTTTGTAACTTTTTTGTGATGCTTTGCCTTTTCCTTTGGTTTTCTTTTTACATCTTTTTTCACCCTTTTGGGAGTAGTTTGTTTTCACCTTTTGCTTTTATTAAAATTGCCGCTTTCAAAGGATGTTGCGAGAGACCAAGTTGGATATAAGTTCTCTAATATTAGGTCATGTTGAAAGCATAGAGTGAAGCCTTATTATGTTTTTTTTGTTTTTACTGGTCTTTTAGGTTCCTTGCATACTAGGGATCAATCTATCTGAGCAAGATCTCATAGATTTTCTTGAGCAGGTAAGCTACATTCTATAGCGCAATCCTTGTTATGCATTTAGAGTCTCTCTACTGCCAGTAGCTTCGGTGATTTTCTTCCTAATTATTTACTTCTTTTATGTAATAAACACCAGCTTAATAAGGAATCATTTGACAAATAACCTGAATAATCTCACCCAGAGATAAAGCTTTTGACATCAATGATATTTGTGGTGTTATCCAGCTTTTGGAGACAGATGGTTCATCAACTACACCCCCTGCAGTCATTCGAATTCTCAATTTTAAATCATGTCGAGGTAATTATGTTTGTCTATAATACTTCGCTGATAGTTCTGATCCTAACAAGGAGGGTGCATGGGACCAAATTGCTTTGTCCATATGCTAATATTTTCCATGCAGGTGCCATCATGTTTGGTGACTCCTTGTTACATTCAGAGTGTGCTCTAATGGTTGAAGAACTTAAAAAGACCTCCCTGTGCTTCCAGGTGAGATTTCAGTCGTGCAATTACAGAACGATTTCACATTTGGCACAGAAATTTTATAGCCAAGTAAAATGGAGTTTTTGTTGCAGTGTGCACATGGGCGACCCACCACTGTGCCTATTGTTAACTTGGAAGTATTGCACAAACAGATTGCTAAACTAAGAACACAGTGTGGCAATGAGAACAACCAATGGCATGGGCTGCAGCTACATAAACCCACATTCCAGCGTGCAAAGCTACGTTTAGAATCCTGAGGCTGTCTGGTGAATAGTGAATCATGAGTTGACAACACTTCAGGCGCTGACAACTGGGAAGTTTTCATATTTTTCTTCACGAACTACTGTAGCTGTAAATTGCTGATTCTTTGTAAAAGTTGACCCTTAATAATAAAAAAAAAATAGATTTGGTTGTTACCCATCACATTAAATCATTGTTGCACATATCGGGAGACCACTGACCTGTACAATTTGCCCTTAGTTTTGGTAACTCTTTGCTTGCTAACCTGGTAAATTTTGTTAAAGCTTTTACCAGGAAGCACCTGAATGATCCCCATTCCAAGTCATCAAAATGCTAATTCTTTGGATATGACAACTTGAAGATGTTTGGCACAATAAACTACCAACCAATCACTCACCCACTCCCAAACCCCAAGAAGAAGAAGAAGAAGAAGAAGAAGAAGAAGAAGAAAGCATGGGAATGGTGTAATTTTTTAATTGAATTTCATATCAGACTTGCCTGACAAGATGAAAGCCAGTGAAAGGAAGAGAAAAAGAAAAGTAACCACCATCTCCTATAATCCACAGATCAAAATATTGAGAGCCTCACTTTTGTGTCAGTACCTCACAAGAATGACAAATAGAGAAATGATCCAAAGGAAGAAGACACCAAGTTCCTCCTGTTATGAGTAAAAGTGAGCACAATCAGACTTGGCATATAATGCACAGAACAGATTATTTTATAAGGGAGATAAAATCTTTTTTTTTTTTTTTTGATAAAGATGTATTTATATATAAACAACAAAATTACAAAGGAAGAGGGAACAATTCCCTCACAACCAGAGATTGAAGGGACGCTCTCTGCTTGGCTATCACATTTGTAGCCGAATTTACAGATCTCAGAATGTGAGACCAAATACAAGTGTTAAATGAAATAATATCTAAAATTTCCCGAAAGATATTCCAATGTTGCCACGGAGGAGGGGAAACACGTTCACACCATCCGATGACCACCTTTGAGTCTCCTTTAATGTGAATGGGACCACTGCAATTGTCTCTGAAAATGCAATCCATTGAGTAGGCCATAAAGCTCAGCCGTTGTAGAATCAGAAATGGAATCTTGCTGCACAATACCTCCAAATCATCCAGTGACAAAATATACAACAGTATCTCGATAGGAGCCATCACTCTAGGAAATAAATCTGCTTTGGAAATAACAACTACAGTCAGCAAGTAGATATTATTCAAGAAAAGGGTAAATTGTTAACGAAGAGATATTTAGTCAAGTCAAACTAATTACCTTTGCCATTGATAACTAACTGATAGAGGCCAATGAAGGAATGCTAGTAATGTGCGGCTGAGCATTTCTATTGTTGTTAATTTGGACGAACATATGGCTCTTCATCAGTGCAAGTATATTTGGTAGTGGCAAGAACTCACATTTTGGAGGGTGTTAAAACAAGAACGCTCTAGATAATGAGTGAAATGAGCCTGCATGAATCACTGAACGGAACTAAAATTGTTATTCTCACTGGATTCCTCCAGCAGTTCATAACATCATTTTTGATACACTGGTCTAGCTTTTTGTATCTTATAATGATGGGAAGCTTTATCTTGTAAAGCAGATAGTAAAAAATTATTAACAGAAACAACAGCTAGAAGGAAAAGCAATATCCCCACAAGGAAAATAGACAAAAGCCAAGAGAAAAAAAAATAAAAAAACCCCATTGTTTGTGTCAATAACAAAAACTGACCATCTGGCATAGACCTTTTACCTATTGGCGAGAATTACCATAATGATTTGCCAAATACATGATAATAGATGCCGCCCCCGCAAGGCGTCATTAAGTTCATATTTGACGGATGAGCATTGGACAATCCTGGTCCAGCTGGGATTGGGGCGTCTTCTGAAATCATAAAGGTGTCACCCTTGCCACCTACTCTGGCCCTCTTTGGCTCTTCCAATTCCACCAATGCTGAACTCCAAGGACTTCGACATGGCCTCCTCACCTTGAAAGAGAATTTTGGTGGAAGGGCATTCCAAAGTCGTTAGTTGTTAGTGCTCCCACAATACAGATATCCTCCTTGACAACTTTAACAGTGTTTTCAAAAGATGGTTGATGTATCCTCCCAGTTTGATTGTACTTGGGTTTATGTGTTGAGATCAGCCAATTCTTTTGGCTGACTCATTTGCTAAGAAAGGGGTCTCCCATCAATCCCTCATTGTAATGGATCTCTCTCTGGCTTAGTCTTTGTGTTTTTATTCATTGGCTTTTGTCTTGAATATAATTGCCTTCTTTCAAAAAACAAACAAGGCTCTACAAAGTTTTTCAAGCCATCTATTTAAAAAAAAAAAAAAAAAAAAAAAGGTTTTTTAAGCCATAGATAAATGTGTTTGTTCCTTAAGCTCATGCCATGTCACTAATCTAAGTCCATCTGCCATGCAAACCTCTTCTAATAGATTTTCTTTAAGCAATTTTTAATGTCAACCTGATAAAACAACCAATTCTACTTATCTAAGATAAAAGTAAAAACTTACTGAGTTGAGCTTCGTCAATTGTGAAAAAGGATTTTGCCTAGTAACCATTTTTTACCAAAAAAAAAAAAAAAAAAAAAAAAGAAAAGAAAGTTGGTCAATTCCTAAAGTCACATCTAAACTTGGACTATAACCCACAAAGAGACAAATAACTATATCCTAGCTAGCAAGTCTGTCAAATATTTCTCTTCCTCCATGTTTTACCAAAGGTGTGCCAGCACTTTGTAATAAGACTTTGAAATAGAGGATGATGAGAAGAAATGCAGAAAATAGTTGTGAAACAAATATGGAATGACTAGAAGGAGAATGACAAGTGAAGACAATATGTGATAGAAGACGTTAATGCAACTTTTTCAGTCTTTCAACAGGCAACCACCTCACACCAAATGGTGGACCATCACTAGGAGGCGAGACAAAGTGGGAGGGGTATTGGAGAAATAGGACCACCAAACATCATAATGAATAGTTGATCAAATGCCATCTTAAATGCACCTCAAGAGAAGCATATGAAACTGCTGAAGCACACCTCTCCTTCCAACTCTGAAAGCATGTTTCTGAGATGAGCCAACAATCAAAAAATTATGACAGCTCCAAACAAACCAACCCAATGCAACTTCAAAAGTTTTTGCAAGAGAGCATTATAAACTTTGTTATGCATATAATAATGAAAAGACTATGAAAAGTGGTTAAAAAGAATGGAACATAGGTCTATAATCCATTGTATCTGTTCATGCATGATCAACCGCCTAGGATGGACAGAGGTTCTTTTTTTTTTTTTCAGGAATGTTGATTACACATGTACAGACAACTCACCTTATCTTGATGAGACTTGAACCTAAGATCTCACATAAGAAACCCCTCGTCTAGCCATTGAGCCAAGGTACAAGACTGGAAGGAAAGAGATGTGTCCACAAACTTCAGGGAGGGAACAACAAATCAAGCTCTCTAGACCCTTGAAGCAAGTGATATAGTAACAATAGAAAGAAAAACAGAAACTGATGATCAACAGAACAAGTCATTCTCCATGCAATTCTACAGGGAAAAATTCTTGCTGAAAAATCAGAGAGGTCAACCCACAAGTTAGATTTTGTGTTTCATCAGAAGTCAACAAAATAAAATTAAAACTTAAAAATAATAATAATAACAACAACAACAACAATAATAATAGTAGTGATAATAATCCTGATAAAAGTAATAATAATAAAACTAAAGCATTTTCAAAAAAAAAAAAACGAATAAAGAAAGAAATAACAGATATATTCTACCTACTAGAAAGGTGACCATACAGATAAAAACTCAAGATACATCTTCAGTTAAACTAGAGAATAATACATAGAAGTGTCACATGGAAATAACAGACTAAGTGATACTAGAAGATGTTAGTCTATACAAGTAGAAAGTTTTTTGAATGATGTAAATAGACTTACTTTCCGAATTTCCAACCGAAGGCTTTACCCTAAAAATGCCAGCCATTAGCACGCCAATATCTTCGTGCATTTTCCGTAACACGTGCAATTTTAACCTTTAGGAAGAGCTTGTAAGCCATTTCCACTTTATTTGCATTCAGCAACTTATTACTCAGCTTACTGTAAACGAACTTGCTAGGGCAAATTCCTTTACCAAGAGCCTCTTCCATAACAAACACTGCATTTTCCAGCTGCCCAATATTGCAGAATCCATTAACCACATACTCATAAACCTCTGCATCAGAAGAATAGTCACTCTTTTGCATCTCTTCCCACATTTTCAACACCATTCCACATTTTCCAAATCTTGATAATCTCATCAACAAAAGCTTGTAAGTTTTTAATGATACTTTGCAGCCCATTTTCTTTGATTTTTTGTATAACATCATAGCAGCATAAGGAGGACCAAAACTACATAAAGGTTCAATGAAAGATGTAAGGGACCCAGTAGTTGGAATTATACCCTTGCTCAACATCTCATCAAACACTTCTAGAGCATCTGCCACTCGCCGTGCTTTAATGAAGGCATTGATTAGTATAGTGTAAGTAGCAAGATTGGGTTCACAGTTCTTCTGGCACATACCTTTATAAAATTGTAGACATTCATCTAAATCTTCAATTGAAATGAAATTAGAAATCATTGCATTGCAAGTATAAATGTCTGGAACACAGCCTCTTGTCTCCATCTTGTTAAAGACGTCAATGGAATCACTAACACGACCTGCTCTTCCTAACCCTTCAATTAGATAACTAAGACTCGTGCAATTAGGATTTAATCCCTCAGCTACCATAGCATTCAAATTCCTCTCAATCTCGTTAACTCTACCAAGCTTTGACCAACCACTGATAATTATATTATACGTCTCAATATTAATGGGTATCATCTCTTTCATTGTGTTAAATAAGGAATTTGCAGATCTAACATGTGCCCTTTGGCATAGACACTTCAAGAGAACATTGAAAGACTCGGTGGTGCGATTGGAACCGAATTCTTCCAATCTCTCAAAAAATTGGATTGCCTTACGCAATTGACGACCTCTAACAAAGCTGTCCATAACAATTGTCAGTGTTTCGTTGTTGGGGTTGATTCCTTCCCCCTTCATTTGGCACAAAATTTCCTCCATGAAATTGAAGAATCTCCTTCTACCTAAAGCCTTCAGGATTATGTGATAAGTTCGATGATCCTTATCTATTTCTGGCAGTTTGATAGCCCAATTAAAGAAGGTGAACATTGCCGCCCCGCCCAAATTCCCTCTGTTTAAAACCTCAGCCATAATCTCGATTGTGAGATCAATGCCAATGGCACTTAACGCAGATTCCACTGCAGCTTTTCCTTTTAGCTTCTGAAGAAAAATGCCACGCAACTTATCCGCAGGTGGCAAAAAGTAATCTATTCGTCTAGTCTCATCGCGCATTACCACCGACTTCTCTACAAACTGCCGATAAGCGGGAGCCTTAGCGTGGACTGGGAGAAGATTGGAGAGTTGTTCTAAAACAAATTGTTCATCGATTTGATTGGTGGAATTGAATGTCGTTGGTGAGCATTCGTGGGCATCGAAAGATCTTTCAAGTGTATCTGCAGTGTAGAGACGACAAATGAAATTGAGATGTAGGGGAAAGGTAAGGCACCTGGTTGTGTTGTGGAGGTAGAGTGTCTGAGCAAACTTCAAGGTTTGCAACGCCATGGAAGAATACGATGGATGCTCCGCTCGCTTGCAATATCATCTCGCATTATACAGATCAGGCAGTAAGGTTCCGATTGCTTTAAACCATGGTCCCAATCTCGGGTACCGATCCGTTTTTCCTATGGCTCAAATGTTTATGAATATAATGTTATTGATGTTTTTATAAACACATTCAAAATAAAATTAAGTTAATATTTTAGTATAATTTTATTTAATAATAATAATAATAATAATAATAGTAATAATTTATTAACTTTTAGATATAATTAATTAGTATTATTTTATTTATTGATTGATTATAATTAAGTTATTATTATTTAAAATTATTTTTGAATTAATTATAACTTTTATTACTAGTTATCATCCTTAAAATTATTTATTGGACCAATAAATTGTTTAAATTTAAATTTAATACATTACTATTTATAATTTATTTATTATTAATTATAATTATTTATTTATTTATAATCATCATTTATTTTTAATTTTTGTACCCATTATGGGGAACCAACATAGATGACTTTTCCTTAATATATATATATATATATATATTGTTTATTGTATTAACTATATTAATAGTTAATAAAATTTCTTCTAATATACTCTTATTAGTTATAATTAACATGATTAATTATAGTGTACTTATTTAACTTATTTGTTACATTATAATTTAGTTAAAAATTATATTTATTTATTTTCTTCATAAGTAAGGTTTATGCATGTTTTCTTTGTCTCTATTTTCGCTTTGCAATTCTCATGTCAATATGAGCAGAACAACTAACCATTTTTTTCCAATTTATCTTCTCTTTCTTTTTCTACTTCTTCCGTCTCTCTTCACCCCTTTGGACCAGATTCTCTCCTTTATAAGTCGTAAGCTAATTTTTCTCCCTTTCCCTCCCTAGCTCTCTTTGTTATTCGATTTATGAAATCATGGTGGAAAAACTAAATTGATTCATATGCCATCAAGCGTGTGTTTTGCTTCATTTTGGTCAAATAGAAAGCATTGTATAGATACACATGGGTTGCTATATGGTACTTTTTGTTGAAAGACATACATAAGTTGAGGTGTCATTATTGTAAATATTTTATATTTTTTGTCTCTCCTTCACTCTCTTTAGGGTGAAGCGTATACTTGTAATTTATATACTTTTGACATCTATAAATAAAGGCCAAGGGGGAGGGTTTAGATATCTTCCACAACCCTAATTCTCTCATACACATCTTTTCTCCACGTGACCACTTCTCTCCCTTTCTCTCTCAGTCATCCTCACTTCTCTCCTCCTCTTCTCCTCCTCTCCTCTTCTATCTCCCCTCTTCTCTCTAATTCTTTAAGTTGAGGGTTGTGATAATATAGAACCCTGAAATCAACATGGTATTAGAGCAATGATTTTATGATTCCATTTTGCTTCATTGCTGCTCGAATTATGAGACATGAAGATGCTAGTTTCTGTTGAAGATTTCATGGGTATTCAGATTGACAAAGACTGTCTATGCTTATCCAAAAAATATAAGCCTTTTTTTTCTTTTGACTTCTCTATTGAAACAATAGGTTTTGCATGTTGGTCTTTGGCACCTATTTCATGCATGAATAAATTGTCTCATGGTATCTGCTTCGATAAGGTTGGTGTTTTTACTTTTCTGGAAAACAAAAAAGAAGCAGGAAGATATAGTTGTAATCTACCACTGCTATTTGAAGATATGTTGAGATCTTCAATTGACCTATAATTGAAATTATACTAGTTGTTGTTGTTGGGTTCTATTCTTGAAATTATACTCCTTATGCTAGCTTCTGATTACTAGACTTGTATGTGAAGAGTGGTTAAGATTGCCTTACCTTGTTTTTGCCTTACTGCCTTGGAGCAAGAGGGCTGATCTCTGCATTGCTTTATTTACTTTGCTTCTTTACCTTCAAGTGCAAGAGGGCCGATCTTCTTTGCTTTTTGTTGCTAAGTTGATGCAAAGGGGGTCGACTTGTAGTGCAAGATCTGCCTTCTCACAACTACATCGGTTCATCCTATCCTCTGGTGCAAGATCTGCCTTCTCAAAGCAACATTGGTTCATTGGTGATCTCTTGTGATCCCAATAACATCATTCCTTGTGTTATATCTTGGGCTTGATATCGTGTGAGAGGAAGCATACATTTGGATCCAAAGTATTCTTTGGTTGATATATGATATTTTGGTAAATCTCTTTCTGAAGTTTGCTCTCACGTAGCATTGGTATTCAGCCAAGTTGACATATCTACCTGGAAGCTCTCACATAGCTTGGTATTTGGCATGGTATTCTGGTGGAAGTTTTCCACAATACAATGGGCATATCTTATCATGATTTTATCATTCCAACACTATACAACAAGGATCATTTCGTTTTAGAAGATTGCAACAAGGAGCGTTTCTCTTGGGAAGATTTCTTTTTTACTTTCCTCAATCAAGGATCTTGTTGTTTTCCTTTGCTGCATATACCAGGAAGATTTGATTCTTGCAGCAGTCTCATTGCCAGCCACACCGTACTCTCTTAGCAGCAAATTTTCGTTGTTGTTGTCGACTAGACTTCATTGCTAGCAGCTTACTGTCTGGCTTGGTATCACAGTAACTCATTTGGCTTAGATGTCTCATCCGAAGTCTGAAACCAACATTCATCTACTCGGATTGTATTAGGCTTATATTTTTGGATTGATAGCCAAATATGATAATTCCACTAAATCTGATAATCACAATATCGGTAGTTTTGGAGTCAACTAAATCCAAGTCTTTGGAGTCTTTGGATTGTATCTCCGGAGTCTGAAATCGAACCCAGTATAGTACAACCATATTGGTATCCTGACTCCGCTTGACTCGGTCTCTTGACTCAGCATCACTTGGTATCTTGACTCAACTTCACTTGGTATTTTGACTCAGCTTGATTCGCTCATTATATGCTATTGTGTCTCATTACCCTCATTGTTGCATATTGGGTTCCTTTGATTGAGACATTAGTGTTGAAGAAGAAAATCCTCAAATTGATTACCTTGAATTATTACTCACTGACTATTGGTAGCTTGCACTATGATGTCTCTTAAGAAGACCAAAGGCCAGAAGACTATCTCTGGTGAAGAATTTGCACTACTTCAGAAGATAAAGAGTTTGAGGGCTTATAAATTTCTCCTATTACTGCTACATCTATAACATGTATGCTTTCATCTAGTTCTCCATCCTGGATCATTGACTCTGAGGCCTCTGAGCACTTGTCAGGTAATGGTACCCTCCTGAGTTTTATATCTCCTTGTTTACCTAACAAGTTTGTTTCTATAACGCATGGATCCTAAATGTATGGGAGGTAGGGTCCACATTTGCAACAACTACTCTTCATTTAAAAGATGTCCTATTTGTTCCTGAGTTTCCACTAAACCTTTTATCTGTCAGGTAACTCACAAAAAAATTAATTGTTCCATCACATTTTCTCCCACTTCTTGTGTTCTTGCGGATTCGAAGATAAAACAAGTTATCGGTAGAGGTCGTGAAAGAGGGGGACTCTATTATCTTGATTCACTCGTGCTCAACATACAACTCTTCAGTGGCACAATATGTTAGGACATCCATCTCTTCAGTCTCTCAAACAGATTATTCCCACATTACAGTCCATTTGCAGTCTCAACTGTGAAAACTGTCAAGTGAGTAAATACCAGTAGAGTACTTATTCTCCTCGCGGTGAAACCAAAGGTACTGCCCCATTTTCTTTAGTTTATATTGATATATGGGGCCCTATGAACATCTCAAATGTTTCCTATTCAAAGTATTTTGTTGTAATTGTGGATGATTTCTCTTGGACTATATAGTTGTTCTTATCAAAAGAGAGATCAAAAGTCTTACTTCTTTTCAAGTATTTTTGTGCCATGGTGTCTACTCAATTTAACACCACCTTAAATATTTTTTTCTTCGATAATGCCAATGAATATCTATCTAAAAACTTTCAATCCTTTTGCCAGGAAAAATACATAATTCACCAAACATCATGTGTTTACACACCACAACAAAAATGGTGTAGCTGAAAGGAAAATAAACACTTTCTTGAGGTTGCCCAAACCCTACTACATCATATGCATGTGCCTCAATTCTATTGGCTCTATGCCATCCTCACAGCCTGTTATCTTATTAACAACTTATCTTCTTCAGTGCTTCGTAACCAAACACCATACTCTCATATTTTTCCCGATGCTAAGTTATTCTCTCTTCCTTCGAGAGTTTTTGTGTATATCTATTTTGTTCACGATACTTCCCCACATACTACTAAATTGGACCCCAAGGCAATTAAATTTATTTTTTTGGGGTACTCTCGTACCCTTAAATGATAAGTATGTTACAATCTGTCTCTTAAAAAATTGTTTGTTTCTAGTGATGTGACATTCTTTAAGAACCAACCCTTTTATCTATCTACCAGTGTCCTACCTAGTTTTTTTTTTGTAGCCAATGAGTTTCCTAAATCTATTTTGCCGATTAAAATCTCAACTCATGGCCGTATTGATGTACCTGCCCCATCCCCTAAAGCATTGACCCACACTACACCTGTGGACTCTCCAGATTTCTCTAAGGTAAGCTTTCATTTTCCACCACCTATTTTTGGTCCTCCATTTGATACTCGACCTATTGCTCTTCGAAAAGAATCTAGGACTTGCACCTGACCTTCTACCTCTCACCCCATTGCTCATTTTTTATCCACCCATCGGTTATCACTATCTTGTTGTCAGTTTCTTGCCTCTATTTCTACCGTTGCTATTCCTCAACCGTATCAAGAGGCCCAATAACATCCAAGATAGAACGCGGCCATGGACAAGGAGATGACAACCCTTTATGAGAATTTGTATGCCACTTAACAAAGTCTTTATATGGGCTTAAACAATTTCCTTGGGCTTTGTTTGATAAATTTACCCAAACACTACTATGGTTTGGTTTTCGTCGGTGCTCCATAGATCATTCAGTATTTATTAAAGATACCTCGAAAGAAAAAATATTATTGGCTGTGTATGTTGATAATATTGTCTTAACCAGCAATTATGCGAATAACATACAAGAACTCAACAACATGATATGTCATGAATTTAAAACTAAAGATCTTGGACTTCTAAATTATTTTTTGGGCATATAAGTTCTTCAGTCCAAGTATGGGATACTATTATCTCAGAGGAAGTATATCTTGGACCTCCTCGAAGAAACATGAACGTTGGGGTGCCACCTAGCTAACACACCTATGGATGCGAATATTAAATTATATGCAAGTTTTGGAGAAGATATTAATATTGGCAAATATTACAAACTTGTAAGCAAACTTATCTACCTCACGGTAACTAGACCGAACATATCATATGTTAAGTGTGGTGAGTCAGTACATGCATAAACCACAACTTAGCCATTGGCAAGCCTTGAAAAGGATATTAAGATACTTAAAAGGAGCCCCAGGAAGAGGATTACTCTATAAGAAAAATGGCTACTTCAACATAGAAGGTTTCTCATATGCCGATTGGGCTAGATCACCTGATGATAGGAAGTCCACTTCTGGATATTGCACTATTGTTGGAGGGAACCTGGTTACATGGAGAAGCAAGAAGCAAAATATGGTTGCGAGATCTAGTGCAGAAGCAAAATACATGGCTATAGTTAACACAATTAGTGAACTCATATAGATCAAGTCCCTTCTTACCAAATTAGGATTTTATAAAGGAGATTCTATGGGTCTATATTATGATAACCAAACAGCTATTTATATAACTTCAAATCTAGTCTTCCATAAAAGGGCCAAACACATTGAGGTGGACTACCACTTTATACGGGAGAAATTTCAAGCGGGTATAATATCCCTCAACATGTTTCATCACAAGAGCAAGTAGCAGATATTCTTATTAAACCAGTTACGTATAAGATCCTATCTTTTATATGTGGCAAACTGGGTATTTATGATGTTTTCTCTCCTCCAGTTTGAAGGGAGTGTTAGAAGATGGGCTCAAGCCCACACATCCAAGGAAGAAAGCTCACACGTCCATGAAGTGGCATATTGATAAATAAGAAGACTTCTCATAAAGATGACATGAAGATGTAATTACTTGTCTATTTATGTCTCTTTTCTTATAATGTTGTAGCCCTAAGGGTATTGTAAAAACTATAAACAAAAACCCTTGACTAAGAGGTAGAACATTAAGTTCTCTCCTCATTTCTCAATCTCGTCCAAACTCTCCTCTCCCTTCTCTTGGAATCCGATCTCTAAACTCTTTCTCCTTTCTTTCTTCTTCTCTTTTTCCTTTCGTTTTTCTCCTTCTCTTCCTCTTTGGCTCGAGATCAATATGAAGGAGTTCTAAATTTTACAATGTGTTTTTGCGTGTGGAGTGTGAACTTTTATGCGTATACTTAGGCATTGTTCTTTGCATTTTGCACATAATTTGGATGAAAGAAATATTTTTAAAATCCAATATGCTAACTTGGTTATTTTTGAGGATTTTACAAAATCGTTATGCATTTTTGAGATTTTGTAAAAGGCCTAGGAATTCTTGTGATATCCTAAAAAAAATTGGATCTTCTTGAGACTTGTATTGGGTATTCTTTATGTATTAAATATTTTTAAATTAAAAAATATCTTAAATCGAGAATGAAAGGTGTAAATAAAATTAGAAGAATTTTTTTACTAATTAATATATAAAATTTACTTTTTACTATAATAAATAGAAGGTAATTAAAAAAAATATAACAAATAAGATTTTTAAATACTAAATATTTTTAAAATTAGAAAATATATTAATTAGATTTGAAGATGCCTTTTTAAGATTAACATATAAATTTTATTGCTTATTTCAATAAATAGAAGGTAATGAAACGTGTAGCAACTATTTTTTTTAAACAAATTATTTTTTATAAAATATTTTTTAAATTCGAAAATATCTTAAACTGATAATGAAAGGTGTTAAACATATTAGAATTTTTTTTAATTATTTAATATAATAATATAATATTTTATCATAGTAAATAGAAGGTAATGAAACGTGTACGTACAAATAAGATTTTTTAATATTAAAATAATTTTATAAAATATTTTTAAATTAGAAAATATCTTAAATCGATAATCGAAGGTGTTAAACAGATTAGAAGAAGATTTTTAATTAATATACTAATTTTTATATTTTATTAAAATAAATAAAAGGTAATAAAACGTGTACCGACAAATAATATTTTTGAAGACGATTATTTTTTGACAGGGTATCTTCCGACATGGTTTCCCAATCGTGATTTTTTTTATTTTTTATTTTTTATTTTTATTTTTGATAGGGTATCCTTCGACATGGTTTCCCAACCGTGATTTTATTTATTTTTTTATTTATTTTTGACAGGGCCCGTCGTGGTTTTCCAACCGTGATATTTTTTGATAGGGTATCCTCCGTCATGGTTTCCCAATCGTGATAATTTTTTACGGGGTAAAATAAATGATGATATGAGGCCACCTCTTCTTCAATGATAATATCCCCAAAGAGACATAATAGCAGGAACTGTATATAACACGACCATCTTCCAACACATATAACACGAACCAAATAATAACTTTTGTAAAATAACCCATGAAATAATCCGATATAAAAATTTCTTCTTAGATGCACAAGCTTCATCTTTTGTGCTCCCCCTTTCTTGAATATTTTGGTCCCATAAATTTATTTACAACATATGAAATAAAATACATATTTCTTGTACTTCTTCTACTTATCCCCCTCAAGCTGGGAGATAATGGCAGTTATCCCAACTTGAACCAAATATCATAGATGTAACAATAAGCCCAAATAACAGAGATGTATGAATAAGCCCTTAAACCAGGGAGAAGTGAGATATTTTCCTGATATATCAACTCAAAAAGTGACTCAAAACAATGGGCATAAATTCAGATTTTTCAATACAACAGAATACCAGCATGACCTTTGATTCTTCCAATGCGAATATTTATTTAAATATAGATCAGATTAACATGAAATTTTCTCATTATGAAAGTAGAATTTAAATACCTTTCATCCAAATACAACTTCTCTTCATAAAATATAATTATCGGAAGATAAATAATCGAATAGATTTCGGTCTCTGTCATCAGGCCGAACTAAGTACTATTTCTCCTTTTTTTTCCAGAATGACCATCAACTCTTCCAAGAAAAATATCTCCTTATAAAAAAATCATACTGAGAATTGGTTGGATATGTAAGAAAATAGACTTACATATCTTTCTTTTGATATATAATTCTCCATATAAAGCCTCTTTCTTGCTAGCTTAAACTACCTCGGAAGTTGAGGCTATTTGCTACCGCTCGAACCTCTTTTTCAATCTGACTTTTGCTCAAAATCAGAAGATTGATGCAGCTGCTCGAACCTTTTTCCAATCTGACCTTCGCTCATTCAAATATTGACATCTCTATGTAGATAACTCCGATTGGAACAAATCATTTTTTTTTTTTGGAAAATAGACTCAAATATCTTTTTGTCAATGTACAATTTACAATATCAAAAACTCCGTATAGAGGTAAAAAAATGCAAAGAAAACTATGGGTGTAGGGACTGAAAAAATTAACTACGAACCTACACCTAGGGTTTAGGGTTTAGAGACAAGGATCTCATTATCTCTATGGGTTGACCAAGTCAACTCACAGAACCTGCTCTGATACCATGTTGAATTTTATGGAAAAGAGAAATACTTCAACTGATGTGAGAAGGATGTCAGCTCATGGTAATCATTATGGGTCCTACTTCTTATGTGTTTGGGCCCATCTTGTGGGCCTTCATTGGTCGTGTAGCCCATCCTATAATACTCTTAGATATGTGGACCTTCCTTGGTCGTGTGGGCTTGGTCCCTATCTTCCAACAGTTGCAATGTTTTCTGCTTGTTACAAGCTCTATGCAAATTTCAATAGAATGACAAAATTTCTCCGCTTCTAAAATCCCCTTTTTTCTATCATTCTTTACTTTTACCTATGTCAACCCATTAATTTAGTAGAATTTTGTGGTTCATATGCATCAATTTGTTAAGCCACATAGCTTCTCCATATGATGTTACTTGTGATTTTTGGATGATGTCATGTGTCACTTTTTTTTTGAAAGGTTCCATTTTTTACTAGTTATAATCTAGGTGATTGATCATAACCAGAACCATGATTTGAGTATCTAATTTATCTTCAATAATGATCCCATGCTTTGGCTTGAACATGGCCATTGATTGGAGTTTGAAACCTTGATGTTCATGTCTACATTTATATTTGTGTTCTTTCTTACTAGGGAGTTACATTGGTGTTTTTTGTTTCCTCTAATATGCTTTTAGCATAATATTAAGAATTGTAGATAGGTTTTTAATTGTCTAATGTTGATAGTTGGTGTGAGCCAAGCATGAAGAGCAATTAAATTCTTATCATCTCCTCTCCTCTATCTCGTGGCACTTGAGAAGGGCACTTCAGTTAATTAACAGAAACTTCCTTTTATTATATATCACAATCTAATTACAAGACCACAATTTAGACCATATTTCAGGGGAATGTGTATGAAGTAACTTATGTTGAGTTCTCATTTTCTAAACAACTTGGAGCAAGAAATCTTGGACCTGACCAATTACCTAGTGGATGTGAATAGAACGTAATCCAAAGTGGGTTCGTTCATGCCAAATTGGTAATTAGCTATCTACGTGTAAGGATTTTCTAGACCAAAGCTACAACCTACTTTTCCCCAGCTGAAAATGTGTATTTATCTTAGGAAAAATAAGAAAAGCATTTCGAGGTTATAAGTTTTTAAATAATTTAAAATCATATTACTTTTTTACAAGGAACACTACAAGAAGAAGGACTTCTACCAGTCCAAAATTCGTTAGGAGAAATTCTGCCTGACCTAAAAATGTTTTTTAAAAATTTGTTGGTTTTCCTACACTAAAAAAAATGAATTTTACTTGGAAAACATATAAAATTATAATTTTTTTAAAATTGATATTTTTCGTGTTTAACATAAATATAAATATAAATTAATGAAGAAGAAAAAAGCAAGAAATAAATGAATAAGAATGGAAAAGGAAAAAAAATAAAGAAACAAGAAAGAAAAAGAAATAAATAAATAAGCAAGAAAAGAGAAAGAAGAAAGAAAGACTTAGTGAAGAAAAAACAAGAGAAAGAAATAAAAAAGAAATCAGAGAAGAAATTAGAAAATTGAAGAAGAAAAAAGAAAGACAAAAAGAAATAAGAAAGAACGGAAAAAGAAGGAGAATTGAAGAAAGAAGGAGAGAAAGAAAGAATGAAAGAAAAAAAAAAGAATGGAAAAAAGAAAAGAGAAAGAAAGGATTAAAGAAAAAATAAAAGTATAAAACAAATAAAAACAAGAGGGAGAAAGTGAAAGAAGAAACCAAGAAAGATAGAAGCAAGAATGAAAAAAAGAAGAAAGGAAGAAAGTAAAACAAGGAGAAGGGAAGACGTAAGAAGAGAAAGAAAGAGTGATAGAAAAAATAAAGGAAAAAAGAAAAAAGAATGAATGAATGAATGAAAAGTAAAAGAAATAGCATAAAGAATGAATGAATGAATGAAGAAATAAATAAATAAAGAAGAAGAAATAGAAAAAAATAAAATATGAAAGAAAGAAAGAAAGAAAGAAGAAATAAAAAATCATAAAAATAAGGGAAGAAAAGCAACAAAAGAAAAAGAAAGATAGAAAAAAGAAAACAACATTCTTCAACATATTAATAAGAGATATTATAACATCACGAAAAGAAAACACACCCATTACACTCCACTAGAAAAGAACATATAAATTACATTTATAATAAAAATAAAAATCACCATATATACAAAATCACAATAAAGTTAAAAATCTCTATATGCTTGAGAAGCAAATTCTTTAGCTCTATTGAAGACACCTAACAAGAAGAGAAAATGACAAATTAATAAGACAACATTGATAAAATTGATAATTGCAAAAAACAGTGGGAGAGCAGCCTTTGGGCTCATTTTTACAAGTAGAATATCCTAGCGAATTTATATATTCGTTGGGACAAGTATCAAGCATTAATTTTACCTGAAACCCTTTAAAGGAAATTTGTACATTCTCTAGGAAAGTGCTTCATGAAAAATTTAAAGTTTCATAGTTTTAGTAGTGAATTTGTAAATTTCCAAGGAAAGTGCCATTTTTTCTTGCAAATTGTGAAATTCATTGGTACTTTTGTTTCCCACGAGAAGGGATATTTCCCAAGAATTTCTTTTACTAGCGAATTTAAAACCTTCTCTAGCAGAAGTTGATCAATGGCAACGAATTGGTAATTCGCTAGTAAATGTATTATTTTTACTGAATTTTTTTAATTCATTGGTTTCCTCATTTTAATTCTTTGGCAAAAGTATTTGCTTTCAGAAATATGTTTTCTTGTAGTGGAAATTACATAGATATCTAAAAATATTTGCCTTGTAGTGATGAGTACTACTAGTTTTAAGAAAATGATATAAAAATCCTATTTGATTTATTGTCAAATCCACTTGGATTTAAACTTGGAAAATATAGATTATGTAATAAATTAACTTGATTATATACAATATCATGAAGGGACCTGGATTGAACTAGTCCGACTAGTTTCTTGTTCAAGTTATGAAACAGGTTTTTGCACTTGATTGAGACAAAATATTTTAATGGAGACTCAGTTATTGAGGGTCTTGATATATCAAAGGTAGCAAGATATGCCAGGGTGTTATGATTTGGAACTGAGACTTGACTCAAGTCCCTAAAATTTTGAGTCAATGCACCTGAGTCAAAGTGGGACTCACGCAAACTCAAGTTAGAATCAAGGTGGGTTGAGGGGACTTGTCGGGGTATATACTAAAGGTAAGGTAATGAGTTATGCCTAGGGTGTTATGACTAGGAATTGGGGACATGACTTAAGACCCTGAAGAGTTGTCATGCCGGTGATAATGGTGGGGAGGGGTACCAAGCCCCTCCATTTCCATTTTTTCTCAATGGGCTACAGTGTGGCATCCACCAGTCGGAGTTGGGTAAGAGTAGTCACACTGTTGATGAAGGGTAGTTGGGGGTGGGTTTGTGATAGTGGAGAGAACATGGAGAGAAAATGGTGGAAAATGGGGAGTGGGAAGTAATGAATGACCTACGAGGTAATAGTTGCAAGAAATGCGGTATCTTTTGGCAATTTTTACTAGACAGACATTGAATAGATTGTCTTTGCACTCCTCATGTTAGGTACTTAATGTGACAGATACAGTACATGAAGATAGTAACAATAATTCTGTAAGTCTTATAATATTGAAAGTCATAGACAACCTTAGGTGGTATTATTTTAAATATCTTTTATTCTTTATCTTTTTTAACTCTCTCTAGGGTGAAAGGTATACTTATAATTTATTTACTCATGACATCTATAAATAAAGGTTAAGAGGGAGGCTTAGGATATCTTCTACAACTCTTATTCTCCCCTCTCATTTCTCCTCTACTTGTCCATCTCTTTCTCACACTTTCTCTCACATCCGTTCTTACCTCTCTTCATTCACCTCACTTCACTCCTCTCCTCCTTTCCTCTTAACTTCTACACTCTATGTTGAAGGCCTTAATATTATGGAATCCTGAAATCACTCGACTTCCTGGAATCAACTTGGTATCAGAGCAGTGATTTCAGGATTCCAGTTTGCTTCATTACTGCTCGGAATATGAGACATGTCCTGGTTCCTATCTTTTGTAGCCACTTACCTCTCGTTGATCTGCATAAAAGCGAAAAATGTGGACTTGAGCCTGTTCAAAAACTTGGGTACAACCATTAGTAGACGCTGATTTGCTGTGAAGATATAATAAAATCATTCAATTTTCACATCAAGGACAATAGATCTTCTACAAATGAAAAACACATTAAAATCAATCCACTTGCCACCAAGTATTCCAACTTCCAAGAGAGGCTTGCAAGCTGGAAGACTACATTCATAGTGCGTCTGATTTCATTAAAGTCTAACCAAGTAGTTTGTCAGGTCCTAAGATTTCCTAAACTAAATCCAATTTCAATTCAAATCCAATAACCGTTATAACCACTCATTAGTAACGTCAATTCTTTTTTCTTGGTAAATAATAAATGAAGCCAGGTAATAGTAACCCATAAAAGAGGAGCGTATGTATGTACAATTTATTTTGGCAATTTTTACAAGAGAGATATCAGACAGATAATGATACATGTAGACCATAATATCCATTAGTTAACTCCTTCCACATTCGTTTGGGGACACGACTTAAGACCCTGAAGAGTTGTTATGCCGGTGATAAAGAGGGGAGGGGTGCCAAGCCCCTCCATTTCTATGTTTTTCTCATCGGATTGTAGTGGGGCATCCAATAGAGTTGGGTAAGAGCAGTCGCGCCGTTGATGAAGGGTGGTCGGGGGTTTGTGGTAGTGGCAGAGAATAGGGAGAGAAAAAGGTGGAAAATGGGGAGCGGGAAGTAATGAATGACCCAAGAGGTAATAGTTGCAGGAATGCAATATCTTTTGGCAATTTTTACTAGACAGATATAGGATAGGTTGTCATTGCTCTCCTCATGTTAGGTACTTAATGTAACAGATACGTACCTGGAAACAGTAACAATAATTTGGTATGTCTTATACCATTGAAAGTCATAGACAGGCCTAGGTGGTATTATTGTAAATATCGTATGTTCTTTATCTTTTCTTCCTCTCTTGGATGAAGGGTATTCGTGTAATTTATGTACTCTTTACATCTATAAATAAAGGTTAAGGGGGAGGGTTTGGATATCGTCCCCAACCCTTATTCTCCCCTTTCGTCTCTCCGCTGCTTGTCCATCTTTCTCTCTCTCTTTCTCTCATCTGTTCTTACCTCTCTCTTTGTTAACTTCACTTCACTCATTCTCCTCTCCTCCTTTCCTGTTCTCTCTTACACTAGATGTTGAAGACCTTAATATTATGAAATCATGAAATCAACATGGTATCAGAATAATGATTTCATGATTTCATATTGCTTCATTGCTGCTCGGATTATGAGACATGAAGATGATGATTTATGCTGAAGATTTCTTGGGCATTCGGTTTGAAGAAGATTGCCTATGCTGATTCGGAAAAAGATAAGTTATTTTTTGCTTCACTACTCTATGAAACAATAGGTTTTACATGATGGTGTTTTGCACCGATTTCATGCATGTTCTGGTGCCTATCTTTTGTAGCCATTTGCCTCTCATTGTTCTGCATTAATGCCAAAAATGTGGACCTAGAGCATGTTTTCCATTCTTTAAGTAACGTCAATTCATTTTTCTTGGTAAATAAAATAATAAATGAAACAAGAGGTAATAGTAGAGCCATTAAAAGAGGAGCGTATGTATGTACAATTTCCTTTAGGCAATTTTTACAAGAGAGATATCGGACAGTCTGTTTTTGTCATCCTTTTGGTAAGCACTCCGCTTGACAGATAACGATTAGCTAAGACCTTCCACATTCGTCTGGGAGGGAGGAGAAAGCTTCTGCAAATAATGAAAAACGCATTAAATGCAAACCACGGTGCACTGCTTTATAAGACAAGCATGACCCCCAGACGTATTCCAAGAGAGGTTTGTTTGTTCAATGTCTGAAATAAGAGTGGCGGTCTTTTGCATTTCCAGTTACAGTCGTTCCAATCTTTTTCTTGAGACGATGCGTCGAGGCTTATGTTTTAACCTTGGCATTGGCAAAAGGAGAAAAGAGGTACCAGATAGTTTTTTTTTTTTTTTAATCTTTCTGTTTTAACCTTTATAGTTGCTTGCATAGCTATCATTTTATTTTTATCTTCGTCTTCGTCTTTATTTTATCTTCTAAAGCAAAGGGTACCTCCCAGTCCCCAATTTTTACAGGTGAAAAGTGAAAAGTTGGGGCTTCTCTCTATTAGTGTTTAGCGGGAGCAGAAGCAATGCCAAGTGCGCTGGTCTCTGCGGCTTACCTGGATGATGCTCGGCTTCGTATGTGGAGCAACTTCCCTGGATGGTGCTTGGCTTCCTTTGTGGAGCAACTTCCCATGGCTTCGTTTGTGGAGCAACTTCCCTGGGTGGTGCTTGGCTTCCTTTGTGGAGCAACTTCCCTGGATGGTGCTTGTTCTTATGTTGGCTGGGAGGGCAGAGTTGTGTCTCGGGAGGCTTGACAAATGGTTTGGAGGCTTCAACAATTCTAAACCAAGAGGGCACTCTTCCGCCGAGTGATGTACAGTCTATTGCCATTAAATTATGACCAAATTATGTAAATTTTTCAATATCTTGTTAACAAAAACCACAATACCACATATTGATTTTGCATACTTTTTTATCCATTAAAAATCTATGTTTGGTGTATTCCCTCTCTTTGTAAAACTCAAAAAAATGGTCAAGCTGCTGTTTAATGCCACAAATTAGAACCTTTGGACTGACAGTGGAGGAGGATATCTCTCTCTACGAGATGCAGTCATGACCTCGTCCTCGGCAGTATTTATCCGTTTCAATGGGAGGTGACTTGATATGCAGATTGACGTTAATTTAGAGCCCCCGATTCTCAATGCGATATTTTCATTGAAAGACCCCCAACAGAAGATTGGATTGCGGTAGCAAAGCAATCACTTGAACGGAATCATTTAAACTTCCAGTCAAATTTACAAACGAAATAACCAAAATTGGGATTTGGATTAACATTAGTTATCAAAGGGCACTTCATCTTGTACAACAAATCAACGGCCAGGGTATCTTTCTTTCGTTTACAACCCTGCAACCTTGGACCATATGGACGGACTTGGTACACATTAATACAATAGAAAGCAGAAGAAAAGATGCCCAATGGCTCAAATACAAAGCAATGACTTATGAGATGATTTGACTAAATAAAATAACGGAACCTTTTATTTATTATTAATCATCAATAAGCGGCGCATATGAACATGCGAAAGAAGAGGGAGAACCAGTTGCCTTGTTTGTACCAGTGTTCTGCCCTTTCCCCTGGAGCGGTCGCCCAGCTCGTGGGTTTGCATGCAACCTTGTTTGTCCTCAGCACAGCCCAGATTGGTGGAGATGCCAGATGTATTTCTATTTTTGGAGCCCGGAGCTCTGCATGGACCACTGTGTAAGCTCTGGAATTATGATTTCAAAGAATTATTTATAATATAAAATTACCATGATTTTAGATGCGTGGGATCCACTTCTATATGCTTTGTCATTGGATGTTCAGTACAAGGAATAATGGCCAACACATCCCCCTGTAAAGATAGATTCATTGGTGCATTGAGTGGACACATCCCTTGGGCATAAGGAGATGTATCTTTCTGAATAGTCATTAGTGCCACACCCTTTGGAAATCTATAAATTCCTCTAATGGTCTTACAAGTGAGGCTAAAACTATTTGCACACCCAATCTGGCTGAACGGGAGCAAGTTTATCACTTGTAAACGAATTATCAAAGGTTATCTTGTACACTTCAAATTTCATTTATATTCTTCAAGATGAAAGGTATGCTCTCTTTATTCTTTTTATTTCAAATCTATGATATACATGTGGAGAATTTAATATCTATTTCTATGATGTTTATTTTATTATTATTAGACATCAAGTCTAACAAATACAAGTGAATAATGCCTTTACTGGTATCATAGAGATAGATTCTATTTTTCTATATTTTTTTCATATTTTTTTGGATTTTTTGGCTATTTATTTATGAATGGAAATAAGCCTATTTTAGGCTTATTGGGTTCTGGCGCCGCAGTCGAGCCTACTGGTGTAGGCCTGCCAATGCGCGGAGTTGCTGGATCAGGCTATTGTGCGCGGGCTTGCTGGTACGGGCTTGCCAACACGCGGGCTACTATTTGGGCATGCCTGTTAACACGCGGGCTTGTGCGGTCCGGGTCTGTAATGACCCAAGACCATGAACCAAACCGAGTTTTGCTAATATAATGAGCTAAAATGTGTTTTTAAGAGTTGTTTTGACCCATAATTATATTTTTAATGGATTTTTCATGTTATTTGGAATTTATTTGGCTACTTGAGATCCAAGACTATAGGTATGAAGATTTATATGTTGATATTTTATAAATAGTTTATATCTAATTGGTTTAGTTATTGTTTAATTATTTCTTTGCTATAATTTCTTGAAGTATTTATAATTTGTCTTATTGCATGCCTTGTTATATATTTATGTATTTTACGTGAAATTAATTTAATTATATAATTTGCAAAATCCCCAAAGGGTAATGCGAGTTGTATAATTAGATTAATATATTGTAAATTAATTCATATGATTCCCCAAAAGTATGAATTAATTTGTTTGTTTGTTTGTTTGTGTTATTAATATTTGTTTATTATGTGTGGAATGATTTGCCTAGTAACTCTCATGAATCCCCAAAGGGTAAGTGGGAGTACTAGATGGCTGAGATGATTGTATAATTATGTATGTACTCCCAAATATTGAAATATTTTTTGGATGACAGGAAAATCCAGTAGTGGACATAATTTTGCTGAGTCCCTAAAGAAAAATGTACTTGATGGGACTAATTATGTGAATTGGTCACAACGGGTTGACTTAATACTACGAGGCTATAGGTTTGATAAGATTACCAAAGTGGATACTCCTCTTCAAAGACCTTCCCGAATAAACTACCCCGATAATCCGAAACAGTATAAAAATGACCTTAGAAAATTCAAGGAGTGGGATGATGCTAATGAAATTTCTAGGTCACATATTCTTGAGACTCTAAGTGAGACTCTCTTGATGACTTATTTTCATGTCCCCACTACAAAAGAGATTCTCGACCAGATTGAGGCTAAATATGGTAAAAAGTTGTCTACTCACATCAATAACTTATGACAAAAGTTCACTCGTGCCAAATGTGTAGAAAAGGCTGATGTGAGAAAACATATAAATGACATGCTTGCCATGATAGATGAGTTACAATATCATAGTAGACCAATGGACGAAGAAACTAAAGTGGTCACCATAATCAACTCTTTACCCAAATCACTCAAATATATTCAAGATTTTTTTTCTTTGTCCAAGACAAAGTGGACTATATTTGATTTGGTTAATATGATCGACCACCAGTTCGAAAGACTCGATCCAAGTATTGAGTTAGATAAACCTTCACCTAGCGCTAACGTAATTTTGAAGCCGAAGAAGAAGAATTTTAAGAAGAAGGGAAAGAACTTTCGATTTCAAAACTTCAAGGACAAAAAGGTCAATCAACAAAGGGTTGAAGTATATGCAAATCAATGTGTTTGCTTCTTCTGTAATAAGCCAGGACATATAAAGAAGTATTGTAGAGCTTTCAAGACCATACAAGAAGGGCAACAGGAGAACACTAGTGAGTCCTTATCTCTTGAAACTTGTACTATTTATATCAAGCCTATTAGTTGGTGGGCTGATTCTGGTGCAACTGTTCATGTATCGAATGAGTTGCAGGGCTTCAAGGAGCTAAAAAAGATTGAGGACATAACAAACTTTATTTACATGGGAAATGATGAAAAGGCCATTGTGGAAGGCATGGGAACTTACCGGCTAAAGCTTGTGATAACAAGTTTTTTTTTATTTAGAAGATTGTCTTTATGCTCCTTCTATGAGAAGAAATCTATTATCCGTATCTTGTCTTGAAAAACTTAGATTTACATTTTACTTTGGAAGTGAAAAGTTTCTTATGTTACAAGATGATAAAGTTATTTTGAGAGGTTTTCAAAATTCTGGTCTATATCAATTGCAACTTAGTGGAAATATGGTGTTCAATGTTTCTACTTCTTTGGATATTAAAGAAAATGAATTGTATTTGTATCATTTACGACTAGGGCATATAAACAAGGACAAATTACAAGACTTGTGACAAAAGGATTATTGAAAAATCTTTTACATAATGATTTTCCTATTTGTTAGTGTTGTATATATGGGAAAATGACAAAGATACCCTTTCCATCCAAAGGCTCAAGATGTTCTCATGTTTTGGATATTATTCATTATGATATATATGGACCTATGAATGTGAATATTCGTAATGGTCATTCGTATTTTATCACATTTATAGATGATTTCTCAAGATATGGAAGAGTGTATGTACTGCATAGAAAAAATGAGGCCTTAGATTATTTCAAAACCTTCAAATTGGAGATAGAAAATACCACAAGAAGGAAGATCAAAACATTGCAGACTGACAGAGGTGGAGAGTATTGTTTGGGGTTATTCTCTGAATTTTACAAGTCAAACGGGATTATCCATATGTTTAGCATGCCTTATACACCTGAACAGAACAGTATTGCTGAAAGGAGAAATCGAACCTTACTAGAGATGGTAAAATCTATGATGGCACTTGCAAATTTGCCAATATCCTTTTGGGGCAAAGTACTATTGATAACTACCAATATCTCAAATAGAGTGCCTTAAAAGTCAGTTGAGAAAACACCTTATGAGGGATGGTCAGGCAAAACTCCTAATCTTAACCGTTTTAAAGTATGGGGATGTGTTGCTCAAGTTTTAAATCTTGATCCTAAGGACAAATTGAAGGTTAAGACTCGAAGATATTTATTCGTTGGGTACTCTGAACATTCGAAAGGATATAGGTTCTTTGATCCCAAGGAGAAGATGATTATTAAAAGTAAACAAGTAAAATTCATTGAGGATAAATTTGATTATGATGAAAATTTAGGTACGAAGTCTCACTTGGAAGAATGTGTTGAAATGTCTTCTTCTGATTCTCCTTCTAATATAGAGAATTCCACCCAAATGAATATTCGAAGAGGGATCAGAGAAAGAAAACCTAGTCAACTCCTATCATCTTCAGATTTTTATACCTATGGTGGAGAAACTTATCAAAGAACAAGGTTGAATGAAGATGTTACTGATCCTGACACTTACGAGGATGCACTCCTTGATGTGGATTCCAACAAGTGGAAGTCAGCAATGGAAGAAGAGATGAACTCTGTGTATAAAAATGATGTTTGGAAACTTGTTGATCCTCCTACATCGGTTAAGCCCATTAAGTGCAAGTGGATTTTTACAAGGAAAAGAAATATTGAAAGTAAAGTTGAAAGATTCAAATCTCGTCTTGTTGCCAAGGGTTTTACTCAACAATAAGGGATTGATTATGATGAAACATTCTCTTCTGTTGCACGAATACAGTCTATTCGAGCTCTCCTTGCATTGGTTGCATATTATGACTATGAGTTGTTTCAAATGGATGTTAAAACTGCTTTTCTAAATGGAAATTTGGATGAGGAGATTTATATGGAACAACCATGTGGATTTGTTAGACCTGGGACTGAAGCAAAGGTATGTAAGTTGGACAAGTCTATTTACGGTTTGAAACAAACCTCAAGACTATGGAATATCAAGTTCAATGAAACAATTACAACGTATGGTTTTACTCAGAATCCAGAAGATCACTGTGTCTATATCAAAACAGTGGGAGATCGCATTGCCTTTCTTACTTTATATGTAGATGATATTTTATTAGCCATGAATGATATTCAATTACTCCAAGGTATAAAGACATGGTTGTTTCAGACATTTGATATGAAAGACTTGGGGAAGCTTCTTATATTCTTGGCATTAAAATTCTACGGGATAAATCTTTGCGAAAATTGAGTTTGTCTCAAAAGAAGTATATCGACACTCTTCCAGATCGGTTTCACATGCCTAACTGTATACAAGGTAAAGTACCTTATGATAGCACGAAAAAGATGACTCAAGTGGATTGTCCTTCTCGCCTCAAAGATAAGTTGGACGAATCTAAGTATCCATACGCTTCTACTATGGGGAGTTTTATGTATGCTTTTATATGTACAAGACCTGATCTTGCTTATGATGTTGGGGTTCTTAGCCGGTTTCAGGCTAATCCAAGTTTCCCTCACTGGGAAGGGGTTAAATGGATAATGCGCTATCTAAAACGAACAAAGTCATATGCTTTGACTTATCAGGCAGATAAGTTGAAATTGATTGGTTATTCCGACTCGGATTATCAAGGATGTATTGATACCCGCAAGTCAACTTCTGGTTTTATCTTTATGTTTGGCAGAGGTGTCATTTCTTGGAAAAGCAAGAAGCAAGACTGTGTCGCGCAATCAACCATAGAGGCAGAATATGTGGCTATGAACTTAGCTACAAGGGAGGTTGTCTATCTTCGCAAATTCTTGCAAATTCTTCTAGTGGTAGACTGTGGAGTGACCTATTCCTCTATTTTGTGATAATGCATATGCTATTGCTATAAAAAAAGATCCTAAGTGTCACTCCAAGGCTAAACATATCGAAGGAAAATACCACTACAAATGAGACATGCTGAGGAAGGAGGAAGTTGTTATTTATAAGATATCTTCTCCGGATAACTTAGCTGATCCACTAACCAAGTGTCTTCCCGTGACCAGTTTCACTTTCCATGTGGGGAACATGAGTTTGATTTGTTTATAATTGATGAGACCAAGTGGGAGCACATTGTTTTGTATGCATTGTGGTCTCAATGATTTGTAATATTGTGTCATGACATTGTAATTTATATTCCATGGAATGATTTTGAAAAAATGCCTATGCTTTTGTGTGATAATATTAGTACTCAGTGTATGCCTTGAGATTCAGCTTCCCTATTAGGTATACACTTGAAAGTGTATATGTTAAGGTCTCAATAGGGAGTGACGGTTGAGTCTCTAAATTGTCCAAACCAATGAGACTGCATAGGCACAGTTTCCTTTACGGCTAATACCCATACTGGTATAGAGCTTTACCCTGAGCTCCTCAGGTATTGAGTATGCTATGAACTGTGAGATGCCTTGATGTCCAACTTTTCTATTAGGTATATACTTGTATATATATACGAAAGGGTCTCAATAGGAAGGTAGGGTTGGATGTCTAAATTATTCAGGCCTATGGTACTGATTAGGCACAGTTACCTTAGTGGCTAATACTCGAACTGGTACAGAGCTTTACCCTGAGTTCAGGTCCGAGTATGCTATGAATGGAGACCGTTGAACTGGCAAAGTTGACAAGTATGGATTTGGTTTATTCCCCAGCTTGGCTATCTAAGATATATATTGTGTAGGCCCGGGTTAACTACACATATATATTAAAATATTTAAGGTAATGCCTATGGTCATGGTATGGTTTTATGTGTCAAAATTGATTTTTCACGTTTTTTTTTAAATCGAAATTTAAAATGGATTTGAAACCAAGTGGGAGTTTGTTAGAATTATGGTTTTAAAGATATTATTTATAAAATAAAATTACCATGATTTTAGAGGTGTGAGGCCCACTTCTAGATGCTTTGTCATTGGATGTTTCAGTACAAGGAATAATGGCTAGCACATGCCCCTGTAGAGGTAGATTCATTGGGTGTATTGACTGGACACATCCCTTGGGCATAAGGAGATGTATCTCGCCTTAGAGGATGTATCTTTCCTAAGGGGATGTATCTTTCTGAATAGTCATTAGTGTCACACCCTTTGGAAATCTATAAATTCCTTCATGGTCTTACAAGTGAGGTTAAGGCTATTTGCACACCCAGTCTGGCTGAACGAGAGCAAGTTTCACTTCTAAACGAATTATCAAAGGTTATCTTGTGCACTTCAAATTTCATTTATATTCTTCAAGATGAAAGGTATGCTCTCTTTATTCTTATTATTTCAATTCTATGATATACATGTGGAAAATTTAATATCTATTTCTATGATATTTATTTTATTATTATTAGACATCAAGTCTAACACCAAGTCCTTGTTACTTATTTGCAATATAGAGTTAAGGAGAGGATATATTGTTTCTTAGTTTCATGCTCATATTCTCCACTTCTTTCCTCTATTACTTTGTCAGCTTGTGGGGGTCTTGGATACCTATTAACAAACTCAGCTCCATCAAACATGTATTTGCTTGAAGTGACTCAAACATGGATCAATAGCAAAAAAAGATTCCATGGAGCTAATATTTGTGCCATGGTCCTCTTCCTTACTTGATGCAAGCAAGTGGGTATGCACATATATCTGAATTCAATGAGATTGGCCTAAGGATCATGTTACCACACGTTTTTTGGTCACACACACCTCCAAGTTCGATGAGAAAAACAGGGCATATTGACCAAAAAAAAAAAAAAATTGGGCGTGAAGACATTGTTTGAGGGGTAAGATTATGTAATTTTTTGACATGCGAAGGATACACAGCTTTCCACATGTATGTAATGCTAACTTCAAGATCTGATTGAAGCCAGTAATTAGCATCAACCTGCAAATGTAAGTAAACATTAGCAGCCCAAGAGCTAAAGCTGCTTTCCATTCCCTAGATTAAAGCCCTCCATGACATAATCATACTCACATTTTCTTCTGAAAGGGACAATTTTCAAAATTCCTCCTACAAATTCCCGGTTTAAGGTATCTGAAAAGGCAGGCTTCCGATTATCCTGTTGGCCTTGTCCATCTGAATCATATGCAGTGCACACATCATGGGCAGTTGCAGGCAGAGGACCAACATTGTTACCATTGCTATCAGCAACTGATTCTAAAGCAGTATTTTGTAGACCCATATTCAAATCTTCAACCTTCTCCTCAAACTTGTTGTAAGCATTTCCATTCATAGTTAACTAGTGAATATTAAAAAGAACTGGAGTGGTAGAATATAATGTCATGAAAAATTTTCCACATCCGTAAAAAGAGATTGAATTTAAGAGATGGAACCACAAGGACAATATCTAATGTAAGATTATTAAACAATATAAGAGATCCTTCCCCAGTAATAGGAGAGGTACTACCATTGGTTGTAGAAATAACAGATTGCGGAGAAGGTAGGATAGATTGTAACTGGCTGGGATACCTTGTCATGTGATATGATGCACCTGTATCAATAATCCAAGTTCTATTATTAGAATTTACAGAGAATATTGATGCTTTACCGAGAATACCTGGATGGGCAACATTTTTCGCATGTAGTTGTTGATTGTCTTCTGTGGATGTTACCATAGCTTTCCCTGCAATCTTTTTACAATTTTTTTTTTTAAAATCCCACCACTCCGGATAGCCAATAATATCATAACAACGTTGTCGTGAATGTCCTTTTTTTCGCAATGAATGCATACCATGTTGTTACCTTTTCCAGAGGACTGAGTGTTTCGACTGCTTGATGATCCTTGTCGGTTGTGGTTGACCAACATAGCCGAGTTATTTGAGATTGGACAATAGCTCCCCATTATTTGTCTCTATTGATATTCTCGTCTGACATATACATATATGCTCTCTAAATCAAGTTTGGAGTCTTTTCACAAGATTTCTCCACGAACCTGACAAAATATGAACTCGAAGACTAGCCATTACAGAGTGCAACTGGATTAGCCTTTCGATTGTTCCTTCCTGAGATGTAGTTCTATGATCAATCTCCTTGAAAATAGCAACCGGTTCATTATCGTACGTTGATAGTGGTCTACCATTTTATTTGGTAGAACAGAATCTCAGGTTCAATTCAAATATACAGGTTTCGTCTGATCCATCATAGAACGTTTTTTATACGGCTTCCCATATCTCTTTGGTAGTGGAGAAGCGAATAAATCGTTGCATTAGCAACGAACTCATTTAATCAATCAATCAACTTTTCACTCTTTGATTTTCAGTAATCCGTGCTCCAAGATTGGGATCTCTAGATTCTGGTTTTCTCATTTTTCCAGTGAGATATCTAGCTTTGTTGTGAGCGCCAATTCGCATCTCCTTGATTTGGGACCATAATGAGTAATTGGTCTCATTGATGATGATTCGAGTTGGAAATGCTGAATTGTCTTGGTGGACGATAATCTGCGGTGGTGGTGTTGGGATAAGTTCAGTTGATACGCCTATAGTGGTAGCCATCAATTTCTATCACTGGATTATCCAAATAATTACAACTTTGTTTGGTCTAAAAATTTGGTCCGGTATTGTCCGGTTCGGTTCTAGTCGCTTTACGAGAGAGAAAAAATGAGACCTAAGTTAACGCAATTAAATTTTTTCTCATACCATTGTCTTTTTGTTCGGCGATGACATTATTTTTGCGACAATAGAGGAGACAGTTGTGCGCCTGCTTCTTCACTGGGCTGATGGTGCGATCGTCGGTGGCGTTCGGAAGTTCTATCAAAGTGGGCAGTTTGGTGTTACAGCGACGAAGTCGTCTTCCTTCTCGACGATAGCAGGGGAGACAACCAGCTTCTGAAATGGAAAGGAAGCAACAGTTAACAAGTTGTGCGCTTCCTTCTTTGCCAGGGCTGATGGTGCGATCGTCGGTGGTGTTTGGAGGTTCCGCCAAAGTGGGCGGTTCAGTGTTACGGCGATGATTGACCTGCTCTATTTCGCTTTCTAGCGATAGAGCGGCTGATCTGCTCTTCGGCTACAGGATAGAGCTATTTCTCTGTTCTTCAGTGACGGGAGAATGCTTCTCCGTCTCTGTCACCATGTCAAAGAGGACTCTTGAAAGAATATTTTTCGATGATCTATTCTTCTCCGTTAGGAAGCTATTTAACATAACTTACATGCTAATTTTAGGCCTAATTTAGATCCTAAAATTAAGGCAAAGAATCACGAAAACAATTTTTTTCCTACAATCACGCTAATCATACAACGCATTACAACTTTGCACACAAAACAGGCTCATCTTCCCAAATTATTCATCATCTTTGTAAGGGTATTCCTCACGAACTTGTTTCAGCAGTTTTAACTTGCAGCTTATATCACAGATCCATGTAATTTCTGTAATCGTGAGTCAAAGTGGGACTCATGCAAACTCAAGTTAGATTTGAGGTGGGTCGAGGGGACTCGTCGGGGTATATACTGAAGGTAACGAGTTATGCCTAGCGTGTTATGACAAGAAACTGAGAACACGACTTAAGACCCTGAAGAGTTGTCATGCCGGTGATAAAAGGGGGAGGGTTGCCAAGCCCCTCCATTTACAATTTTTCTCATCAGACTGTAGTGGGGCATCCACCAGCCGGAGTTGGGTAATAGTTGCCATGTCGTTGATGAAAGGAGGTTGGGGGTTTGTGGTAGTGGCAAAGAATAAGAAGAGAAAAAAGGAAAACGAAGAGTGGGAAGTAATGACTGACCCAAGAGGTAATAGTGTCACGAAAGCAATATATTTTAGCAATTATTACAACACAAATATAGGATAGATTGTCTTTGCTCTCCTCATGTTAGGTACTTAATGTAACAGATACGATACATGAAGAAAGTAACAATAATTTGGTGAGTCTTATAATGATGAAAATCATAGACAAGTTTAGGTGACATTATTTTAAATATCTTATATTCTTTATTTTTTCTTCCTCTCACTGGGTTGAAGGATATACTTATAATTTATATGCTATTGACATCTATAAATAAAGGTTAAGGGGGAGCAGTATACTTGGAGCTTCTCCTGATTTGTGTTTAGCGGGAGCAAAAGCATTGCAAAGTCCAAAGGGGGATTATCTTCCAAAACGAGGCTGCAACTCGTTCCATCAGCTTCCCTATTGGTTACATATGTTGTGACCCCTGGAAACATTTCAAAACCAACCTATTTTAAAAGTGCCAACAGAGCCAATGTCAGAACCGATTAACATTCAGATGTGAAGCAAGGTCAACTGAACCACTGCTTGCAAGGGTTCAGAAAAACTAATGAAAGAGAATCTTTCACCATCATAACAATTTATAAGTTAACCAACTACTCATGGCAAACTTTGACATAGATAAATTCTTCCAACTCAATTCAGTTCTCTAAGCACAAATCTTGCTTTGCTTAACAACCAAATATTCATAGAGGTTCTCATGGAAGATTTTGTTTTTTTTAGACTCTTTTCTAATATGCTACTTTTTTAAAGTTTTTTCGACTCAAATCAATAAAAAGCAAAGAAATATGTAGTACATGCAAAGAAACCTAATATATAGCAGTATTTTATCACTACATAGGACACAATTCCAGCACAGAACTCCTCATTTAGAGCAAAATCTTGCACAAGAAGGAAGAAGCACTTTAGCTTGGACAAAATTTTGCACTGAAATGAAGAAAGTCTTCTAGTTAGACAAGGCTTCCAATGCTTACCTTTCAAGCAAAATGCTTAAAAAGGGAAGACGGATTTCTAATGAAATGTGCATCCTATAGACCCTGTAAAAAAATATCCGTTTTCGAAAATATTATTTGTCCTTACACGTTTTATTACCTTTTATTTCCATTTCTAGTCTCACAATAGGTTAGGACGTCCATCTCTTCAGTCTCTCAAACAGATTATTCCCACATTATAGTCCATTTCCAATCTCAACTGTGAAAACTGTCAAGTGAGTAAACACCAGCAGAGTACTTATTCTCCTCGCGGTGAAACCAAAGGTACTGCCCCATTTTCTTTAGTTTATATTGATATATGGGGCCCTATGAACATCTCAAATGTTTCCTATTCAAAGTATTTTGTTGCAATTGTGGATGATTTCTCTTGGGCTACATAGTTGTTCTTATCAAAAGAGAGATCAAAAGTCTTATCTCTTTTAAAGTATTTTTGTGCCATGGTGTCTACTCAATTTAACACCACCTTAAATTTTTTTTCTTCGATAATTCCAATGAATATCTGTCTAAAAACTTCCAATCCTTTTGCCAGGAAAAATGCATAATTCACCAAACATCATGTGTTTACACACCACAACAAAATGGTTTACTTGAAAGGAAAATAAACACTTTCTTGAGGTTGCCCGAACCCTACTACATCATATGCATGTGCCTCATTTCTATTGGCTCTATGCCATCCTCACAACCTGTTATCTTATTAACAACTTATGTTCTTCAGTGCTTGGTAACCAAACACCATACTCTCATATTTTTCCTAATGCTAAGTTATTCTCTCTTCCTTTGAGAGTTTTTGTGTATATCTATTTTGTTCGTGATACTTCCCTACATACTACTAAATTGGACCCCAAGGCAATTAAATTTATTTTTTTGAGGTACTCTCGTACCTAGAAATGATATATATGTTACAATCTATCTCTTAAATTTTTTTTTGTTTCTAGTGATGTTACATTCTTTAAGGACCAACCCTTTTATCTATCTACCGGTGCCCCACCTAGTTTGTTTTTGTAGCCAATGAGTTTCCTAAACCTATTGTGCCGATTGAAGACTAACTCATGGCCGTATTGATGTACCTGCCCCATCCCCTAAAGCATTGACCCACACTACACATGTGGAGTGTCCAGATTTCTCTAAGGTAAGCTCTCATTTTCCTCCACCTATTTTTGGTCATCCATTTGATACTCGACCTATTGCTCTTCGAAAAGAATCTAGGGCCTGCACCTGACCTTCTACCTCTCACCCCATTGCTCATTTTTTATCCACCCATCGGTTATCACTATCTTGTTGTCAGTTTCTTGCCTCTATTTCTTCTGTTGCTACTCCTCAACCGTATCAGGAGGCCCAATAGCATCCAAGATAGAACGCGGCCATGGACAAGGAAAAGACAACCCTTTATGAGAATTTGTATGCCACTTAACAAAGTCTTTATATGGGCTTAAACAGTTTCCTCGGGCTTTGTTTGATAAATTTAGCCAAGCACTACTATGGTTTGGTTTTCGTCGGTGCTCCATAGATCATTCAGTATTTATTAAAGATACCTCGAAAGGAAAGATATTATTGGCTGTGTATGTTGATAATATTGTCTTAACCAGCAATTATGCGAATAACATACAAGAACTCAACAACATGATATGTCATGAATTTAAAACTAAAGATCTTGGACTTCGAAATTATTTTTTGGGCATATAAGTTCTTCAGTCCAAGTATGGGATACTATTATCTCAAAGGAAATATATCTTGGACCTCCTCGAAGAAACATGAACGTTGAGGTGCCACCTAGCTAACACACCTATGGATGCGAATATTAAATTACATGCAAGTTCTAGAGAAGATATTGATATAGGTAAATATTAAAGACTTGTAAGCCAACTTATCTACCTCATGGTAACTAGACTAGACATATCATATGTTAAGTGTGGTGAGTCAGTATATGCATAAACCAGAACTTACCCATTGGCAAGCCTTGAAAAGGATATTAAGATATTTAAAAGGAGCCCCAAGAAGAGGATTACTCTATAAGAAAAATGGCTACTTCAACATAGAAGGTTTCTCATATGCCGATTGGGCTAGATTACCTGATGATAGGAAGTCCACTTCTGGATATTGCACTATTGTTGGAGGGAACTTGGTTACATGGAGAAGCAAGAAGCAAAATGTGGTTACGAGATCTAGTGTAGAAGCATATTACATGGCTATAGCTAACACAGTCAGTGAACTCATATAGACCAAGTCCCTTCTTACCAAATTAGGATTTTATAAAGGAGATTCTATGGGTCTATATTATGATAACCAAGCAGCTATTCATATAACTTCGAATCCAGTCTTCCATAAAAGGCCAAACACATTGAAGTGGACTACCACTTTATATGGGAGAAATTTCAAGTAGGTATAATATCCCTCAACATGTTTCATCACAAGAGCAAGTAGCAGATATTCTTATTAAACCAGTTACGTATAAGATCCTATCTTTTATATGTGGCAAGCTGGGTATTTATGATGTTTTCTCTCCTCCAGTTTGAAGGAAGTGTTAGAAGATGAGCTCAAGCCCACACATCCAAGGAAGAAAGCTCACACGTCCAAGATGTGGCATATAGATAAATAAGAAGACTTCTCATAAAGATGACATGAAGATGTAATTACTTGTCTATGTATATCTCTTTTCTTGCAATATTGTAGCATTAAGGGCATTGTAAAAACTATAAACAAAGGCCCTTGACTAAGAGGTAGAACATTAAGTTCTCTCGTCACTTCTCAATCTTGTCCAAACTCTCCTCTTCCTTCTCTTGGAATCTGATCTCTAAACTCTTTCTCCTTTCTTTCTTCTTCTCTTCTTCCTCTTTGGCTCGAGATCAATATTAAGGAGTTCTAAAATTTACAATGTGTTTTTGCTTGTGGAGTGTGAACTTTTATGTGTATACTTAGGCATTGTTCTTTGCATTTTGCACATAATTTGGATGAAATAAATATTTTTAAAATCCAATATGCTAAGTTGGTTACTTTTGAGGATTTTACAAAATCGTTATGCATTTTTGAGATTTTGTAAAAGGCCTAGGAATACTTGTGATATCCTAAAAAAAATTGGATCTTCTTGAGACTTGTATTGGGTATTCTTTATGTACTAAATATTTGTAAATAAAAAAATATCTTAAATCGAGAATGAAAGGTGTAAATTAAATTAGAAGAATTTTTTTACTAATTAATATAGAAATTTTACTTTTTACTATAATAAATAGAAGGTAATGAAACAAATTTAAAAAAAATATTTTTAAATACTAAATATTTTTAAAATTAGAAAATATATTAATTAGATTTGAAGATGCCTTTTTAAGATTAACATATAAATTTTACATCTTATTTCAATAAATAGAAGGTAATGAAACGTGTAGCAACAATTTCTTTTAAAACAAATTATTATTTTTAAAAATATTTTTTAAATTCGAAAATATCTTAAACTGATAATGAAAGGTGTTAAACATATTAGAAGAATTTTTTAATTATTTAATATAGTAATTTAATATTTTATCTTAGTAAATAGAAGGTAATGAAACGTGTACCTACAAATAAGATTTTTTAAAATTAAAATAATTTTATAAAATATTTTTAAATTAGAAAATGTCTTAAATTTAAAATCGAAGGTGTTAAACAGATTATATGAAGATTTTTAATTAATATTATAATTTTTATATTTTATTAAAATAAATAAAAGGTAATAAAACGTGTACTGACAAATAAAATTTTTGAAAACTAAATTATTATATTTTAAATTAAAAAATATCTTAAATCGATAATGAAATGTGTTAATTACATTAGAAAAATATTTTTTAATAATTAGTATGCTATTTTTATATTTTTTACATTAAATAAATGGAAATGAAACTATATCTCCAAGTAAAATTTTTAAAGAATAAAATAATTTTATAATTAGAAAATATCTTCTATCTTTAATGAAAGGCGTTAACCAAATTAGAAGTATATTTTTTACTAATTACTATATAAATTTATATTTTATTTCAACAAATATAAGGTAATGAAACACATGGTGATAAATAATTTTTAAAAAACTAACAATAATTTAAATATTTTAAATTTAAAAAATATCTAAATAGATAATAAAACTTGTTAAAAATAATTTAATATAATTTTTATTAATTAACCTAAACTTTATATTTAATTAAAATAAATAGAAAGTATTAAAACATATAAAAATATAAAAATATCTTAAATTGATCATCTAATGTGTTAATTAGATTTGAGGCCTTTATAATTTATTTATAAATTTTATATTTTATTTCACTAAATTAAATATAAAGAAATGCGTACCAACAAAATGGTGTTTTTAAAACTTTAATTATTTTTTTGAAATTTTTTTAAAATAAAAAAGTCTTTAATCGATAATGAAATAAGTTAAACAGATTAGAAGATAATTTTAATTAACTAATATAATAAATTTATATTTTATTATTATAAATTGAAGGTCATAAAACTTGCATTGATAAATAAGAATTTTGAAAACTAAACTATTTTTTTATAATTAATTTTTTCAATTAAAAAAATCTTAAATTAATAATTGAATGTGTTAGTTACATAAGAAAAGGTGTTTTAAATAATTACTATACAAATTAAATTTTTTATTACAAAATAAAGGAACATAACACATGTACCGACAAATAAGATAAATACTAAAATAATTATTTAATTATAAAATATGTTCAATGGATAATGAAAGGTGTTAATGAAATTAAAAGCAAATTTTTTAATTACTTAATATATAAAGTTTATATTTTAATTCAATAAGAAGAAGGTAATGAATTGTGTGCTATTTTTATTAAGACAATTTAAAAAAAAATTGAATTAGGAAATATCTTTAATAAATGTTTTAACCAAGTTAAATGGAAATTTATTTACTAATTAATATATAAATTTAAGGTTTCTTACTATAAAAAGAAGGTCAGAGAATGAAAACAAATAAAAAAGATTTTATAAATTTTAAATATTTTAAAATAATAATGAAAGGTTTTAAATATTTTATAATATAATTTTTAGTTTGTTAAAATATTAATTTTATTTTTTATTAAAATAAATAGTAGGTAATAATACAATAAATAAGATTTTTAAAAATCAAACATTTTTTTTCAAAAGTTTTTAAACTTTTAAAATATCTTAAATCAATAATAAAACGAATTAAATAAATTAGATTATTATTTTTAATTATTATTATATATATATAATATTTTATTACCTAAATAGATGGTAATAAAATATGTATCGACAAATAAATATTTGAAAAATAAAATAATTTAAAAAATAAATTAAATTGAAAATATCTTAAATTGATAATCAAAGTGTTGATCATATGTTGCTTTTATTAATAATGAATATATAGAATTTATGTTTTATTTTATAAAGTAATGATAATGAAACATTTTCCAACTAGGAAATTTTTTACAAAAATTCATTAATTTTTTAAATATTTTTTTAAGAAGTCGATAATAAATTGTGTTAAACTAGATGATTTTTTAATTAATTAATATATAAATTTTATATTTATTATTAAAAATAAAACGTAATTAAACTACAAATAAGATTTTGAAAAATGAAATATTTTTTCAAATTAGAAAATATAAAGGCGTTAATTACTTTTGAAAAATATTTTTTGCATAATTACTATAAAAAATGACATTTTATTAATAGAAAGTAATCAAACATATACAGATAAATTAGATTTTAAAAAATAAAATAATTTATTTATTTTTTAAAATTAAAAAATATCTTAAATATCTGGTGTTAAATAGGTAATAATATAATTTTTAATTAATTAATATAAAAAATTTATATTTTATTTTATAAATATGAAGGTGAAAATTATGTACCAATAAATATGCTTTTTTAGAACTTTAAGAAATTAATTACAAATTAATGTTTTCAAAATTACTAATGAACTTAAGTGGAAAAGAGGGAGAAAACAGGTAGGTTTGGTATTAATTACAAATTAATGTTTGCAAAATTACTAATGAACTTAAGTGGAAAAAAGGGAGAAAAAAGATAGGTTGTTCATCGTGGGTATTTTTATATTAATATTTGATAAAAGTGGATAATTTAGTAAAATTCCTTTCAATTTTTTTTTAAGACCAAACAAAAGTCAAAATCAGGTTAGACGATGCGGATGAACTGGTCCACTAGGCCAACGGTCATTAAGTTGGAAAAATTCTCTCGACAGGGGAGACAATGACAATGTTTTCTCTCAACGACCTCCTCTCTGTCGAAGAGAGAGAGAGAGAGAGACAGAGAGAGACAGAGAGACAGAGACGTCTGGAGTGTGGATCCTCCCCCCTTTGCGCTAGAGTGATTAAGAAAGGGTTGTAATCTAGGGCCACCCTCACGATCGAGGAGAGGGAAGGAGCGAGCCTTTCCTGTTAAAGTTGTTAGAATTGGTAGAAGTAATTATTCCTTCGGGACTATTTTTAGTCCTTAGACCATTTCTTTTGTAATGTAAAACAGAAGAATTTTTGTTTTTCTGTAAGGCTATTTGTAAGACATTTTGATTTTTGAATAAACTAATTTTTTTGCTCCCGAATTCTTGCTTTGTATATGAAATATTCAACATCTGGTATCAGAGTTGGATTAGCGACTCCGGGAAGAAAATTCCGTTCGGCGACCCCCCGCCTTCTTGCGCCATAATCGTAGAAGGAGAGAGGTGTGAATCAAGAGTAAAAATAAGAAAAGAGGAAGAGAGAGGCAGTGTCGGGAAGTCTGAAATCTATTGAAGAAGATAAAAGAATATTTCCCGATAGTATTACTTTCATTGATATATGTATTTTATAGTTACAAAATGATAAAAGGATGTATATGAATGTAGAGATACAAGTGTACATGACTGTAGAGTTAGAAGTTGAGACAATCTCAACTTCTCTTATCCTGATCGTCTTGATCTCTATCATGCCCCTACAAGATGAAGCTCCGAGAGGAGATTCCAATCTTGGTCTTCAAGAGGAGAAAGCGTGTTCGGGGAAATGGTTTAATAAGAGCATTTGCTAATTGATTAGCAGATGATACATGAGTCACCCAAAGAGCACCACTCTGAACGTGTTCTCGAATGAAGTGATAATCCAAAGCTAAAAGTTTCATTCGCGAGTGAAAAATTGGATTGGAGCATAAATTGATTGTACCTATGTTGTCACAATAAATGACCGATTTTTTTGGAAGAAAAACACCAAGGTTAGTGAGAAGAGAGCAAATCCAATGAATCTCAGCTGCAGTGGTTGCAACAGATCGATATTCCGCCTCGGTAGAGGATCGAGCCACAGTCCATTGCTTCTTAGAACTCTAACAGATAGGATTGCGACTGAGGTCAACAATATATGCACCGGTTGCAGTGAAATCATCTTTGTTACCTGCCCAATCAGCATCAGAGAACGCATGAAAGGACAAACAAGATTGCTAATGTAAAACGATACCATGATCTAGAGTCCCACAAAAATATCGTAACAAACGATTGACAACATCCCAATGATCAGTAGTGGGGCAATGCATAAACTGGGATAACATATTTACTATATAAGCAATGTCAGAGCGAGTGAGGGACAAATATTACAGACTTCCAAAAACTGTTCGATATTCAGATACATCAGAGAGTGTCGTGCCAAACTGAAGTGTGAGTGTAGATGATGTGGCAAGAGGTGTAGCGACAGGCTTTGCATTGGTCATGTGTGTGCGAGCAAGGAGATCACAGATATACCGGCATTGCGAGAGAAGAAGGCCTTGTGAATGAGGAACAACTTCAATACTGAGAAAATAAGCCAAAGGGCCAGATCTTTGAATGAGAATCTTTGACCAAGTAGGTGAATGAATGTCGTCATAGCTTGATCATTGTTTTCTATAATAATAATGTAATCAACATAGACCAGAATATACAACACATCCGAACCTTTGTGTGAGATAAATAGAGATGAGTCTGTATGAGAGTTGGAGAAGCCCGAGATAATGAGAAACTAGCACAACTCATGATACGAAGCACGAAGTGCTTGTTTAAGACCGTAGAGAGCATTGCAAAGTTTGCAGACATGATGATTTGGATTATCACGATCAATGAAACCCGATGGTTGTGTCATAAATACACCCTCAGATAGAGTGCCTTCGAGAAACGCATTATTAACATCAAGTTGGCAAAGCAACCAGCCACGACTTACTGCAAGGCTAAAAACAATGCTAATAGTGGTACGCTTGAAAACAGAACTAAATGTTTTATGATAATCAACTCCAAGGCGTTGGTGAAACCCTTTGGCAAGGGGGGGGGGGGGGGGTGGGGGGGTGAGGAAGTAGATAGGGATGATGGGTGCGGGTCAGCCGAAGTGGGATTGTGGGTTGGAGTGGGGAGTAGTGATGGAGGCCTGAGGAGGGGGATCGTGATCAGGGCTGGCCGGGGGTGCAGGGATCGAAGTTGCAGATGATGTGCCAGTAGTCGGGAGGGACACAAAGGAACACTAGTGGGAGAGTGTGTCAGATGAGGGGCGGTCCAGATGAGAGTGCAGTGAAGTGAAGGGGAAAATAGACTCAACGAATTTAATATGACATGACACATAAATACGAGATGTAGTGGGATCAAGACATAGATAGGCACTTTTAGTAGAATACCCTAAAAAGACAAACGAAGAGGAACGTGGAGTGAGTTTGTGAGAAGAGTATGGCCGGAGCCACGGATAACAAAGACAACCAAAACTGCATAGTTTAGAATAGTTAAGAGGATTGCCAAAAAGTTTGACATATGGTGAAAGAAGATTTAGTGTGGGTGTGGGAAGCCGGTTGATGAGATAGATGTTGGCGTGAGATGCTGAGGACGACTTCTTCCAGATCTGTAAAAACAGAAGAAGAAGTCCTCTGTAATAATTTCTTTCAAATCTGTAATAACTTCATAGATCCGAAATATATATATTTTTCTTGTAATCTTTGTGTATAAATAGGTGTATTTGTATGTGATATATGAATATGGAAGAAAGATAGAACTGAGGTTTTACATGGTATCAGAGGTGATCTGAACCAGAGATCTGCTTCGATGACGACGCAGGGAGAAAAATTCGACTACGGAAATTCCTATGCAGCTGCTTCTTCGGCACGAACGGATTGTTGAGAAAGGAGGCTTAAGCTTGGAGTCGAAAGCTCAGAGTTGAAGACCTCTCCCACTGCCGATGGAGCTCGCAGGGACGATGGCCTACGCAACGAAAAATCTCTCGTCCCACGAGGCTCAAAGGTATCGTTGCGGGGACGATGAACCTTTGGAATTCAACCCACCCAAAATTAGGGAGCGACATTTAATTTCAAAGCCCAACGACTCAAACCAGACCAAGTCTGGACCGGACTCAGACTCAGATCAGACTGCACCAGACTCGACCCGGACCAGATTTGGAATGGACTCAACTCATTCCAAACTTAGACCAAGACTCGACTTGGACTAGACTCGACCTATCCCAGGTTGTCGAGATGTATATCTCAGACAAAGACAAACTGGGGTATTTGGATGGTGATCTCTCTCAACCTCCTTAGACGGATGTGGACCCAGGTAATGCTCCCCACGGATCCACTAGAGAGGATGATTTCAAAGTATGGATACTTGACACTGGAGCAATAGACCATATGACATTTGATGCAAATAATTTTTCTCAACACACTACTTCTCGGTGAAATAGCATTAATGGAATTATCTCTCTAGTAACAGGGGCTGGAATAGTGATGTTATCACTAACTCTACAATTATCTAATACACTACTCGTGCCCTCTCTTTATCACAAGTTACTATCAGTGAGTAAAGTTACTAACGAGTTGAATTGTGTGGTTCTTATTTACCCTACATTTTGTCTTATTCAGGATATTCTCACCAAGGAGATCATTGGGCATGGTACTAAGAGGAGGGGGCTCTATTACATGGAAGATTTCAGCATAGGTCGTGCATATTACATCCGACACCCGAGCAACCTCAAAGTGAAACAAATTTTGATGTGGCACCGTCGGTCCTTCATTTGGGTATTTAAAACATATGTTTCCCGATCTATTTTCTAATTTGTCAGATCTAGATTTTAACTGTGAGACTTGAATTCTAGCTAAAAGTCATCGAGTCAATTATCCATTAAGTATGAATAAGAGCGATACTCCTTTTGCTTTAATTCACTCTGATGTGTGGGGTCCTTCCCCCAAAGATGCTAGGTCTGGTGTCCGTTGGTTTGTCATATTTGTTGATGACTGCACACGAATGACTTGACTTTACTTATTGAAACACAAGGATGAGGTCTTTCATACATTTCAATCCTTTCATAAGATGATCCAAACACAGTTCTCTACCAACATTTGAATTCTTCGATCTGATAATGGTGGAAAATATGTGAATCATCAGTTCCGTGATTATTTTCAACACCATGGACTGATTCATGAAACCTCATGGCCCCAGACTCCTCAACAAAATGGTATTGTAGAGAGAAAAAATAGCCACATTCTTGAAACAGCTTGAGCTCTTTTACTTGGGACTTAAGTGCCTAGCCATCATTGGCCTGATGCTGTTACTACGGCTGTCTACCTCATTAACCGTATGCCTTCTAAAATTCTTGAGTTTAAGACTCTCCTACAAGTCCTCTCAATCTATGTTTCATTACCCTCGGTGCTCATGCTCCCCCCTCGAATTTTTGGTTGTGTAGTGTTTGTTAATCTCCACAAAAACCAGCGCTCGAAACTTGATCTGTGTGCCATTCGGTGTCTATTTTTGGGATATGTGGTCCATCAAAAAAGGTATCGCTACTACGATCCAACTATTCAGCTCACATATGTAACTATGGATGTCACATTTCTTGAATCTGAATCTTACTACCTGTCCGCTACATCTAGTTCTGCTCTTCAGGGGTACACACAAGAAGAAGAGTTGAATTGGATGACATATGGCTGGTTCAAGGACACTGATATAGCTACCACTGTGGAGCCAAATCCAGAGAAGATATCCTCAAAAATTGATGAAGCAAAGCTAGAGAAGATATCAGATCTAGAGAAGATATCCTCAGAAATTGATGAAGCAGTACCCCTCCTCCCCTCAGTATCCAATGACCCATCTCCTAAGAATATCATTGAGGTAAGTAATCCTGTCACACTTCAAAATTCTAATGATATGGTTATTCCTGTTGGCTATGAATTACCTATCAGGCTCACTCGGGGCATACCACCGAACAGATATTCCCCCGAAGATAAGGGAAACAAATCGAAATATCCTATTACCAACTATGTGTCTATAAAACAACTGTCTGAACCCCTCAAGAAGTTTGCAAATGAACTCTCCTCACACCATATTCCCACAAGTGTTGATGAAGCTCTAAAAGACCCTAGGTGGACTCAAACTATGAAGGAAGAAATGGAGGCATTAATGAAAAATGAGACTTTGAGTCTTGTTCCTTTACCTAGAGGTCAAAGAATAGTGGGATGTAAATGGGTATTCTCCATCAAATACAAATCCGATGGAGCAGTTGAACGGTAAAAGGTAAGGCTAGTAGCAAAAGAATATACACATACCTATGGCGTGGATTATCAAGAGACATTCTCACCAGTGGCCAAATTGGATATCGTTAGAGTTTTGTTATCTCTTGCAGCTAATCTTGATTGGCCACTACACCAATTTGATGTTAAAATTGCTTTTCTCCATGGAGATCTTGAAGAAGAAATCTACATGGATATTCCTCCAGGATATATAGCAAATTCTGAAGCTAAGACTGTGTGCTAACTCCAACGAACTTTATATGGCTTGAAGCAATCTCCTAGAGCATGGTTTGGGAGATTGAGTTTGGCAATGCGAAATTATGGTTTTAAACAAAGCAACTCAGATCATACTCTATTCTTAAAGCATCAACGAGGTAAAGTAACAACCTTGATAGTGTATGTAGCCGATATGATCACTACGGGAGATGATCCAGAAGAAATAGAAAGACTTCAAGAGCAATTGGCAACAAAATTTGAGATGAAAAATCTAATAGGACTCAAATATTTTCTGGGAATCGAAATTGCTAGGTCCAAACAAGGCATATTCCTTTTCCAACGAAATTATGTACTAGATCTATTATCAGAAGTTGGACTATTGGAGTGTAAGCCTATAAATACCCCAATTATCCCGAATCACAAGCTTGGAAAATACCCAGACCAAGTGCCAATAGACAAAGGAAGATATTAGAGGTTGGTTGGGAAACTTATATATCTCTCCCATACACGACCTGACATCGCATATGCAGTAAGTGTAGTAAGCTAATTCATGCATTGTCCAAGTGAAGATCATATGAATGGTGTGCTTCAAATTCTTCGATACCTAAAGTCCTCCCCTGGAAAAGGACTCATGTTCTCAAGAAACCATCACCTAAGGGTTGAAGGTTATACAGATGCTAACTGGGAAGAAAATATTTCAGATAGAAAATCTACCTCAGGCTATTTTACGTTTGTTGGAGGGAACCTAGTTACTTGGAGAAGTAAGAAACAAAAGGTGGTAGCGTTATCAAGTGCTGAAGCTGAGTTTCGTGGGATGGCTAAAGGGCTTTGTGAGCTTCTCTGGCTTCAAAGATTATTAACTGAAATTGGCTTTGGCCCAAACTGTGAGATGGACTTATTCTGTGATAACAAGGCAGCTATTGAAATTTCACATAACCCAGTTCAACATGATCGAACTAAATATGTGGAAGTAGATCGGCACTTCATCAAGCAAAATCTTCAGGCAAACATAATTCGATTCACGTTTGTTAAATCTAAAGATCAGCTGGTAGACATACTTACAAAAGCAGTATGCAGTAAGAACTTCTACAACTCACTTGGCAAGTTGGGCATAAAGATTTATATGCACCAACTTGAGGGGGACTGTTGGCGTGAGATGCTGAGGAGGACTTCTTCTAGATTCATAAAAACAGAGGAAGAAGTCCTCCGTAATAACTTCTTCCATATCTGTAATAACTTCATAGATCCTAAATATATGTTTTTTTCTTGTAATCTTTGTGTATAAATAGGTGTATTTGTGTGCGATATATGAATAAGGAGATAGAACCAAGGTTTTACAATAGACAGCAGCGGAGAAAGCATAGGATCAGTAAGAGAGAGGTATAGATGCATGCGAAAGAAGAGACAAACCTGTTTCTACAATGTGACGATGTCATTGTTCAGAATATCCATTGTGTTCAGGTGTATGAGGAGGAGACGTAAGATGAGAGATACCATTGGTCGCCAAAAAAGAAGACATTGCTTTGTATTCCCCCACATTATCAGAGTAGAGTGTCTTAATCTGTTTACCAAAGAAACTTTCAACTATAGATTTAAATCGGATAAAGGTATCAAGTATGTGTGATTTTTGTTTGAGAGGATAAAACCAGATATACTTTGTAAAATGATCCACAAAAATGACATAATACTTGAAATTATCAATGAAATAAATTGGAGAGGTCCAAACATCCGAAAATATAATATCAAGAGGGGAAGAAGAGACAAGTGTGGATTGGGAAAAAGGTATTTGTGACTCTTATTGCACTGATAAGAATTGCAAGTAAAATTAAAATTTAGAGGTTGAGACAAGTCTAACTGAAAATTAGACACGATATATCGTAGAATCTGAGACGATGGATGGCCTAGATGATGATGCCATGTAGACGAAGTGGTCTTGACACTAGAGAAAGCAATTATTGGTGGAGATTGGATTGGGAACGATGGTCATTCATACACACCATCCTTAGTTCGACCCTGCAAAAGTGTTACCATCGTACGAAGATCCTTCACACGAAAAGAAGTGGGTAAGAATTCAATAGAAGCATGATTAGTTTGGCAAAATTAAGAAATAGAAATAAGATTCTTTTGCATGGTGGGAACACAAAGAACATTGCTTAATAAAAATGTACAAGAAGGTATAGAGAGAGATTTGTAACCAGTGTGAGTAATAAGAAGACCCGTGCCATCACCAATCATAATGTCGTCAGTACTGTCATAAGGACTATGACAAGAGAGATTACTCAAGTCGGTGGTGACATGGTGCGATACTCCACTTTCCAGAAGCCAATGAGAACCAGTAGAAGCAGTGGTGGTTGCAAGATGAGTACGTGGTTGTCATGATATCTCATGACAAGGTTACCAATGAGAGGTGGGGCGTAGAGCCTGGGAAGGTGGTAAAGACTGTTGCATCTGGCAAAAGACAGAACACTGTTGAACGTTGTGTCCTTTTGCTTGGCACAACTGGCAACGGTTGAGATAAGGTTGAGGTTGAGATCGACCATCAGGAGTGGTGATATTGTGAAAACCAGAGGTAGTACCTGGCTATGAGCGTGATGAGGTCGCCCCTTGCTGTCGGTGTTTACGATTACCGGTCTTACCGGAGTTAGACCGAGCACTAGCAGGATTTTTAGAAGCTGGAAATGGAGAGGAGTGAGCTTGTTGAACACGTAGCGAGACTTCTTTGTTGATGAGTTTTCTAAGCAGCTCATTAAAAGAGATTGGCGTATCACAACCATTGATATTATCAATAAGTGGTGTGTACTCATCATCGAGCCCATCCAGAATTGTCTCAGTCAGATCCTCTTGATCCATGGGTTTTCCTAGAGCTTCAAGTTCATCAGCTAGCGTTTTAATATACTGCATATACTCAGAAATCAATTAAGATCCCTTTGTGGTATGTTTGAGTTACTCCTTGATCTGTTTGACGTGACCTCGCGAGGGCCGAGTATATGTATTGGCCAAAATAGTCCAGGCTTCATGAGAGGTACTTGAGTGAGTGATAAGTGGAATAATAGATGACATGAGAGTACCAATAAGAGCACAAAAAATAAGCCTATCCTGACGAAGGCACGTAGTGTGTTCGAGATTTGAAACATCATGATTATTGATCATCTTTGTGGGCGATAGAGAATAATAACCATCAACAAACTTGAGAAGATCATAACAAAAAATAATAGCCTCTATCTGAGCTTTCCAGCTAAAATAAATTGTGGATGTGAGTTTGACCGAATTGTGGATGTGGAGTACCGTCAGCGGTGTAGTTGGGTCATGAACATTGGGAATAGTAATACGAGAATCTTCAAAAGCCACGAGTAATTTTTTTTTGCTTCGCATGTGTGGAAAATCCAAAAATCCCACGCATGAGATTCACAAGATTCACACGTGTGAAGGTCACACGTCTTCTTCTTCCCGAAATTTAATCAGACCTCGGATTAAATCCAAGGTCGCTGGAAAAAAAACGAGAAGAAGAATACCTGGCTCGCTACGGCGATGTGTTCACACGTCTTTTCCTTCCCGAAATTTAATCAGACCTCGGATTAAATCGAAGGTCGTTGGAAAAAAAACGAGAAGAAGAATACCTGGCTCGGTACGGCAATGTGCGGCAATGAGTGACGACGAGCTCTTTTTCTACCCGAAATTTAATCAGACCTCGGATTAAATCGAAGGTCGTTGGAAAAAAAATGAGAAGAAGAATACCTGGCTCGCTACGGTGATGTGTGGCAACGAGTGACGACGAGCGGCGGCGAGCGGCAATGGTTTTCGACGATGGCGTGGGTGCAGGACCGTCAAAACAGAGTGTTGGAGCTCTGGCTCGCCGCGGCGGTGTACGGCGACGGCGAGTGGCGATGAGTGGTAGTGGCAGCGGTAGCGGAACCAGAGCGATCAGAGCGATCAGAGGAGATCACAGTAATGTCTACGGCAGCGGGACCGGGGCTGCAGAGATATACGGAGGCAGCGGGACCGGGGCTGCCGAGATTTACGGAGAGGGACCAGAGGTCGCTAGACGCTGAGCTCGGTGTCGGGAGGTTGAGACTCAGTTGGCAAAGAGAAAAAAATCAGATTTTTAGCTCTAATACCATATTGAAGAAAATAAAAGAATATTTCCCGGTGGTATTACTTTCATTGATACATGTATTTTACATATATTTTATAGTTACAAAATAATAAAAGGATAAAATGGTATTTTACATGTATTTTATAGTTACAAAATAATAAAAGGATAAAATGATAAAAGGATACATGAATGTAGAGTTAAAATTGAGAAAATCTCTATCTTGATCTCCATCATCTTCGCGGTCGAGAAGAGGGTAGGGGATTCCTTCATCTCATTTGCAATGAATCAGTAGGGAGCTCTCTTCCACCTCTTTCAGGGGAAGACGAGAGTTTTCGACAGTTTCAGCCGATGCTTAAAAATTATTTCTGCTACCACGTACATGTTGAAAATCAACACCAGTGGGCCCAACCCGTGTGGGCCCACCTTCTGTTTTAAGTTAAAGACGCACAGTGCGTCGGGTGCGATAGACAGAAAGAAAAAGAAAAAGGGGGGGGGGGGGAGATACAAAAAGGGGAAAAACAGCGGCGACGCGTTAGGGAAGAAATTGAAAAGGGAAATCCGGGGAGAAAGGAGTGTGAGCTCGGGAGTGTGTTTTTTGTTGACGGAAGAGAGAGATAGCTGGGGTGGTTCTCGTTGTAGCCGGAAGAGGGAGAGTTGGAGTGACTCTCACCATTGACGGAAGAGGAGTCTAGGAGGCTCTTGTTGTTGGTGCCAGAGCCGGAGCTCGGGACTCGGGACTGTTGTCGGAAGAGGTCAGGGTTGGACGCCGACATTGTTACCGGAGAGGAGAGAGTCGTGGTGGCTCGCCTTTGCTGGACAGAGAGGTCGAGGAGGGACGTTGCTGTTGAACAGTGTCTGTGTGCACAGAAAGGAGGTTCATTTTTCCTCTCAAGTTTGATTTCGGTTTAATACTGTATCTGTGGACCCTATTTGTATATTTATGTTTTGTGGATGTGTGTTCTGCTATGAGAATGTGTATGTGTCAAATATTATGATTTGTATTCAGTATGTGGACTGAATAAATTAGTAGGATTGTGGGTTTGGTTGTGAAATTAATTCAACAATTGGTATCAGAGCGGGACAGTCAGGGACTGTTGTTTGTTTTGGTGAAGTTATCCTGAGTTGTTAGCAGTAAGTTTTTAGCTAAACAAATGGGAGAAGTGTTGCTGAAGGGTAAGGCTGAACGGATTGACTACAAGAATGATTGGATTGTAGACTCGGGATGCTCAAATCATATGACGGGTAATAAACAGAAGTTGCAAAACATGTATGAGTACAAGGGAAACCGTGTGGTGGTGACAGCCAACGACTCAAGGTTACCGATAGCTCACATCGGTAAGACTATATTTACACCACGATATAATCCCAACCAGATGTCACTTCAAGATGTTTATCATGTCCCAGGAATGAAGAAAAACTTGTTATCTGTGGCTCAGTTGACATCATCAGGCAACTATGTTTTGTTTGGTCCCCGAGATGTGAAGGTGTATCGTGATCTCAAAATTTCAGAAACACCGACAATGGAGGGGCGACGGTTGGAGTCAATCTACGTAATGTCAGCAGAGTCTGCATATGTAGATAAGACAAGAAAAAATGAGACAGGAGATCTATGGCACATGCGGTTAGGTCATGTCAGCTACTCGAAGCTCAATGTGATGGTGAAAAAGTTGATGCTTAAGGGGCTTCCTCAAGTAAATGTTCAAACAGACACGGTCTGTGCCGGATGCCAATATGGTAAACAACACCGATTACCGTACGAGGAGTCAAAGTTTAAAGCAAATGAACCGCTAGAGTTAGTCCACTCTGATGTATTCGGGCCGGTTAAGCAACCATCAATTAGTGGTATGCGGTACATGGTGACATTCATTGATGACTTCTCACGGTACGTGTGGGTCTTCTTCATGAAAGAAAAATCTGACACATTCTCAAAGTTTAAAGAGTTCAGAGAGTCAGCAGAGGGAGAAGTAGGAAAGAAGATTCAGTGCTTGCGCACAGACAATGGGGGCGAATACAGCTCAAACAATTTCTCCCAATATTTAAGGGAATGTCGCATACGTCATCAGTACACGTGTGCCAACACGCCACAACAGAATGGTGTAGCAGAGAGAAAGAACCGTCATCTTGCAGAGGTGTGTCGGAGCATGTTACATGGGAAAAATGTACCTGGAAGGTTTTGGGCTGAAGCAATGAGGACTGCAGCCTTTGTGATCAACAAAATTCCTCAACCAAGGTTAGGATTTGCTACACCCTATGAGAAATTGTGGAACATGAAGCCTACAGTTAGTTACTTTCGAGTGTTTGGCTGTGTATGTTATGTATTTGTTTCTGATCATCTACGGAGCAAATTTGACAAGAAAGCTATTAGATGTATCTTTGTGGGGTATGATAGCCAGAGAAAAGGGTGGAGATGTTGTGACCCAATGAGTGGAAAATGTTACACTTCACGAGATGTGGTATTCGATGAAGCATCTTCGTGGTGGTCCTCGGAGAAAGAAGTCTTGTCAGATTCAAGAGAATTTGGAGACGAGCTACAACAAAAGATGGGGGAGCATACTGCCCAACTCCCATCAAGTTCAGGTGAATCAGGAGATCAAAATGATGATGATGTTGAGCAAGGAGGGACTCAGAGCCCTTGGCAAACTGGCGTGTATCAACAACCACATGTAGAAGGTGAACCCAGTGAAATGGAGGAATCAATTCCACAATTTCAACTCCGAAGGTCAACAAGAACACGAAGGTCAAATCCCAAATACGTCAATGCATCCGTCGCCAAAGACGAAAGTTTGATAGAACCTGAGACCTTTGAAGAAGCATCGCTGAGCTCTGAGTGGAGGACAGCTATGAAAGAAGAGATTGATGCACTTGAGCAAAATCAGACTTGGGATCTAGTGCCAAAGCCAACCAATGTGAAACCCATATCGTGCAAGTGGGTCTACAAGATCAAACGTCGTTCAGATGGGTCAATTGAGAGGTACAAGGCACGATTGGTAGCTCGTGGTTTCTCTCAACAGTACGGACTAGACTATGATGAAACGTTTAGTCCAGTGGCAAAATTTACAACCGTACGAGTCCTACTTGCACTGGCAGCCAACAAAGACTGGAACTTGTGGCAGATGGATGTGAAAAATGCTTTTCTTCATGGAGAGTTGGATCGGGAGATATACATGATTCAACCGATGGGTTTCCAGAACCAAGAACATCCTAAACATGTTTGCAAGTTGCGGAAAGCACTCTACGGATTGAAACAAGCACCCAGGGCATGGTATGGTAAGATTGCTGAATTTTTAACGCGAAGTGGTTATTTTGTTACACCTGCAGACTCCAGCTTGTTTGTCAAAGCCAATGAAGGAAAACTAGCCATTGTGCTAGTGTATGTGGATGATTTGATCTTAACTGGTGATGATGAGGCAGAACTTCTTCAGACGAAGAAGAATCTATCAGTTCGTTTCCAGATGAAAGAACTTGGCCTGCTCAAGCACTTTCTTGGTTTAAAGGTTGATCGCACACAAGAAAGAATATTTCTTTGTCAACAGAAATATGCCAAAGATTTGTTGAAGAAGTTTGGAATGCTTGAATGCAAGTTGACTTCTACGCCGATGGAGCCAAATGCCAAAATGTGTGCACATGAAGGAAAAAATTTGGAAGATGCGACAATGTATCGACAATTGGTAGGTAGTCTGATCTACTTAACCTTGACTCGACCTGACATATCTTATGCAGTTGGCGTGATGAGTCGGTACATGCAAGATCCAAAGAAGCCTCATTTGGAAGCAGTTCGTAGAATTCTGAGATATGTGAAGAGTACAATTGACTATGGTCTTGTGTACAAGAAAGGTGAAGACTGCAAGTTGGTTGGCTACTGTGATGCTGATTATGCAGGAGATCATGACACCAGGAGGTCCACAACTGGGTATGTGTTTAAGCTTGGCTCTGGAACAATTTCTTGGTGTAGTAAGAGACAGCCGACGGTATCATTGTCAACCACTGAAGCTGAGTATCGAGCAGCAGCACTGGCAGCTCAAGAGAGCACATGGTTGATACAACTGATGAATAATCTACATCAACCAGTAGAGTATGCAGTTCCGTTGTATTGTGACAATCAGTCGGCAATTCGTTTGGCGGAGAATCCGGTCTTTCATGCTAGAACTAAACATATTGAAGTGCACTATCATTTTATCAGAGAAAAGGTTCTACAAGAAGAAATTGAGATGAGACCGATTAAGACAGATGATCAAGTTGCGGATTTGTTCACAAAGAGTTTGAGCACAGGAAAGTTCAAAATGTTTCGCTATCAGCTCGGCACAGTCCAACTAGCGATAGCTGGTGTTGAGGGGGAGTGTTGAAAATCAACACCAGTGGGCCCAACCCGTGTGGGCCCACCTTCTGTTTTAAGTTAAAGACGCACAGTGCGTCGGGTGCGATAGACAGAAAGAAAAAGAAAAAGGTGGGGGAGATACAAAAAGGGGAAAAACAGCGGCGACGCGTTAGGGAAGAAATTGAAAAGGGAAATCCGGGGAGAAAGGAGTGTGAGCTCGGGAGTGTGTTTTTTGTTGACGGAAGAGAGAGATAGCTGGGGTGGTTCTCATTGTAGCCGGAAGAGGGAGAGTTGGAGTGACTCTCACCATTGACGGAAGAGGAGTCTAGGAGGCTCTTGTTGTTGGTGCCAGAGCCGGAGCTCGGGACTCGGGACTGTTGTCGGAAGAGGTCAGGGTTGGACGCCGACATTGTTACCGGAGAGGAGAGAGTCGTGGTGGCTCGCCTTTGCTGGACAGAGAGGTCGAGGAGGGACGTTGCTGTTGAACAGTGTCTGTGTGCACAGAAAGGGGGTTCATTTTTCCTCTCAAGTTTGATTTCGGTTTAATACTGTATCTGTGGACCCTATTTGTATATTTATGTTTTGTGGATGTGTGTTCTGCTATGAGAATGTGTATGTGTCAAATATTATGATTTGAATTCAATATGTGGACTGAATAAATTAGTAGGATTGTGGGTGTGGTTGTGAAATTAATTCAACAGTACACCCGTTGAACCCAGTCTGTTTCTCTCATCTGGGAATTTACGAAAAGATCGTATATAAATAGAAAGAAAAACCAGCTATAACAAGAAGCTCGTAACATATACTATCCCTCTGTATAGCCATAGCCATAGCCATAGCCATAGCCATAGCCATAGCCAAAGGTCTCAAAAAGTACACTAAGCTTTTATTCAAGCATATATCATACAGACTCCTTTTTAACCCCATATTACCCTAGCGACTAGTCACATATATATGATATAGCTCTGATCTCCTTCTTAACCAACGCAGGTGGGGCAAGCGCATCCTTCTCCGCACTTGCAGAAGGCGCGACCCACTCCTGCAACATCCTCCTTGGTGCACCTGCAAGGGTTGCAGCTGCAATGGCTGCCGCACGGGCATCGAGAGTGCTCCATGCTCACGTCTCCGCGAGACGTTGCGCACCTTCAATCCAGAACAAGAAAAGAGAAAAAGTCAGTCAGTGAACATCCGAAACACCGAAAGATTTTTTTTTTTTTTTTTTTTTTTATAAAGATCTGATAGAGTATATATCGAAGTCGAACCTGCAAGCAACGCCGCCGGGACAGGGCGTGGGACAGCCGCAGGCTTCGTCACAAACAGCAACAGCTCTAACATCCGCCATTCCGGTTTCCGACTCTGTTAGTCTCCCGGATTCCTCTTCTTATAAGGATTTGTGCAGATATACGTGTGCATGTCTGCTTCTTCGTCGTCTACAAGTGGCAAGGCCTCAGTACACGTTCTGATCCGCAAAAGCCACGCACTTGTCGCTCTCTCCTTCTTGACGTAATCAACCAAAACAACCTCGCAGGAGAATTAAAAATAAAAGTATAAAATACGAAAACCTTCTGGAATTCAATAAAACCCAGTCAACCACGGTGTCTCAGCCTCGCCAAACTAATCCCTTAATATCTACTGATAAATAAATTCAATACCCAATGTCTACATAGGATACCCCAAAAAGCCTCATTCTAACGGAGATAGTGTCAACATTTATATATTCATAATCTTATTCACTTCTAACCAATGTGGGACTTTAGAGGTATACCAACAAGAACCAAAACGAGTAATTAACACGTTCTAGAAACAGAATCAAAGGAGCATTGGGCATTCAGGTGCTTTCCCTAACTGTAGATTGCGTCATTAATATCGCCTTATCACTTGACAGAATCGTCCCGGCGCGTGCCATCCCAAATGAGGAAAACAGGTTTGTTCTTATCTCTGAAAACCCACCTCCGTGTTGCTCCCCCCCTTTCACATGGAAACCCCTCTCTCAAATGAGGAAACTGTAATCATGGCACTTTAACCCAGCAAACAATCCTGTTTTAGCCCGGGGGAAATCTCCCTCCGCAGTATTTCCTAAAGGGTGACAACGAATCCCTCCAACTCACCTTCTCCCTCTTCTCATTGAGAGCTGCTCTCTTCACTGAATGACCATTTCGAGATCCCTGAAACCAGAAAGGAAAGGCGGCCAAAGAGCCGCTTGAAAGAGGAAATTAGAACACAACTAATCCAGATGGTGGGTGAGTTGTAAGAGTCCCTACATTGTTAAGTACATTCCAAACATGGATCTGCGTCCTCGAGTGACTTCTATCTCGTGTCTACTGGTAACTCGGACAGAGATGGGTGTAAGTTTAAGCTGTCTATGAGGCAGAAATCAATGCCGGCGAGAACCACGGAGGCTTCGCTCTTTTCCTTCCGAGGGCAAAATCAGTTTGAATTTTGAAAAGGGTAAGGCCAAGAAAATGTAACGCATTTACGGTTTTACCCTTCCGACCCGCGGCAAGTTTACAACTTTTATAAAGGCTGTTTTTCACCGGTTTTTGACCAATGAAGAAAGCACTTGCATGGTCACGTTTTGATGGGTCAAACAAGAAGCAATGCATATTTGATATTATTTTTATTTATTAAACAAAAAATTATTATTAATTATTTTTAATTTTTTGACATGAAATTAGAATCATACAAAAAAAAAGGTCTTTCTTATATCTTCTGTACTCTTCATATAGCTGCAAAAATTACTACGGTATGCAAAAATTATATTGAATCCCTAGGATAGACGATGTGGAAAAAAACACAAATATTACTATAATTTGTTCTCTATTTATTCACATAGCTATTAAAAGTTACGACTCACAATTGACTTCTATAAGAGATTCTTCACGCCATTTCTAAAAATTTAATGCATATTCGGCTTGTAAGCATTGAAGTCGAAAACCTAATACTTAACATCCAAAAAAGAAGTTTTTTTTAAAAGTAAATTGAATAGATAAAGATGAAACCCTACTTGCAAATTAAAATTATCTTTCACATAATTAAAATTAATATACTTTAAAAAATTTTGCCGGTAGTGTTTCGTTTACAATATCGTATTATAAATATCCTAAAATCCTTTCTATATATTCTCATTGACCGTCAAACCTAAGTACTGTGATTCTTACTTGATAGTCAACCCCTTAATATCTAAGTTCACTTGTTTTTAGGCTATTCCCATCTTACCCTATTCAGAATCGGGGAGGTTCGCTAGCTATCTTCTTTTTTACTAAAAAATGGATGCAATAGGCTAAACCGGCAATTTTTGGGTTTCATCATAAGACTCCAACTATCAACTACCAAATCAGACTTTTCAAAGTGCATATCAATTTTTTATTTTATTTTTTAAAATTTATTTGATGTTTTATTGATTTCCTCAGTTTAAATACATTAAAATACTTTTTCTTAAATATTTAGAACCACAACCGGTGCACTCTTGGTTGAGCCAGACCGCCTGGTTGATCCCATCGGGGGCAGTAGTGTCCATGCGAAAACTTCTTTCACATTAAGCCAAAGGGGTAATTCCGTAACTTTCTTTGTTTCTCTCATTAACGTAAGGGCTCCACTGCATGCGTACCCCTTCAACGTGTACCTCAGCTTCTTCACCCAAACCTCTCTCTTAACTTCTGCACAGCGTAAACGCTTCCTGTAAGCATTTCGACCGGAAGAATCGGATTGTAATCAAAACCATGCGCGGGGTAATTGATGAATCAGCTCCTCCAAGTTGCCTATAAAAGCTGCGTCTCTTCTGCTCATTTCATACTTCCATTCATCTGTTTGCTCCCTCTTTTATGATTTTCAGTCATCTCCGTTTGCTCCCTCTTTTCAGACTCTTAGTCATCTCCGTTTGCTCCCTTTTTTCGGACTTTCAGTCATCTCCGTTCGCTCCCTCTTTTCCTCTTTCTTTACGTCATCGATGGAACAGGAAGATGAGAATATGGCTGATGAAGATCAGCCTAATTCTCTTCTTGTGCCATCGGGTTTTCGAGTCTTGGTGGTTGATGACAGCCCAATTTGCCTGACGATAATCGAACGGATTCTTACTTCCTTTGAATACTTGGGTATGGAGTTAAAGAGTATTGATGCTAGATTCACTTCTTGTTAGTTCTTTCGTTTTTTTGGCCCTTTTTTCACCAGTCGACATTGTTTTTGCGTTTTTTTTTTTCCTTTGTTTTTTGACTTGGATATTCTGGTTTTACAGATTGTGGATTTCTACGATCCACTAGCTAAGCCACTCACTGATGGACTTCCTTCAGTTTCGTCATTCTTTGCTTCAATATTTTTACTTGCTTCCTGTGAATACTTGGATATGGAGTCAGACTGACGCTAGGTTCACTTCTTGTTAGTTCTTCGTTTGCTTTGCAGTTTTTCCAAGTCGACTTTTGTTTTTATTTTATTTTTTTTGTTTTTTAAACTTAAAGATCATTTTTTTATATTACAGATCGTGGATTTTTATGATCTACTAGATAAGACAGTCACTGCTGGTTTTTCTTTCGATTTCTTCTTCATTTGCTTCAATAATGGTTGTAAAGATTTTCATTTCTGGACATTTCGTTTTGTTATTCGTTTTAGATCCCTTCCAATCGTGCTGTTATTTTTTTTTGTTTTTCTCTGTATTCTTCAAAATATGTTTTCCTGAATGGAATCGATCGTTTCCAACATTACAATTTCACACCTTCACCATCAACGCAGATATTAATATCAAGCCAAAAAAGTTTGAGTTTTTTTTTTCTTTCGATCATTATACTGACGGTTAAATCGATGTTCTCATTACAGTGACGACCTGCGATTCTGGCGAGGCTGCATTGGCGCTGCTCCGGGAGAGGAGGCAGGACTTCGATATAGTTGTCACAGACATCCACATGCCCAATATGGATGGACTTATGCTTCTGGAGCACATCAGACTCGAAATGGATCTGCCTGTAGTCTGTGAGTACCCCTTCTTCTTCTTCTTCTTCCGATTTCACTCTTTCTGAGTTCGCTTCTTTAGTATTTCATAAATCATCCAGTTTTTAATGGGTCTTCCTCGTTTTCTTCAGTGCTGTCAGCCGATTCACAGCCAAGCATGATGTTGAGAGGACTCAGGGAAGGAGCAGTGTTTTACTATACAAAACCTGTAAAAGTCGCGGACCTCAAACACATATGGCAGCATGTAGTCTGGTGGAAGGGCACGAAAGAAATAGTGGAGACTGAGCAGTCGACCTGCGTCAGTGTCAACGTAAAGAAAAATGAAAACAGCAGAATCGAAGACGAATGCACTTCAAAGATGAGCACTAAAGAGAAAACGATTAGAAAAACTAAGAGGAAATTAATGGATTTCAGAGAAGACGAAGGAGAATCTTCGGGGAAGAAGAAGAGATCCCGCATTGTCTGGAATCCTGATCTACACAGCAAATTTCTGAAGGCCATAAAATCGATAGGATATGAGAGTATGCAGAGACATTCTCTTCTTGATTTCTTGCTTATAAGATTGCAGTACTGGGGTTCTTTTATTTAGTTTTTTTTTTAATTCTTCTATGACAAGATCATCTGATTTTCGTTGTTTTTTTAATGCACGCAGGGGCAGTTCCAAAAACAATCCACGGAATAATGAATGTCCCGGGATTGTCCAGGGAAAACGTCGCCAGTCACCTACAGGTTTGATTTGATTCTCCTTGATTCCTGAATTACAGTCCATCTGTTTGATAAATCGAGCGTCTATGCATCAACTTCTACCGTTCATGAAAATCTGAAGAAATTATGTTTAGTAATTTCTCTTTTATGAAAATCAGAATTCTCTTTTATCAATTAAAATAAAACGATTTTGCAGAAATCTAATAAATCAAATTGATTCAACATGTTTGCATTATTCTCTCAAAACTCTTTTCTGATAAACTACTAAAACTCTATTGTTTCTTGGACATGAAAACATTCATTTGTGGTAAAGAAGTTTCGTTTGTACGTTAAGAAGCATGACCATGAGCAGATTGGTCCAGATGAAAACATGCAGGAAGAACACAACAAGGATCATGGCATGCGAGGATCCAACACAAGAAACCAAAATAACCTAGAAAGTTCACAAGCACATACAACTACTAGAAGAAGGGCATCAAACTCAGGCTCTGGAGCTCCATCAAATGTAACTCGGACTAGTAGATTTTTCCTCGGGAGCGGCTCTAATGCTCGGACAGCAAATCAAGAAAACCTGGAGAAGCCACCGTTTTCTGGTTCATATTTACTCGGAAGCAGCTCTAACACTCCAATGCCGAATCAAGAAAACCTTGTTAGGCCAGTGATGTCTGGTTCAGGTTTATTCGGGAGTGGCGCTAACACTCAGATACCAAATCAAGGAAACTTGGTGAGGCCAATGATGTCAAGTTCATATCCGCTAGGCACTCAGATACCAAATCAAGAAAACTTGGCAAGGCCAGTGATGCCAAGTTCAGATCCGCTCAGAAGTAGCCACAACACTCGGATACCAAATCAAGAAAACTTGGCGAGGCCAGTGATGCCAAGTTCATATCCGCTCAGAAGAAGCCACAACACTCGGATACCAAATCAAGAAAACTTGGCGAGGCCAGTGATGCCAAGTTCATATCCGCTCGGAAGTAGCCACAACACTCGGATACCAAATCAAGAAAACTTGGCGAGGCCAGTGATGCCAAGTTCATATCCGCTCGGAAGTAGCCACAACACTCAGATACCATATCAAGAAAACATGGTGAGGCCAGCAATGCCTGGTTCATATTCACACGGAATTGGCTCCAACGATCAGATGCGTCATCGGGGAAACCGCGTGAGACCAATTGTTTCGATGGCAAATGGTGTCTTCACCATGTCGAATTTCCAAGGCTCCAACAATCAGTCAAGTATGGGAGGAAATGTTGGATCAGTTGGAAGACAAAACTCACGACCTAGGCACTCCATATATGATGCCGGTCTTCCGCTTCCTACAACTCCGGGTCCCTCTAGTTCAACACAGAGAAGCTGGGGTGCAAAGCCGAGCTTCACTGGACTCCTCTCACAAATGGATATGCAGGCGAATTCCAGTCGAGTCCTCCGACAAATGGATATGCAGACGAATTCCAACAGGATCTTCCCGCAAATGGATATGCAGATGAATTCCCATGGAGTTCTCCCACAAAGGGATATACAGATGAACTCTAATGGAATCCTCCCCCAAATGGGTATGCAGATGAATTCCAGTGGAGTCCTACCACAAAGGGATGTACAGATGAACTCTAATGGAATCCTCCCCCAAGTGGGTATGCAGATGAATTCCAGTGGAGTCTTCCCACAAAGGGATATGCAGATGAATTCCAGCAGGCTCTTCCCGCGAACGGATATGCAGATGAATTCCCATGGAGTCCTCCCACAAATGGATATGCAGATGAACTCTCATGGAACCTTCTCGCAAATGGGTACGCAGGTGAATTCCAATGGAGTCCCTCGACAAATGAATATGCAGATGAACTCTCATGGAATCCTCCCCCAAATGGGTACGCGGATGAATTCCAATAGAGTCCCTCCACGAATGGATATGCAGATGAATTCCATTGCGAACACAGGTTTTAGAGAGACTGGAATCTCTTCTCTTAAGCCTTTTTCGGGAACAAGTCAGTACCCAAACAATGTCAATGTGATGCTTCAACGAGATCATAATCGTCATGGTGGGATTAATGCAACTGAAGGTGTTGCGAATCAACCAGGGTGTTCTAAAGTTTTCGCTCCGACTAATTCTTGGTATGGTACTTCAAGGATGAATCAAGAAAACACTGCTGGAAATTTCAGTCTTCCACCTGCAGTTCAGCCAGACACATCTACTGCTCCACCTATCGATAATCAATTCCAAAACAACCACAGTGGCATGGTTCCTGTTGATAATGAGGTTTTGTGGAGTACTTCCAGTTATGATGAGGATCTTTCGCCAGGGCCTTTTGCCTTCGAAACTCTCAACGTCCCCAATAAGTTTGGCTTTGATTCCGTGGAAGAAAGCATTACTAACGAGATCTCCAACTTAAACTTATCTGATATGCAGTTGGGCAGGCCTGCAGGCCAGTTTGATCTCAATGACCCCTTCTCAAATGGCTTCACTCACATGCTCCAAGAGGCCATCGACGGAGTTGGTGGAACCGAGATTGATGACTTCCCTACCGAAGCTGTCCCTTCTCGATTCTCTGATGATGACATTAGAGACATGACCAGTGAGTGATTGAACCTTTTTGCTATAGAGTAGTAACAATTACTTAAAGATATTTTTATCCACTCTTGTTTTTTTTTTTCTTGACAGATCCTTGAGAATCAAGCTCTAGAAGAAGCTTCAATGGAGGATTTCTGCACCTCAAACTCTTCTTTCTGTCAAAGGGGACTGCCTGAGGATGATTTCTTGGTGAAATTCTGAAGTTGTTGCTTGCCTTTTCTATGACATTAGGGTACTTGTAGTTGAATTTATTAAGAACTGCAAGAATCATGTACAAGTACTAGTTGGATTGTGGAATGTTTATAATGTTGTCAAAGATTTCTTGTTATAGTTGTTGAGAACAGATTTGGGTTTGATTGGTGAATGATTTTTAGCGTAATAACTTTGGTTGCTGCTATGAATTACGAAGTATCCAGTTAAGCTTGTATACAGCATGGTCTAAGTTTACTTACTGTAATGTTGTGTTGCTAGTTGCATTAGAAGGGCTTGATGGGGTTCCCTTCTATGGTCCATTGCTCGTGATGTTGCTAGTGATGCTGGTGAACATATTTCTATTTGATGCTTTGTTGATGTTGGAGTAGATTGTTTTCAACAGGTTTTATGGTAATATAAACCCTTGCATGGCTTGAACTCCTAGTACTTGTAGCATCCTTCACAGTTTAACTGAAGAATATTTTGAAGGCTAAGTTTGTGATGATATTCATGATAACTCCATTAACAAGTGGTTTGGTAAATATATCTAAAGTCTCTGTAGAAAGTGATATGTGGTTCACTTTGACAAGTCTTGGTGTGTTTTTTCTCTTTTTTTATGTACAAAATGATAATCTATTTTTATAGGTTTATCGAGAGAGTAAAGTGCTTAGATTTAGGGTTTGGGAGAGTAAGAGTTGCGGGGATTTGAGAGAAGAGAGGAGTTTTAGGAGCGGATAAAGACTTTAAACTAAAGGGTCTATTTGGGACCCTGTGGAAAAGAAAAGAAAAGAAAATGAGAATTTAATTATTATCTCATTTTCACTAACTATTTTTTGGACTTTTAATGATCAAATTCCCATTTTATTTTCTTTTCTAGGGGTTCCAAATAGACCCCAACTAGGCAGCTAGAAACATTAGTTTTGATATTAGGTGTAAGTTGTGTTTGAACAAGAGTGCAACATTAATCTGTTCTTGCACAATGTTTAGAGATACTTATTTTTTTAATTAATTTTATTGAATTGGAAAATCAATGACAAATCTATCAATATATTAATTTGTATTGATGACCTAAATTCAAGAGAAAATCTCTTGATTAAATTGATTGTAAAATCAAGAAATTGATCAAAGAAATACAAATATTTGATCAGGGTGAAATTATCTCCTCTTAGCATATAAATATGCATGTAATTGATTTAAAAAAAATACTTTGATTCAATGAATTTTCTTCATCTCTTTTAGTCAGTGGATTATGCTTCCAAGGCTGAAGCATGCAAAATTTCTTTGTGTTTTACTTTTCATGAATCCAATAACATTTCTCATAGTTTCACACATAGTATTAGGGTTGAAGGTTTGATCTTTGGTTCTTTTTTATTTTTTTCTCAAATTTCATTCAAAGTTTATTCTTTATGTTTTCTATATTTATTCATTCAAATTTTTCTATCTATTATGTAGATTAGTCAATTTTGGATATTTCTCCTCTTGTTTTATTGAAATCTATAGATTAATTATAATATTTTTATGCAGTTCATTTGAAATCGAAACCATTTTAAAAATAAAACCACACGTCTCAATTTTACCACCTTTATTTAATTAAAAAAATCGAAAGAAAAGGTCAATTGCCAATTTTTTGCCACAGGTTCAAATCTCGTTGGAAGAAAGAACAATAGCCAATGTGGCTCACACGAACAACCATAGTAGGTCATTCAACCGATTTTAGAAACCAATTCCGATGTAGGAACATTGAACTGACTCGATACAATGATACCGAGTCCATGGTACTAAACTACACTTTCACTCGACCTTCAAGTTCGGATTCAACGCATTGATATACTAAGCAATTTTGAAACCACATCAATAATTTGTTACATATTTCAAAATTTTCTTTGCATTTGCCATTACTATCCATGCCAATTATCTACTCACCATTTGGTTTTGTTCTTTCTCAATTTTTGACCCAAACCAGCCTAGTTATGGTTCAAAAGACAACTAGTTTGGTGTTCAACTCATATTTCCTCCTTTTTACCTAATAAATTTTTTTTTGTCAAGAGAAGATTCAAAATTCTTGTAGAGATGTGAGTCACGGGTAGAAAGACTAACACTCTCTACATAAACAGTAAAATAAACAAATGATCTTTAGATCAGTTGTAATAAAACAAGGATGGGAGCTTGCTTACACCCATAAAAGTGCCTTCTTGGAGTGTCATGAATTCATCGAAGAAATGACCAGAGCAGTGAGTATTGCCCTAATTGTGGGAGAAGCAAAACCAGTTTGTAAGAGGGTTCTACATGAAAACATGTGGCTGAGAAGGATGTGTAGAAGCTTGACTACAATACTTAGAGAGCTTAATCTTGTCGTGCCATTTGAACTCAACATCAGTGATAGAGAGATAACAAAGTTAAGCTACCAAGTTCCTTTCCTGAATTTTCTCCTTAAGTTACTCTATAACTCATCTGGTTCTATTTCTTATTTCTTTCTTTCATTCTTTTCTCATGTCGAAGAACTAGTAAATGTCGCAACAAACTTTACATAAAAGAGAAATAGTCGTTCCAATCGAAAATTTTCACATGGATCGTTCGTTGAACTTATAGTCACTAGAGAATACATAGTGAGTCCACAGATAGCAAAAATATGCATATATTTTGCTGGTTCTTTGGGGAAAAAAGAAAGATTCTTTTCAAACTGATTTGTATAAGTGGAGTATCCATGAAGAATATATTAATGCTAATAAGATGTATTAGAAGAGTTAGATGGAGGAGGGCTACAAAGAGGCAAATAATTAAGTGAAAAAGATGATTTTAGGTGAGGAAAACTAGTCATGCTAGAAGAGGAGGGCATAGCTACTCTCTCTCTCTCTATCTTATAATAGTTTCTCTCTGAAATCATGTTAAACTTAAAAGAGTTTTTTTAGAACAGAAAGACCTATTCTTGTTTCCGTTCAAGAAGAAAATTAAAGAATAAAAAGGGAGAGAAGTTTTTACCTTTTGAGCAATATGATGAAATGGTCGTCATGGCTGGGCATCGGTGTTGAAGACAATGAAGTTCTAAGTGAAACCGTTGATCGAGTTGAGAGGTCAGGAGAGAGAGGAGAGACTCTTCTGGATTAGTTTCCTCAGTAGAAGGCTCATGGGTTATGGAGGATGGATACTCCTCATAGTGAGACGATGTCCATTCTTTGGGAGAACTATTTTTTATCATCTCTCCACCTTCATCAATTTCTTCAGTCCATACCTCTACACCAACCATTAACATCTTTCTTTGTCATCTTATTTTACTCCATTTTCTCCTTCTTTTCTTTCTTTTTTTTCTTTTTCTCCCCCTTCGCCTTCTTTCTTGTCATTTTCTTCTACCATTTCATACAAAGTTTTAACTACTATTTCACACACAATGAACTCATTTTCATTGTATAATTTCCTCATCTCTTGATTAGCTAACAACATCTTCAAGTCTAGGTTTTTCCTATAACTTCAGCTTCTACAAGTTTACCCTCATTGTGGCAAGGATATCATACACATCCTCAAAAAATGCATTTGGAAACAATTCTTGTTTGGGAAGACTAACTATATTAGAGCCTTTGACATGATTGCTTCTTCCACTTCTCCAACCTTCTCTTTACCTTTATGTGCATTTGAATTTGATGTTTCTTCTAGTTAAGTGGTTTTCTTTTGTGCTCTTGCCATTTGGAAGTCTTAGGAAGGATTTCGATGGATTTTGGGGGGGCAAACAAGTTCTCTTGAAAAGTCATAACATCCAAAGAAAAAAAAATGTTTGAACTTAGTCCAAGCATGGGTAGGAGTTATGTAGCCCAACAAAAGTCATTATCATTTTCAACTCGACCAGCTGAGATTTGAGTTCATTTCTCCCTAGAGCTCTCCATTGTAAATCTTTCGATGTATCATTTAGATATCTGGTTGGTCAATTTTTTTGTTTCAATTTTCTGAAGCTCTCTATTTCAACCTGTCCAATGACTCATTTGATCTTTCCACCAACTAAATTCAATGCCCATGCTGCTTTTACATGCTTTTTCAAGTAAGATCAACTCGATCGGTCAACTTGACATAGGAATAATGCCTTTTGTGTTTCTTTTTAAGCTTGATCAAGTGGAAGACTCAAGTCTTGTCATCGGGTTTACTTCTTTTGCAACTATTTCTTCTTAATTAAGAGATATGTCAATTAATCCTAGTTGACTTCTTTTTTTTTTTTAAACTCTTAGATGTAAGGGGTTTAATGAAGATGTTATCTAAATGATCTCTTGTTGCCACCGATTCCATTCTTATCAATACCATTTGAGCACAATCTCTAAGGAAAATGTGTTTCATTTCCATATCCTTACTTTTACTATGATGCACAAGATTGATGGATGGTGAAGACCAGGCATGGAAGTCTTCAATGATTCTTATAGAAAGAAGTCTCAAAGAAGGAGAGTTAGTATGATTGAGAGTGATAGGAGTATCACGTAAGGAATTCTCACAAGAGAGTATGAGTTCAAAGGTGTTTCAGTTATTTTAGCTATCTTTAGTTGTTGTTTATTATGGGGTGTAACTAGGACATGAGTAGTTTAATTACACTCTAATTCAAGTTTTTCTCCTCTATTATAAGTAGAGGGCCAATGTACTCACTTTATATCAATTAATCAATTATTTTTTCTTCTCCTAAAATTCAATAGGTATCAGAGCAAGTTCTATGAGTTGACTTGGACAACCCACAAAGACGATGGAACGCTATTCCAGTGAATCTTAACTTTTAGTTTTCTTTGTTTAGATATTTATTTGTGTCCCAACAACAATCGTTGCAAACCTTTTTTATTAATAGAATCTTTAAACCTCTTGAAATAGCGTCCTTCCCGATAAAATCCTCAACTCGACTTACTTCTATGAATTAAATACCACCACTTTGTTTGCTGCCTTTCTAACTCATCAGCTCCAATTCTTGATGACAAATTTTTCCTTAGTTGTCGTTGTTCTCTATCTCAGATCCCTCTTTGCACCAAGTAGTGGGGGTATTATAAGGGAGCTAATCAAACAAATGTGTAAGTTGAATTTGTTTATTTCTTTCCTTCCCTTAGGTTAAAGGGTATCAATATATCAATATTTTGATGATTATATAAAAGTTGAGCGAGAGGATTAGGGTTTCACATCGAACCCTAACTCACTCACTTTTTCACCTTACCTCACCTCACCTTCACACAAATCCTATGTTAATGAAATCCTAAGATTCATCATAGTATCAGAGTAGAGATCTTAAGATTCCATGTTTTTTCTACTCGTTTTACTAAAGGTTGCATTTGACAGACATTGGTGGATACTAGGTATGCCTCAAATCAGATAAGTATCATCCTCCCATGTGTGGTTTTCTTTTTGAACCACCGAGGCTTATAGTACAGAGCTGGTTCTATGTAAGATCCATGATTCAATTCCTCATGTTTTTCATAAGTATGTAAAAAAAATCAATTTTTTACCTATCCATGCATGCATTAAGTAGCAATATAAGTTACACGTACTTGTTGTTTCTCCTCTTGAACTGAAGGTAAAGATGTTGTTCTACTATACTAAAAAGTGTTGAATTTTTTCTTGAACAATCTTTGATTTTAGCTAGTGGATTTATCTGAGTTTCTGCATGGAAGAACAACAGTAAATAAGCTCAATTCACCTTACCATGTTTGTTGAAACTTTCGCAGTTGAGGCTTGAGTTTGCTAAGGACTTTCCTGAGTAGGAAACTTAGTCTTGAGTAGAGTTTGTATCCAAGTAGGAAACTTACTCTTGAGCAGGTTGATAAAGTGTGTAGTGTTCCTAGTGCATAAGGACACTTGTCAAAGATACAGAGGTTGAATACACACCTCTTTCAGACTTGTTGTTGTAGTAGGATACAATAGCCAAGAAACCTTTGTGTTCTGGTCTCTCCTTGCTGCTCGCAGTTCCAGCCCAATCGAGGCCTTGTTCTCCTCTCAAGTTCTTCATGAAAAAGAACTCTAAATTGATATTGAGATAAGAGGAGATTGGGGCATGTGTTACTTGAAGAAAATTGAGTATTAACTAAGGTTATTCACCTCAGATATGTGGATTCAAGTTGGTAATTGATACATATTTGGCTATCTTTGTATGAGCCTTCTACTTGATAGATATGTTGAAGTGTTGCATATTGTTTTGATAAGGTATTATTTTCTTGTATTTCTAGTATTTTTCTGTTGAGAGTCCTCACTTTGATTGAGTTAAGAATAATTACTAATGGCTAAAGAAATTTTTTTAAGTATATTTGGTAAGAATGATTTACTCAAGGTTACTACTATTCCACTTAAAGGGTTATCAAATTATTTGAGTTGCTCACAATTTGTTACATGCTTTCTGCTTACCCAAGATTTGTCTAATCATCTGATTAAACTCCCACCAATTATTGATGAAAAGGATATTATGTATAAAAATGGCTTAAAGAGGACACCCTTATTATTTTGTTGTTGATTAATAGCATGGAAGAGAGTGTAGCAAATAATATGGTCCACCTAGAAACTGCAAAACTCATTTGGGACAATTGTGCAAAGCTCTATTATAGTGTTGATAGTTTACAAAAGTTGTATGATTTTTTTTAGACTATGTATAATACCAGACTGGGGGAGAATTTGCATGATTATTTTGTCAGATTTTGAAGCATTATGTAGGAAGAAAGCTTGTCTAACATACTCTATTAATATTGCAGTTTAAAAAAAACAATAGGAAACATTGGTGGTTGTCATATGTCTTGCATATATGAAACCAAATCTTGAAGTAGCTAAGACTCATATTCTTAGCTTTGCAACCTTGCCCTCTGATGACATATGTGCCACAATGCTTTGTATTCCTGACGCCTCTTGAGACACTTCTATAGACGTATACAACCATGTTTTTTTAGAATAAGGGAGGAAGTGCAAGTAATTAGAGGTTGAGGGAGAAATAATATAGGTAGCTAAAGAAGGGGTGGTAGGACTAGTCAAGGTCCTCAAAGAATAGATAATTCAAATCGGAAGAGTACATATTATGGTAAACTAAATCATCTAGCTAACACATATTGGAAAATACATGGAAAATCAGAATGGATCACCACTAATCAAGCTTCAACCTGTAACTGTAGCCAACTCTATAGGAACTATTGAATTCTTCAAAGGAAATAGTTCTTCACTATGAGGGTATTGAATTACTCAAAAAACTTAAAGATATGTTCAAATCTACCTCCAACACTGCACTCCTACTACTATTGATGCCACTACTATTGCACGCATGTTTTTTGATACCTCTCACTCTTCAATTCTTAGATTATTGACTGTGGAGTCTCTCAACATCTGACTAGTAATGTTAATCTTTTTGACCTCTTTATCTCCTTGTCAAAAAAAAAAAAAAAAAATTGTGCGTATAATAGATAGATCCCAAACCAAGGTACATGGGATTGGATCTACTACTGCTATACCATCATTTCACCTAGATGATATTCTTTTTGTTCCTCAATTTCCATTGAGCTTATTTTCTGTCAATAGTTAAACCAAAAATTTCAATTACTCTAGAACTTTTTGTCTTACTTTTTGTACCTTTTGGGATCTACAGACTAAACAAGTGATTGGTAGAGGCCATGAGAAAGGAGGTTTTTACTTCTTGGACACACCAGTAGTCACTACCACAACAAGCTCATAATAAAAGGCTCTCCAATAGCATAATGAGTGGAGCCATCCTTCCCTTCAATCTATCTAGACATTGTTTCCTTCTGTTTAAGTTTGTCTTTGATTTACAATGTGAAATTTGTCACTTGAGTAAACACCACAGAGTACTTATTCTCCTCAATTCAAAATTAAGGGTGTCTCTCCCTTCTTTTTTATTCATACTGATGTGTAGAGACCAATGTTCTAGGTATTTCTTAGTTAAAATACTTTATTATATTTGTTGATGATTAGAATAACGTGGTTGTTCTTGATGAAAAATCGTCTACATTTTTACCCATTTTAAATTCTTTCATGTTGTGGTTTCTACTCAATTTGGCTCAAATTGAAAGTTCATTGGTTTAACAATGCCAAAAAAAAATATATTTATGGTGAGTTTCAATACTTTTGTAGTAAGCAGGGCATCATTCATCAGACATTATGTGCTTACACTCCACAACATAATGGAGTGGCCGAAAGGAAAAACAGGCTCTTACTTGAAGTTGTCAGGGCTCTGGTACAAGATATGAATGTGTCTCAATTTTATTGGTCACATGCAGTCCTCACTACATGTTTTCTAATTTATCGATTGCCTTCCTCATTTCCCACTTAACTAGTCACCTTGATGTTATTCCCTCGTGATATTGTTTTTCCTCTTCACTTGAAGGTTTTGGATGTACCTATTTTGTTCATGACACCTAAATTGTCTCTTTAGGCTATTAATGTATATTGTTGGGATACTCTCGCATTCAAAAAGTATTGAATTTGTATAAAAGAGAAAAACTTCATTGAATTGATGTAATTTAAGTACAATGACCCTCTATTTATAATATAATGGAGAAAACAAGTAGAATCCAATTGCAATTAAACTACTTCTGTCCCAATTATACCCAAAGTTAAATACTAAAAGATAAATCCTAGAATAATTGAACAACAAAACATAAATAGAAGACTAACAAAACTAAAATACATTTATGTGAGACCTCCTTCCATGAGACTCTTTGTAGACTCCACCATATTAATTTTGGCTTTGTGAGACTTCTTACTATGAGAGTCATGTAACGTTCTTCCATACCTACTCTTCAACACTCCCCCTCAAGCTAGATTTTATAACTTCAACTTGCAATGAAAAAAATTCTTGGTCTTCAATTTTCTTTGACTGAAAAAAAAAATCTTCTTAGATGGAAAAACTTCATCTTTTGTGCTCTTCCTTTCTTGACTATTTTGGTCACATCAAAAGTGTCACAACATGTGGAACAAAATATATTTTTTTGTACTTCTTCTTCTACTTCTCTTCCTCAAGCTGAGAATAAAAAGGACTTAAAGACCCAACTTGGACAAAACATAGTATGGGAGAAGAAAATCACTCCTAGCCGTACGACAAAGCTCCATACACCAGTCAAAATGGCCATAGTCTAAAGACACACTCCGCTCAATTTTGAAGGCAAAAAAATGGCCCAAGTTTTAGGCTTAAAAAATAAACTAATTACTTTTTTAAGGGTAGCTCAAATACAAATCACTTCTTGGCTAAAGAATAAATGATTTGACTCAAGTTTTGATGTTGGGCACACTCCAATACTTTTTAAGTAGTGTGTCTAGGCATTGCTCTGAAGTGATGAAAAAATAAGAAGATAAACTGAAGAAATACTAGAGAAAAACAATTTTAACCAAAAGAAGGTGACTATGCAACACTCATACTGCCAACTTGACCTGTTTTTCCCTGAAAACTAGGAGAGACTATAAAGATACAACTTAATAAATTTGACCTAGTATAACATTTTGGGAGGCGATCACATTTTTTCGGAGTCAACTATATGGAAGATGCACAAGTAACACAACCGGAGTTGTCTTCTATTTGTCAAGTTTACATGCAAACTTGCTTAATGTTGGGCAAATCATAGAAAAAGGGTACAATGAACACAAAAAGGGAAAGCAGTGCAGGATTCACAATAGAAAGGGAGCTCTAATTACCAAGGTATCTATGAACCCCAAGTTGCCTATTTTGTTCATCACTCACATAGGATACCTATTTGGCCACCAATGTGCAAAGCGACTCTTGTTTATGACATTGTCTGTTTGAATATGTTAACTAGTTTGGCACTACTAGACCGTGAAGCATGTCCACCATAAAAATAGATAAATCTATTTGTAACACATGCATCATCACCAAGCATTGGAGCACATCCATTCCTTTCAAGCAAGCTTGTTAGGCAAAGGCACTCTTGGAGCTAAGTCACTCATACTTGTGTGGTCCTATCGAAGTTCCCTGACACAAAGGGAAGCGCTACTTTATCACATTTATCGATGATAATATTATAAAAAAACATGGGTGTATTTTTACTAAGAAATAAGTGAGATGCAATGATCATGTTGAAAAAATTCAAATCATATGTTGAGAAGCAGAGTAGGAATATGATCAAGATTCTACTAATGGAGCAAAGCACCAAATACCTTGTGGAGAGTCATATTTCAAATAGTGTGGCATAGAACAATAGATAACAACGCAATCATGCTGCAAAAAAATGGTGTGATCGAGAGGAAGAATCAAACAATCATGGAGATGGTGAGATGCATACTAAAGGGAAAGCATGTTCCCCATCTACATCCTAAAAATGTGTCCACCAAGGGACTCAAGAACATGACACAATATGAAGCATGTAATAGACATGAACCCAATGTCCACCTTATAGTCTTTGAGAGCATGGTGTTCGCATAGATACCGAGAGAAATCCGAAAGATGCTAGATGACAAATAAATTCCCAGAATGTGTATTCATTGGCTACCATAGCCAGATCAAAGGATTCAAGTTGTACAATTCAGTAACCTAAAATACATGCGTAAGCACAAATGTTACCTTCAAAGAAGATGTAGGGTGGCCCTAAACCTACAGGAGTAGAACGAGAAGATTGCATTCTTGTTCCCAATCGAGTCTAGCATGTTCGATCTGATGATTCGCCTCAACATGGAGTCTTCACATTGCAGATAGTCCTAGCACTACTGGTACAACAAAAGTGGGCACATTATCACATAGATGTCTTATTTACCTTTCTTAATGACAGACTAGAGGAAGAGGTCTATGTGGATCGACCCGAACGTTATGTCCAATTAGGGAAAGAACTTATGGTGTATCAACTATAAAATACACTCTACAGACTCAAGCAAGCCCCTCGTGCTTTGAACACATGGTTTGACGATTACTTCAAGCAGAGAGGTTTCAAGAGGTTTGCAAGAACAAAAGACCGATGATAGTAGACACTTTGCTAAATCTTTCTTTGAGATTTTGAAGACTCCAAGACGATCCTTAAGTGAACATAAGACACCTAAGTTTACAACCTAGCTCATCAATTACACTGTTGAATAGCGCTAGTAAAAAAACATCCTTAAACCCTACCTCTAATTACAAGTTTATATAGGTTAGGAAAGATGAGATTTAGCAAGATCCATCATCAAAAGTAAGCTGATTCCAAGCCCAGAGAAAACAAACCAGATTAGACGCGGTTCATTAGTCCCACCACGAGCCTAGTCCCAACTCGGGTATCATAAAATAAGGGGCCATGTCGACTGGTAAAGCAAAGACTAATGAAAAACAGACCCAAGTTTGCTTTCAAGAGCAATCTCTTCTTTAGATTTCAGTTGAGCAGCCAGCAGTTCAGAAATCAGAAACTTTAACTAGTGAAATTCTCACCTGGATTTTGATGTAATTTCTGTAGAGCTTAGGAAGAGGGTGAGAGAGATTCCATAACTCGCTAATGGGTAAAATGAATTGCTACTTGTCTCAGATTGACTTATGAAACTATTTGACTGCAATTTGCGCTGAAGTTTGCTCCCTTCGCCATCGTCTGGATTATCAAAACGCGTAATCATCGAAGAATTATCTGCATCTTCTTTGTTTCGAATTTTTTCTAAAATGGCTGGGAAGGCCAAGGACTTGATCGACGAGCTATTTCTGTATCTTTGACTAATCTAAGACTGAACCCATCACCGAATTATTTGATGAATGAGATTCGTTCAACAGATCAAACAGTCAACCCACTTAAAAAAAACCCAGAGTCGCTTCCCAATCCCAGTTTTCCTGTTATTTTCTCATACCGAAACTGTTATTCTCCCAAAGACGCGTTAACCATGCCCTTCTCGAAGTCCTGAGAAGACATCGTAATCCACCCCTGAAGTCAAAATTCAAAGCAGCATGAAGGCTTCTTCTCAACCCAACCATGACCGACACCAAACTCACTTCTACTTTCATGACTTCAGCTACAGTATTCCTTGTCACCCAACAAGCAGTTACCACCCTCTTTCTTTAATCTTTAAGCACAATCTAAATCTGCTCCAAACCCATTAAAAAAAAAAGGCTTATCGTCTCCTTAAAGCATCCCATTAGGTTAAACCTAGCAGCTTCTTTAATCTTTAAACACACTCTAAATCTGCTCCAAACCCATTAAAGAAATGGATAATCTTCTCCTTAAAGCATCTCACTAGGTTAAATCTAGCACCTGATGAGGATCCCCGCGCTTACCATCCGGCGGCCATGGCCGGCACATGAGCTGTCGGGACATTCTCTGCACCTGGAACCCCTCAAGATTCCAAAAACGGCGACGTGGGTCCTCATAGAAAACTCAGTTTAAACCTCTGATTTAAAAAGGTGGATTATCAGTTCACTCCTGCATGATAAATAATCACCATAAAGGGAGAAGGCATGGTTGGTGGTGGAGGTTGAGGTTGATGATGTTCATTTTGGTCAAACAACTCTAATTACTAATCACAAGCCAAGCCTTCAAAAGCCCAAAAAAAACAAAAATAATCCAATATCTATGAAATTAGTGTGAAAAGGATGTTAGTGATGGAAACTAAACCAGATTCTGATGCATGCACTTTAGATAGGAATATCGCGGAAATGGGTGGTATTTATAAAACTTCGAATAAAACCGACAAAGAAGATCTTATCTTCTAAACCGAAGGGAAGATGAGAGATCTATCTCCTGAACCTAAGCGAAGATAATCCCTTAACCCACATTAAGATGCTTTCTTAGCATGAGATTTTGAACCCGTGAATGGAGCAGAGAGTTGTGAGCATGGTTGAAAATCTAAATCTCAAGAAATATTAAAATGAAGCATTGCGCGTCTAACACACTCAATAATTAACATCATGACTTGCACCAAATTGCATGCACATCAGAAGTCAAATGCCAAACGCGTTTTTAACCTTTAACTAAGAAGAAAGGTCACCAACTGTGAGCCTAACAAAACCCACTTTGAGGTCATAATCTGTCAAAATTACCGAGTAAAAACGCGGTATAATCACATCTAGCTTCAATAAAAAGACTCAAAATCATTTCCACTTAGTGATGATTTTTACTCTTAGTTATTGTTTTCAAGGTAAAAAAACAATAAGAAGGAGAGGAGACAATGGAAGTTGGTAGAATTTGGAGAAGAGATTAAAAGACTGCAACTCTTTGAAGTTGGGTCCAAAGATGACTCTTCTAGTCTCTTGGCAAATTGACTTTTAATGCATTTGCTTTCCTTTCCCCTCCATCATCGGCTTCATATTCGTCAAAATCAACATATATAAACCCTAATTTCTATTATCCATCATAAAATTCATAAACGAAAATTAAACGAAAACAAGGATGCTTATTCTAGAACTTCCAAAAGAGTGTTTCGTCTATTCAAAAATTCTTCAATGGAGACACACAGGCTACCTCTGCTAAATCAGATCCAAATTTCTACCATCTATTATAAAATTCATAAACAAAAATTAAACGGAAACAAGTTTGATTATTCCAGAACTTGCAGAAGAGTGTCTTGTATATTCAAAAGTTATTCGATGGAGAAGACATAGACTACCTCTGTTAAACCATGTCCGAATTCTTTAAACCATCTTTTACCATCAAAAGAAAGAATGGCTACAATCTTGAAAAGCAATGGAAGCATCATACAAGTTCAATATTAGTAACCTTTGAACCCTAAAATCATGTGGAGGGCATTTTTGCAAAATCGTGGGGAGGCCTTGCCATTGGTCAGGGTACACGAGTAGATGGCCGACAGGGTTAGTCCCACTCGCTCCCACCAAACCAATATTTGAAGAACCGAAAAAGAAATCTGACCCTATAAAGGAACCGTCTTCTCTCTCTCTCTCTCTCTCTCTTATCCATCTACCCTACCCTTCACGCGCTATTTCTCGTTTGTCTCCTTCTCTTCATTTTATCGCGCTACGGCTCGCGAGAATTCGAAACCGGTTCGTCTCGTCGGTCAGGAGATCCGATATTCCTCGCGGTCAAAAACTGTGAGAGCATTTGGACTTCGATCCACTGACCACTTTTCGTGCTTTGATTCCCCTGCTGAGCCGGGATTCGCGCGTCCAAACGCACTGAGATTTTTCCGGAGGAAAACGGTGGACCGCTTGACCCAGCTTATTGAACCGGACCCGGACCATATGTTTACATGTAAAACATAGAAAATATATAGAATAAAACATATCAACCATATGTTTACATGTAGAACATAGAAAATGTATCTCCCTTAAAAAGTCAGATTCTTAATGCTTTAGGAGAATACCTAAAACTTTTAGTCATTTCATGTGTCTTATCACCGTTATGATGGCAATGATGCTCGAGAAGGGCAAGTTGATACACCCCTTAAGGCTCTGTTTGGAACACAGAAAGTGGAGATTAAAGAAAATGAAGAGAAAATAAACTTGTTTAGATGCTCATGGAAAATAAGAGAGAAAATAAAAGAGAAATGTAGTTTCTCTTGTTTGGATACAAGTTAAAAATGAAAAAAAAAAATTGGTAAAATTTTAAATTTTTTTTATTAAGATTTTCTCTCAACTTTCCATTTCATTTATTTTCTTCCCAAATTCCATTATTTTGAGAGAGAAAATTTATTAACTACAAGAACAAGTGATTTTCTCTCTTATTTTCTTTTATTTCAATGATTTTCTACTACCAAACAACAGAAAATAATCTTTTTTTCTCATTTTTTTTTCTTTTTTGTGGGTTCAAAGCATGCTCTAAAGGGTCACTGCTTAGACTAGGACCTGGTCCAGTCTTGTCTACATTAGAATAAACTCTTTACAAACACCTCCCCCCTCCTCTTTTCTCTTCCACCATATAAGCTATTGGTGAATTATTTTCTAATGGTTTTATTATGTAATAGCTTAATTAATTGTTTGTAACTTAGTAGTGGTAGTTAATTTTGAAACTAGCAGGGTTGTCTATGCTCCCCATATGTGTTAGATTTCACAAGTGTTTCTACATCTCTTAAAGAGATAACCCAAATAAAGTTTGAAATGTGGTACATACCACACATCTTATATTATATTCAGGCTCCCAAAATGTCACCCTATACCATACATGTTGCCCAAAATATATTACAAATATTTTATAAAAAAAAAAAAGCAAAGGCTTTAACTCACTAAACTTTGGATGTTAATGTTATGAAGATCATAATGAGACTTAGTCTAACCATCTAAATGAGACTAACCATGGACTTGGAACTAGGCCAAAATGTGATGACCAAGCTGAGTATATCGATGAACTATTTGACATACAAAAAGGGGGTATCAAACTTTGCGTATTCGACTTTTAAATTATAAAATAATGATTAATGATGATATCATATGACATTATCACAAGATAACCAACAAACAACCCAATTAACTTTGGTGCAACTAGACACAATCATCTTAGGTGGAATACTATTGAAATACTATTATATAAGGTGTGGTATCTCTAAGTATGTGACTATCTTATTATTACTTCAAGTAATCAAGTTAAAACCCGTGTATTTAAATATGGCGATATTATTTAATCGATCGCCTAAAATCGATATTATTTAAAGATATATATTTGTTGTCAATACCCTAACTTGTTTGCCATAGTAGTTTAAATTTAATACAACTAGGTGTTATTTTATTATGAGTTTTTTACGTATTTTAGTTTTAATTAAGATATGGGAGAAATAAGTAAAGGCATAAGGAGAGAAGAGCAAATTTAAGCCAGATTGGAAGAGTTTTTATTTGGGGGATAAAATATGGGAGTAATTTCTTAATTGGATTAGTAGTTTCCCAAGTAGAAAGATCAATAATTCGTGAAGTGAATCTCTTTTTTTTTTTTTTTGGAAAGCTTAATAATTTGTAATGCAAGTACTATATAAACATGGAAGAGCACAATAGTTTATCCAAATCTTCAATCAAATTCTCCTACCTAGCTTAGAGCTTCATCTATCTTTTACCAAAATATGAGACATAATTAAAATTTTACAAGAAAACAGAGAACGGGCTTATAATTTAAACAGCAAAAGACAAATTTGCAGAATAAAAAAACGATCATGGTGTAGTTTTTTTTCATTCTTAACGAGAAAATTAGCTAAGAAGATTTTTTTCAAAAAAGAACCGACTAATCCAATATAAGGTGACATCTGGACATGATCGATTAGTGTTTTTCAGAGCATTTTTCTTTCTTTTTTCAACTCTGCGGCGCGGCGGATTCTTTTATAGTCGTATCGGGAGAAAATCTTTGTCTATATATTGCAGAGTGCGAAAGTATGGTAACATCTCCCGAGAAAATCGAGAGAAAAAGCAGCACCAACGTGTGAGCGCGAGTCCCTGCATGCCCTCTTTTTCTTCTCTTTCGCTTTCCTTTTCCGTCTTCTTTTCTACTAGCTTCTGGCTTGGAATTCCAGGGGGTGAGGGAGACGGAAGATAATGAAGAAATTGCAGACATGGGTAGTGTTGTGAGAGATGCCATTGACGAGGGGGACAAGGCAGAAGCGGAGAAAATGGCGGAGGAGAGCGTTTTGTACGTTAAGGTGATGACCGACGAGCAAATGGAGGTTCTGCGCCGGCAAATTTCTGTGTATGCGACCATCTGTGAACAGCTCGTCGAGATGCATAAGGCTGTTACCACGCAGCAGGACTCCATTTCAGGTCTCAGCTCTCTTTGATCTTTGTTCTTCGGTTTATTCATCGTTTTCTGGGTGTTTTTGGGATTTTGTTTTTATGGTTGGGACTCTTCGGTTAGTTAATTTTCGTTTTCGTTTACGTTTTTGTTTTCTCTCTTTATAAGTGGTTTTCTTTCTGGGTTGTACTTGGTTTTCGGTGGTGATTCGTATTTGATTTATAGTGTTTGTGTGTCCGGGGGCTTGTGTGTACGTTTACAGTCTTGTGTTTCTTTTATTGCCTGCTTCCACTTCTGCTCTGTAGTTTGCCTATTCTTTTCAATGCCGTCTTGTTTATTCAGTGGGTATGGAATCTTTTCGGTGTATTTCTGATTCAGATTTTGTTCCTTACGTTTTGTTTGAGAATTTTGGATTTTAGCTGAGTTTTTACCCTTTCTTCCTTCTTTTCTATCTTTTTTTTATTTTTTTATTTTTTGCTTCTCTCTTTATCTTTGCGTATCCATGTCCTGTCTTCCTCGGTGTACTTGTTTTATATCCTTGGTTGTGTTTGGTTGTACTGATTATAGCTCACAGAAAGGGCTTGCATTCTGTAATTCGATTTGTTTGGTAGGGACGTGACTATATAGATTTTCTTAAAACTTTCTTACCTTCCCGGTGAAGAAGACTAATTAATTAGAGCATGGTAGTCCTTGGCGAATGATGGATTTTTAAAATTCTGGTTTTCGGTTGACAGCATTTTTCTGTACGTAGTTTAGATGTTTCGGAGCTATTAATGTCCGGGCATGATCAATGGGGTTGTAATTGGAGTCACTATTGTTTAGTTATTTGTACGGTTCTCAATAACGGAGGGATTTCATCATAAATATTTCGAACAGACTTGTTGGTGTCATTTATGCGCCATTTAGTTTTTTGTTCTTCATGTATTATTATTCATGGATTGACGCCTCTTTTTGCGTCTTCGTTTACTTGATTGATATGCCATATTTTCAGAGTCACGGTTATCTTGTAAATATTTGTTTCAACCTCTATTAAAGCCTATGCGAAAATCTTCCTCTGTTTGCTTTACAAAATTTTCTGCCTTATGATGTATCTCTCTCAGCGCCCCGCGTGTTTTTTAAAGCTTTGTGTGAATCCTACCTGGGTTAGGAAATGCAATTCTTCTGCTGCAAAATGGGGTACAGTGTTGTTATGAACTCAGTGGCAAAATCTGCAAAAGGATAGGAAGATAAAATGTTAAGTAGTTCTGTGTTCTTCTTACTAAAATTTTGAAATGGTGCCCTTTTTTTTTCTTGATTATGCTCTCAGATAAGGCAGGAATTATTAAAATACGATTTAGATTGTTTGCGCTTTGGGGAAATGTGAAACAGGTTTATATTTGCCCTGTCAGGAATCAGGCTGGGAAATATGTATTGCGATCCACTAATGACTCCAAGTGGTCACAAGATCACAGCAAGGCAACGATGGACCCCAACGCCTGTGCAGCTTCAAGTTCTTGAGAGTATTTTTGATCAAGGCAATGGGACTCCAAGCAAGCAAAAGATTAAAGAGATAACCTCTGAACTTACCCAACATGGTCAAATCTCAGAAACAAATGTTTATAATTGGTTTCAGAACAGACGAGCCCGATCTAAAAGGAAGCAGCAACTCTCTATCCCAAACAGTGCTGATTCAGAGGTGGATACAGAGGTTGACTCCCCCAAAGAGAAGAAAGCAAAGGGAGAGAATATTCAGACTATAGAAAATCAGGCTCCGGGAGCTGATGATTTATGCTTTCAAAGTCAAGAAATAAGCTCTGACTTGCACCCCTTAGATTCACAATCTGGTAATGCTCAGGGACCATTTCTATCAAATGGTTCTGTGAAGTCATCTAGCACCATGGATCATATTTTGTTCTATGAGAATGTCTTATCTGATCCAAGTATGTATCCTGTTTCAGATTCATCAATGTCTTTAATTCCTTTTCTTTTTATCATTTTAATACATGTCTTTACTTCCTTTCACTTGGATCTTGTTCGAAACATCAAATTTATAAATGCAAAATGTTTTTTACCCATTTCAAACAGTAAAATAAAATAACGATTTAGTATGAAGTTTCTAGATTTTGTCGATGTTGTGTCTTTAATCATCTGTTGTTTGCATCTCTCAGAATGCAATTCGTAAATAAAGGGAACTTAGTTTGCCTGTCCTTTTGAGGTTATGCTATGGAAGAAATGTTTCATAAGATATTTTACATCTTTTGAAAAAATTGTTTAAAACACTCTCTGAAAGACTAAACGAGATTGTTGAAAAGTGTCGTCTTTTTCCCCTATTTACCGAATTTTTAAGTGGTGAAGATCTCATTCTGATCATTTAAATTATCTATAGCCCAAAAAAATTGAACTGTTTTAGTGCTCTTCAACAGACAACCTTGAATGACCTGTTCATTTTACTGCTCTGTCTGAGAAACGTCTTACAAACTCTCTATTTCGGTGAATGCAGGAATCGATCACCATCTCATGGGAAAAATGGGGGTCTCTGGAGGCTTCTGTCACTTTCGAGCAGGAGGCAGCTATGACATGATTGGTTGACATTTCTCTTACTGCAGTCCCACTTTTGGTGTGGCATTTTGAAGTAACTTGAATTGTGCTGATCGCGGCTTGACATTAACAGTCTAGAGGAGAGTTTTGTGAAGAAATTATACAGGGTAAATAACAAGATATACATTTAGAATCTTATACCAGGTTAACCTTTGCAGAATGTTTGTGGGAGTTAGTGTTTGTTGAGGGCGCCTAATCTTTTGGCTTTGGTTCATCAGAGTTACTTCAAGCAAAACCTGAGTCCCTTAAAACTTATGTCCAGGTTAGAAGAAATATAGAGATATGATTCCCACTGCTGGGATGTGGTTGATTGGGATTAATGAATCTTGTTTTAGTGAGTGTAAAGTATTAGCTGCCTGAACACCCTTTTCTTTCTTTTCTTTTTCTTGTTTCTTTCTTACTTGATGTGAACACTAATAGCTAGAGAGGATCTACCAGGCCCCTGCAATTGCAGCTTACTGTGTGGGAATTGATTGTTGCCTGTGTTACCTCTTTGTGAGTTTGTATTGCTTGATGATGTTACTGGCAGAGCTTGATTACTTTATCTTCTTGTCCATAGTGACAGGTTACTTTGTTACCTCTTTAAGGAGAAGGGAATAAGAAAAACTGTGGGTTTGATTTGAGGCATGGAGCCCTTATATGGAGGCTCCCACTAATAGAAAGGACAAGGGAGGGTGGGGTTGAGTCCTCCCCTACCTCCCTTTTCTTCTGGTTGATGGTGAAAAGATCTTTTCCCCATTGATAGAAGAAAGGGGAGGGAAAGCCCCACTTCCCCTATCTCTCTACTAAGAACTGATGGAGGGGTTGGGGGTAGAAGGGCTACCCCACCCTGCCCTTCCAAACTGTTTAAGAATAAGTGCTTAATGAAATTTTATTAAAATTATCAATAAAAACAATAGAGATTCACTATGGAAATATAAGATTTAAAATGGAGGTTTATTAAGAACTCTGTTTATTTAAGAATTAAATTATTTAACTGAAAATCTCAAGGATGTCCTTCTAAATTGGTCTTTACATTAACCTTTAAAGAGTACCAAAATGGTCTATGCACCAAGCAAACAATGGGAAGAATTTTTTATAAGAAACTTCTTGTGTCTATCTCGTTGTCCATATGAAAATCCAACACCAAAATAAGAATATGAATTGTGAAAGTGCCTAACAACAAATATCAGGAAAATACACGGTAATTTGTGAATATAAACTTCTCAGAAGTCATGTTTATAAATGTGGCCAATTAGATGTTGTAATTCCATTCATGACCAAATTCTAAATACGGCCAATGAATACAATAAGGGTAGAGGGTAAATAAGTAATTAATTTAAAATTAAAATTTTCATTTACTATTACTTTATTAATTTTAGTAATAATAATGATAATAATAAAATAAAAATAATAAGGAGGAAGGAGGGTGGTGGGAGATCTAAGGATGAATAGGAAGTTCTCTCTCCCTATGGAAGGATTATGGGAGGGAGGGGTCACCCTTCATGCCTCTCTCTATTTTAAGCAGGCAGAAGCAAAGGTTATCCCCTTCCCCTCTTCCCTCCTCTTCCTTTTCAAATCACATGTTTGAAGGTAGTTCAGCTAGAGTTTACTAGTTTTAGATGACTTCCCTTTGTTGGGGAGGCTATTCTATATAAATCTCCTCTGTTCAGTCCCAGGAAACAAGTATGGAGTGAAATTTTGTAGTTGCATAGAAAGTTTAAAAAAACATCAATTTCCACAGCCAAATTGGTGTTAAAGGAACGTCTCTTTCACCTAAATAAAGAGGTGGGGGTTCCTACCCTTCGGAAAGAGTATGGGCTGACCCCCTCTTGTTCTATCGTGCTAATATAAGGGCACCATGAGAGACCGTTCCCCTCCCCTTCCCTTTTCAAACTATATGCTTGAAGATTGTTCAGACCAATGGAAGGCATTAATGAGTTTTTTACTAACAATTAATGTCACTAGGCACGTTTATGTTCTTTTGTCAAATGAGCTAAGAACATTGTAATGATAAGAGGCCTCCATGGATTACCTTTACAAGTTATCCATGAATTGGTTCAGAAAACAATCAACTTTGTGAAAAAAACTGTTCAAAAAGCTTTTCAAACCTTGATAAGTGAACAATTAGTTAAGATTGATTCAAAATAATTCAAAAAACAAGCAAGCGCTAATTACATATAAAACTTAAAGATTTATATTCATACTTAAGTTCCATGTATGATAACTAACTGCACAAAGAAAGAAGATTTATAATGTGAGGATTTGAAACCTTAGGACACAACAAATGGACCAAATTATTTGAAAATCTAATAATACTTCTTGAGCCTGGACTTCAAGTGGCTTAATGACCGTCTCCAACACTGGCATCCGCTGAACTCAGGCCAAGCTTATTGTGAACCGAAAGCTCAATGCAATCAAGCTTCAGCAAGTAGCACCAACGGAAGACTAGGCTTCAAGTTCAAACATAAAGCACAGATGTGGGGTGTCACCTGATAAGCATCTGGAAAAGCCCTCGCTGAACATTTGCAGTAAGTACACTTCAGCACAGCTGCTCTCTTTGGCTTGTATGTGTTTTTATCTTTAAGATTGGAGAAGAAATCGAACCTTTCGCACTGGAGTGTTAAGCATGCCTCGGCCAATGGCTTTTCTGAAACAGCGGTGATTATGAACTTCAAAGACGATGCCACCACCTATTGCAAAGTATCAGATGTTCCGCATTTTTGCTCAGTTATGCACCTCCCAGTAGTTGAAAGTCTCTTGGGTAGTCTCAGCTGCAAAAACAGAATAGTTAAGAGGGTTTGATTCCAGGAAAGCAGAAAAAATTCAAGTGTGATTCATTTTCACCTTTGATTTTGTTGAACCACAGCTGAAGAGATTGTTAGGTTGTTTAGAACACGAATCTTTCTGAAAGGATTTTGAATATAAAACTTGAGTAGAATTTGATCCACTGGCAGCAACAAGGGGCTGAAAGCAGAATAACCAAAATGTGTTTAATTTACTAAGAGATAACTATGCACATCTCATAATAGCTCCTTGCACATAAAACAACCAAAATGACTTCAATTCATAACTAAGAGAATTACATAAATGACACCTGCTGTCTCCTTAAAAACAGAAACAGCCAATAAACAACTAAAATGGTTCAAGTCTGTAACAAAGAGAATTACATATACTGCTGACCCTATGACTTTAAAACAGAATCAGTCAATAGACTTTTTGTGCTTCTACCATAAATACACTCCATTATCAAATTCACAAAAGCCAAAATTGAAAATTCAACCTAATCACACATATGTGCGTAAACCACAATTTAGAAAAGGTCATGCTTTAAAATGGACAGATGTAAGATGTTGTCAACTTTTCTCATCTTCCAAGTAGTTTCACTTTTCACTTGGGGACCAACATACTCTCCAACCCTAACTGCCAACCTTGGTCCCTGGTGTCAAAACCTTTGAATAAAATATTGTTTGATGCTAAAAGAATTTCAATAAAACAACTAATAGCTCAAAAAAAAAAAAAAAACATGAAATGCAAGCTTTAGATCTTCTTTTTGCTATTGTTGAGCAATGACAGCAGAAGGGTAATTCAGGATCTCAGACTATGAGCAAAATAAAATCCAATCCAGTGACTAAGATTTTGGATCATTTACAGAAAGCACAAAAGAGTACAAGATCTTCACATTGGGTATGTCTGAGAGAGATGAAGAGAGAATGAGAGAGAAAGAGAGAAGATTGAGAAGAAGGCTCAAGGAATGAGCTATGTTGGGGGTCTTGCACGACCTCCAATCTATTTATTTAAGTGATTCTGATAAATTTACAACATTGCTCCTCACTTAAGTGAAACTCTAATCTTCTTATATCTCCCATTCTACATGTCCTATGTACATGAAACTTGGACTACAAACGTAATTCAACATAGGGAACAAGATTACATCAGAACAAAAGTCTAAGGGTAAGGTGAAATGACAAAACGCCCCTGTACTAGTTTTCCGACTTGTTACAGAAGTTGTAATTCGATACCCACGTGTGTAGGGTGGCATGACTAGTAAATAAAGATAACTTTTATAGAGATGGCAAAGAATTGAAATTATGCAAGCTGGTGTATGTCCTCTTATGTATTTTTCTTTTTTAAGCATGTAGTCCTAAGGCATGGCAGAGAACTTGTAATCACTGTAAACGCTTTCCCACAACTATAAATACAACCTCAAGGCATGGGGTAGAACATTCAAATTTCCTCCTCTTGGTTCAAATTCATCCTTACACCTCTCTCTTTTCCTATTCTTTCTCTCCCTTGGTTTCTACTCTCCTCTCTCCCAAGAGCTAGAGTTCGAGTGATTGGTAGACCTAGGGATGTGGGTACAAGTACAATTTAAATGAGAAGTTATATTACATATTTCAAAGTAAATGTCCCAATTCCGCCAGGGAGGATTGTTTGCTTTTGCACACCACTCAATAACAATCTTGGAGTTGCCTTCAATAAGGAGGGGGCCCACAAGATGGCCCTGGAAGATCTAAAGCCTATTGAGTACTCTGGAGAGCTCTGCAGTGGTGGAATTAGAGATTCCCAACGGGCCGACAAAGGAGTAACTGAGACGACTGTTTTCTTCATGGATTACTCTGAAAACAGTAGGATCAGGGCAGCCAAAGGAGCTACCATAAAAGTTCACCTTATAGAAACCAAATGGAGGAGCCCAGATCGCCATAGTTGGAGGATGAGTAGGATGCACCATCTTAGCAACCAATCACCAGTTCCCTCTGAGATTAGATCCATTGAGGTAACTGAATTCCTTCCGAGTCATGAGTCAAGTTGTTTCTTGACCAACAATTTTATCTACCAAAACTTTAACTGTGGAAGATTAAAATTTGAATTTTTGGCTATTCTTTCCCTTCCATAAGGCCCAAAGGATATGGCTCACACAACTAGATATGAGTAGTTTTCCAAGTTTTGGGAGTATAGCACTAGTGATTGAGAGGATAGTGTATGGCAAACTTTGGGAGGTATAGTACTAAAGTTTGATTTTATTAAGGAAGCTAGCCCAAACTGAAAGGGCAAAGTGGCAATGGAGAAGGACATGGGTGGCTGTTTTAGGAGCATTTAGGGAAAAGGAGCAAGAGGAGTCCTAAACAAAAATGCCGCGCCTAATGAGGGAATTAGAGGTGAAAATTTTATTTCTACAAGCACACCAAATAAAAAATTTCGCACAAGGTGGGGCAAGTAAGTTCCAAGCAATGGCCGCAGGGTGGCTAGGTTGAGGGGAGTTGGGACTGCGAAGGAAGTCATAGGCCAAAGCGGTGGTAAAAGATCCTTTGGGGCAAGGGGTCCAGATAAGTGTATCCGGCAAGGATGCCCGAATTTTTACCTTGGAGAGGCTGGTAAGGAGATTTGATGCCAAGATGGCCTCACAGTCCGTAAGAGCTCTCCGAAGGTTCAAATTTCAGCCACCAGTTTGGGACCAGAGGTCAGAGATTGAAACATCAATGCTCCTGGCCAGGTTTGATATGAAACCATGGTTGCTTTCTAGACTACTGATTCCCAACCACCAATCGGACCAGAATTTTGTGAGACGATCGTTACCAATGTAGCATTTGACCGCCTTGCTTAAGTCAGGGAGTAGCATGACAATTTTTTTTCCAGACAGGGGACAAACGGTAAAGCCGTCCACCCTCGGTCCACCAACCAGTCAGTTTGTTGGCTTTAGCGCTGACAAAAGCTCTCCAGATCAGCTCTAGGAACAAGTTGAATTTCCAAATCCATTTCAAGAGATAGGCTGAGTTGGTTGTTGCGGTATCACGAATCCCAAGACCCCCAAGGTGTTTGGATTGACACACATCAGCCCATTTTACAAAGTCAAGATTCAAGACAATTCTAGGTTGGTTGGATTTTTTGAAAGAGTCAAGCAGTTCATGAACAGCCATTACCGAATCAAGAATATTTCGGCCTCTCATGAAGGCACTTTGGTATGGGTTTATTATTTGAAGGGTGGATTTGAGGCGGTTAGCAAGAACACAAATTATTATTGTGTATGAACTAGTGGTGAGGCTGATAGGTTTGAAATCATGAGGGAGGGCTGAGTTCAATTTTTTTGGGATTAAAACAATAAAGGAAGCTCTGATGGATTTATGGGTAATACCAACTTGATGAAAATTGTTAGCAAAAACATACACATCATCTCTGACAATTCCCTAGAATTCATAGTAGAACTCCCTATTGAATCCGTTCGTCCTAGGGGCCCGATCCTTAGGCAAGCCAAGGCCAACCAAGTCGATTTCCTCAAAAGAGAAGGGGCGCTTCAGATTTTCAGCATCCAAATTTGTGATGCGCCAGAATATGAGTTGATGAAGGATTGGCCGGTTGAACGACTCAGAGTGTAGATCTGTAAAAAACTTCACAAGAATGTGAGAAGTAGAGAGGCTATCCGTGGTCACCAGTTCTCCATTACAAAGAGAGGTGATACGATTAGCTCTCCGTGTTGCCGAGGCAACGACATGGAAAAACTTTGTATTTCCATCCCTGTCGGTCAGCCAATGGAATCTTGCCCGCTGTTTCCAGTGAATAGTTTCATTTTTAAGAAGATCAGCAAGGTCATGATTTAAATGATTTCGGAGAATTAATACAGGTGTAGAAAGAAACCTTTGTTCCTCGAGGAGATCAAGCTCAGAAATACGATGTCAAACTAAATCTTTCTGAAGGGCAGCAACGACACGACCATTGGTGGACCAAGTGCGAATTCTAGACTTCATGGCTTTTAGCTTGAGGGAGTAGGAACAACCCGGGTTGGGGTAGTAAGTTCTTGCCACTAGACGGCTAATTGAGATGCAAAAGTTCCATCGAGGAGCCCAGAGTTTTCAAAATGAAACGGGGATCGACCCCAAGTTGGGGGGGGGTTGACTTGGATCGGCCAATGGTCTGAGCTGAGTTTGTTAAGAACTTGACCCGACGTGTTGCCAAAAAGTTGTAGCCAGTCATTGTTTGCAAGGAATCTGTCGAGTCTAGAAAGAATTGGGGGGTGTTGGCCATTGGACCAAGTGTATTTTTTACTGGAGAGGAATTTCTGAGAGTTCAAGGTTGCCAATGAGATCCGAGAATGCATGCATTATGGAAGATATTTTTTTGGCGGGTGGGGATTTTTCGGAACAAAGATGGGTGACATTGAAGTCTCCGGCAAGGAGCCAAGGCAGGTCCCAAAGTTGGACAAGGAGGAGGATTTCATCCCAGAAGGGAGCACGATCACGGTGACGAGTTGGGCCATAAATGCCAACATAGGCCCAGAAAGTCCCCAAGGACCGGTCACGAAAACAAATACCAATAGAAAATGAGGCAAGGTTAGTATGGGTGGCTTCGACAGAGTTTGAGTTCCATATAACAAGAATGCCTCCGAAGTGCCCAATCGCGTCAACTGTGGCCCATTCCGGGTCAAAGTCGTACCAAAGATCACGAGTGATTACAGCTTAGTTTCTTGTAAAATTACAATGTTCGGTTTACATTCAAAAAGAGCTGCCTTGATCACCGCACACTTGAAACACCAGTCGATTCCCCTGACGTTCCAAGAAAAAACTATCATAGTGGGGGGGTGATATCCTCCTCCGAGTAGCAGAGGGCGCCATTGTAGTACTTGCAAAAGTCCCAGACTAACCTCTTCATCTCTTCAAACTCATGCACAGAGTATTTGTGCGCTTGAGTTTCAAGGTGCTTGATGAAATTATCGGCACACTCTCCGTGAGAGAGCAATGGGAGCCCGTCAAGATAATCGAGGAGGGAGGGGGGCAAGGTTTGTTTGAGGATTCTGCATCGGAGGTCTCCATCGGGGTATAGGATTTGGGCTTCATTATTTCCAGAGGTGTGGGGGAGAAGTGTTTATTTAAGCGGGCAATTGGTTGTTTGACGGGGTGGAGTAATTGTGCCACTCAATGAATTTTGGATTTGGGGAGGGGGCGTCTGGATTCTCGAGTTCTCCAGATCAGAGGGTCCCATCGATCCCCCATCTCTAGAATTGGTCCTTGGGAATTAGAGAGTCCACTGATTGCAGTGGAAAATCTACTATTTGAGGGGAAAGGTGGAAGGCTGGCGAATTGCCATGTGTCGACACTGTTGGGATTTTCTGGGGAATCAGGGTTTAGGTGGCTCGATGTGGCAGAAAGTGAGGCAAGGATATAGCAAGGGGTTAAGTCCAGAAGATCAGCAAAAAATCTCATCAAAGCACTCGAGGATTTTTGGTGGGGTCGGACGAGAGGGGGCAGTCGAGGCAATCTCTTGTCCTACAACTGATGGTGACAGATTTGAAAAGTCTAGAAGGCCTAGGTCGAAGGTGATGGGTGGGTTTTTTGAGGCAGCTACATAGCAGGATGGCGGCGACAGATGGAAGAGGTCTAGAGGGATTTGGTTGAGGGTGATTTGTGTATTTTTTGAGAAAAAGAGGTGCGTTTTTCGAGGGGTTGGATTTGTTGGGAGGGTCTAGAGGTGGAATGATGTTTTTTTCCAAAGGGGCGGGTGTAGTAATCGAAGGAGGGAGGGACGCAGTAATCGAAGGAGTGGAAAGGTTTTGATCCCTCGGGATCTAAGTGATTTCCGCGTGGCAAAGCAGGAGTGGTTTCTCTAATCGAGGGGGAGGGGGGGGAGCAGTCTAGGCGACTATCATGGTAGGTGAGGGGACTGTCAGAGTAGGTGAGGGGACTGTCAGAACAGGTGAGTGAGCTGTCAGAGCAGGTGAGGGGACAGGTGGGATGAGAGAGTTGAGACCGGTTTGAATTTTGAATTCGGGACTCCGACTTGGGATAGCTGTTCGGGTGGGCTCAGCTGGAAATGGTCATTCCTCAATTGACTCAGCACAAGTCCGAGCCAAGTTGGGCTGAGTAAGACTTGCCTCAAGGAACCTTACGAGTCGAGGGCCATGGAGGGGAGAACTTCCATGATTCCGATTTCCAGTATCACCCAAAAGGAAAGTCGTTGGAAATAATTTTTACATGAAGAGTATCACTTACTAGAGATTTTGGCCGGAGTTGGAATCTCTCCTAGTGGAGGTGCGCCAGTTGATCCTCTGCCCAAATAATCTCTACAAAGATGTCGACGAGGCAATCTAGGGTATGACGACACCGAAGTTCCACAGGGCTGCCCTGAACAACCACCCATTGTCCCGTAAGGGAATTCGTGAGGGCAAGTGCCCAGTACTCCATTCGCGATATTGGGGATCCCATTTCTTTTTGGATGTTCTAGAGTTGTTGACGATCTTCGGCCGTTTTGAAGGCTAAGAGCCACTGGCTATCCTAGATATGAGTGATTGCCCGGATTTGAAGCATTGGGGCTCTGCTGCTTATCCAAACCCCAAGTTGTTTGATTGAGTTGCAGGTGGCTCGGGTAGAGATTTTTCTTTTTTGAAACAGAGTGTAAATAGATTAAAAAGTGAAGAGTAAGTACAAACAAACCTAGGTCGGAGGGCCATCCTCCACAACAAGTGTTGGAGTGAAATGTCCGCCTTAGCTTGGGTGTCTACCAAGTGATTGGCAGAATGACGAATGTGCTTCCAATTATATTTCAAATGATAAATTATATTTCCGAGTGTGTATCTCAGTGACGCCACAAGAGTTTGATGGATTTTGCATACCGTGGAAAGCCGATTGGTTCCCTCGATTAGAGCTTGAGCTAGGAGGGTAAGAAAGATGTGGTTCTCATGATGTAAAATCATAGAGGGGGGGAGAAGGACGGTGTGGCTATTGCGCTTAGGGGGGAGGTGGTAGTATGGGCGTCTGGAGGCATATGGCTTTTTTCTAGAGAGTGGTGGAGGAGTTTGTGGCGGTATTTGGTGGATGAATGTTTTCTAGGATTTGCACGAGGGTCGGGCGGAATTTTTTCTAGCCGAATCCAGAGTTGGAACTTTGTGGTGGAAAAATCATACCCATCGTCATTGTTCCTTGTTGTTGCGTGATGGAGCACTGCAGAATCCTGCTGTGGTATTGAGTGTGGAGATGGAACGCCTGATCTCTAGTGAGGACTGATTGCCCGAAGCTCCGACCCGTCCTGTCAGCCAGGACCTTGTTGAAAATGGTGATGAAGGCTTTAGTGGGTCGGACTGGTAGAGAGACAAAGGATTTCTGTCCCGGAGTGGGAGAGAATGCGGATGGCTTCCCCAATTCTCTCTTGCGATCGCCGTAGTGAGACAGAAGATTTCACGTGTCTAAAATCGTAGACGGGAGAGTTTGTCGCCTCTTCTATCCTGATTCTTCCTCTCGAAGTGCGGCTGACAACAGTTTACCAACCCGAGTCGGTGTCTTCTTGGTTTGGTTGGTCTTTAGCTTCAATCGGGTCACCTTTCTGCTGCTGTTGCTGCTGCTTCGGATACTGTCTAATCTCCGTCGTTTGCTGAGGCATGTCCCACCCGAGGAAGTGGGGTAGAGGAGGCGATGACATCGGGAGATGAGAAATGTCGGGCCCAATGTGGGGACAGCGCCCTCATTCCTCTGAGATAGGGCGTCCATATCTTCTAATTACTGCTTATCTAACTATCATAACTTATTAGTTAATAGCATTTAAGATAAGAGAGAGAGAGAGAGATATTTCCTTGGTGCTCGTTTCAAATATCTTAAGTGCATCTTCTAGGTGAATATTACGTGGATGATCTATAAATTGATTGCAAATGAGATATTTGATCTAGTAACTATAGCATATATGAGTTTGCTCACTAATCTCCGATACATTGTTTTATCTTTCAATTTTGTACTTTGATCATCATGAAGATCATGTCCTACCTCCATAGGTGTATCAACTGGTTTAACTCCCAAAATACCATATTTTTGGAGCATGTCAAATACATATTTCCTCTAAGTCAAAGCAATTCCCTCTTTGCTTCTCACAACTTCTATTCCCAAAAAATATTTCAATTGTCCCAAACCTTTATTCTGAAAATGAGTCACCAAGTGTGATTTAACTTCTACAATGCCTGAACTATCATTCCCTGATAAAATGATATCATCTACATATACCGGAAAAACAATAATCCCAAATGATCTCTTCATAACAAACAAGGAATGATCACAATGGCTTCTAAAACATCCTATGAACATAACTACTTGGCTAACCTTTTCAAACCAAGCTCATGGACTCTGTTTTAAACCATAAATAATTTTTTTGAGTCTACATATTTTATGCATCTCCCCCTTAGCAACATACCTCGGAGGTAGCTCCATGTACACTTCTTCGTCAAGAAGACTGAGCAAGAAAGCATTCTTGATATCTAGCTGGGATAGACCAGCCTTGATTCACTACAATAGAAACTAGTATACATATAGAGGACAAGCAGGCAATTGGAGAAAAAGTCTCAAATACATCTATGTCATAAGTCTAGTGTATCCTTTAGCAACTAGGAGTGCCTTATATCTAAGTGGTGGCTTGAGGGGTGTGAGGACTGTGGGGGTGGTTTATAGGAGGGCCTAAACTGAAGGGCGAAGCGTGAGATGGCTTCCACCGGAACGCAAATGAAGGACATCTTCGATCTGACGGTAGAGGAGATGCGAATCACCTGTCCGGAGCTCTGGGCGATTTTCTCCATTGTAACTCTATTCTTTTCGTAACTGAAATGGAGAGGATGGTTCCTCCTCTTTCGCCGAGAGATCGTCTTTCAGCTAGCATCGAAACCTTCCGTCGGAGGTTCAGGAGTCTCGTCAGAGGGAAGCTTCGAGAAATCTAAGTGTCTGGAGTGACTTTTTCCTGGATCGGTGGTTGTGGATCTTCTGTGTCTTCTCGGCAAGACATCGTCATTCCGTCGATCGGAGTCGAAGAAGGTGGTTGCGTCCTTATAGGAAGTTCGGTGTCGTGGGTTCTGGTCACTGGCCGTGGGGATGGTAATTGGTGAAGGGTCCCGACTCGTTTCAAATAACAACGCACGTTAGCACATTCGAAATCACCCAGGCTCTCGACGCATGTTACGATTTTTTTTGAGCTAGTTTATTTTGAATGAAATTTGAAACATAAGAATATGACAACATTATCTAGTTAATAGACATAAGCTACAAAAGGGGGATTTTATCCAAGTTCCTTTTGGAAGCTTTACAACCAACCAGAATTCAAACTAACAAATCGGATAAATTAATCTGGTGGCCAGATAAAAATGGCTCCTTCTCAGTTTCCTCCGCTTACCTTGTTATTCGAGGATTACTCATGGTCCCAAGCATGCAGTGGAGTTCACATGGCATCTCAGCGCCCCCCCCCCCCCCCCCAAGTTCAGCTCTCAAGATAAGAGTCATTGAAACTATCTCAGGAAATTTAGCTACATGGCTCCATTCTCAAAAAGTCTTTTCCCCCTTCTCGAGATTTTCCATCAGAAATAATTGGAGATGTCTTGCCCAACTCCACACTTCTTCGAAGCCCCCAATTATTTTTTAGTGGACCCTACCGCTTTCTGGTGTCCTCAAGCTGAATTTTGACGGATCCTCTTTCGGCAACCCTGGCTAGCTGGTTTTGGCGGCGTGCTTCGTGCCTCTCTTGGGAACCAAATCGTCTCCTTCCCTGGTCCTCTTAGTATTGCGGATTCCACGACAGCCGAGCTTCAAAGCTTGCTTAATGGGCTCCGCGTTTTTTGTGATCATTGCTCCGGGCCCATCCTCATTGAGGGAGACTCTACGGTGGTGATTGGTTGGTGTGAGAATTCCTTTGCGCCTCTGTGGCGCCATTAAAACACCTTTTTTGAAATTATGGAAATTGTCAATTTATTTGATTGTTTTTGGTCTCTCATCCCGAGATCAGCAAATTCTATGGCTGATGTTTTAACCAAGCAAAGAGCCTCCTTGTAATCTCTTGTTGTTAAGAGTTAGCTCCTCTTTTTTGGTATCTTAATAAAATCACATTTCATAAAAAAAAAAAAAAACAGATATAAGCTACAATAAAAAAAATGATAAATAACCAAAATCCCCCTGAACTGGTATTTTACCAACATCCAATATATAGTAATATATGTGAAACAACTTCAGAAGGAGTCAATTAAGCTTAACATCAACCCTAAGGATGATGACACAAGCAATATGCAAGTCTAGAAGACCTGTGCAGACACACCATTGGGCAGGGGAACTCAAACAACCCTCAAGGGGCACAAAAACTTCATAAAGTTGTTCAATTGACATTACAAATCATCAACCCTAGAGTTATGGCACAAATAAAGTGAAAATGTCTAATTTTTACCTTCAATCAGGTGCAATTTTGTGAAATCCCTCTTTCTAGAGAGTTTGCAAGCTTGAGAAAGAGAAGAATCTCATTAAAATTCCACAGCAATTAGATCAATTGCTTTGATACCATGTGAAATATAAAAACAAGAAGAAATAGAAGAAGAAAAGAAAAGTTGGAAAGAGGTGTTAGAGAACAGCAGCTGATGGGCCTAAACTCGACCCTAATTCTCTACATAAACTCATTTAAATGATTACAAAACATATATGCCCCTCATAAATAAACCCTTATAACTCCGTAATTACACCATAGAATGACATAAAGATTTAACCAAATAATTCTAACATGAAGACAAGCTAGGGACATACAAGCACTGGAAATTATTTAAATACACTTTTTTACATATATTTCAATAGCTTTTGCACCTCTGAATTTAGCAAAAACCAATGCAGATAATTTCATTATGTTCAGTAGGATTGAAGAGATACACAAATAGAAATCCTTTTAGAATAAAAGAAAAAGGATAATAAACTAGTGTCACTAACTTCATATTAATTCATAATACTTGCAGGCATATTGGTTTTACAGCTGAGTAATTAACTATATGAAGGAAAGACAACCTTTTCCTTTGACTCGTCTTCATGGTCCTTGATCAACACACGATCAACATAAAGGATGACCTATAAAAGTTACCAAAAATGATAAGTGATAGAGAAACTAACCCTTGTGTAATCAGATAAATAATCCAAATAATAACTGCATACCTTATTCATTAAATGAGTATTTGAAGCATCTGTAGCCAAGACTTGCATACCAAGATCACAGCCAGATTTTGTGCAGAAGCAGCAGGGAAAAGTCCTGAAAACACAGCCATCTTCTTCACACCAAACTCCGGGCAGTGGACCGTTTCCAGTTCGTGCAGTGAAGGCATTATTTACAAATGAAATATCAGCAATTACAACAGATACATTCAAGGGTTCACTCACAAACAAGAGATTTTGCAAATGGGCACCCACTGAACCATTTTTGTAAACGGATACCAAATAATCTTTTGAAGATAAACCTAATGAACACATGATAAAAAAATTATTCTCAGGCAGCCCTAATGGATTGTTACAGGAGAAACAGCTTAGATGCAGTTTCTTGTCCATATCCAAATAAATCAAATCATTTGAAGCGTTTTTCGGCATATCTGGCCTTGGAACTCTGGATCGCATGTGACAAATCTCAGGATCCAATCCTATCTGAAAATTGACATCCTGGTTGGAACAGTTTGTTTCTGAGAAAGTGGATGGATCTGTTTGAGAGTGAATACACATCTGGAAACTGATAGGCAGTCTCCTTTTGCTACTGTGAGAATTGACACTTCTGGCGAAAGATGGTTCTAATTCTGAACTACAGACACTGAAATTTGCTTCCCTTTCAGGTGTAGCAAGAGAGCATGACCTTTCAGAGAGTCCACTTAAATTTGCATGAGAAAGTGAAGGACAGCACTGTTGGGCTGATAGCTCATTGCAGCCCTCAACTACAGTGGAAGTTGCTTCATTCATGGAGAGAAATCTGGAACTTTCTTTGACTATGCTTTCATCTGAACTGCTTTCAAAATATGCTGCCGAAGCTGTTTCCAAACTCCTGTAGGTACCATTGAAATATTTATACATATATTTTAAATAAGAATAAGGAAAAATTTTGAAAAAAAAACTCAGATAAGAGCATCCTTCATTTGGGGGATAACAACATTTCTCATTCTCAAAAATATTTTAAGATTTAATTACATATATACCCTGAGATATCACATTATTACCTACATCCTCCTGGAATTTAAAAAAATTACCTATCTGTTACCATAAAAGAAAAATATTCAGTGGGTCATGTTAATAGGACTGACCATATTTTATTAATAACAATTTTACCTTTTCATAAGGTAAAACAAATCCAAGATGCATTAAGGGCAGTCAAAATTATCTCAAAAACTATAGCCACTCCCACTAATATCCCTGTCAGTAAAATGAATGTTCAGCAAATACTTGTTTTTTCTACTAAAGGAACTTAATGCATATCGTACATGGGTATTTTAGTTTTTTTTTTTTAATTTGAAATGTTATGGCATTATAAAGGCCAAACGCCAAGCTGGAAAACCTAGAAATACACTTAGGGGAAGGGACAGTACAACCAGGGATAGAAGCAAGCATTTTTGGTGATATTACAATGGCATGTAGGAATTTTTTTAATCCTAAGTTTTTAGGTTATGATAAGTGTTTAAGCTTAGAAAGGAAACCTCCTCCTCCCCAACGACCCCCCCAGCATCCTGAAGGGGAGAAAGCCTTCCAAAATCATTCTTTCTTGCATTTATCTTTAAGTTTGTAATTCAGGGGCATATTTGTCACTTTGCTTAGGGGTAATTTAGCCATGACACCTCTCTCTAATAAGCTTAGTGTATTCATTACCATACTTTTTTTTGTTCTTTTAAAACAGTGGTATACTTGTTGAATAGAGAGAGGGGCTATCAAACTGGAACTGTCTTGCTGCTTTCTTCCTCTCAGCAACTCTCTCTCCTATTCTCTTCCATGGTTCTTTCTTCTTTCCTACTCTCTCAAAACCTTAATTCTAACTTTATATGGGACCAAAGCAGGAGACGAACTACTAGTAAACCCTACATCAATTTTTTCCTCATCTTCTCTGTGCACAACCTGGTAGTGGAGTTTTGCCATTCATCCTGGTCTGAAAGGTTTCAACAAACTTTTTTCTTTTCATGAAACAACCTTATGGCCAATGACACAGATCCCTTTGTTGCAATTTGTTGATGACACTATTTAGTTCGAAAAACTGCACTTGGGCCCCCTTTATTGAAAAACTTTGAGAGGCATCTTACCACCTGGAGGGGGAAGTTGCTTTCGAACGTTGGTCGGCTTACACGTCTCTATTCTTGCATTACTGGGCTCCTGAACTATTTTTTGTCCTCCATTCCTTGTCAGGCCTCTATTTGTCATCATATAGAACCATTGAGAGGTGTTTCTTCAGGCAGGGTGTTGGAAATGAGTTCAAATACCACTATGTGAGCTAGAAGGAGGTCTACAAACCAAAGCATCTTGGGGGTCTTGGCATTCCGCTCACCAAAGACATGGGGCATGCTCTCTTGCTTAAATGGATTTGGGAGCTCAACTTCACTCCAGCAAGCATTTAAAGGCCTATGGTTGCTGCAAAGCTCCAGTTGACGGATACCCGATGTATCACTAATGGGAGGCGCCATTCTATGTGTCCCCAACTTGGAGGTCTATTTTCCTTGTTCCAGCCTTTTGATCAGCGATTCGCTATTTTGTTGGAGATGGGTCAAGCTTAAAGTTTTGGACTAACTGGTGGAGCAAGACAAGGCCACTTCAAGATTCCAACCAGCCCCTATTGCAGCTCACAACGCTTCAAGACATTTTTGTTGCAGAAGCTTGGGGCATCAACTCTTGGAATCTCCACTTCCGGCGTAAGCTAAATGATGATGAGGCCCTTGCTACTTGTTTAATTGGTGAAAAACTTTAATTGGTGAAAATGATGATGAGGCCCTTGCTACTTGTTTAATTGGTGAAAAACTTTAATTGGTGAAAATGATGATGAGGCCCTTGCTGAGATAGCCGTTTCACATGTTTTGCACCAAATGGCTTTTCGTATTGGATCAGCCCTCTTAGGTTGGATTAACAAACCCTAGGACAAATCTATAGCAATTCGTATTAGGTTAGATTCCAATTGAAGTGAAAACTTCTGGATTTCTGCTTCCCTGCAAATGTAAACTATAAACTTGGTCTTTAGGGTGTGTTTTTATTCTACGTCAAAATCAATCCAAGAAGATTGGGTTGATTGACCCAATTCAACCAACCAGTCCAGTCCAGGTTTTATAAAATTGGAATAAAGGTATGTGCTAATTCCACTCAATCATATAGTTCCAATGACATTTTTTGTGTTTTTTTTAAATTCTATGATCATAAGATAGAAATCTATTGTGCAATATGATTTTAGAAACAGCTCCTTTAAATTGTTTTGTTTTCTTTCTCCTTTCAATAAATTTTCATTTCACTCAAAAAATATGATTTTAGAAACTGAAATTTTTCTTACCAATAAAACTGTACAACTTAAAAAAAATATGAGCTATCACTGAAATTACGTTTACAGTGCCTCACATTTTTTGGTTTTCCATGTTGTATATAGAAGACAAAATTCAGCTTTAACTTCTTTGAATAATCACTCAACCTCAAATTGTAAATGGAAATGTATGAAGTTCAAACTTTGGTAGATATATGTGTTTAGAGAAACAACCTGGTGTCTATTTGGGCGCTGCAATTTAGATCAACACGTTGACTGCACTCGCCAATGTTTTTCTCTTCTGCTCCAATTGATGAGTTTTGAGCATTATCTTCGACTGAAGTCCTATCTTTTTTCACTGCCACCAGAAACTGGGCCAATTTTCTACTCTTCACAGCTGCAATATTACTTTCATAAGTTATTTTAACTTCCTCATCACCATTAACATTACATTTGTTCCTCTTCCTACCACACGTTCTTGAAGTCTTGTTGCAATGGCCTTTTTTATTCAGAGGCTCTCTGTCTATATGAGAGTCTTCCATCTTAATTATGACCCCGACTTTGGGGTCATTTTGGCTCAAGTGCTCCTGTTAATGGATCTAATCGGATCAGATTATATGGTATTCAACTAATGAACTTAACTGAAAATAGTTAAAAGATGCAAGACCTTTGCTTTGAAAAATTTCCTTAATCCTTCCATTGACATGTCAAAGTTGTCATAGCGTTTAATTGATTTCCTCAGCCATTTTGAAATGTATGCTGTATTCTCCTCCTTAAACCGCTCATCTGTCCTCAAATTGACAATGATAAGATCATCAATAAGAACAATACCTTTTTGGTAGATCTGTAGTACAAGACAAGTGAAGATACTTCTTTTGATCTCTTGATATTTACCTAATAGAATGATAGCCCCATAGTCAAGCCGATGCCTAATACAGCGCCCTAGAGAAATAAAAAAGAACTATTAGTAAGAATAAAATATCGCATTCCTCCTTGGTTAACTTATAAGGAAGAAGAGTCATAGTTAAATAAATTTGCTTCCTCTTCAAACTAACTTTTTTTTTTTTTTTTTTTTTTTTTGAAAAAATGACCTAAAAAGAAAATAAGCGAGAGGGCCCCAGAAGGGCAAACCAGACAAAAAAGACAGAACTACATAAAAACAAGGAAAATGCAAAAGAGGCTAATCAATTGAAACGGAGTTTCACACAACAAGATGTTAGCAAGACACTCCACTCTTAGCCAAAAAGACAGCAACATAAGCCTCCTGTTAAGTATAACTACATCCCAAAATGACCTTTTTCTCTAAAGATACTCCACTCTTAACCAAAACCACAGCAACGTAAGCCTCCTGTTAAAGTTGGGCAAAACTACATCCCAAAATGATCATTTCTTCCAACAACCACAGAATTTTTCTAGACTTTAACCTATGTGAAATTATTACCGCTAACACTCCCCCTAATGTCCAAGCCTAAAAGAGTTGATTTGAACTTGGCCTATATGCAGATACAACCCCAAACATGAAAGGCACAAGTTGGGTCCAGGTCAACCTACTCAAAAAATCTAAATTCAAATATGCAAAAAAATTAATATTAAAAAGGAAAATAGGAACATAAACAGTAGAAATTATTTTATTAGTAGATAATTTACCTTAAGCATTAAGATGTATAAGAAGCAGTTCAGTTAAAAGTTAAATCTGGTTAAATCAGCTTAGTTCTTGCAATATTGAGCTACTAAACTAGGAAATGCCAAATCCATATATTGAACCTGAATTCGACCTGATTAGTAATTGGTTAAGTATATAAGATGAGAGAGAGTAACTCAATACAAAGAGCAGAAAAAGAGAGGAGAAAGAAAAGAAGTCATAGAATTGAGAGATGTCACTCTCGCTCTTTCAATCATTAATTTATAAAGGTGTTCACAAAGAACAGTCCCCAATCATAATCCTAGTGGGAGACAAAGTAGTGCTTTCAATCCTCATCTACTTCCATATGAAGGAGTACCAATTCTATAAGACGTCTCATACTCAAAGTCCCCCTCAAATTCAATCATATAGATCATAGATACCCAGCCTGATTGTAGTGCCTTCGCATACACGTCAACAAGTTACCTTTGTAAGGAGACATTTGGGTAAAAAATAATTACAACTTGTCTCCAAAAAAATAAGAGTACATCAATAAGTTAGGTACTCTCATAAAAACTAGATTATTTATAATGAGAATGGTGACTTGATTATCGCAATACAGTGTCATTGGCTCGTCTATAGGCAATTATAACTCTTGAAGGATTTCAACTACGTCATATCACAAACAACATGAACCATAGCTCTATATTCTGCTTCAACACATCATTTTGCCTCCACATTTTGCTTTTTTGTTACACTAGGTAACCAAGTTTCCTCTAAGGTACAGTAAGCAGATGTAGATCTTGTAATATGGGGAACCCACCCAATCTGGATTAGTGAAGTCTTCAATAAGAACATGACAATGAGCCTTATACATCAAACCTTTTCCTAGCAATTTGTTCGAATATCTTAATTCTTAGAACTACTTTTTTTTATTTTTTTTAAATGATGCTAAATTTTATTAAGAGAGCTCAAATGAGCAGATTACAAGAGGGAAAACCTTCCCAAACAATGAGAGATTGCTGGGAGGTTCCGAATTTTTCAAATTTATCAACCAAAGAATTGGTTGATCTAGGAATGAGGTTCCAATTACAATGAATGGATGACACAATGTCAGTAATACAATCAGTGATTGGTTAGTGGCGCCAAGAGGGGGAGTTATCTTTTAAACACCAACTGATGACAGTCTTTGAGTCTCCTTTGATAAGCAGCTTGCCATGAAGCCACTCTTTAAAGATTTGGAGGCTGAATAGAAGAACACTCACTTTAGCAGTATTTGAATCAGCAATACTTACCGGTCCAGCATAGGATAGAATAGGGTCTCCACTACTGTCTTTGAAAACACCACCAACTCTAGTCGGCCTAGGATAGCCTAAATCACTGCCATCAAAATTGAGTTTGATGCAGTCATAAGGGGGAGGATCCCAGGTGGCCATAACCGGATTCCTACAGAGGCCCACCATATGTGCCATCAAACTTCAATTTTCCCGAAGGGAAACGCCCAATAGAGAGGCAAACTCCTTCCTAGTATGTAACCAACTCGAGATAAGGCCCACTGCCTGAGAAGCTGTATTATCCAGGGTGTTAGCCTTGGAGTTGAATCTTCGGTTATTTCGCTCGAGCCATAGGCACCATGGGACATGCACAAGGCATGCCAAGAGAATTATCTTGCCCAACCTAGGAAGGCGGATCCTCATAACCATCTCATAGGTGCCGAAAAGGTCCTCATGTAGCCCCATTTGGAGTCCAATCTTCTGAAATATCTTCATCCAGACTTGCCAAGAAAAATCACAATGTAAGAGAACATGTTGGGTTGCGTAACCTCTTTTATGGAGGTTGTCAGAGATGAAGATTTGTTCCCTGATGGCATTCCACACGAAGAATTTGATTTTACTAGGCGCTGAGAGCTTCCATGCTAGGTTTGCCTTATGCTCATGCATGTTGCAATCTTGCTTTCTAATGTGAGAGTAGGCAAATGCAAATGTGAATCGGCTATTAATGTTGGGCTTCCATGTCAATTTATCAACTACATGCTCATGAATAGTAATGCTGCTGAATCCAGAGAGGAGAGAGCAAAAGGACAGTTTCCTCATCATTTAATCCCTGACGACAAAACGTGAGACTCCATGAACGATCTCTCCAAGAATCAGCCATTGAGCAAGAGAGGTCCCTTGCCACCCTAGAGAGCCCCGGGAAGTCCTCAAAGAGGGGGCGGGGGCCACACCATTCATCCGACCAAAAGAGGGTCCTTCCAATGCATGTGTAAAAGGAAGTTGCATCTCTTAATATTGGGAGGAACTTTTGAATTGATTTCCAAATCGGGGATAAGAGGTGAGTAACGCCATCCTCCCTCCACCAGGCACTCGAAGGTTGAAGATAGAAGCTGACCATATCTCCCCATAGGTTGTTATGTTTGATGTTGAAGTTCCAGATCCATTTGAGCATAAGGGCATTGTTCATCTGCTACGTAGGTCGGATGCCTAAACCTCCCCGATTGCGGGGCATGCAAATATCCTTCCAACTCACCAAATGATATCTGAAGGTGTCCTCTGATCCTTTCCAGAGAAAACGTCGACGGATGGTGTCAATCCTATTACAAACAGAGGCCGAACAGTGCATGAAGGATAATAAATAGTTTGACAATCCTGTCAAACAAGACTTGAGGAGAGTGAGTCGCCCTGCAATAGATAAAAGCTTGCCCCTCCAAGTAGCTAGTCTCTTCTCAAATTTCTCAATAAGGGGGGACCAAAACATCGCCGAAGGCTGAGAGTGGGAGTCCAAGATATGTACTTGACAAATTTCCCACTGAGCACCCCAAATAGTCAGCCATACCCTAAAGCACAGATGAGTCCATATGATAGCCTAGGAGGGTGGTTTTCTTCCTGTTAATATTCTGACTAGAAGCCAATTCAAATAGTCCCAATACAGCGCGCAGTTTTCGGATCTAATCCATAGTACCAAACCCAAAGCAAATGGTATCGTCTGCAAACTGAAGGATCGGCACATCAAAGGCTACACAGTCCATCGTGGGGAGGAGCCAACCCAAGTTCTTGGCTGAATAGATCAAAGAGGATAGATATTCTGCTACCACATTGAAGAGCAAAGGGGAAAGGGGGTCTCCTTGCCTGATTCCCTCAGATCCCTAAAAATACCTACAGGTCGTTCCGTTGAGAAGAACGGAGTAGCTTGCAGAGAATATGCAACTTATAATCCAGAAGCGCCATTTTTCCCTGAATTCCATCTTCCCTAGGAGAGTGTCCAGAAGTTTCCAATTAACTCTGTCAAAAGCTTTCTCAAAATCAAGCTTAAGGATGAATCTGGGAAGCTTTAAAGCCTTAAAATGGTGAATGAGCTCATGACATACCATGGCCGAATCTAATATATTTCTTCCCTTGATAAAAAAACTTTGGTCATGATTAATGGCAATAGGGAGAATCGCCCTGAGGCGGTTGGCAAGGAGGCGCGCAAGCACCTTGTAGGCACTGGTGGTGAGACTGATCGGCCGGAAGTCAGAAGGAAGTTCTGCCCCTTCTTTTTTAAGGATGAGGGCAATAAACCAAGCTCTGATGCTCCTATATTTGATGCCATGCTGATAGAACGAGTGGACCATGCAGGCAATATCGTCTCTGATGAAGGGCCAACATCGGCAATAGAATTCCCCGTTGAAACCATCCGGGCCCGAAGCATGATCCAAAGGAAGACCCAGTGCTACTTTTTCAATTTCCTTACTGGAGAAAGGGAGCTCAAAGAGACTAGTTGCGGCCGAAGGAATAGCCTAGAAATGAACCTTTTCGAAGAAAGGGCGAACTAGCTGGCAATCAGAATATAATTCTGCAAAAAAGTTCACTAGTGAGTCTGAAATAAGGGATCGATCCGAGGTAATCTCACCATTGACGCTGAGCGTGGTGATGCGGTTGGCTCTTCTCCATGCAGAGGCGACTGCATGGAAGAATTTAGTATTGGCATCCCCCTTAATGAGCCACTTAAATCTTGCACACTACTTCCAATGCACGAGCTCACTATGAGAAAAGGACTGCATTTGTCCTTGGAGGGCATATCTCTAGGTTACTTCCGAGGAAGAGAGGTTTCTAGATTCCTCCGAACTACTTGCTAGCCTATGATCAATTGCTAAGTGATAAATCTCACTTCTGCCTATGTCATCTCCTGGTTTACCTGCATCAATCTTGATTTGTGATTTGTGGTATGAATTTGTGTACTATTTGCTTAATCCTGGAATTATACATAGGGGAGGCTTCCCTTGATGTATTCTTTTGCTTTTCTTCGTAATAAAATCATCACCGTTTCACAAAAAAAAGTTAAAAAATAAGGAAGACATACCTAACATGTGTTTTGTAGCTCAGGAATCAAGTATCCAAGATGGGGGAATGAGACACAATAAACGTAGACATACCTGTGGGAGAAGTAGTATGACCCAAGGATGCAAAAGGAATGGAGAGTTGTGCCATACGCAATGAAATCTGTTGTTGTTGCTGAATAAATTGTTGCAACTCATACGTGGCACCAGGTGAGACAAGTGTAGTAATTTCAGACACATGGGCAAATACCCTCATGTGTAAAAGAGTTTGCCCACACAAGTTTCCCAAACTTTATCCAACATTTGTCTGAGTAATGATTAGTGCATCCACGATGAACACACTTTCTATCAGATTTGCCATCCCCTTGGCCTAGTCTCCAGCCTGAATTGTCTCTACCTATGCCTCTGCCAATCCCTATACATCCCCTAGACAACTTAGTGGAACCAGATGTTGCAGCTGATGTATTAAAGGCAATGGCTTCACCCAATTTTGCATCTTTCCCTACTTTAGGCACAATCATCTTTTAAGCTCTCATCACCCTATTAAAGTTAGTAGAGAGGTTAGGTACTTCATCAGAGACTAGGACTTGTGCCTTTATGTGATCAAATTCAGCACCCAAACCATCAAGAAATTTAGCTACTAGGAGATGATTTTGTTGTTTCATGAGTTCTCATTCATCCATAGTAAATAGATGAACAACATTGATTTCCTACCAAACATTCAAAAAAGAAATATAGTATTCTGTCACCGTCTTGTTACCTCACTTCAAACTGAAAAAATCTGTATATAACTAATATACCCTAGAAAGATTGCTCTCTTAAGCATATAAAACTTCTAAAGATAACCACATAGCTTTAACAGTTTCAAAATTCACAACCTGACACCTAAGAGAAAACTCCATGTTGTTGACAATCCAAATTATTACTTGGTTGTCTTCTGCTTCTCAATCATCATCTTGAGGGATAGGAGGATCATCCCTGATAAATTGCAGCTTCTTCTTGCCTTTTAACTACATTCGAATAGACTTGGACCAAGTAAGATAATTATCACCATTCATTTTTTCTGAAGTGATAATAATAATATATTTCCCTTCAGAATTATAATTTTCTTTAGATGGAGTGCAAACTTCACCAGAATCAGCCATGATCAAATAAACCTTCCAAAAAATTCAATATGATAAACCTAGGTGGCCCCCACCACACAAAATTAGGGTCAGGCAGTTACTGTGATGTGCGCTAGTTAAAAATACCAGAATTCCAGCATAGACATCAAATTCCAGATCAAATAGTGCAAAAAAGCATCAAGTAGGGTTGATGTCAAGAAATGCAGAGGACATCAGCACAGGTAAGTTGGGAGTTGGCACGCATCCCAAAATCGGCATAAAAACCCCTTTTGGGCAGTTTAAAACATCAAAACACGTTCCAAGAACAGCAGAATCAATAACCCCAAGGTTTTTGGCAGAGAGAAAAAGAAAAAAAATTGGATTTTTACCAACCACTAGCTAGAAAACCTGAAAAAGATCTTTCTTTTATGTAGACGTTTGCTTCAAAGAGATGAAAAAACTGACAAGGAGCATTCCCAAATGTGATCTACTGTTCTATGTAAAAAGAAAAGAGAGAGAATGAGAGAGGGAGAGAGGAGAAGAAAGCTCGAAGAATAGAGCTGTGTTGGGGGTTAGCACGATTGTCAACCTATTTATTAAAGAGATTTGAATAGAATTACAAATATTATCCTCACTTAAGTGAAACCCTAATCTCCTTATATCTCCCATTCTACATGTTCTATATGCATGAATATGGGAGCATAGACATAATTCAACATAAGGAATAAGATTACATCACCTTGGTTCCCAAGAAAACCTATACCGAGCTCCCCTCCAATTTCAGGCCCATCAGCCTCACCACCAGCTCCTACAAAGTAATTGCGCAATTGTTGGCTAACTACCTCAGAAAGGTCCTTCTGCAGATTATCCAAACGTGTCAGAGTGCCTTCATCAAAGGCAGGAACATTCTTGACTCAGCCATGGCAACTCATGAACTCATTCACTCCTTCAAGTGCTCAAAGCAACTCAGTTTGCCCTCAAGCTAGATTTCGAGAAGGCCTTCGACCACGTCAACTGGAAGCTCTTGGACCATCTGTTCAAGCATATGGGATTCGATAACTGCTAGCGGTTTTGGATGCACAGTTGTGTCTCCTCTGCGTCTTATTCCATCCTGATCCATGGCACCCCATGCGGGAATTTTAAGGGCACTCGTGGGATCTGACAAAGCGACTTGATGTCTCCTTTCCTCTTCACCATCATTGCTGAGTATTTGCCTATCATGATCCGCCACGCTCAAGACATTGGTTGGCTCTCTCCCATCTCTGACCAACCTAACCAAGACATCTCTATTCTTCAATCTGCGAATGATACCATTCTATTTGGCATGGGTTTGATGAAACGGATTATCTGATTCAAGGCTCTAAAATCTCTTCGAGTTTTCGTCTGGTTAGAAAGTCAGTTGGGCCAAGTCTTCTATCTTAGGATATAATATTGAGAAAACCACTCTCAATTGTATGGCCGACTACCTAGGATGTAGAGTCACTAGTCTCCCTAGGACCTACCTCAGCCTTCCTCTAACCGATGGTAACCCGGGTAAGCAATGCTGGCAGCCTATCATTGATCGGATGGAGAGTAGGATGGCTACTTGGAGAGGGAAATTCCTTTCTAAAGCCAGCAAACGACGGCGGGGTCAGCTGTTTCTTACACTGACTTCATTCGTAGTCTTTCTCGTAACGACGATTCGCCGTCTTTTGCTTCCAGTTTTCAGACAGTGAAGTGATCTCAGAGAGTAGCAAGGGGGGAAGCCGCTCATAAAGGAAGAAAGAAGGGGAGACTCTGTGTCTGTAGATACAAAACACCAGCCTCGTGCGTGTACGTAACGAGGGCAAAGAAAGGAAATATAATCGTGTGTTTCTTTTTTGCAATTTGTGAGTTTCTATCCAAAGAGGTGTCATCTGGATTATATCATGTCATTTGATAAGTTAGACTCGTTCCCTATCCGTTTCACGGGTAAAAAATTACACTGCCTGAGAATTTCAGTTTCGTTTATTCGTTATGGGCAAAGAGTTATGGGGTCATATAGATAGAAGTAATCCCGCACCTCGGGAGGCCGAGGCTTTGTCCAAGTGGACAATCAAGGATGCTAGGGTCATGACTTGGATCCTTGGCTCCGTTGAGCCTTTCTTTGTTCTCAATCTAAGGCCTTATAGAAATGCGGCTGACATGTGGAGTTACCTCACCAAGGTTTATCATCAAGACAACACGACGAGGCGTTTTCAATAGGAGTATGAGATGGCTAATTTTACACAAGAAAGTCTCTCCATTGGGGAATATTTATCTGGTTTTCAAAACCTTTGGGCTGACTATACAGACATTGCTTATTCTAATATTCCCATTGCTGCTCTCTTTACTATTCAAGCAGTGCATGAAACCAACAAGATAGATCAATTCTTGATGAAGCTCCGTTCCCATTTTGAAATTGCACGGTCTAGTCTGACGAATCGTCATCCTGTACCATCTCTAGATACTTGTTTCAGTGAACTTCTTCGTGAGGAGCAGCGTATAATAACTCAGGCTGGCATGGAACATCGGGCTAATGTTAGTGACCCTGTTACTGTAGCTTATGCAGCACAAGGGAGGAACAAGGGAAGAGACATGCGTGTTGTTCAGTGCTTTAGATGTAAAACTTTTGGTCATATTGCTCGGGAATGCCTTAAGGAAGTTCTGTAACTACTGCAAGAAACAGGGTCATAACATCGTTGCCTGCCCCATTCGACCAGAAAGGAAGTAGGGTACTGCTTATCATGCCTTTGCTGGTGCCTCTAGTTCTTTTGCATTGCCTACTGCCTCGCTAGTTGTTTCTATTCCTGCTGCACCTACCACCTCAGCAAACCCAAACATACTCACTCCTGAGATGGTACAACAGATGATCATTTCTGATTTCTCTACTTTTGGGCTCTCAGGTAATCATAAAGTCTCTTCTAAGCCATGGTATTTTGACTCCAAAGCTTCTAACTATATGACCAATACTGTTGTTTATCTTTCCAATGTGAGAAATTATGATGGAAAACAGAAAATTAACACCATGATGGCAATTCTCTACCTATCAATGTTGTTGGTGATCATTCCTCTTGCTTAACTGATGTTTTTGTGTCTCTCGACCTCTCCACAAATCTTATTTCTGCTGGTCAATTGGTCGATAATAATTATAATGCCAATTTCTCTCGATCCGGTTGTGTTGTGCAGGATCAAGTGTCAGGGGCGATGATCACGAAAGGGCCTAAAGTGGAACGACTCTTTCCTTTTTATGTTTTTCCTTCCACTATTAGTCCTAGTTTTCCTTTCCTTTCCTTTCCTTTGCATGTAATGTTGTTGGTTCTGGACCTAAGATGTGACATAAACGTCTAGGCCACCCAAACTCTGATGTACTTTGAAAATTATTTAATTCTGGTGTATTGGAACAACAAGCATTTTCTTCTTTTGATCTTTCTTTTGAATGTTCATCATGCAAACTTGGCAAAAGTAAAGTTCTACCTTTTCCTCATCATGCATCTCATGCCTTACAATGTTTCGATATTATTCATACTGATGTTTGGGGGATTACACCTGTTGTTTCTCATGCGCATTACATGTACTTTGTCACTTTTATTGATGACTGTAGTCGATTTACTTGGGTTTACTTCCTACGGGCTAAAGCCGAAGTTTTTCTAGCATTTAAGCATTTTCTTGCGCTTCTAGAGACTCAATTCTTTGCCAACATCAAAGTCTTGCGCTCTGATTCTGGCGGAGAATGCATGCCTAATGAGTTTTAGGACTTTCTTCAAAGCAAAGGGATCGTCTCTCAACGCTCTTATCCTTCGACACCGCAACAAAATGGTGTTGCTGAGCAAAAAAACCGTCACCTTCTTGATGTGGTCAGAACCCTTTTACTTGAATCATTTGTTCCTTCTCGTTTTTGGTGTGAAGCGCTTTCTACTTCAGTTCATTTGATCAATCGCTTACCTTCTCCTACATTACATCATGTTTCTCCTTTTCTTTAAGTTGTTTGGCCATTCTCCTTCATATTCTGATCTTCGGACATTTGGTTGCGTTTGTTTTGTGCATCTCCCTACTCATGAATGACATAAACTTATAGCCCAATCAGTTAAGTGTGCTTTTCTTGGTTATGCTATACCTCAAAAGGGTTATGTTTGTTATGATCCGGATGCTCGTCGTATACATGTTTCTCGAAAAGCAATAAACGGCATCGAAAAAGAAATCGAAATAGAAATCAATCTCTTGGGTTTTACCTTCGTTCGGAGAAAATGATTAACAACTACAATTACCTAGAACCCTCCGCCTTTTGGTTACCTTAAACTAAAATTTGATGGTAACGCCTTTGGATGCCCTGGGCCTGCGGGATTTGGTGGAGTCATCCATGACAACCGTAGCAACCTCCTTCTCTCCTATGCCGGCCTCTTGGGCATCTCAGACTCCACCATGGTGGAGCTTGCTAGGTTGCATAAAGGGCTGATGTCCTTCCGTGATCGCTTCTATGGTCCCCTCATCATTGAGGGAGACTCTAAAGTAATCATTGACTGGTGTGCCAAATCCAAGTCTCCCCCCTGGTGCCATTGGGACAACTTTCTGGATATTTGTAACATCTCTTCCTCCCTAGACTGCATTTGGAATCATGTTCCTAGATCCGCTAATCATCTTGCGAACGCTCAAGCTAAATGGGGTTCAGCCCTCCAAGTTCTTAATAGTCACTAATTCTTTTATTTCAAAAAATAGTTTCTTTCCTAAGAAAAAATTGTTGGAAAACTGGAAAAACTCCAATATGATTCCTTCCCTAGAAGAACCGAAAGATTGACTGAAAAATAATGTGTATTCTCAACTGGTGTGTCGTACAGCTGAGTAACACTTCTATCCTCTTCAAGAACCCTATAAAATGGCTAGAGAACCACCGATCATGAGTCAAAAACACAAAAAGACCTATTTCAATAATTCAAGTGACGCAAATAAAAGAAAAGAAAATTCATCTATCAAAACTTCAATCTTCAACCTCTCCCATGGCTGAAGCCTGATTTATAATATTCAGAATCCTCGAGCACTCAAAAAAAACTAGTGTTTATGAGACTTTAGAACCTGCTTTGATATCGTGTTGAATTCTAGAGTCCAATGGAAGTGAGATATAGATAAGATGAGAGAGAATGACGAAATACAAATAGCAGAGAAAGAGATGAACAAGAAAAGAAGTCAAAGACTCGAGAGATGTCTCTCTTGCTCTTTCAATCTAATGAGTAAAGCTGTTTACAAAGACCAGTCCCACAATCCTGATCATAGTGGGAGATAAAGTAAGACTTTCAATCTTCATGTACTTCCTCAAGGGGTTCTAATTCTAATGTGATTTCTTATATTCAAACAAAACCAAACCTACAAATTAATAACTGCAGGTGGGATCAAATCAACCAGTAGAGTTCAGGCCAGGTCAAATTTTGCCGCCCCAAATTTTCACCACCAAGCAAAAGATATGAACTTTACGCCCTGAGCATGAAATCAGAAAAAAAATAGAAAAGCACAGAAAAAAAAGCTGAAAAAGATGGACAAGACATATTTACCGATAGCCTGATTTAGAGCACGGAAGGCTTGGTAGCAGTACCACTGGCTCCCACTAAGAAGATTTCTGGTCATCTTATACTTATCGTTATACTTTTTCTTCAACACCACTTGAATATCATTTCTGGACACGTGTGAATCAGTTAGCCAGAATAAAAATTCAGGTTCAAATAGTAACTCAAATATCAGTTAGGGTGCTTACATATTTGGAAAAGGGATTCCAACAACTACCTGAATTAGTTAGGGATAACATAAAAAGCATACAGGTATTTTGACAGGTGATACAAATGATAGTTCAATATATCTCTCAGTAGTTTCACATGACCAAGGTCTACTTAAGATGGCTTTACAGCTTCTGAACTTTTTGCATGTAGTTTTTTTCTAGAAGGAAAGGAGGCCACACTCAAGTCCAGCAAACCTTAGCTCCACCAAAAAAAAAAAAAAAATCCTTAGAAAAGCAACACTATTTACAAGAATGTTGTTTACATCATTACATTTACCTCAACGTCATTATTTCATTTTATCATGAAAGATTGACAAAAATAAGAAAAAATCTAAAATTAGCATCAATCACCAATGCATAGAATAATAAATTGTTATAAATTATAATTTTAAATATTTAGTTTTCAAAGTTTCCTAAGAAAGAATTTTCTTGTTGAAAGTTGTCTCTGAGGATGTAAAGGGAGCAAGTACACTACTATAATTTGTTACTAAGTTTAAGTTATAAATAGGAAAGAGAGACCTCTAAACCCTAATCTCATACAACCCTCTCTCTTTATCTTCTCTATTGAAACCTAATCCTAATGCTCTCTCCTTCCCTTCTCAAGCTTTTGTTCTCTCAAGTTAGAATATTGGTACAGGGGTATTTTAGTCATTTAATCCTTTCATGAATGTCATATGTTTCCAGCAAGTTAGACTACTTATCATGTACTTATGTTTCAAGTCTCATTGGATTCTGATGTGTATTAAGTGAGATATAAGGGTTTTCGTACTTGGGAGCATTATTTTCTTTTTATTGTAAATCCACTTAAGTCAATTCTAAATCAAAAATTTGCATCATTTTGTGCTTTATGTGGTATTACTCATCAGACTTCTTGTGTCTAGTCTCCCTGGGGTCGTTAACGTAAAAACAAACACCTTTTTTAAGTGACCTGTACTTTACTGTTTCACATGAATGCCCTTAAATCTTTTTGGGGCGACAAAGTGTTAACATTGTATTACTTGATCAATTGTATGCCATCATTTGTTTGCAAGGACAAGTTCATATCCAGGTCTTAAAACCCCACTATAAATTATTTGATGTTATTCCTCGTATCTTTGGATCTACATGCTTTGTTCATTTATTTTTTACCTCTGCAGATAAATTGTCTCCTCGAACTATTAAATGTGTCTTTTTGGGTTATTCACATCATAAAAAAGGATACAAATGTTATGATCCAATTAAAAGAAAAACATTAGTCTCCTCCGATGTTACATTTTTTTTTAAAACGCCTTGTACTTTGTGTCTTTTGCAAAATCTCAATCTTTATCTGATCTTTCTATGGATAACCCAATTCCAATTACTATTATGGATGCACCTCCTACAGGTTCCTACAGGTGTACAATCACAAAGTGTCTATTGACGCTCCAACTGTCTATCGACGCTCCAGTTCCAATTACTATTATATTGCATTCACCAATGTCTATTGACGCTCCATCTCATGAGCTCGCCACTCAAGACCAGTCATCTTCCTCTTTGTGACACAAGTCATGTTTTGTCTGATTTGGATATACTCATTAGCCTTCGGAAAGGTAAAATGTTGTGTATCTCTCATCTATTTTTCAATATGTTTGCTTTGATTTTTTGTCCTCATTATACAAATTCTTTTCTATATCGTTGACTGTCTTCTGCACCTGGTTCAGTGCAGGAAGCTATGACTTCACTTGAGTGGAAATGAAGTACAAATGAAGAGATGGATATTTTGGTATCTAAGGGCACATAGGGTCTCTGTCACCCACCTTCCAAGGCAATTGTTGTGGGGTTCCATTAGCTCTATACAATTAAATATATGGTTGATGGGACTATTGAGCAGTATAAGGCTAGATTAGTAACCGAGGGCTATACACAAACCTTCGGTGTTGATGTGCATGAAACGTTTTCGCTTGTGGCCTAACTCCCTTCAGTTTGTATTTGGTTTCAGTGGCAATTAATCAAGAGTGGCCACTATTTCATTTGGAAGTCAAAAACCTGTTCCTGTTGGCGACTTAAAGGAGGAAGTATATAAGGAGCAACCTCCTGGGTATGTTGCACAGGCGGAGACAGCAAAAGTGTGCTAGTTGAAGAAAGCTATCTATGGACTTAAACAAAGTCCTAGAGCATGGTTTGAAAAATTCAGCACTAATGAAGTTTGGGTTTTACAGAAGTCACTATGACTACTCCAAGTTTGTGCTGAAAAGGAAGACCGATATTTTTATCTTTGTTATGTATGTTGACGATATCATATTACCTGGGAGTGACTTAGAAGGAATTAAGGAGGTAAAAACATATTTGGCCACAAGTTTTCAATCTAAGGATTTAGGATAGTTGAAATATTTCTTCAGCATTGAAGTGGCTCAGAGTAAGAAAGATGTTGTTCTTTCTCAGAGGAAGTATATCGAAGATAAGTCGCAGGAATACAATCTCCTAGGTGCTAAGCCAAGTGGATACTCCCATGGAAGAAAACTTTGATATTCACGACTCTCATAGTCATGCACTCAAGGACAAAACCTATTATAGACACCTAGTGGAAAAGTTGATTTATGCTACAATTACTACACCTAATATATCCTTCGTAGTAGGAGTAGTAAGTCAATTCATGGTGTTGAAAAACAATTATGGAAGAGTCTTACATGACTCTCACAATAAAAAGTCTCACAGAGCAAGAATTAATTTGGTAGACTCTTATAGAAGTCTCACAAGAGGTCTCATAGAAGAGACAATTAAAAGTGTTTAAGTTAGGTTTATCTTCTATTTATGTCTAGTTGTTTAATTGTTTTAGGACTTATCTTTTAGTGTTTAACTTTTGAGTATAACTGAGATAACGGTAGTTTAATTGTATTTGGATTCTACTAGTTTTCTCTATTACAAATAAAGGCTCATTGTACATAGTTATAAACAAGTCAATGAAGCATTTCGCTTTTCCAAAAAATTCAACATGGTATCAGAACAAGTTTTGTGAGTTGACTCGATCAACCCACCAAGATAATGTGATCTTTTTTTGGTTTATTATCTCCAGTATTTTAGGTTCGTACTCTACCTTTTTTCTTTCTTTCATGCCCCATTATTTGTTATTTCCTTGGTGTTTGCACCTCCATACTGAACTTTTCATAGCGCAAATTATATATTGATAAAAAATCTTTGAGTCTACTTTTCAACACAAAAAAAATTTCGGTAATCGAAGTTTTTTACAAAGAGAAATCGATATTTGACGCAACACAGGTCGGACAACAAGAGATGTTCGAGCAGCAGTAGAACGTTTCAATTTTTTAGGTGTTTTATGCCATCAAAAACGAGACTTTGTATGGAAAATTATCTATCAAAATAAAGATTTGTAAGTCTATTTTCCAATTTATAAAACTAATTCTCAATCTAAGCTTTCTAGATGGAGATATCAATATCAAAAGAATCAAAGGGAGATATCAATATCAAAAGAATCAAAGGTCATGCTGGCCAAAGAAGAAAGAGTAATCACTTCAGCCAGATTGAAGAGTCTATATTCTATCAGATTATTTCTCTCAAAAGAAGTATATCTCATCACAAGGTATATTCTACTTGAATGAGAGATAATGGAATCTAGTTTCAAAAGGAGCAACTTTCATATCAATCTCATCTATATGTAAGGATATATTCTAATTGAAGTCAGCAAGGTCATGCTACATAATGAAGCAAATCAAGTGGTCATCATAAATTCGAGCATGAAGTTTTTTTATATCAAATTAAAGTTCCTTGAGTCCAGTTTTTGACCAACAAACTATTTGTGATTTTGAGCTATATTTTGAGAGATATCGATATTAAAAATACCAATGATCGAGGGAAGTGCTCCGGGTTGCCCAGGTCTAGGGGGGGTTCTTCAGAAATCACAGTGGAGAAACTATTTTCTCCTTACAGATTATACGACCACGAAGATGAACGCTCTTCATCTTGGTTGCAGATTTTCAAAGATAGACTTCAAGGGAAGCTGTTGATAGAGGGAGACTCTAAAGAAGTCATAAGCTGGTGCTCTAATTCAGCTACTCCCCCTTGGAGGCATTGGCCAATTACTTCTTCTATTTCGGATATTGTATCTTCCATTTCTTGTTGGAATCACATTCCTAGGTCAGCCAATTCTATGGCCGATAGGTTAGCTAAATTTGGAACCTCCCAGCAATCTCTCATTGTTTAGGACGGCCGCCTTCCTTGTAATTTTGCTCATTTGAGCCTTTTAGAATAACTCAGCACTATTTCAAAAAAAAAAAAATACCAAAGATCCATTCTACTGAAAATCTCTCAATTTCCTTTTTTTTCTCTCCTATTATCTTTCCATACATTAACGTGAATTGAATTCCTTTTCTCCTAAAATCCTATATTTTTAGCAAAATTTCTTTTCTAATCAGATAATTTTGGTCAAACTTAATTACTCCATAATGTGCTGGTTCAACTATTCAATATCCTGGTTCAATGTTGTTTTCGAGTTTTATGTTTTTGTTACTTAGTCGTGTATCTTCTGCATTGTCAACTCCGAAAAATTGTGGTCACCTAAAAAAAAAATATACTTTGTCAAATCTATTAAGTTCTACCATTATGGTCTCCCCTGGTTTTTCAAAAAAAAAAATAAAAAAATAGGTCACATTCTAAGATTCATTTGGAAGTATGAGTGTTGCATAGTCACCTCTTTCCAATTAACGTTTTTTTTCTTCTATTATTTCTTCGGTTTATCATCTTATGTTTTCATAACTTCAGAGCAATGCCTATACCCACTACCTAAACAGAATAGGAGTGTATCCAACATCCAACTCGAGCCAAATCTTTTATTCTTCACCCAATAGATAATTTGTGTTTGAGCTACCCTTAAAAAGTGAATAGTTTCTTTGTTGTACCCTAAAGCTGGACCAACTTTCTTCTCTCAAATAATGTTTTGTCCGAGCTGGGTCTCTACATCTTTTTTTATCCCCAACTTAAGGAGGAGAAGTAGGTGAAGAAGTACAACAAAGAGATATGTTATTCCATATTTTGTGGTAATCTTATGTGACAAAAACATTCAAGAAAGAGGGAGAACAAAAGATAAAGTTTTTGTATCTACGAAGAAGTTCTTTCAACAAATAAAAAATTAAAGACCAAGAATTTTTTTCATTATAAGTTGCAGTTAAAAACTCCGACTTGAGGGGGTGTTTAAGAGTAGGTATGAAGAGTCATACATGACTCTCACAACAAGAAGTCTCACAAAGCCAGGATTAATATGGTGGAGTCTTACATGAGTATCACAAGATGAGGTCTCACAAAAGAGTCTTAGTTAAAGGAGTTTTATTTATGTTTGTCTTCAATTGATATTCAGTTGTTCAATTGTTCTAGGACTTCATCTTTTAGTGTTTAACTTTGGGTGTAACTAGGACAAGGGTAGTTTAATTGTAATTAGATTCTATTATTTTTTATTTTATTTTTTTGAAATGATGTTGATTTTTCTTAATGCAAAAGCTCAACAGATCATATTACAAGGGAGGGAAGCCTTCACAAACAATGAGAGAATGCTAGGAAGTTCCAAATTTTGCCAATTTATCAGCCAAAGAGTTGGCTGATCTAGGAATGAGATTCCAATTATAATGTGTAGAAGATACAATGTCAGCAATACTATCAGTGATGGGCCAATGCCGCCAAGGGGGGAAGTTGTCCTTGGAACACCAAATAATAATCGTCTTCAAGTCGCCTTCAATGATTAACTTGCTATGGAGACGATCCCTGAAGATTTGGAGGCCGAACAACAGAGCACTAACTTCAGCAGTATTAGAAGCAACAATGCCCACCAGACCAGCATAAGAAAGAATAGGGCCTCCATTGTGACCTCTGAACACACCACCTGCTCTTGTTGGACCAAGACATCCAATAGCACTACCATCAAATTTCAGTTTTATGCAGTCGCAAGGGGGAGGATCCCCAATAGCCATTCTTGGAGCTCTGCTGGGGCCGAACAAGTGAGCGATCAAATTCCAATTTTCCAGAAGGGAAACCCCCAATAGAGTGAAAAAATCCTTCTTTGTATGGAACCAGCTCGAGATGAGGCCGACGGAATGAGAAATCGTGTTATCTGGTGTGCTAGCATTGGAGTTGAATCTCCGGTTGTTCTGCTCAAGCCAAATGCACCATGGAACATGCGCAAGACAGGCTAAAAGAATTAACTTGCCCAGCCGAGGAAGGAGAATCCCTTGAACCATCTCAAAGGTGGCAAAGAGGTCCTGATGAAGCCCCAGTTGGAGCCTGATTTTCTGAAAGATCTTCATCCAAACATGCCACGAAAATCCACTGTGTAAGAGGACATGCTGGACTGTCTCTTCGCACTCACCGCAAAGCGGCAAGAAAGATCGGGGGCAGTGAAGCCTCTTCTATGAAGGTTGTCTGAAGTAAGAATTTGTTCACTGATGGCAGACCACACGAAGAATTTGATTTTGCTTGGCACTGAGAGTTTCCAAGCTAGATTCGCCTTGTGATCATGAGTACTGTAGTCTTGCTTTCTGATATAAAAGTAAGCCAAAGTGACAGTGAAACGGCCACTATTACTGAGCTTCCAAATCAGCTTATCAACTGAGTGCTCCCGGATAATAGTACTGCTGAGTTTAGTAAGGAGAGCAAAAAGCCAATGATTCCTCATCATTTAATCCCCGATAGAACAGGAGACTCCACGAGTGATCACTCCATGAATCAACCATAGAGCAAGAAAGGTCGCTTGCCACCCTATGCAGCCCCAGGAAGTCCTCCGAGAGAGCTCGGGGGCCACACCATTCATCCGACCAGAAGAGAAGGGTCCTTCCATTGCCCGTGTAAAACAAGGTAGCACTCTGAATATTGGAAGGAGCTTGAAAACTGAATTCCATATCGGGGATAGGAGGTGAGTAGTGTCACCCTCTCTCCACCATGCACCCGAAAACTAAACGTAGAATTTCACTATATTCTTCCATAAACTGTTATGCTTGTTATTGAAATTCCAAATCCATTTGAGCATAAGAGCTTTGTTCATTTCTCTTGTAGGCCGGATGCCCAATCCTCCCCTATTATTAGGCATGCAAATATCCTTCCAATTGACCAGATGGTATCTGAAGGTATCTTCTGAACATCTCCATAGAAATCATCGACGAATGGCATCAATTTTGGAGCAAACGGAGGCCGAACAATGCATGAATGATAACAGAGAATTTGGCAGCCCCACCAGACAAGACTTTGAGGAGAGTGAGATGTCACGCTGTTGATAAGAGTTTACCCCGCCAAGTGGCTAGCCTCTTTTCAAATTTCGCAATGAGGGGGGACCATAGTGACGCCGAAGGCCGAGAATCAAAAAGTGGGAGCCCAAGATATGTAGCAAGCATATTTCCCACAAAGCATCCCAGATAGTCCGCCATATCCCCAAGCCCAGCTAGTTCAATGTGATAGCCAAGGAGAGTGGTTTTTCCCCAGTTTATGTTCTAATTGGAAGTCAATTCAAATAATCCCAGCACGGCATGCAATTTTCTGATCTAATCCATAGTACCGACCCCGAAGCAAATAGTATCATCCGCAAACTGGAGAATAGAAATATCAAAGGTTGTGCAATCAGAAATGGGGAGGAGTCATCCCATGTTCTTGGCCGAGTAGATCAAGGAGGATAGGTATTCTGCGACCACGTTGAAGAGCAGGGGGGATAGGGGGGCTCCCTATCTGATTCCCCTAGTTCCCTTAAAATACTCACAAATTGTTCCGTTGAGAAGGACGAAGTAGCTTGCAGAGGAGATGCAGCTTTTGATCCAGAAGCGCCATTTTTCTCCTAATCCAATCTTCCCCAGGGGGGTGTCCAGAAACTTCCAGTTAACTCTGTCAAATGCCTTTTCGAAGTCAAGCTTGAGGATGAATATAGGGAACTTTTGGACCTTGATATGATGACTAAGTTCATGACATGCCATGGCTGAATCAAGAATGTTTCTTCCCTTAATAAAAGCACTATGGCCATGGTGAAAGGCAATAGGGAGGATTGCCCTGAGGCTACTAGCAAGGAGGTGGGCAATCACCTATATGCACTGGTACTGAGACTGATCGGCCGAAAGTCAGATGGGAGCTCTGCCCCATCTTTTTTAGGGATGAGGGCAATAAAAGAGGTTCTGATACTCCTATATTTGATGTCATTCTGATAAAAGGAGCAGGCCATGCTAGAAATGTCTTTTACGATGAAAGGCCAACAACGACGATAGAATTCCCCGTTGAATCCATCCGGGCCGGGAGCACGATCCAAAGGAAGACCGAGGGCTGCAATTTCAATTTCCCGATCAGAGAAGGGGAGCTCGATGAGACAAGTTGCAGCTTATGGAATAACCTGAAGGTTAACCCTTTGGAAGAAGGGCCAGAATGGCTGGTGATCAGAGTATAAATTTGCAAAAAAATTCAATAATTAGTCAGAAATAATGGCTCGATCCGAAGTAGCCCCACTGTTGACGCTGAGCATGGCAATGCGGTTGGCCCTTCTTCGCGCAGAGGCGACTGCATGGAAGAATCTAGTATTAGCATCCCCATCGGAGAGCCATTTGAATCTTGCACGTTGCTTCCAGTGCACTAACTCGCTGTGGGCGAAGGACTGCAATTGCCCTTGAAGGGCATACCTCTGAGAGACTTCCGGAGAAGAGAGACCTTTGACTTCCTCTTCATAGTCGAGAACGGCTATATGAGCAAGGGCATTGGTTCTCATAGCCGAGGAAGAGGCCTTCTTTTCAGAGGCCCAAGACCTCAGCAGCGGCTTCAACATCTTGAGCTTGATTGGGAAGGCACACCCTCTGGGTTCAGCAACGGTCATATTCTCCCAAAAGGATTGGAGAGATAGATCAAAAGAGGGGTCCGCCATCCAAACATTGTTGAATCAGAAGTGTGTGTGTGTGTGTGTGTGGGTGGGGGGGGGGGGGGGGGGGCTTCTGCCAAAATGGGTATCAACCATATCAGCCAATGATCAAAGACGACTCTATTCAGCACTTTGCCGGAGATGTTGCTGTAGAACTGAAGCCAATCATTGCTGGCTAAGAATCAGTCCAGCTTTGAGGGGACAGGGGGTTGCCTGCCATTTGACCAAGTGAAGGTCTTTCCAGAAAGGGCAATCTCATCCAAGTCCCAGCTGCCAATAAAATGTGCAAATAGCCTCATGGATGTTGGTTCTCTCCGGGACAGCCGGGATTTCTCGTGGCAAAAGCGAGTGACATTGATGTCACCCATAAGCATCAGAGGAATAGGCCACATCTGACAAGTCCTCAATAGATCCTCCCAAAATAAGTGACGCTCTAGGTGTCTGATAGGGTCGTTAACACCAACTAGGCACCAAATGTTCCCCGAACCTTTGTCTCGCAGCTTGATGCCAAGGGAGTAAGAGCCACTGCAACGATCAAGCACCTCAGTAGTACTGATGTCCCACATCAATAGGATACTGCCTGCCGATCCCACTGCATCCACTGAAGCCCAGCCGGGCTCCTTTAGGTGCCACAACTCACAGATGCATCCAAGGGGTAGAGAAGCCACCTTGGTTTCTTGGAGAACAACAACATTTGCCTTGGTTGAAGCAAGGAGGTCCCGAATGGAGGCGCGGCGACGCAAGGACCCAATTCCATGGACATTCCAGGAGAGAATGATCATTGATCATTATTCATCTTCTTTGACTTCTCAAATGGGTGGTTATCTCCCGGGAGAGGCTCTGTGAAGACGGTGCCCATCACCTTGGCAAGTTCCACTATCTGGGCCCAGGTTTCTGGGTCGTATTTGTGTTGTTCTGACTAGAGAGCTGCCACAAACACTTGAGCTCATTCACCCAGCTCTGGAATGATGAAATCTCCCATCTCTAGGTTACAGGGGTATCGAATGGTGTCACTGGGTCCTCCTTGTAGAAGTTCTCTACTGCCCTCTAGCTCGGCACTGGTAGGTTATAACAGGAGGGGGAGAATTGTTTTGCCTGTGGGCACGAGGAGAGCGCTCCCTGCTTTCGGACTCTATGTCGGAGAGGTAATTTTCAAGGTGGGGATTTCTTGGGGGTGGGCTAGGGGGGATTCCAATATCTGGGGGAAGTTTGTGGAGTGTGAGGGTTATGGGGATGATTTGTAGGAGGGTTGTGAGGGCTTCTATGGGGGATGGGGGGGGGGGGGGGGAGGGAAGGTGAGGATAAGGGTATTTCTGGCATGTTTCCTCTATTATAAATAATGGCTCATTGTACTCACTTATAAACAAGCCAGTGAAGTATTTCTCTTTTCCAAATATTCAACCCATGGAAAGCCCAAAACTGATACATTTAGAAGCAACACAAAGAATTTTAAAATATTTGAAAGGTGCTCCTAGCAAAGGCTTATTGTATACTTAGAATGAGAAGATTATGTATAGGGATATTTTGATGTAGATTATGTTGGGTACAAAATGGATAAGAGATCTACCACTGGCTACTGCTGTTATGTTGGAGGTAACTTGGTGAGTTGGAAGAGTATGAAACAAGCTATAGTAGCTAGATTTAGTGACAAGGTAGAGTACAAAGCAATGGTTCACATAGTAAGCTTATGTGAGTAAAGTCCATCTTTGTTGAGTTTGGATTTTCCATCCCAGATCCTATGGTTATCAAGTGTGATAATTAGGCTTCTATATTCATAATGTTGGAAGATAGGGCTCAAGCCCACACCACCAAGGAAGGCCCACATATCTAAGAGTATTATAAGATGGGTCACACGACCAAAGAAGGCCCACAAGATGGGCCCAAGCCCATAAGAAGTAGGACCCACTATGATTACCATGAGCTGGCATCCTTATCACATAAGTTAGAAGATCAAGAACTCACAAAGGCATTTTTATCTTATGGTCACGTCCTAAAAGAGTTCTAGTTTGAGTTATGTTTGTCTTTTATCTATATTGAGTTATTTAATTATGCTAGGACTTATCTTTAAGTGTTAGAGTTTGGGTATAATTGGGACAAAGGTAGTTTTATTGTAATTGGACTTTACTACATTCCTCTATTATAAATAGAGGTTCATGTACTCTGATTAGAATAAGTTTTATAAAGTCAATGAAATATTTCTCTTTTCCATAAATTCAACACATAGCAAGTAATCCAGTATTCCACGAAAGAACTCAACACAGAGGCTGATTGTCATTTCATTGGAAATATTGTCATGCAAGGGAAAGTGGTCACTCCTTATGTGACCTCAGAGCAACTTGGAGATGTGTTCACAAAACCCCATGGAAGACATGAACACCTGGTATTTTGTAACAAGATGGACTTTTTGACATTTATTCTCCATCTTGAGGGGGAGTATTAGAATACTGGTACAAGATATTTTGATCATTTTTTCCTCTCAGATGACTGTCATACGTTTCCAACAAGTTAGACTACTTATCATGTATGTATATTTAGTCCCATAGAATTCTGATGTGTATTGAATGAGAATAAGGGTTTTTGTACTTAGGAGCATTATGTCCTTTTATTGTAAATCCACTTAAATGAAATAAAAAAAGGAGGTCAGGCTCGAATTTTGAGGCTGATTCTAATGCAGCTCCTCTTTGGCTGCTTTCGACCTTCTTCTTCTCTCACTATTTTCCTCTCCCATCTTCTCATTTCCTCTTAATCTTACAACTTTTCATCACTTAATAAAAGATTTACAAACTTCACATAAATAAATGTAGAATAAACAAGAATTAAGTTTTAAGTGATTAATTTAATATGATGATTAAATTAAAGGGAGTACCTAACTTAGATAGACTTAGGTCCATACTCTTTATTTTCCTTTTTATAAATAAAGGAATAATGACATAAAATATAATATGTGAGAAGGATACAACCACACGAGCATTGTCGTCAGAGAAGTCAATACCCTCTGATACCTGCAAATAAATACATTAATATATACCATTTAATATTGCTAAGATGGTACAGGTGAAAGGTAATGCAGCAAATTAACAATTTATCGGCATCAAACTATTTTTTGAAGAAAATGAGCACAGATGAACAGGGTACCTTTCCACGGCAAACTGCAAGAAAAGCAGCAGCTTTCTGCGTATGTTTTGGTGAATGGTCTTTCGTACTAAGCTGCTCCATGTCCTGTTTGTCACTCTTCTTAGGTTTAGACTTAGCAGTTTCTCGACAAACACTTCTTGTGTTCCCATGAATTGAATTGTAATAACATTTCAATACAGACTCAAAATCTTCATGATTTCCTCTTGGTTCTGGGGAGAAGGAGACAATAAGCTATCAAATCAACTAATAGCTTTGACGGAGACAGAAATAAAGAATATGAGTGAACTCTTTACCCACAAAAAGGGATTTTTGTGCATTTAGTCGAGACCATTGGCCTGTCTGAATCCAGCGACTTTGTAGCTTTTCAAGCAATTTATAGCTAGGGAAGAAAACAAGGGCGCCACCAGGCACAATTTTGCAGATCTCCTCCAAGGAAGCCCCAAGTGTGTCCTTCATAATCATTGGTCATCCATTATAATCTGTACAGACAAATTAAACATTTTCTTATTTAGATTGGTCACAACTTACAACATACCTGGAAATCAAATCCATCAGCTGTTTTATAACTAGCATTAAGTCGATAATTTCCTGGACCACTTGAGATCACCGCTGCCCATAGCTACAAAAGATGAGGCACAGAAGTTATTGATGGATCTTTGAAATAATACACAATTGGAACCTTGAAAATTGGAGAAAGGCAACAAACTCATTTGACCACCTGTGATTCCACATCTATCACATGTGGAGCTTCCATGCATGTTTCAAATTGAACACCTAACTCTGATGCAAATGAGTCCACAGGGGAGAGTGTTCTGCCTCACCAGAAAATGAAAATGTTTACTAAGAAAGACGGACAAGTAAAAAGTATAAGAATAATGTAAAGATCTAGTGGCCCATCATGTATAGATGATCTAAAGCGGAATGTTTAACCTGAAAACAAAAAGCAACAATAAAATGAGATGAAAATGATGACAAATTTGAATGGAAATTAACAATCTGATAAGCTAATTGGCACATAAGTAGAAGAAGATGAAAATGGCACGTTCATGTAACTTGAAAATAATTTTTTTGTGAAGGTATTCCATTCTAGGAGAAAGTTATCCATTCACCACTTGGAGTGGAACCTATAGTAGACTTGCGCTGTGGCTCAATGGTCTTGTTGACAGTTTTGCAAGATGGAGGTCTCAAGTTGAAGTCTAACTAGGCTATGAGGGTAACCAAGAAAACCTGATGTAATTGAATAACCGAAAAAAAAATATTTTTATAAAGGTTGTAGGATGGTTGGCTGAGAGAGTTGGGAGTTAAATAAAACATAAAGTGGGCCCAAAAAACATACACTTTGCAGTAAATACCATGTTAAAGACTAAGAAAAGCTAGTGAAGGGTATTTTGGTCATTTTATATATACAGATGTTCCTGATTTCCTTACCATCTTGTTCTACATCTTTTATTATGTATATATACTTAATTTCGTGTAATTTGGTTAAGTAGAATGGGAGATATAAGATTTAAGTCATTTAAGTATGTATGGGCATATTTGTAATGTTCCCCTAAACCACTTATTTAATAGAGGGGGAGTTGATCTCGACCCCCATCGAGACTTCTGCCAAAGAGCCTCTTTCTCTTTTTTTTTTTCTACCACCTTTTCTTTTTTAATTCCTTCACTTTTTCCTTCTTATTTTCCATTTTGACAGAGAAGAATTCAAATTCTTTTCAAAATGACTAGCAAAGCTAAAAAGTATTTTATTCAACTGATAATCACCACCATGTTCCAAACTTTAACTTATGCATAGGAGCTACAAAATCCAACCTACTGACCCCAACCCAGCTCATTTATTTTATCCAAACCCGACTGGAGTACTAAATGGGTCAGGTTCAAGTTTATCTACCTAACCTGATGGTCAAGTTCATATTTGACATCAAGACCCAATCCGTCCTGCCTTAATTCCTCAAAAGGCTAAGGATCATGTCAGGCTTGATATATTTGAACTCAATCAAATTGTACCATACTTTTGGTTCAAATACATATTTCTACTTCAGTTACTTGCATAGTAATGAAATCCTTTTAAAATTTTGCGTTCTTATTTTTCCCTTTTCCTATGTATTTTTATCAAACTCATATTACTTCTTTTCTTTAAACTTTTTAATGGGTTGACCAGAAGCCAAAACATCTGGGTTTGGGTCAACACTTTCGACTCATTTACTTAACATGTCCAGTTCAGGTAGACTCATTCAATAAACAGGCCAGGTTTGAGCCATCTTGTTTAACAACAGGTTTAGGCAATCCAACACCATGATGTGGTGAAAAGCACCACGAGTCAAAATATTTTTGTTGGGAGGAATAGTCCCACAAAGAAAAGTGTTAAGAAAAGTTGCTATTTACAAGGTTACGCAATAGGCATCCTAAGTGGCTAGTCATATTAAAATGGAACAGGATTCAATCTTAACATGATATCAGAGTAAGATGTCTGCCTATTGGGCCAATTTATGCACTATTGAAATTGTACCTCATCTATGTTGTTCACGTCTCAAGCTCATTATCTTGCAAATCTGGATGTAAGGGGGAGTATTGGTGGGAATAGTCCCACATAAAAAAGCGTTAAGACAAGTTGTTGGTTTACATTGAGCAATAGGCATCTTAAATGGCTAACATTTTGGGGTGGAATCACGCTCAATTTTAAAAATTCTCATTCACAATAATCAGAGTTGTACAAAGTAATAGGGAAGAGTTCTCTTCACTTTTCTTCTGAGGTTGCATCTTGTTAAACAACTTACATTTAAATCAAGGGTCTACCTAGCATACTCACCAAAAACAAAAACAAAAAAAAAAATTTAACTGAAGTCTCCATCAATAATAATAGGTTCTGCAGGTCCCAAAAGAAGGTCATTCAGACACCAACAAGTAGTCGAAGCAACAAATATTCTCAATCATACTCATCCTAAATGCAATTTCTAATTTCAGTCTGTCCATGGACACCATTTTTATATATCATTCTTAAATGCGTCCAAAGATGCAAATAGACACAATGAATACAGTGAACACAGACATGCACGAAGAAAGAAATTTATTCTTAATGTAGCTCTTTTTTTTTTTAAATGAACTTAATGTAGTTCTTACAAGTAAAGGCACAATGATCCAAAAGAAACATCTGATAATAGAACTGATAAATTTCTGGAAGAAATAAAGTAAATGAAACTCAGGCAAAATACAAGAAGATCAGTAAGCATTTTGTGAAATAGTGTAATGGGAGTATTTACATAAAATCATCAAGTTGATAGTATAGGAATTTCAGTATTTGCTCCACCTTATTTAGGTTATCTTTTATATGTTTATCTTTAGTTGTTTGAGTCAGAATCTTAGTGTTTATGTAACTTAGGAGAGGAACAGTTTACTATTTTTTTTTCCCACATACGTGATATAAATAATTTGTTAGGGCCTGAACGAGATCCCCAAGGAAAGTCCTGACTCTGCAACATCTTACTCTTCTTCTTCAATTAGTTCTTTCTCTCTCCTCACCTTTCTCTCTCCAATCTCTTAGCCACAGCTCTCTCTACACTTCTTTTTAGAATTTCTTTGCTCTTTTTGTTCTGTTGCATTTTTTCTGCCCCTGTAAATTTATATTTTGCCTCTTCTTTCACAAACAAAGAATTGATATTCACTTGAGAATGGAGATACTTACCCAGAAGTGAGAATTATGGAGAGAGAAAGACCAGCAATCTCCTTGAAAACTACAGCGGGATTCAGCAACCACAGATTCAATGACACAGTCAATTTCTGAGTAGCACAACCTGAAATGCAATATGAGCCAATGGTCAATCATAAATTGTGAGCACTCTATTAGTTACATTCGCCATATCTTTTATGGTAAACTATAAAAATTAAACAACAGATTTAGAACTTTGCCTGTTCTGATAACCCATTGGTCATCTTAAACAAGAGCACACTTGAAGTTCAAGAAGTTCATTATTAGAATGAAACTAATCTACTGATACTTACTTGCATCTCGCTTCATATATTTCTGCAGAGCCAGTCGATAGTCACATGCATGAGCACCATTTTCAGAGAAAAAGTAACTCAATGAAGAGAATAATCCTGCAGGTAAGAGTCAAACAATAGTCCCAGAAATTTTGCATCTCATTTACTTATATCAAATTTAAACACATTTTTCTGAAACCAAAGGTGTACAAGATGGAGGGAGTTGTGAACAGGATGAATAGAATACCCTCCAGGAGTACTGCTGATCTGCCACTCAAATGAACTCCGTCCAAATCTGTGTCTGAAGCAGCTTTGATAGCCTTAAGCAAATAAAATAACCTAGTATCATAATTTTTTAAAACTAATTACGACAAACTAACTTTTACCAAATACCTTTACAGCACATTCTTGCAAGATTGGAAAGCATTCCCGAGTGACACCAGCTTCATGAAGCTCAGCCAAAGCTTCATTACCAGTCCAACTGAAAAGATACATGCTATCAATCCATATATAATGCAGTTATGCAACGAACAATTGATGAAGACTAATATGGATGAAGATGATACAGAGAAGGAATGGAAGGTATTTCAGATTACATGATTTCCTACTGGATTACTTGCTTCCAGCAAGCTTTGTTTAGAACTACGACTTCTATTAGGCTTATGCATATAAGGCACATCATGTTTTAATAGTGAATAACAATTTCGGTATTGGTTGCTGCCGTTGTAAATAAATCTCCTAGAGTTCAAGTTACTTCACAACAAGAGGCATGCCACTCTTGTTGTTTGGCCGACACCCTTGCTAGGAGTGGGATTCCCCTCCAAACTCTTGTTGTTTCCAGACCCCATCCCTGATTGCTTGTGGCTTGTTCTCTTATGCTTAATAAAGCTCATCAATTTCAAAAAAAAAAAAAAAAAAAACCAAAAGGCATGCAAAACATCCAACCCCATAAACATGTGGCGCATAATTTAACATGAAAATTACTTTAATATGCCACATATGCTGACTAAACACATGACTATCGGCATCTATAGCAGCACAACTCTCTGTTAGCATATCAATGTAAGCTTGCAAAAGTACAAAATGACAGAAATGCCCATCTCTCAAATGTATATAAATAGCATAATTTTTTTTTGAAATAGAAAATAGCGTAAGAAAATAGCGTAATTCTTAACAAAATAAGAGACAAACTATAACATAACAAAGCATATATCTCCCAAGAGAGAGAGAGAGAGAGAGAATATAAATATGAAAGAACTCTTGAAAGAATAAACCAAACTGAGCATTGGGCTACGTTTTCTAACACTCTCTCAAGATGGAGCATATATATCAAACATCCACAACTCTCTCTCACAATTCTTTCTTCTTCTTTCTCACTCAAATCTCTCTCAAATCTCTCTGTTTACATGGTATAAAAGCAGTGGAAGCAATCTAGGGCAGATTTTCTTCAGTTTTGTAACTTCTTCTTCTTCATTCCACAAGACTATTGAAGGTTCTTCCAATTAATTTTTAGACTAGTAGGGTAAAAATTCAATTTTTTCTTCTTTTCTTCCTGCCATAACAAATTGGTTTATGGCTTTTACTATCAATTGGGCAATTACAATGTTTTAAAGTGCTAGCTTCATTGTTGCCTACGCAGTCTAACCAAGGCTTGCATCATCCATCTTACATGTAATTAACTTGTTTTTTATTCAATTTTCTACTTTAATTGAAGAGTATGATTGCTGTCCATTACTAATTTGTGTACTTGGAGTGAAATTATGCCCTAATTTCTTCAATTGTGGGGCCCACTTGCCTACGCAGGGTAAATTGAATTGGAGAAAGTAACCTGAGCATAGTAAGGCACTTATTTGTATTGAATTGTAATCTTTCTGGGGAAAACAAATGGTTGAACCCAACACACAAGTTGTTGTCCAAAGGGCAACAAAGAGTTCAGATGGAAAACACTCTAAACCTATTCAGATAACATTCATCATACTGAATGGATCAAACTATGTGATGGTCAAGATCCACTCTTATGTTTCTGAAGGTCATAAGAATGGCTAAATACGTCAGAGATGATCCCCCTATACCAGTAATTGAAGACTGGAAAGTAAAGGACAATCAAGTTATGACTTGGTTGAAAAACAGTATAGAGTCACGTTCTAGTGACCAAATTTTTAGTAGTGAGACAGCTAAAGAGATGTCAACAACTTTAGCTTTCATCTTGTCTCATGAGAGTAATTTGTCTCGGAATTATGAGCTATATGTCTGGGATTTTAATATGAAGCAAGGAGATAAATCAATGACAAATTATTTTTCTAAAATTACAGGTGTCCTACAGGAAATTAGTACCATTCATCCTTTCACTGCAAATGTTGAGGATATTTGTAATGAAAAGAATCAAATTAAGGTTGTTAGGTTCTAGATTGTTTGGGATCTGAATATGATGTCATCCGGTCCAATTGTTGGCCAATGACGATGTGACTATTGTTGAGCAAACCTTTAATAGAGTCATTTGGGTAAAAGGTGTGGTAGTAAATAAACCTAAAAAAAATGCTAGATTATCAAATGATGCCGCTTTTAACCTCCAGTCATTTGTTGGTAAGCTCTATGGTCAATGACGCGAAGGTTTGCAGGGACAAGGTCAAGACTTTTGTACTCGAAGTGGTGGCCGAAATGATAGAGGGGATCGAAAATATATTCACTGTGGTCAATCTAACCATATCTGTGACAAGTGTTGGTAGAAATTTGGTAAGCCCACCTAGGCCAATTCCATAATCACGAACAAATATGTTACTTCTCACACCAGTTCACATGATGAGATTCAATAGCTACTACAATGGCCTGGCCAATTGACTATACCATCGACACTTTTTCTGCCATTGAGATTGATCCTCGTCCTCAACAAATGCCACAATGGTGAGTACAGGTATGACTCCACTGAATGTATCCAACTCTCCCTTCTGAATCATTCATTTAGGAGAATCTACCCATATATCAAGTATGTCCTTATTTGAATCCATAAATCCTTCTTATTCATATTGCCAAGTTACTTAAACTAATGGACCCACCCCCCAATTCAAGGGAAGGATATGTCTTCATTGTTTTTGTCCTTTAATTAGCCCTCGCCATTTAAACAAGTTACTCTTTTTTATGGTTTTTCCTCTCCAATTAGTGTTGTAGGCTCCGTTTAGTCTACATTGTCTTTACTCTTTTACATTTTGTTTTGTTTGCTCTGGAATTTTCTACTAATCTTTTTTTCCAATAGTCAAGTCACTAATCTTTGAATTGTTCAATAGCCTTCTATCGTACTCAAATGTATTTTTAGGACAAGGAAGAAGATTGGTTAGAGGCATAAAAAAAGAGTTGTACCATTTAGAAGGCCCATCACATTGGACATCTTCAACACTTTATGTAGATGGACACCTTTCACTTGGCATCTTCAACTAGGTCATCCTTCTCTAGTAAAGTTGTGACACTTATTTCTAGTAAAGTTGTGACACTTATTTCTAGCCTTTCAATGTGAATCATGTCAGCTATGTAAGCACTGACGAGCATAATTTCCATCTAGTCAAACCCACAGTAGTGGTCAATTTGAATTAATTCAATCAAATGTATGGGGACAGTGTCTTTTTTTTTTTTTTGAAAAAAGCGTGAATATATTACTAAGACAGAATAATACAAACCTTACTAAACAGGACCTTCCTCCACAACAAGTTGTTGGAGAAAAACACCTTTTTTAGCCTGACTATCCGCCAAGTGATTTGCGGATCTAGGAATATAATTCCACTTACATTGTATTTGAAAAATTAAAGTACATATATCATCAAAAAGATTCCAATGCCGCCATGGGGGTTTGCATGTCTTCTTACACCAACTGATAACAACTTGTGAATCGCCTTCGACAAATAAAGGTCCGTCCATTCTCTGATGAAACAGCTTCAGGCCATTGAACAACCCAGATAACTCGGCAGTCGTTGAGTCTGATATGCTGAGTGGCCCGCAAAAAGAGAGGAGCAATTTTCCTTGGTCATCATGGATAACCCCCCCATATCCAGCTAACCCCGGACAACCTAACGCACTTCCATCAAAGTTTAGTTTAAAAAATCCAGTCGGAGGAAGAGACCAAGTCTCCATAGTCGGAGGGCGGGGGGGGAAAGGACAATTTTGCAATAAGATCCCAATTCTCACGAAGAATGATCCCTCAAAAACTTTTGAATTCTTTTCTCATCCGAATCCAAGAGATGTCTTGCCCCACAATCTGATTACCGAGAATGTAGTCAGGAAGGGATTTGTTATTAAACCTTCTGTTATTCCGTTCTTTCCAAAGGCCCCAGATAATGTGACCGACGTTGCAGGAGATTAATAACTTTCCAATTTTAGGGAGATTAACTTTAGTAATCGTGGGGATTGTAGAAACGAGATTTTGGGATGAGCAATAGTGCAAGCCAATTTTGTTGATGAGATTTGTCCATACCGAGTGCGCATAATTACAATGCAGAAGTACATGATCCGCAGTTTCAGAGGAGGACATGCAAAACGGGCAAAGAGGATCCAAAACGTGCGTTCCCCAACGAATTAGCACATCCGATGTTAGGATTTTGTTTTGACATGCAGTCCAGATAAAAAATTTTGCTCTCGGGGGTACGTGTAGGGACCACGCAATGGCTGATGGGTGACAGGATTGAGCATGGGAGGGGGGTAGAAGAGCTTTATAGGCAGATGAGACAGAAAACGTACCTTTGGGACAGAGTGTCCATATCAAGGTGTCCGGGCCATTTTTGGCACGGGCCGAAGAAAGACTCGTAATGAGTTCGGCGGCTTCAATAGTTTCTGCTTCTGTGAGCCCTCTACGGAGATTAAGGTTCCAATCACAAGAATTTTGTCCAACAGTAGAAATATAAGCCTCCTTGTTTCTGGCGAGAGAGTAGATTTGACCATAGCAAGAGTTTAGACTTGCCTGACCTATCCACCAATCTGTCCAAAACCCTGTCGTACTTCCAGATCCAATATAACACTTGACAACGGTTTTGAAGACAGGCAACAACTTAGCAATGTTTTTCCAGATAGGAGATAATCTGTTATACCTTCCTCCTTCAATCCACCATCCCAAGAATTTATCTGCTTTACTCGCCACCATGTTTCGCCAAACCAAAGATGGGGTCATGTTGAATTTCCAGATCCACTTCAAAAGCAGGGCCGAATTTGTTGTTGCAGTGTCGGGAATTCCAAGGCCACCCTCAACAAAAGGTTTACATATGTCAACCCATTTTACAAGGCAATATTTTTTTTCACCATTTTGCCCACCCCATAAAAATCTTTTTTTTTAAAACTCTATTCTCTTCCTTATAGAGGCTGGGCAACAATACAATGATAAAAAATAAGATGGAATACCATGTAAACATGACTTAATCAGAGTGAGTTTACCAGCTTTAGACAAAAACTTCCTTCTCCATGAAGCGAGCCTACCTTCAAGCCGTTCAATGACTGGGTGCCAAGAAGATTTTTTGGGTAATAAAGGAGAAAGGGGGAGGCCCAAATACGTACCCGAATAGTGTCCTATTACTAGCGTCATTGGTTCCAAGTATTTTGCTTTGTTTGTTGATCATTTAGTAGGTTTACTTGTGTGCATCTCCAACAGAAATCTGAAGTTTTTAACGTATTCTTGAATTTTGACAATAAAATAAATGGTGTTTCTCTTTGAATCTTGCATACAGATAATGAGTTTGAGTTCATGAACCATAAATTTAATTCGTTTTGTCAAACCACCTGTATTATTCATTTGTCTTCCTATGTGTATGCTTCACAACAAAGTACAATTGCAAAGAGGAAGATTTGTTATTTGCTAAAAGTTGTATGCACTATGTTATTTCATATGCATCTTCCTAGATCTTGCAAGGGTGATGCAATTCAAACTACCTGCTTTCTCATTAACAAGATGCCTTCTTCAATTCTTGGAGGGAAAATTCATTTCCAAATCCTTAAGCCCAATAATGTGTTACTTCTTTTTTATCCTTGAGTTTTTAGCTATATGTGTTTTATACATGTATGGTCGACATGTAGATAAATTGTCTCTTAGAACCATTAAATGTGTTTCTCTAGGTTACTCATGCACACAAAAGAGGTATAAATGTTATAGTCCTTCCACCAAGAAGACATTTGTATCAATTGATGTTACATTCTCTGAAGGTGTTCTATATTTCTCTCTGTCCATCCCTTCGCCCACTACTCCTTCTGCCACAAATCTTGTTGCTCCTAGTCTTTTGGAAGAGGTTCCAAGCCACGTGCCACCGGTTGTGGAATCAAAGTCATTACAGGTTTATCATCATGGAAAACCTCCCAAAACACCATCAAAGGCTCTCCTTGTGCTAGCACCTCCTTCATATGAAGTTCTTGAGGTAAGTAATATAGATCTTCCTATTGTAGTCAGTAAAGAGATTCCATACTTCTACTAGATATCCTATTTCTCAGTTTGTTTCCTTTGATTTATTATTGGGTTCCTTCAAGGAGTTTGCGCTAACATTGTCTTCATGGACTACTTCTTTAGGGTAGGAAGCCTTGTTGACTCCTCTATGGAAGTAGGCTATGGACGTAGAGATAAAAGTTTCACTTGACCAAACCACGTAGACATTATCTTATGGGACGTTATTGAGCGTGTATAATAAAGTATAACATTGGAAGATATGCCCAAGCTCACACGACCAAGGAAGGCCAACTAAGAGTATTATAAGATGGGTCACATAACCAAGGAAGGCCCACAAAATGGGCCCAAGCACATAAGAAGTAGAACCCACCATGATTACTACAAGCTAGCATCCTTATCACATAAGTTGGAAGATCAAGGACTCACAAATGCATCTTTATCTTATGGTCACGTCCTAGAAAAGTTCTAGTTTGAGTTATGTTTGTCTTTTATCTATATTGAGTTATTTAATTATGTTAGGACTTATCTTTACGTGTTAGAGTTTGGGTGTAATTGGGACAAAGGTAGTTTTATTGTAATTGAACTCTACTACCTTCCTCTATTATATATAGAGGTTCATGTACCCTGATTATGATAAGTAAATGAAGTCAATGAAGTATTTCTTTTCTTTTTTTAATTTTAACACCTTAGAGCGTGAGTGAGGCAAGCGGGCGATTTTTGGCGAATTTTCGCTTAACGTGCGCTGATTGCTATCGTGTGCCGTTAATCATTGTAATGTGTATCGTTAGCGATCGTATCGTGCACCGTCTATTTCAAAACTGCTAACGAGCGCCAAAACCCTCAAATGAGAGAGAGAGAGCTCTCCCGACGGTCACCTTCCCTACGGCCGACGATCGGACCACCCCCCACGACCACCGCTACTCAGGCAAGGCTACGGCGAGCCTTTCTGACACCGACAGAGGGCTCGACGATGATGTGACCAGAAGAAATGGAGGAAATATCTCTCCATGGCGAGGAAGAAAAACTCACAAACAGTCGGATCCGTCCAGCCACCGCTCCGGCGAGCTTTCTAAGGCTCCGACGGAGGAATATGAAGCTCGATGGATGCCGGTCACTAGCCGGAAGAATCGAAATAGTATTTTCCGATTCAGCTACGGAAAATGCAGAGTTACCGTCTAGAGAGTCGTCCGAAAATCAGGTCCGGTGATCTGTATCTCCTCAGCCGACAGATCAAAACTTTCATTCATTTGTGTCCCAATAGAAGCGATCCACAACTTCAGGCTTCAGTTCCAGAGAGCTACCTCGGAAACTGAGAAATCCCGTGAGCTCTGGTCATGAGACTCCATGTTTCTCTTCTCAGTGACTACCTTCCATGGTCGTCGGGAATGTTGGATCACCCACAGAAGAGGAACCTCCATTTTAGCCAGACTACTCAAACCTGAGGCCAAAAACTCGGGTTTTGGCAGGAATGAGCGAGTAGATGCACTCCAGAGCCTCTCCCCGGCGCTAGCCATAGCAGAAGTGCCAATCCGCCCCAGTGATGCCAAAGTAAGATTCCCACCTCTCCTCTTAGCAACCCAACGCCACCAAAACACCCTCCCAACATCCCCACCTACTCCTAACAGCACCCCCTCCCCGAAAATTCCTGATTTGCCCCAAAACCATGCATCAGTCCCCCCTGCTCCCACAGAAACACCCGAAATCATCCAAATCCCACCAAACTTTCTCCATGATGGGCGCAGAATTTTGACTCGCTCCATTCTCGTTCAAACATCCCCCGACGTCATCAAATCTAGCATTCTTCACTGGCTGATTGACACTCTTCACCTCCCTTACACTCCCAGAATCTCCTATCTCAATCCCCAAACTTGGCATGTTCATTTCGGAACCCAACAGGAGTCTTCTACAGCTCTTGCCATCATACCCCACACCAGCTTTGGCATCATCGGGGTCTCAGAGTGGCTCCCCTCAGCACCCTCCAGCCAGTACGGCCAATGGGTCACAGTTACAGGGCTTCCTACTAAGCTATGGCAAAACGCGATCTTTTCAAGAATCGTGTCTAAGTTTGGCTCTATCATTGCTTTGGACCCACTCACAAAACACTGGTTTCGTCTGGATGAAGCCCGGATCCTCATCAACCCTCTTCACCCAAGTGAAGAGCAATATTTCAGATGCATCATGGTGGATAAAGCGCAATACTGGATCCATATCATCATCGTTGTAAAAGATGATTTTAGAGATGTGGTCCCTGAAAGCACAAACAAACCTCGGGAAATCACACAGCCAGCCAATGAGATGGCAAGTGCACCTCTCGACTCTGCCCCATCCCAGTAGTTGCGATCCCCCCAGGTAGCTTTATAGCTGGCATGGGAACTATACTCCCTGACCCCCCGGCATTCCCCCCCACTTATCCGACACATCACTCACCCACACACTCAACCCAATCCCCCACAAAAATACCCTTGGTCCCTCCCTTCAATCCCTTGTTGGAGGAGGATGCCTCCCTTGATGTATTTTCTTATTTCTTGAAAAAAAAAATAATAAATAAATATTGGGGACAAAACCTGTAGAGAGACCTATAGAGATGAGTTATAATCTTTATGAAGGTAGTAGTGTTGAACTCAAGGAGAAGACCATGTATAGAAAACTAGTACGCAAATTTAGTTATGCTACAATTACAGGCCCAAATATATCATTTGTTGTAAGCATGGTTAGTCAATTTATGGCCTCATAAAATTCATCCAGATGCAATTCTTAGAACATTGTGATACTTGAAGGGGGCACCAAGGAAAGGTTTATTGTATGAGCCACATGGTCACATGAAGACGAAGGCATATTAGATGCATTCGAGATCCAAAATCTACGACAAGCTATTTTGTATTTCTTGATAGAAATTTAGTTACCTAGAAGTGTAAGAAACAGAATGCGGTGGCCCACTCTAGTACAAAAGCCGAATACAAAGTAAGGGCTCATACAGTTAATGAACTCATGTGGGTTAGGGTCATGATATAGGAATTGAAACTTCCCTTATAGAGGCCATAACTATGTTTTGTGATAATCAAACTACATTTTTTATTGCTAGTAATCTTGTATTCCATGAACAAACTAAGCATGTTAAAGTTGATTGCCACTTTATTCGTGACACGATGATTAGGTTAGTGGTCACTCGTACCTTCAATCTATTGATCAACTTGGTGATATATTCACCAAGGCATTGGGCAAGGGAGAAATTCGGGATTTTTGTAACAAGGTGAGGCTTCTCAATATATATGCTCCAACTTGGGGTTTTTTTTTTAATGATGTATATATTAATAGAGAAAATTACAAATGATAGATGAGCAAATCCCTAACGACAAGAGATTGAAAGGTTGCTCCCATCTTGGCGAAAACATCTGTTACCGAGTTTGTAAATCTCGGAATGTGAGACTAAATACAAGAAAATTGAGAGGCAATTTTAAGAATCTCCCGAAAAGAGTCCCTTCAATGTGAAGAGGGTCACTACAATTGTCTCTAAAAATGCGGAGCCCATTGAGAAGGCCATGGAGCTCAACCAATGTTGAGTCAACAATGCCTAACAGGCCAACATACAAGAAGCACTGATTTTCGAAGGGATCCGAGATAACTCCCCCAAAACCAGCAATCTCGGGATTACCGAGAGAAAACCGTCAAAGTTCAACTTTAGGAAACCATGCTCTGGGGAGTCTATTCCTGCACGACCAGGACCTTGGTTCCAAACCGCATCTTCGCCATAGTGCTCCAATTATCGCGAATAGAGGAGCCTATGAAGGAGGAGAAGGGCTTCTTGGTAAGAAGCCACGCTGAGATTTGGCCTGACACACGATCGATGACTCTTACCGCAGAATCACTTTTAGCATCAAAATGCCTGCTTGGTTATTTTGGTTATTTAATTCTTCTAGTATATCCTTCTAGAAGCAACGGTAAGTTAGGCATCATGTCAAAAACATAAGACTTAATTTTCATAATGTTTTGAGTAGTAGTTTGAAGTTATGAGAGTTTAAGTGATGAGAGGTATTTTTGTAACTTTCATTAACTTTTACTCAAATTGTAAATAAATAGAAAGAGAGTCGACCTTCTCCCCTATTTCACTAAAAACTAGATTCCTAGGGTTTGGAGAGCAAAGACATGATTGTAACTTTTATATTGTTTAAGTTGTAAATACGAAAGAGTGGGTCTACAACTTTAATCTATATTTTTTCTTCCTACAATTTTTTTTTTAAATAAGGTGTGAATATATATTGCAAGCTGAAGAAAGTATACATACCTAGCTAAAGAAGGCCTTCCTCCACAACTCTTCCTACAAATTTTAACATGGTAACAGAACTGATTGCCTAGATCTATGGGTTGATTGATCAATTCACAAAGATGATGAGTCCTTTGTTCAATTCATGGCTTTTAATTTTCTTTTTTCCTTTTTCCAAGTTGTTCTTTTCTCTCTTTATTCTCTTCTTTGTCTTCTCCTTGTTAGAATGTACTTTGTCTTCGTCTATGGTTGTCTCTCGTTGTGATCTCTTAGAGATCTCAATTACTGCCTAATTCTATTAAGTAGTTTAATGAATTGAACAACATGAGAATACACTTCTGACCTTTCCTCAAAGTTTTTTTTTGAAAATGATGACGAATATATTAACAAAGAGGAAACAAACAAAATTAGAGTAAACCACTAACAACAAAGGATTGGAGGGTTGCTCCTTGCTTGGCAAGCACATCAGCAGCCAAATTGGCGGATCTCGAAATGTGAGACCAAATACAAGGGAAGTGAGAAACAATATCCAAAATTTCCAAGAAGACGTCCCAGTGGCCCACGAGGGGGAGGTTGCACGATAACACCAGCCGATAACCAACATAGAGTCACTTTTGATGTTAAGGGGACCCCCACAATTGTCCCTAAAGATACAGAGCCCTCTGAGAAGGCCATGTAGCTCCGCCATCGTTGAATCAGAGATATCTAGGGGGCCTGCATAGGAGAAACACTGGTTACCCAATGAGTCAGAGATAACACCGTTGAAGCCAACAATCTCGGGATTGCCAAGGGAAGAGTCATCGAAGTTTAACTTAAGAAATCCGGGCTTTGGAGGGGACCATGTCTTCATGATAGAGAGGGCTTTTTGCCAAGACCTTTCCTGAAAGTTACTTTAAAGTTTGTTCTGTCACTGTCCGTTTGCCAAGACAAGGATGAATCCACTATTTCTTTCCTTCATATGAAATTGCCTACTTGAAAATCGAGCTCTTAGAAGACTAAATTTTGATAAATCACACTAGAAATTCTAATAAGGATGTTAAATGTATTGAAGAGCAAGCATGGATGAGTCTTACATGATTATTTTTTTTGAAACGGTGATAATTTTATTTCAAAGGAAAGCAAGAAAATACATCAAGAGAGGCATCCCCTAACAACAAGAGATTAAAGGGAAGGACCCAATTTAGCACAAGTCTCAGCAACTGTACTGGTTGATCTAAGTACATGAGACCAAGTAAAAGTAATAGAGGATACAATATCCATTATGTCAAGAAAAAACTATTAGTGTGCCACAGAGGGACAGAGGCAATGGAGCACCATCCAATGACAATTTTGGAGTCTCCTTCCACAATAAGTGGACCGGTTAAGCGGTCCTGAAATATGCAAAGACCGTGAAGGAGCCCCGAGAGCTCAACTGTAGTCGAGTCCTCAACACCGAGAGGACCAAAATATGATATACTAGTTGAGCCTCCAGGATCAAAGATCACCCCCACCAAAGTCAGCCAAACCCGGATTCCCAAAAGTGATGTCATCAATCTTACATGACTCTCACATCGAAAAATCTCACAAAGCCAGAATTGATATGGTGGAGTCTAAGGCGAGTCTCAAGGAAGGAGATCTCATAGAAGAAGGTTAAAGGTGTTTTAGTTATGTTAGTCTTCTAATTATATTTAATTATTTAATAATTCTAGGACTTATCTTTAAGTGTTAAACTTTGGATGTAACTAGGACATGGGTAATTTAATTATAATTTGATTCTACTTATTTCCTCTATTATAAATAGAAGATCATTATACTCAGTTATGAACAAGTCAACGAAGTATTTCTCTTTTCCAGAAATTCAACAAAATGTTTATGTTAGCCCATTAAAAAGTTGGGGAAAATAGGGAGACCTAGACACCAACACACAAATATATGCACAAACAAATAGATACTAACCATGAGAAGTAATGCTCAAATTCACGTCTTTCTAAATTGTTTTTCTTTTGGCCAATCCAGCTTATGATTCCCTAAAAAATCACAACAGCCAGAATAGATTATACATCCAGCAGGTACAGGTTGAGTTGATACTATGGAACAAGACTGAGTACCTGAATCATATCATATAGTGGCTGATAAACCATGATTTGACTTTCAATTAGGCATAGTTGGCCTAACTCAGACTGCAATTCTGTGATTAGGACCCAATTCAGTGGAAATGTCAGAGTTCATGCAGCACACCAAAACATAAAAGAAAACTATAGAACTGGAATTTCAGCAATTTCGGAAAAAAAATGAAACAAGATCAGCAGAAGCTTGTAGTTGGCCTAAAGAGATTGGACAAGAGTAAGGTCTGAACTGTCTGAAACATAAGGGAAGAAGCAAAAGCTTTCACCTAGTAGCTTGTGTTAAATGAAATACAGCCTTCTATGGTTTTTTTTTTTTGAAATGATGATATAGGCTTCTATGGTAGAAAACAATTTGTTAATCTGCAGCCATTCAATGGCTTGCTCACAGTGGCAAGCCAAGCAACAACTCAACAAAGACATGTATTTTAGGTCCTTGAAGAGGACAAATGACTATAGCAAGGCTCTGCACATGACAGGACTTCTTGAAGTAAAAATGCTTTTTTGAGACATCATGCGTATCAAATTACAGTATAGAAAGTCTTTCATAATTCACCCACAAGTGTTTCATTGTATACCATCTAGTAATTCTTCTTCAACATCTAAACTCCCAGCATCACGTGCTATGTCCTCCACATTGCTGAAAACAGTAATTCAAACCGGAAAAGAAAATAATAACTGTTAGTTCATAAAACATTTAAACTTCTTCATGTAAGAGACATGCGAAATTTTTCAACTTAGTTGCTTAGACACATGGAAGACGAATTTGGTATAACCATTAACAATCAATTTAGAACATAGTTTTACTCTTATCTTCAGCTAGAGCTACTGAATATAGAGTTTTTGTAAAATTATTAACTTGAGAGAAGAGAAGAAAGGAAAGAGAGAAGAAGAGAAGGAATATGGAGGAGGTAGCTGCTTGAGTGCAGCCTGCACGATTGAGGGAAAATCAACTCCCTAACCTCTTTTATCCACTCACTTATAAAATATTAGATTGATGGTCCAAAATACCCCTCACTCCTACATACCTCATAACTTGTTAATTACAACTCTGAATTAAGTACAAGGGGTACCAAACTGAATCTAATAGACTCATAAACTCATAAAGACATCTAAATCTATGAGGGGTAACATATACATAATAAAATAATCAATATGCCCCTACTTACATAATTCACCCCCCCCCCCCCCCCCCCCCCTCAAGCTGGAGTATATATATCAAATAACCCCAACATATTACAATCATTACCAAAGTCTCGTCTTCTAAGGGTCTTTGTGAACATGTCCCCGATCTGCTTTGTTATTCGGACATATGGGGTGGCAATCCACCTCTATATGATTGATTCTCTCATAAAATACAAAATCGTTGGTAATAAAAATCGTTGCTTGATTATTGAACTGCAGCATCGTAGGAACTTCAAAGTCAAGTCTGCATTCTTATAGCTTTTATCCACATAAGTTCACTCACTGTGTCAGCCATCGCACGGTATCTGACCTCTGCTCTTCAATGAGCCAAAACATTTCTTTTTTTACTCTTCTATCTTATGAGATTTCCTCCAATAAACAAACAAAATCCTCTTATGGACTTTCTATCCACCTTGGAAACAGTATAATTTACGTCTGAATATTCAACAGCATCCAAATGTACAAGTGATTTATAGAATAACCATTTACCTAGAACTATTTTTAAATAGCACAAAAATTCTCTGAGCTACCTCAAGATGACCTTTGCTTGGATTCTCCACAAATAGACTCACCATACTGTTTAAGAAAGAGATTTCTGGTCTTGTCACTATTGCATGGGTTAACTACTCAACTAGTCGTGTGTACATTGTCTTGTCCTTTAGTAAGGGGCTCTCATCATCAACCAAATTATGACCCACTTCCAAAGGTGTCTCTATTGATTAAACTCCTAACTAACCATACTCATGCAACATGTCAGAAACATATTTCTATTGATATAACATTATGCCTTCTGTTAAGGAATAGTCCCATATGGATTAGTGAGTACAATAATCTTGAGTTTATTAGTTGGGAAAGAGGTTTCCTAAGGTGGCTAGTAATTTTGGGATAGGGCCTTGGACCCAATTTAACATGGTATCAGAGCAGGTACTCATATTTGGGCCTACACCTAAACTATATACTTGTAGAGCCACAAAAGAAGGCCTACACCTAAACTATCCACTTGTAGAGCCACAAAAGAGGGCTTACACCTAAACTGCCTACTCCTAAATTATCCACTTGTAGAGCCACAAAAAGAGGGTCTACACATGAGGGGGAGTGATAAGGAATAGTCCCACATGGATTAGTGAGTACAATGATCTTGAGTTTATTAGTTGGGAAAGAGGCTTCCTAAAGTGGCTAGTCATTTTGGGATAGGGCCTTGGACCCAATTAAACAGCTTCCTTGTTCTTAGCAACCTCAATCCTCAAAAAATGTTTTAGAGATCCAAGGTCCTTTGTCTGAAAATGTTCTTTTGAGATACTCATTTACTTCCTCAATTCACTTTGTGTCATTCCTTGATAACAAAATGTCATCTACATATAACACCAAAACAACAACTCTAGAAAATCAATGCAAAACAAAAAATGAATGATCACAATAACTTCTCGTAAAACCAAATGACATGACTATATTACTGAATTTGTCAAAACAGGCTCTTGGACTTTGCTTCAATCCATAGATTGATTAATTCAATCTTCACACCTCTCATCTCCCCTTGAGTAACATACCAAAGAAGTTGTTCCATATAAATCTCCCCCTGTAAATCCTCATACAAAAAGGCATTTTTAATATCTAATTGATACAGTGGCCACCCCTTGTTCATAGCAAAAAATAAAATAAAATTCAAAAAATATTCATGCTAGACACTCAAGAAAAAGTATCAAATACAACAACCCATATGTCTAGGTGTAGCCTTTGGCAACCAACCATGCCTTATAACACTTTATTGTACTAATAGTAGTGAGGGGATCCTGTACCTGAGTAGGATCATTGCTGGTTTACTCCTCCATACAAACTTTCTTGTGTGGCACCCGTAATGGCTTAACATGAGATGGTGTGGAAGAAACAATGGGATCATCAATCACGGGAAGAGGCAAAGGAGACTCGAGCAAGACATCATTAACTAAGGAAGACCTCAAAAGACTCAAAAAAAATATGGTGTATTTTCAAAGAATGTCACATCAACAAATTATGTTTTACTATGTTTAGGATCAAAACACTTATACCTTTTTGAGTGTGTAGATAACCAAGACATATACATGTAATAACTCAAGGAGATAACTTATTAGTAATAGAACTAACCTACTAAACAAAACACATGGAGTTTTTACAAAAACACCTGAGTGACCTCAAACAAACTACATGTCGGGTTTGAGTACCTACACAGGCACTCTCCCCCCAAAACAAAGGCATTATGTTAAGTAAAAAGGATTCAAAATTGCACCACCCCAAAATGATTTGGGAACATCCATCTAAAATAATAAGGTACGTGTTACCACCAAGAGATGTCTATTTTTCCTTTTTGTAACTTCATTTTGTTGGGGCGTGTAAGCATAGGAAGTCAGATCGATAATTTCATCACTAGTACAAAAATAAAAATAAAAAGTCTAATACTTATTCTTCCTTTTTATAACCCAATTTTGTTGGAGGCTATCAGCACAAGACGTATAATGGATACTTTCACAACTAGTACAAAAATAAGATAATAAACAATTTATGAATTCTAGATGTTGGAAGATGGGGGAAAAAAAAGGGGAACAAAAAATCTTGAGCGATGCGGGACCAGCAATCGGAAGAGAGGGACCCGCGATCGGATGAGAGGGACCAGCGAGGAAGACCGAACCTCCACCTCCCACTAGGAGCTCGGGGCATTCTCCCGACTGCAAACCCCCCTCTTGGTCCATCTCTTCGAGAGAGAAACAGCCCAAATCACGGCAACGATCACTCAACGGCTGAGAAACAACAACAGAAGAAGAAGCAGGCTCAACACGTAGCAGAAGAAGAAGACCCTGGTTGGCAAACTATCATCAGTAGAACATCCCGACAAAGAATATGGCTAAATGAAGATCGTGATTTCGAATTTACAAGTAGAAACGTTTCGATTTCACTTAGGCGAACAAGAGAGAGGTTCGGCGAAGCCATTCGCATTCTCACCAGGTCTGGCACGAGAAAATCTTTTATCTCCATCCCAATCCGAGCAACGGAGGCTTTTGTGAGCGTCTGCGACAAAATTCAAGCCGACAAAACTGGCAGAGGATTCGGGCGATCCCTTCTCACGGGAGACCTAGAATTTCAATTTCATACCCAATATCACAAAGGACATATCAAATGTGTCATCACTCAACGCTGTGGAGCTCTGGTCATGGGTATGATTTTCCTCCCACAAAACTCTGCCTCTGGACTTGGCTGGAAAAAATTTCGAGATACCTTTCTTCAAATCCTACAAAAACAAAAACTTCCCCCTCTACCTAACCACACTCCAAAAAATATCCAAAATCCCCCACAGATAATTCCACCCCCCTTACAAAGCCCGAAGCCGAGCGCCAACCCCCCAACCCTACCCCCCCCCCCCCCCCCCTCAACTTACAAAACAGGAAAACCACTACTCCCTCACCCTCCCAAAGCCAAGCCAGGACTGAAGAAGAGCATCGGCTGTCTCAAGCGACAATCATCTCTGTCCACACAAACAGCAACTCTGGCCAGCAATTAAAACAATGGATTCACGAAAGAGACCCAGAGATTGAGATCCAAGCCACTACCCATATTCAAGACCACAAATGGATCATCGTCTTCAACTCATCTAAAGATCGGAAAAAAATCCACAAAATGAAAAGCCAGGTAGGCTCCCCGATCTTAAAAATGGAAGATTGGACCACCGAACTCACATCCACCATCTCAGGCCACTGGTTGGTTATCTGTGGCATCCCTGCGGAGTTACGCTCCAGACACACCATTGAGTGTCTCACGAGCATCTTCGGCGAGCTCCTCTGGGTAGAAGAACAGCCCGCGAATCTACTGTGGGAGAAACTTTTCCTCCGGCCAAAACCCAGTAAGTGGTACTCATTATGTGAACCTCATCTCTGGCGACACCTCCTCCTGGGTCGTTCTGGAGTTCTACAGTCTGGTCATCCTCCCCGCCATGTTCCCTGCCTCAGCAGGTTCCCAACCAAGTCCAACTCAGTTCGGGTTAACACAACCAAACTCTGAGTTAACTCAGCTCCAAACCGAATCTAAGTCATACAAGAACCGAGTAGAGACAATTGTCCCAACCCAAAATTCGAAATTCAAAAATTGAAATATCTTGAAACTCCTCGAACACAACGCCCATCAACCTTCCTTCACATCACACCTCTCTCCATGCCTCGGGCAGAACGCCCATCCTTCCTTCAGCCTCAGGCAGAACGCCCATCCTCACTTCAGCCTCGGGCAAACGGCCTGCCCAATCAACTCCTATCAAATCTCCCACCTTACTTCCAGTTGTCAAACCAGCCCCCATACTTTCGCCCACCTTGGTCAGATCACTTGACATATCTCCCCCCTCAGAAAGTGCACCCATCTCCACATCACCCCCCTTCAGCTCACTGACCGTTAGGCTTCCTTTCCATCCGCCGACTGTTAGTCGACCTGCCAGCGTACACTCCCCGGAAAATCCAGCATGTCTTCCCACTTCTCTGACATTAGAAAGTGCACCCATCTCCACATCACTCCCCCCTTCAGCTCACTAGCCGGCAGGTTTCCTTTCCATCCGCCAACTGTCAGTCGAACTGACAACGTACACTCCCCTGAAAATCCAGCCTGTCTTCTCTGACATCGTACCTGCATGTCCACCCAAACATATCTTCCCCCTCGAAAAGTGCTCTCTTACCAACTGTCTTCACATCCTCCCCCCTTGTTTCACCGCCTGTTAGTCATTCTGACAACCCACACTCCCCAGAAAAAGCCACGACATCTCCCTCGAACTACTCCCCAAGCTCTCAATCCCGAGACATTTCTCAGGCCCCACCAGCCCCGATGCATCCCTTGAAACCCACCCATCCTTCCTCGACTTCTACGATACCCTCCCGGTTCCAAGGAATTTCCATTCCCAAGAAAATCACCCCCCCCCCCCCCCCCCCATGCTCTGTCCAGATCCTTACATCTCCCATCTTACTTCCTGACATGCACTCCCTGAAAAGCCAAATCTCCAAATCCTCTCCCCTACCATCACCTCCCTCTCACCCTATGCTTATCAACGAATGGGAGCTATCACTCGCCGCCCCTGCCACCTCGAAACTTCAACTCACCAGAAAATTTTTTCAATGCATCCTATCGTAACCCCCCACCCCTTTGTCTCCTATTAAAATAAATGAATGGTCCATGTCTGGATCATTCTACGAAGCAAATAATCAATGGAGGCCAAACCCCAAAGCCTCTCCCAACCTTATTGAATGGCAAGGTTGTCTCACCCCGCCAAACAAGCTCCAAAGACAAAAACACCCCACCCCACCCTCAACTGTCCCACTCTCCCACAAAAAAAAGTTTGAAGAAGAAACCTCCCATCACTCCGTTCGCTCACACTTACTCCAAAAGGAGGAAAACTAAAAAAGAAAAAAGAAAAAAAAAGAGCCCGCCGCCAAAGCCTAGCATTCCGACTAGCCCTCCGTCCACTGCTCCTCCAAAAACTGATTATCTGGCCAACTTCACTCAAATAGCTTAGACTGACGTCCAAATGGACTTTATCTGATTCATCAAGGAGCAAGAGCAAAAATTTCCTCCGCATGAGTTTGAGGAAATTACCAAGTTAGTGTGGGAATCCTGCAAATTTTACCACGACAGTCTCCTAAGCCAGAGGAGGATATCTCCCTACTAGCCCCGAAATGATTGTTCTCTCCTGGAATGTAAGAGGAATTGGATCGCACTCTAAACGGGCAACCATCAAGGTAGTCCTTTTTTAATCCAAGCCTAGTATTGTAATTTTAGTTGAAACCAAACTACAATCTTTTGATAACTTTGTTGCCCAGGAATTATGGTACGATCCTTACCCTGAATGGGCAAAAGTTGATACTATTGGGCATTTTGGAGGTATTCTTGTCCTCTAGGACCCGAAATCTGTTGAAGCTGTTATTTCTCATCCTGGTCTTTTCTCCATTAGAATTCAATTTCGAGATCATTCTCTAGGGATTTCTTAGGCTCTAGTTGGCATATATGGGCCAACTCGTTACTGCCTTCGTGCATCCTTTTGGGAAGAACTCCTTCTCTTGGCCCAACTCGGGGACCTGCCATGGCCCCTGGTGGGGGATTTCAATGCCATCCTCCAATGTTCCCTAAAAACCCTCCTGCCATTCGAACCACCTCCAATATGTGAGCCTTCTCTGATCTCATGAGCTGTCTAGAACTTTCCGAAATACCTCCCTAGAAAAAAATTTACTTGGTCAAATGGCCAGAACCCACCTGTTTTCTCCAAATTAGATCGTTTTCTTGCCAATAATGAATGGCTCCAGAATTTCCCCAACTCTACTAGTCAAGTTCTCAATAAGATTGGTTCTGATCACTGGCCGATCCAAATTAACACTCATCCTCCTGCTTGGGGTAGATCTCCATTTCGATTCGAGAATTCTTGGATCCTTTCAGACAGCTTCACCTCCAATTTTGCTGGATGGTGGCACAAGCTCTCTCATCACCCTAACCCGGGATGGACGCTCCCTATGAAACTCAAAGCTCTAAAGACAAAAATCCGCCAATGGTCTCTCAACCAACGCATTGCTGCTGTTTCTCAGAAAAATTTGATCTGCCAGCGTTTATCTGAGTTGGATCTCCTCGAAGAACAAATGTCCCTTTCTTCCCTTAATTTGTCACTTAAAAATAAATTAACTCTTGAGATGTCAAATATTTTTCATAATGATACCATGTACTAGAAGCAACGAACTAGATTTCGTTGGCTAACCGAGGGGGATGGAAACACTAAATTTTTCCATGCTATAGCCTCGGCCAGAAGAAGGGTTAACCGCATCACCTCTCTCCGTCAGGGGGATCAAGTGATCACGAATAGCCCTGAGATGGCTAACATTCTTGTGAAGTTTTTCACAGCTCTTTACTCTAAGGAGAACTTCAACCGTCCAACTCTATACCAGCTTCATTATAACAGCATTTCCTCTTCGGATGCGGACTTCTTGGAACGGCCATTCAGTACTCAGAAAATCGAGGCTGCTACTCTTGGCCTCCCAAAAGATAAAGCCCCTGGTCCAGACAGCTTTAATGGTGAGTTCTATCAAAAATTCTGGGAGGTCATAAAAAATGATGTTTTTGCTTTTGTTCAAAATTTTCATCAAATGGGGATCACTCGCAAGGCTGTGGGTGCTTCTTTCATAGCCCTTATTCCTAAAAAAGCTCATTCTGCCTTACCTCAAGATTTTCGGCCCATTAATCTCACAACAAGTTTTTACAAAATCATTGGACGAAATCATCTGAGAGTCCTCCTTCCCAAGATCATTAGCCCTTGTCAAAGTGCCTTTATACGAGGCTGAAATATCCTTGATTCTGCCATGGCTGCACATGAACTACTGCATACCTTCAAAAATTCAAAAAAACCCAGATTTGTCCTGAAACTCTATTTTGAAAAAGCATTTGATTGAGTAAACTGGAAACTTGTTGACCAGCTATTTCATAAAATGGGATATGGGACACGTTGGAAATTTTGGATGGGGAGTTTCATTTCGAATGTATCATATTCTTAACAAAAGGATTTTCCCAACTATTGATTTCGATATTGATTATTTCCTCCCGATACATATACATAGGTTAAGTTATAATCTACAGGAAATTACAATAATGCCCTCCCTTATCATAATTCATAAATACATAAATACAAATCAACTTGATAACATCCCCCCTCAAATTGATGCGGGTAAGTCAACCAACAACAATTTGCCAACCAAAAATTGATGCCGCTGCCGAGACATCGGCCACTTGGAGATCCGAAGAAATGTAAGGAAGAGAGATCACTCGACTATCCAAGGTATCGCGGATAAAATAACAATCAACCTCAATGTGCTTGGTGCGTTCATGGAAAACAGGGTTGGTGACAATCTGAATAGTACTAGTGTTATCAGCATGAAGAGGGTAGAAGTAGTCTGAGGGAACTCAAGCTCCGCAAGAAGACCACGTAACCATACAATCTCAGAACAAGCAGTAGACATGGCACGATACTCAGCTTCAGTAGAGGATTTAGAAACACGATCTTGTTTCTTACATCTCCAAGAAATTAAGGCATCACCTAAAAACATACACCAACTTGTAGTAGAGCGACGGGTATCCGGACAGCCAGCCCAATCAGCATCACTATAAGCAATAAGTTGAAGAGAGGAGCCTGTAGGAAAGAATAACCCACAAGTAGGAGAACCACGAAGATAGCGGATGATGCGTTGAATTGCAGCAATATAGAGATGACGAGGAGAGGACATAAACCGACTGACCTGATGAACGGCATAGGAGATATCGGGGCGAGTAGTGGTCAAGTAGATGAGACTCCCAACCAAGCGCCGATAGAGAGTAGGGTCATCTAAAAGGTCCCCTTCATCTTTCTTGTATTTGACATTTACCTCTATAGGAGTATCAACAGAAGAAGTGTCCTCCAAACCAGCCAAGGTAATAATATCTTGAAGATACTTATGCTGGTTTAAGAAAATACCATTGGCCCAATGATGGACTTCCAATCCTAAGAAGTACGTGAGCTGGCCAAGATCTTTCATATGGAAAGAGGCATGTAACACCTGTTGCAGCTTGGTAATCAGTCCAGAGTCAGTGCCAATAATAATGATGTCATCCACATAAACCAGGAGAATGACCATGCCCGCGGCAGACTTATGATAGAATAGAGATGAATCATACTGACTCTGCGTAAACCGGTGGAGAATAAGGGTGCCACGAAATTTCTTAAACCAAGCCTGTGGGGCTTGCTTAAGCCCATACAGAAGACGACAAAGCTTGCAAACCTAATCAGAAGAGGAGGTAGTCATACCCAAGGGGAGCTTCATGTATACATCTTCCTGGATGTCACCATGGAGAAAGGCATTCTTCACATCTATCTGATGCAACGGCCAGAACTGAGAGGCTGCAATCGCGAATATAGTACGGATTGTGGTCATCTTGGCAATCGGCGCAAATGTCTCCTCATAATCAATCCCATATTCCTGTTTGTTGCCCAAAGCTACTAGGTGAACTTTGTACCGATCCAAAGAGCCATCAGAGCGAAGTTTGACAGAGAAAACTCATTTACACCCAAGAGGCCTAATTAGAGGAAGGCAAGGAACAATATCCCAAGTGTGATTCGCCTCAAGTGCTCGAAGTTTTGTTTGCATTGCATGCTGCCAACACTCATGTGCCATGGCATGTTTGTAACAAGTGGGAATAGAAATAGAGGATAAAGTAGCGACAAGAGAGATAGTGGAGGAGAAACCATACCAATGAGGAGGCCTAGAAGGACGAGTAGACCGGCGAAGAGCGATGGAAGCTGAAGCAGGAAGAGGATCAGGCGCCAGGACAAGATCGTGAGGGGGCGTAGAGGAAGTAGAACCAAACTCATGGCCACTAAGTCTGCCATACACAAAACCAGGTTTGAACCTTTCCACAATTGGCAAAGAATCATCAAAGCAAGGTAGAAGAGATAAAGTGGCAAAAGGCTGCACAACATGAGATGGAAAAAAAATTGATTTTCAAAAAAAACCACATTCCGAGAAACACGTATACAACCTAAAAGACTAGTCGTTTAAATGCGGAAAGCCAACCTAATCAAGAGAGGTGGACCGGAACCACCTCTGACACCCACCCCACCCCTTACCGCTGCACTCCGGGATTCGAATGCGGGACATGTCGGACCTAGCTCTGATACAATGACAAAAGGATTTTCCCAAAGATTGATTTTGATATCGATTATTTCCTCTCGATACATAGATATACATAGGTTAAGTTATAATCTACAGGAAATTACAATAATGCCCTCCCTTATCATAATTCATAAATACATAAATACAAATCAACTTAATAACAATTTTGTGTTAGTCAATGGTAAACCTTGTGGGTATTTTAATGCCACAAGAGGTATTCGGCAAGGGGACCCTATATCTCGGTTCATCTTCACTCACATTGTTGAGCATCTTGCCTCTATGGTCTATCTTGCAAAAAATTATGGGTGGCTGAAATCGATCTCGGATGATCCAACTCAAGATATTTCCCTGCTTCAATATGCCGATGATACTATTTTCTTTGGGGAAGGTACGTTAGCAGAAATTTCTCGTATTAAAGCCCTATTAAATTTATTTGAACTCTCCTCTGACTAGAAAGTTAGTTGGTCTAAATCTTCAATTACTGGCTTTAATATTGATCCTACTGTGTTAAATTCAATGGCCCAATACTTGGGATGTAAAATTGCAACGCTTCCAAGTTCATAACTGGGATTGCCTTTGTCACCTACATTACCCTCCAAAAGCTCTTGGCATCCAGTTATTGAGCGTTTGGAAGGTCGTCTGGCGATTTGGAGAGGAAGATTCTTATCCAAGGCTGGTAAACTGGTTCTCATCAAGTCCTGTATGCATGGAATTACTTCCTATTTCCTTTCTCTTTATCGATGTACTGCCTCTATTTGCCAAAGAATTGAACTCAAAAGAAAATTCCTATGGGGTGGACCGAATGGGGAAAGGAAATACTCTCTGGTGAAATGGGTTGAGGTATGTAAATCAAAATCTCTTGGTGGACTTGGGATCCAGGATACTGCCATTACAAATTCAGCACTGTTACTTAAATGCATCTAGAAGTTTAACTTATTCCCTGAATTAATTTGGAGAAAATTGGTTGCGGCAAAAGCAAATAAATCTTTGGGTTGGTGGACTGAGGGTGGGCGATGTAATAGGTTGTCTCCAGTATGGAAAAAAATTGTAAACTTATTACCTACTTTCAAATCTGTTGTAAAATGTTACTTGGGCCCGGGTTTTGTGACAAGATTTTGGACCGACTAGTGGACTAGTGCACATAGCTTCAACAACAGCCACAACTTGATTTCAAATCTGGCAAGAAATATTGAAGCTTCTATTTCTGACCTGCGAACTGATTTTGGAGGGTGGAACCTAAATCTCCGAAGATCACTCTCTGACTCTGAGGCCTTGGTGGCTTCTGACCTCATTACCATGATCTCTTCGATAAGTCTAAAAAATTCGTCAGATACTCTCATCTGGATGCCTAGCTCGAAAGGTATTTTTTCAACTTCCACTGCTTGTGGCTTCCTAAGCTCTACCAATCATCCACAAATCAACCATCCATTTGCCATTGCATGGACTCTGCATGATCCCCCTCGTGCTAAATTTTTTATTTGGACTGCTTGCTGGAACAAAGTCCTTACTTCAGACACCCTAATTCGAAGAGGTGCCCATGTCCCAGACCCTCTTTGCCCCTTTTGCCAAACTTCTACGGAGACGATCACCCACATCCTTCTACATTGCGAGTATGCCTTTTTCATGTGGACCAGCCTTTTAAACAAAATCAGTCTCCAATTCTATTCCTCTCATAATCTTCCTTCAAATATTCTCTCAATTACAAATACTAGCCTTCCAAAACTCGGAAAATTACTAATATCTTGTTGTGTAGGACATCTTATATGGGCATTATGGGAAAAAAGGAATAATAAAAAATTCAACCTAAAGTTTAATTCTAGAGAGATATTGGTTGAAAAAATTATTGGTCAAGTTACTTCATGGATTTTATTGCGTAAGGAATTCCGTGATCTTCGAGGGTCAAACTTCCTAGAAAACTGGCGAATAGTAGCTAGAATGTCCTATCCTGCAAGGCCCCCTCGTATGGCGATTTGGTCCCCTCCCCCTATTGGCCATTTTAAATTGAACTCTGATGGTAGCGCGTATGGATGTCCGGGCCCTGCAGGTTTTGGCGAAGTTGTTCATGATGAAAATGGAGTTCTTCTCTTTTCTTATGTCGGGCCAATTGGAAATTTGGATTCTACAACTGCTGAATTAACCAGATTATTTAACGGACTTCGAATTTTCAAAAGTCGTGCTTCTGGACCCCTCTGTATTGAAGGTGACTCAAAAGTTGTTATCAATTGGTGCGCAAATAATGAACATCCTCCGTGGCAGCATTGGGATATGTTTTACGATATATATAATTCAATTTCTACTTTAAATTGTAAATGGAATTATATTCCTAGATCTGATAATCATTTAGTGGATGCCCAGGCTAAACTAGGGGTCTCTCTCTAACACCTTGTTGTGGAAGGAGGCCCTGTTTAGCAAGGTATTGTAATCTCTCTCTTCTTTTTAATACAGCTTACACATCTTATATCAAAAAAAAAATATGTTGGAAGAAAGGCCCAAGCCCACATAACCAAAGAAGGCCCAAATATCCATGTGTGTTAGAAGATGGGCCCAAGCCCATAAGATATGGACCCACCTAACTTAGGAAACATGTAATTTCGCAACAGTCATCGTCTTCCTCACAGCGCCGAACAAAGCGGGAGACCAGAGACAACAACCCAGTCGATTATTTCCCGAAGATAATAAATCATGGGTATTAACTGAAGGTTTCGACGAAGGAAATAAACCAGCTAGCATAAGATTCTTGGATGGGTCATTTTAAAGGATTATTTGATACGTGTTATATGGGTCCATGCCCATTTCAATTGCAATTATTGTCTCTTTGGATGAGACATTATTATTTTTTTTTGGAATGATGTATAAGCTATTAAAAAGGAGGAGAAAGATTACAATATTTCTCTAAACAGGGTCTTCCTCCACAACAAGGTGTTGGAGTGAAACACCTAATTTAGCCTGAGCATCAGCTAAATGATTAGCTGACCTAGGAATGTACTTCCAATTACAATTTAAAGAAGAGGTTAAATTATATATCTCATAAAACATGTCCCAATGCCGCCATGATGGAAGATTTGTCGTTGCACACCAATTGATGACAATTTTTGAGTCTCCTTCAATGCAAAGGGGCCCAGTAAGACGACTTTTGAAAATCCGAAGTCCATTTAGTAACCCGGAGAGTTCAGCAGTAGTTGAATCTGAAAATCCAATTGGCCCAGCGAAAGAAAAAAAAATACCGTTTTTGTCATGAACAACACCACCAAAACCAGTCGGGCCAAGACATCCAAAACCGCTTCCGTCAAAAATCAATTTATAGTGGCCTATTTGGGGGGGGACTAAATTTCCATAATTGGGGGGCTAGGTGGATAAGACATACCAGCAATTATTCACCAGTTCTCACGAAAATTAGATTCATTTAGATTTCTGAATTCCTTATGCAAAAGTATTCACACAGTAACTTGACCAATAATTTTTTCAACCAATATATTGCCAGGAATAGATTTTAGATTGAATTTACGATTATTCCTTTCTTTCCATAATGCCCAAATGAGATGCCCAACACAGCAAGAGATTAATAATTTTTCGAGTTTTGGGAGGCTAGCATTAGTAACTGAGAGGATGGTAGATGAGAGATTTTGAGAGAGGCAATATTGGAGACCGATTTTTTTGAGGAGGCTGGTCCACACAAAATGGGCATAGTTGCAATGTAAAAGGATATGGGTGGCTGTTTCTGGGGAAGTTTGGCAGAAAGGGCATAGAGATCGGGGACACAGGTTCCTCTCCGGATTAGGGAATCTGATATGAGAATTTTATTCCTACATGCAGACTAAATAAAAAATTTAGCATGAGGAGGGGCAAGCAAGGTCCATGCAATGGCAGCAAGATGTTTGGTTTGTGGAGGGCTGGGACAACTTTGGAAATTGTATGCAGATGAAGTTGAGAAATTACTTTGAGTGCACGGCATCCAAGTAAGAGTATCAGGCACATTTTTATGTCTTACCGAGGAAAGAATGGTGATGAGGTCGGATGCCACCAAAGCCTCAAAATTCGAAAGTGATCTTCGGAGATTTAAGTTCCATCCTCCAGAATCAATTTGCTGGACCGAGATGGACACTTCAATATTTCTCGCCAGGCTAGAAACCAAGTTGTGGTTGATGTTGATGTTGTGGGTGTCGGTCCACCAATCTGACCAAAATCTTGTTACATTTCCCATGCCAAAGTAACATTTTACAGCCGTTTTGAAAGTAGGTAACAATATTACAATTTTTTTTCCACACAGACCAAAACGCTTTGATACCATATAAAAAATAGATTGAAGAATGTAAAAAGTGTGAAACTTAAAGAGAGAGATAAGGAGGAGAGAGAAGAGAAAAGAAGGCAGAAGCTCTGAATGAGCTATATTGGAGGTCGTGACTATTAGGTTTAGATAACAAATTATAAAAATGACAAACATGCCCCTCTTATACGAAAATCACTTATTCCCTTATGACTGCCATTCTACTCTTTCTATGAATATAAAAATTTGTACATAGATTAAATAAAACATGTTAAACAAGATAGTGTCACAATATAAAATATGCAATCATGTAAAATGACCAAAATACCCTTAAGCTGATTTTCTCACACTCCCCTCAAGTTGAAGCATATATATCCATGAGGCTCAGCTTGTCACAAAAGGTCATAAATTCACGTTTTCCTAATGCCTTGGTAAAAACATCTCCAAGTTGATTAGCCGACCGAACATATGGGGTGATCACTTCTTTCTTCATCACAACTTCTCTAACAAAATGGCAATCCACCTCTATATTTTTTTGTTCTCTCATAAAAAATTGGATTGTTGGCAATAAATAAAGTGGCTTGGTTATCACAAAACATAGTCATGGTTTCCTTGTAATGAAAACCTAACTCCCTAGATACCGATCTAGCTAACACTATGTGTCATAACTCTTTTTTTTATAAATATGTATTTATATAAACAAGGGAAATTACAAAAGAAGAGGGAGTAGATCCCTTACAACCAGCGATTGTAGGGTACCTCCCTGTTTGGCAGCACATCTGCTACCGAATTTGCAGATCTCGGAATGTGAGACCAAATACAAAATATAATTGAGGTAATTTCTAAAATCTCCCAAAACATATCTCAATGCCGCCACAGGGAAGGGGATGCACACTCACACCATCCAATGACCACCTTGAGTCCCCTTCAATATGAAGAGGACCGTTGCACTTGTCTCTAAAAACACGGAACCTAGAGAGGAGGCCATGAAGCTCTACTAACGTAGAATCGAATATGCCTAGAGGGCCGGCATAACTCTATATTCTGCTTTAACACTGGATCTAGCTACCACATTTTGCTTTTTACTCTTCCAATTGGTTAAGTTACCACCCAAAAAGACACAATAGCCTGTAGTTGATTTTATGTCTAGCTTTGACCCAGCGTAGTCTACAACAGAGAAAGCTTCAATTTTCAAATGACCATTATTTTTAAAGAAAAGACCTTTACCTGGTGCTCCCTTGAGATATCTCAAGATCCTCTAAGCTGCTTCAAGATGTATCTTTCGTAGGTGTTCCATAAACTAGCTTACTACACTCACTAAAAAGGACATATCTGGGTGCGTAATTGTCGCTTATATAAGCTTCCCTACCAATCTTCTATACAATGTTATCATTCAATTTTCTTCCAAATAGGGGATAACTTGTAAAATCTTCCCCCGTTCGTCCACCAACCATTGTCTGTTCCGGATTTTATTGCAACCATTCGGCACCACAGCAGATTGGGTTGCATGTTGAACTTCCAAATCCACTTTAAGAGCATAGCCTTGTTTGTGGTATCAATGTCCCGAATCCCGAGGCCCCCCATTACAAGTGGTTTACAAACATCTATCCATTTTACAAGATTAAACTTTTTTTCCCCATTTGGCCCATCCCATTGGAATCTTCTTTTCAAAAATTCAATTCTATCCCTAACAGATGCTGGAGCGGAGTCAAAGGTAAGCCCAGATATGTGCTCGGAACGGACGCTACCTTACAACCCAGATAGTTCGCCATTGAGTTGAGAATAGAGGCATCAATATTAAATCCAAAAATTGATGTTTTTTCCCAGCTTATCTTTTGACACGAGGTCAATTCAAAGATGTTCAAAATTGCTTTCATGTGTTTAATTTGTCTCGTGGACCCTTCTCTAAAAAAGATAGAATCATCAGCATACTGTAGAATGGGAAAGTCTTGGTTTGGATCAGAAAAAACAGGACTTAGCCAACCCGAACGTTTTGCAAACCGGATCATAGAGGTAAGGTATTCTCCAACAAGAGTAAAAATAAATGGAGATAGGGGGTCGCCTTGTCTTATCCCCCTAGAAGCTTTAAAATAACCTCAAGGTTTCCCATTTACCAAGACAGAATAAGAAGGAGAGGAAATACAGCTCCTCATCCAGAATTTCCATCTTGTGCCAAAACCCATACGGTCAAAGAGGTAGTCCACCAGTTTCCAATCAACTCGATCAAAAGCTTTCTCAAAATCAATTTTCAGAACAAACCTTGGAAGGGAAGATTTTTTGAAAGAATCAAGAAGTTCATGAGCTGTTAGAGAAGAGTCCAAGATGTTTCTGTCTCGGATAAAAGCACTTTGACAAGGATTAATTACCTTGTAAAGGACTGTTTTCAGCCGATTAGCCAATAGACGCCCAATAATTTTATATGAACCGGAAGTGAGGCTAATAGGGCGAAAATCTTTGGGTAACTCCGAATTAGTCTTTTTAGGAATAAGTGCAATAAAAGATGCGCCGATTCCAGAGTGAGTTATTCCCATTTAGTGAAAATTGTGAACGAGGGCACAAACATCATTTTTCAACAGGTCCCAAAAATAGTGATAAAACTCACCATTAAAACCATCTGGTCCGGGGGCTTTATCTTTAGGAAGGTCAAGGACAGACCTTTCAATTTCTTCTGAGGAAAATGGTTTTTCAAGATCAGCAGCATCTTCAGCTGAAATGCACTCGAAGTCGAGCTGACAGAGTTTTGGTCTTCTGAAACAGACTTTTGAATATAGTTCTGTGAAGTACTTCACTAAAAGCTTAGATATGGAGGCACTATCCGTAACCACTTGGTCTCCGTTACAGAGAGCAGTGCTACAGTTAGTCCTCCTCCTGGCCGAGGGGATGGAATGAAAAAACTTTGTATTCCCATCACCCTCAGCCATCCAACGAAATCTTGAACATTGTTTCCAACGGACAGATTCAGAACGAAGAAACGTAAGATATTCAGAATTTAAATTATTTCTACCCAGTAAATCAGTAGGAGAGATTAACCTTTGTTCCTCCAGTAGATCCAGCTCAGAAATGTGGCGGCGAATCGAATCTTTCTGGGAAGCAGCAGATACTCGGTGATTTTTATCCCACAGTCTAATCTTTGTCTTGAGGGCTTTGAGTTTCCGAGGGAGGGCCCAGCCCGGGTTCGGACGATTTTCCAATTCGAGCCACCACGTTTTCAAAGAAGGGATGAAAGCCTCGATTAATAACCAGGCGTTCTCAAACCGAAAGGGAGATCTTTCCCACGTAATTGGCCGAATGTTGAGTTGGATAGGCCAATGGTCAGATCCTATTTTGTTTAGGACTTGGCCAGAGGCGTTGGGGAAGAGGAGGTTCCATTCTATATTGACAAAAAATTTGTCCAATTTAGACAAAATAGGGGGATTCTGACAATTTGTCCAGGTGGATTTTTTCCCCGAGAGAGGAGCCTCGAATAGAACAAGACTATTGATAAAATCAGAAAAAGCTCTCATGGTTGATGAGGTTCTGGAGGCAGGAGGATTTTTGTCAGAGCAAAGTAGAGTCGCATTGAAGTCTCCTCCAAGGAGCCAAGGGAGGTCCCATAATTGGACAAGCTGAAAGATTTCCTCCCAGAAAGATGCTCGGTCACGGTAACGAGTTGGCCCATAGATGCCGGCTAGCGCCCAAGAAGTACCGAGGTTGTGATCCAGGAGCTGGAAACCGATTGAGTATTGACCCAAAACGACGAAAATGGCATCAAAAGCAGTTGGATCCCAGATGACAATTATGCCACCGGAATGGCCAATTGCATCCACATTTGCCCACGCTGGGTTGGTGTCATACCATAAATTACAAACAATTGAGTAATCAAAAGACTGCATCTTAGTTTCAAGAAGAATAGCAATTTTTGGTTTAACATCAAAAAGTGCCGCTCTGATGAGGGCTCGCTTGGCCAGAGAGTCGAGTCCTCTAACATTCCATGATAGAACGATCATGGAGAATGGTGGGTGTTGATATTCCGCGCCACAACGCCAGCTTCAAAGTAGCCCGCACATAAGATGTTGGCGAGCTCCGTCATTTCTGAAAATTCCTCCCGCAGAAAGTCTTGTTCTTGTTCTAGCAAAAACAGGAGGAGCTCATCCCACGGATTGGGAGTGAAGGTCATGGTTGGGGTAGATTCAAAGGTTATAGTTAGGGGGAGATCGGACCAAATTGGGGGGATTCCAGAGGGGAATGCAGGGGGGAGGTCGTACCAATTAGGGGGAATTTAAAGAAGAAATTAAGATACAAATCTCAAAATACATATCCCAATGACACCATGGAGGTCTGATAGACTAGCTAAGATGGGTATTTCGCTCCAACACCATGTTGTGGAGGAAGGCCTGTCTAGCAAGGTTTGTTTGTACTTCACAGTATCTTTTTAATAGCTTATCACCACATTTCATAAAAAAAAAAAATCCAATGACACAATCAAACATGTAGAACAAGATAATGTAGACTAAGGAACACCAGCTGATGGAAATGACCAAAATACCCCTCGATAGACTTTCTGACATCTATGATCTAAGTTTTATGTTGTTTGGAGATTTAGTTTTGAAGATATAAGGAGTTACATGTAACAGGAGCAAATTTGTCATTGTTATTAGCTAGATGAAAGGAAAACCAAAGCTTCCATGTAAGCTCAGTGTTATCTTTGAGAAAATAAATGATTAAGTGCTCCCCTAGAAATTTCATGGCAGCATATACTTATAGAAGTCAAATGTATGGCTGGTGCTCTCGTCAAAGCTGGAGTCTCTCTTGATTCCCTTGTAGTCAAGAACTCTTTTTCCATTATTTTGAAGGGTTCCTTCTTGGCTTGTATTTTTTTCAATGTTCAATAAGATTTCAGCATTTCAAAAAAAAAAAAAAAAAAAGATTATAGAAGAGATGCAAGAGAGCAAAAGAAATAGAGAGAGATTGAGTGAACAAAAGAGAGCAAGAACCTCTTTTTTGTAGAATCTCATAACTCTAGTTTATAAATTACAAATAAAGCCTTGTTAAGTCAAATGCTGAACACAACTCAAGAGGTAAATGCAAAAATGACATGACATATGCTTGTGATAAATCCTACCTTCAAATATAAATTAAATACATCACCTATTCTACTGTCCTTTGAACAAGGACAAAATTTTAACCAGAAATCACAAGGGAAAATCAAATAACATAGGAAAAAACATCTCAGTTTATAATACCATGGATGATAAACTTATTTTAGAATACCAGTCAGAACAATAGAACATACTGGGCTTCATCAAGAATTACAATAGCCCCTTGCAGATCAACCTCCATAGCCTTTCGAATGGTTGGATTTATGATATAGTTGTAAGGGCAAAAGACTAGTGGTGCTTCTTCAGCCATTGAACGTGCAGCAAAATATGAACAGCCTATCAAAGAAAGTGACACTAACTACAGTAAGTCTTGGAATGTTTAGTTTACATTGCCTTATATAACTACCATTCAAAAAAATATCATTAACATAAAAAATAAAATAAACCTCTGACAGCGTGCCCAATTTTCACAAGATCTTCAATGTCATGTACCTCATTGTAGCCTCCTTTCTGAAAGGAGGGATGGGATCTGATTCTATGAACATTTCTATAATGGATTCAAGAAAAATTAGTTCAACAGTGACCAGGAAAGAAGTAACTAAATCTTTAAAGGACAAACATACAAAAGAAATTAAGAAAAAAACACTCACTTGAATTCAGGGCATCCCATATTTTCATCTGTTAACAGATTTTTACTGCAAAATCAGAACAAATATGTTTATCAAGAGAGCAATTTTTGATAGAAGGAAAGCTTGTTTCCAGTTTAAGACCTTACCACTCCTCATCAATTTTCTCTTTCCCACAAACATGTCTGTTGGTGCAGTAGTGTTTCCGGGACGCCTAAAAAGAACAGCTCAAGACAAACTTTAGAAAGAACACACTTTTAAGGAATCATTTCAGCAGATATAAAGTATAGAAGGACACCAAGAACCTAGCATATAGTTCTAAAAGCATAAAGAGTGTGATATGAAGTTGAGTTTGATATTAAATTCATTTTAATAAAGCAAAAGAAAAGAAATGCTCTATAAGGGGTCCCAACAGACATGGTGTTCCCAACAAAAAAGAAGTTGACAGCCAAGGGATGTGAGGTCAAGAACCTCCAATCTCTTCAAAGTAACCTGAATCTCGTCATAATATCTTAAGAGCCACAAGGAGACTCTGAAAAATTAACTAGTGAGAATCCGACTATTACCCAGTACAATCAAGGGAACACTGATGCTATCTTCAAAATCCATAACCTATGAAGAGGGCACCAATTTCAGTCTTGGTGGATTTGGTGGTACGAAGAGGTCTGCAATAAACTGTCAAGATTTACCATGGAAGATGCTGCCTTGAGCATCATGTCTTAGTTTGTCAAGTGATCTCCTGTCAAAATTTGCTTAAAAGAAAACAAGGAGGAGACTACAAGGTCTAAATAAGAGAACAGCTGTTCACCAGTTCTCACCGATGACCACCCCTGAAAAAATCCTGGAAGTTGGTAGTTACTTAACATGCATTGTGCTATAACAAAATAAGACCAAAGCAAGAACATCACTTCCAGCATTACAGCTTCCTGGAACAGTTTCATTTCAGTCTAAGAAAGTCAAGCACTAAAAAGGGTCAGCCAGATTACTCTACTAGCCCTTTACTCTTATAACACCACTGCACATGACTGCGCTTCATATTGACAATCCACCTCATCACAAAAAATGATGGCCATCAGATAAAAACACAAAACCCCAGACAAATCTTTTTTCTATCCCGCATTCTTTTTCTTTTTCCTTTTTTTCCAGACATTTAGCCTCTTCTTAGACCTTGACTGAACTATGTCCAAACCACTGAAATCCCTGCCTTTAAAAACCTATTTGTCATTAGTTAAACCTCATTTGCATAAAAAAAACTCGAACAGACTCCTCTAGCACCCTTAAAAGCTAAAGCAGGAAGGTATTCATCAATGCCACTTAGAATTGCTTAATGGACACATTGTATAGTAAAAGTTATTAATTACAATGATAATATTTTCAGAGTTATACTTATCATTTGATGCTTCACAAATACAATTCTTTCAACCTACCAATACTTAAAATTCGAAAATATGAATAAAGACAACCAGATATGTTATAATTTATAAAAATCATGATGTTTGGCAGGAGGTTGAAGAAAAAAATAAAAATAAAATATGTTTGGCAGGATTGCTATGCCATTATATACTAGCCCCAAGAACTACTAATGAGAACCAAACATTTGAGAGACTCCTCAGCAATTTGGTGAGAGTTTGATGCTTCAAACAGTTGTAATCCTTTTTATATTTAGTATCAAAAACCAATGGACAAATATAATAGGTCTCTTTTTTTTTTAAATGATATATATAATAGGTCTCTTAATCTGACATTAAGTTGCTCATACTGTTAACAATCCCCACAAACAACTTTTCAAAGCATAAAAGAATTCAGCATACTCACCAGAACAGACATTGGCCCATGATATGATGTCTTACGGTATTCACGAATAACTTGACTTATTTGCCCATGTGTCCTTCTGTGAAAAACAACCCACGGGAATTATCAGTAACTGAGTAAAGAAAGAAAGAGTTAAAATGTAAAAACTAATCCAGCAGCAACCCAAATAAGATAATGCTTACGTGGAATAATATATGCGAGGCACAGTAGGCTTTTTTTCTTTTTTATTGTTTGTTGCTTGTGAAGAACATCTAGAACTTCCCAATAAAGAATTATCTGTCAAAGGATTTCAATTAGTGCCAGAAAGTAAAGTGGTAGACAACCGTTCCTTCCATTACATGACCTACCCACAAGAGTCTAATATTACCTAACAACTCTTTTCCTATTACAACCAAATTAAAAAAACAAAATAAAACTAAACAAAACTAGGTAGCAATTAAAAAGAGCATCCAAGACTTCTCTATAGGAATTTCTATTAGTGCATGCAAAACTATGGGGAGAGAGTAATTATAAATACATTCACAAGATGTCCTTTGCAGACTAATGACTCAATAAACAGGAGATGTAACAGAAATAAAAGATGCTTTCTATTTCACCAACAAAAACAAATTTATTTATTTTATTAAATGATGCTGAATTTTATTAAAACAAAAGCTCAAAATAGCAAGATTACAAGGGTGAAAGCCTTCCCAAACAATGAGAGATTGTTGGGAGGTTCCGAATTTAGCCAGGGAATTGGTTGATCCAGGAAGGAGATTCCAATTACAATGAATTGAGGATACAATGTCAACAATACAATCAGTGATACGCCAATGGCGCCAAGGGGGAGAGCTTTCTTTTGAGCACCAACTGATGACAACCTTGGAGTCTCCTTCAATAAGCAACTTACCATGAAGAAGGTCCTTGAAGATTTGAAGGCCAACAAGAAGAGCACTCACTTCAATAGTGTTTGAATCGGCAATGCCCACCAGCCCAACATAGGAGAGAATAAAAACTCCACAGCTATCTCTAAAAACACCACTTGCTCTTGCCGGCCCAAGATAACCTACAGCACTGCCATCAAAATTGACTTTGATGCAGTCGCTAGGGGGAGGATCCCAAGTAGTTGTAACCAGAGTCCTGCAAGGGGCCGCCATATGAGCGATCAAGCTCCAATTATCTCATAGGGAAACACCCGATAAATAGGCAAATTTCTTTCTGGTATGCAACCAGCTAGAGATAAGGCCCACTGCATAAGAAGTCGTACTATCCGGGGTACTAGCATTTGAGTTGAATATCCGATATAGAAGCTGAATTTGTATATGAGAAGCTGGAACATCTTGAATTAAAAATACCCTCACAAGTCACAGCATTTTAGAATAAATACTAACTTGTTTGGTATAATGGATTTTGAAAGTTCAAACATCAGTTGGGAACAGTTTAAAAGTGTATAGAAGAAAAAAAATAGTGGACATCAGGAATTAAATTACATGTATCTTTGGATAAATCCACGTACTATTTGTTATTTTTAAAAAAAAAGTTTATTCCAGTAGTCCTAAAAAGAGTTGGACTCTCAATGACACAAATTCTTAAATACATTCATCAAGGATTTATCATATACAATCTATGATATAAACAAGGACAAGTAAAACTAAAACAGTTCAATCTAGAATAGTGATGTAGATTTTGGTGGCCAGAATATCAGAGTCCAACTGTTCTTCAGATATAATGTGAAGAAGCAGCATTGAAGAAGGTTTGCAAGATGAGAATGCGGAGATGAAAGCATATTAAGATGAAAAACACACTGCTAGATATAAATGAAATAGAGAACATCTGAGAGCGGCATGAATAGATCAGAAGACAAATATTTGAAATCGATGTTGCATGTTTGATGCAGCCTGATAGGGCTCCAACTTTTCATGAAGTTGGTCGACAAAAATGAAGGAAATTTGAGAATTACACAAATAGAAGTGGGGAAGCAAAACTTAGCGAAGCTTGACTTAACAATGGATGTCACAAAGGATAGAATAGAATTGACTTAACTTTTGGACGAGAACCTGCAGACCGTTTGAGTGTTTGCGGAGACACAATAACAATAACGTTGAGCCTTAAATACTTGCATAAATTCCACATTGGACAATTTTTAGGGGATACCTAAGAGTGTGGTATTGTATTCGCAGCTTTATACAAATATGATACGGAAAAGGAAACAGCAACAGACAGAGTTACCCATTGAGTCTGGTTCAGGTATGAACCCGCCGCCGAATGCAAGAGGATCGAGAGAAGCATCTGGTCCAACACTCTGCCCGTTAGTATTGGGTACTAGAGGCTTCAAACTAAAATGTTTCTGCCAAGCTAGGGTGGAGCAGAGAAGGGAAAGGGACTTCCCCGTCCCGGTGGGGGATTCAAGGAGAGCGTGGCAGCGGCCTTGTCTTTGGGCCTTATCTAAAGTTGCGATAACTCTTCCCATGAAAGCCAGCTGAGTCCCGTACGGTTTGTAGGGGAACTCGACAGGGATCCCGCCGATCGTGTACACATTCGGGTTATTCTCAGGCGCTGGAGAAGCCATTGGAGGAGAAGCTTGCTCGAAGACGGACTTCATGGGTCCTGGGAACGACATTTTGATGTTTTCGTATTTTGGATTTCCGCTTCAGATTCCAGAAAATGTAAACGAAAGGAGGAGTACAAGTTTTTCTTGGCGGGAAAAGATTGAACGGGGAATTGCTTTTGGCTCGCGTAATGTGTCAAACTGTCAACTCCACCGTCTTTTGGTTCGCGGGGGAGGGCGGGGGGTAACTGTATGCGTAATTGTTATAGAATTCAAGAAAATTAATAAAATATGCAATAAAAATAAATATATTTTATTGCTTAACTAGTAAAATTAATTTTATTAAAATATTTTATTTCATTTAAAACAAATTCAAATAATATTAAATTCAAGGAAGTTTAAATAATAATAATCTTAATTTCTTTATTGTTAAAACCACTTCATTGGCTGAATAATAGAACAATAAGTTCATAACCACATATTATTTAATAATATAAATATATTATATTTTAATAATAAATATTTAAAATTAATTGAAACATATTTTAAATGTTTAAGTTACCAAATTATATTATTTAAATATGTTGGTTTAAGGTTAAGTTGAAATATATTTCATTTTATCTGAATTAACACATTAACCTAATTTAATATATTATTAAGTATTTGATTATGATAAGTATTATAAAAATAATAATTATATCTATAATATTGATTAATTATTATTATTATTATTATTATTATTATTATTATTATGATTAAAAAATGAGGGAAAAGTGACTCTAAGAATAAAGGCTAAGAGTGTTTTCTATTTATAAGCCCTTGCATTACACATATCCTATTGCAATTTTATTCCTAAAAAACTTCCACTAAACAAGGAATCTACTAAAAAAAAAAAAAAAACACTACTAGTTTGACTCCACAACTCCTCACACCTGCTTCGACTAGAACTCGACTCCACAAAATCAGTCTTGCATAGAGCATGACGCCTATTACGACACCAATTCTGCTTAACTTACAACTCCTAATAGGCATTGATATTGCCAAAAGTCTAAACTAATTTTCCCTGGGAAAAAAGTTTCATACTATAAAAATGCAAAAACTTAAATGGAAAAGGCTAATTCCTTGTGGAGAAGGTATTGTACTTATTAGACAACATAAATTACACCATTTTGTTAAAGTGTGTAGGCACATGATGTTTGATAAATAATGTCATTATCGTAATAAAAAGATTGAAATTTATTAGACAGATACTCTTTGGCATTATTTGATCGAAACACTTGTATTTGTTTTTTTTTTGGATTTATTCGTTCCTTATTTGAGATTCATTTAAATCACTTAGTACGACCTTTCTGTTAAGTAAAATACCAAAATTTTGAGATTTTAAGATATTTTTTGGTAATTTCATGAAAGAATTATCAAGATACGAATGGCGGTATTGGGCCATCTACATACAATTTTAGTTTATTTTACGTTTCAACCACTATTAAAATATATCTTTTAATTTTTTTGCTCCTCATCTTCTCCCAACTTGGGCAACAAAAATCTTGTGTAAGGTATGGCAAGATCCACCAAACTCTTATATAATATCTTAAATTATTATGGTACACTATTTTTTATGAATAAAACTCTTAATTCATGTTTAGCAGCAGGGTAAGATTATCTCTCTATCATTTATTAGACAGCTAAAGAAAGCAAACAGGTGCTGATATTATATTCTGAATGATCCCCAGTAGGTGCTAGTTTCTCTGTGTTGATCGACTTTCTGAGTGTTTGGTATGTGAGTTGGGCAAAGGGTAATTAATGGCTCGAAAGATCGTTTCTGCATCTGTGTATTTTAGGTGTTACTGGACACTAAGGGTCTGTTAATATCTGTGGAGCTCAGGGAAACAGGTTAACTATCTTTTTTTTCTGTCTCCCACTTTTCCTGACACCTGAAAAAAAGAGAAATAGATGTCTCCTTCTTTATAGAGATGGCTTTGAGCCTCTTTTTCCTCACCTTGTACTCTATCATATTTCTTAAGCAACTTATTATCTAGGAGATTCTTATTTCTCTACAACTAGTGCAGGGGATAGCTCTTTAACTAACTTTTTTTCTATCTCCCACTTTTCCTGACATCAGAAAAAAGAGAAGGAGATGTCAGGGGAACTGCTTTTTCCTCTCCCCTAACTCCGCGCTCCTTTAGGGAGGGAGGTGGTGGCCTGGTGGGAAAGGAGACGAGGGCCCTGTCTCTTCCCACTCTGTTGAATAGAATGAGACAGGGCCTCCCTTCCCAATGCTTCTCTGTGTGCAAGTGCTAGCAGATAAGAGTTTGTCAAAGAAACGACTCCTGCAAATCATGAAATTCCACAACAATCAATACATTGATTTTATAACTAGAACCACATATACATTGATCTCACAGCACTGACATCATATTTCTGGATCATTGTTTTGCTACTGTGACTGGAACTCTTGAATGGAAACACATCATGCATCATCTAATCTACATCAAAGCCACATCCCATCTCTGAAACTTACATCATTCATAGGCATCCTATATGCATTCACACCACTTCACACCCAAAAACCGGTCCAAACAATCAACACTTCCCGGTAATTAAAATCTATAATTCACACAATACTTTTAGCACAGTTCACTAGTTACCTCCTTTAGTAAGTCGCGTAGAATCATCCACTCCACCTCCCTCCCTACTTCACCGATTTCATCTTGGATCATACCTGACCAATGAGTCATCCTCAGATCACAGGCTATCATTGCATCAAGAGAATGACATCCATCTATAGGTGGATATATATGGACGTGTAACATCCTCCATACAGCATCTAATAACTTCTTCCCATGTGGAATCACTGTGGTGTGTCCATGGACTCTTCTCATGAATACAGATCCGCTTACTGGAGGTTTCATTAGTGTCAATAATGCCTCGTTTATCAAATCAAATAACACTTTGCGATTCACTTCGCTGTTGCCATTATTCTTGGTGGCTGCTTCACGCTCCTTGTTTTCCTTTGAATAGCAAATTTCTACTTCCTTGAAAACCCCAATGTCAATTGGTTTTGTTATCTTAGTTGATTTCTCATATAAACCAGCAGCAACAAGTACATCCCGTATGTAGACATGTTCTTGGTCTTCTAAATTATCCGTTTCAGCCTCTAACAAAGCATTCTCCTCAGGTACACCCCCCACATCTTCAGATCGATCTGACTGAAGTTGGTTGAGTTGTCGTCTTAGTTCTGTTCCAGTAGTTAACAGAATAGAGTTACAAACACACAGCAGAAGCAGTCTAAACTTACTTGTGGCCATACTTCATTTGGTCCATGTAGAACACATCCACAGAGAAGGGCAAAAGTAAAGACCACACGGCCTAAATTATTGAAAAACATCATGTTTATAAAGGGTGGAATTATAGATAGACGTGAGTTTCAGTGCATTATCCATGACTCCGTAGTTCATGCCATTTTGCAAGCTCTGAAGATGTATCAACTCTTTGAATTGTAAAACCAAGGTGAACATATGTTTAGTTAATGCCCAGAAAAGATAGAATAGATGGACCCATGGGTAACCACAATCCTTGTTAACTCTAACTACAAATATTTCTGTATATCTGAAGACATCAGTTGAATAGTAGACATAAAAGAGTCATCCAAAGCAAGCAAAGCTAGCTGAAATTCACACCAAGTCAACCTTCTAAACATCTAGACCAAGCATGTGATGAGAACCAGCGTTCAAGTATGACTAAAATAAAGGACCAGGTTGAACCTGGTTGATATGACAGTAAACCCTATGTCTTGATTCAGAAGAGTCTTATCTCAAATGATCACAGAGAACTGTTTTAAGGAATCCCATGTTACTTTGCCAGAATGTGGTGAAAGTAATATGAATTCAAACTTGCAAGAATCAAGACAAAATTTCCTACCATGAAGGTTAGAGCTGATCTCTTTGAAGACCTGCGGGATGGGGTTATCTTCAATGAATGGAACATCCAGTGTTGAAACAGGGCTTGGATGTTCTCCTGGCCGAAAGAAATCCTCATAGGGACTGCTGCACACTGATGCAGGGCTTGGGGGAACCTCAGTTGAGTTTTCCTACAAGGCAATATATCAACCAACTTATTCAATTTTAAGTGATTGTGTGGAAAAATGAAATTAAACAACTTACCTGTGCATTCCCAAGATTCGTTATTATTGTTGGTACTGTCACGAAAGTTCTAAAAGCATCAGATTCTTCCATTCCAGATTCTCTAGTAGATCGGATCTTTCTTCCAAATAATTTACCTCTGAGAGTAAAACTGTATCTGAAATTGGACACCTTACCCTTAAAATTGAATTTCTGCCTCCTAGTTTTACTCACTTCTACAACAACATTTTCAGTTGCTTCATGTTTTCTTCTGATTTGAGCTCCTGTTAAGACATGTGGATCCTCTAAAAGAAGCTTCCCAAATGACGTTCCTGAAACGGGAGCTGACAGAGACCTGACAAGGTTCCTCGGTGAGATTCCACCATTAATAAAATGCTCATCTCTCATCTCCTGATGTCTGAAAGATTTAGTTTTTGTTTCTGACTCAATCTTCACATCTTCCCAGGAGTTTGACTTTCTTCCAATCTTTGAAAACTCTGTCATTGATCTTTCCCTTATCCCTTCATCCTCCAAATAAGCAGTCCGAGAACTCCCATTGACAATTGAAGGACCAGTGACATTTTCTTCACTTCCAATAATGTTTCTTAAACGATCTGAAAGGAATTTCCTTGTGTCTCTATTGAGGAACTCAGGCGAATCAAGTCCATCTATCTGAACTTCACTTCGACATGATCTGGTTGATTCTGATCGTAGCAAATTCATCCCTAGGTCTCGTGTCACATTTTCTCTGACCTGTTTTGCGATGTGCCGAGCAATCTGTTTTGGGTCTGTTGGCCTTTCACTGAATGGAGTCTCAACTCCGCTACCTCGAACAATAGTACTTCTTTTTCCTTTCCCTTGAATTTCAAGTCTCAGCCTCTCTTTTACCTCCTCAAGAAAATTCTCAATGCTGCATTCCTCCATCTCTGAGGAACTGGCATGAGATTCTTCAGTTTCATCAACTCTCTCTGGTCCAGGCTTCAAGATCACAATTCTTGTCTGCTTGGAAGTTTTTTTTGAGCATTTATCATCACTATCTACAAAAGAGATGTGCTCCATATCATCAGTTTTGACTCTATTACTTGCACTTAGTTTGACCTCCTTTTGGCTAGGTTGGGATGTTTTAACCATATGCCCATCCTGATGTAAACCCCTTTTTGGGCCCTCTTTTAATTTAGCTGACAACCCACGTGCCACTTCTCTATTTATATCCAAGTACTGAATCATTTTCTCCTTGTGGAGATTCTCTTGTGCAAGGATTTGGTTATGTAACTCTCTAGGATAGTTGGCCAGTTCAACACTTCTTGACTGCTCCCAAATCTTAGCTGTTTGCCATGCTTCAAATTCTTTCTTGAATATTTGTAGTTCTTCTTCTTGTGGGTGTTCACGAGGCTGGGGCTTTCTTAACCTATGGCGGGGTCTTGATTGATTGGAATCTTGTAAGTAACCATTCACAGGTAAGTCTCGTTTCACCTGCTTCAAGGGCTTTGAACTCACTGTACTCTGATAACTAGAACCATTGTCACGCTGCCCTATTAAAGGCAGGTTGCTTCTATGGTTGTCATTTTTTTGTTCCAATGATTTTACATCTGATGGTAACATATCCATACCCATTAAACGCGCCACAACACTGGGAACATTCTGTTTCATGCCCATTTGTTTCGTTATCTCCTCTTCAATTAGTTTCTTAATGGGGCCCCCACTTGGATGCGCATTCATTTTGAATGAATGTTGCTTCACTTGGTACGAACACTGAAAATCCAGAAAAGCATGAAAGGAGCTGCTCAGAACACATTCATTTGTAGATGAAGCGAATATGATAGTTATTACAGGGATAACATGTGATGATGAACTACTTAATTTACTTAAAGATCTTATAATGCCTTTCCAAACAAGAAAAGATCTTATAATGCCTTTCCGAACAAGAAGAGAACTATGCGTAACATCTTCATTTTTCTTTCCAAAGGGCACTGAACAAATTATAGAGAGCTACAGTTTGCTGTTAAACTTTTCATTGTTTGTATTATCATCCCAAATGAGAAATATATGAAAGCAATGCATTTAATTCAACTACAGATAGCTGAAGGTCAATCAACAGAACTGATACTTACTGGTACAGTCTCATGAATGGCATGATAGCTCTGTGATGCTTCTATAGGCAGCTCCAAACTATTCCTAGGAGCTTCAAAACCTGAGTCATTTTGAAAATCATCAAAATAAATTATCAGTTAGATATAAGGGCACTCGAAAAAGTTATTAAGGGAGGAAAAATGGCTATAAAAACAGAATCGAAGACAACAAATAAAAAACGATTTAGGTTTGTGGATAATTTAGAATTGAACTCAGAAATCGCCATGAATAACAATGACGAATTAACAAATTTTACCATCACAGTGCTTCTTATGTGTCAACAATTTCCTTGATGTGCTTGTCTGATTGAAATCAAAAAGATGCAAGATGCCACCACCCATTTAACTTATCAACCTTTTAAGAAGCTCTTTTGTCTGATTTTCAGCAATGTAGTAGCTATGGTTTATCCCATGACAATCTGACAAGGTTGTTTTCATCCAAAGTAGCTTCCACCGAGCACCTTACTTGAAACCTATATCCTCACAATTACACCACATTAGCCACCAAAACATAGTTTCTCTAACTTTGGAAGTACTAGTTTTCTATACAGAACTAGATCATGAAAAAAGAACTAGAGAAGAAGAGGTAACAAACCATACATAGTTGACATCTATATAATGGAGAGTCAAATACTATTAGTTTACAGATGAGTTGCCCTGTCGTGTGATAGACCTAGTTCAAGGTTGAAACATCTATCATATAATAAAGGTCTAATTATCCTGACTTGTTTTAAACAGAAAAAAAAACAACATTCAGTATTAAGATTCTGTCTAGAAGTAAATTTTGATCTAATTACCTCAACTTGATTTTAACACAAAACAACAGTTAGTATTATCATTCTATCTAGAAGTAAACTTTACCTGGTATCTTATACAGCACATTACAGTAAACGAAATGTAGAATACCATTGTTGTCATGTGTATTATCATTGTCTCTAATTAATAGGATCATAATAAAGAAAGATTTACGTGATAGTAAGAATAACTTATTGTGCATAAAAACAGGGTAATGCAATTTATCAGGTCCTTATTTAACTAATTAGAGGATAAGATAGGAAAATGCAAAATTATCCACATGTATCTCAAATTGAAAAACACTCCATATAATCTGACTTCGTTTCCCATTTTGAGAAGGTTCTACATCCATTTGACCCTATGGAAGGGTCAATCAACCCAAATTCCTCCAATGATTAGACCACCCAAACACAGCATTCTGGTCTAAAGAAGAATCGGGAGAAATAGTAAATCTGTATAGTTCCATAAACAAGTTATGGTATCTCTTTCCCCTTCAAATAAAGGATTAGAAGTTCATTTAACTGATCCCAATACAAAGAGGCAAAATTCACAATCCAGAGACCCCCGCACCCCGCCCCCCTCTCCCCCTTATGAAATGCTTCGTGTGCTAAAGCCCATGTTCACCAGAACTATGAAATGTGAATTTAACTATTTTGACGACATTGATCAATCCCACCGCAATTCAATCAGTTCATCAGACACCAAACTCGCAACAGAAGACGTCCAGGCAATGCAGCACAGTGAAGAAATTCAAGCATTACCTTTGACACATTCCATCAAACACCTCCACGGATGATACCCATCTCTGATTTCGCGCCAAACTTGCATCCGGTTCAACCTGACACTGCGTTTCGATTGGGCGAGAGACGAGAGAAGGCGACGAAGGAGAGATTTGAAGCTGAAGGTTTGAGATTGAAAGCCCGGAAATTGAAAATGGAAGAAAAGCCAAGCTTTTTGAAGGAGAATCCATTGCTGGAATGACATAACAACCTAGAAAGCGAAGCTTATCTTTTATTTTTTCCATTCCCTTATTATTCTTAATTCGATATTTAATATTCTTACCGTTGTCAGTTGAAAGTTTAAAAATCACCCGAACAGAGATGGAGGAATTGCGTCTCCGTTGACTAAGTCTTGAGTACAGAGTCCTGCGGTCGAATCAACCAGGTCCAGGAGACTTTCTGCACATGAATTACACCATAAGAATTGTTCAGTTTAACACTGTGTAGATGCTCATTCTCATAACTCACACACCTCTTTTCGGGAAAAGAAAATCCGACTTGGTTTGATTTGATTCATAGTTGAAATTACAGATAAATTTATCTTGAAAGAATAAAAAAAAATTCCGACAGGTGAGGTTTATCAACATAAGATGGTTATGAATTTCAAATTAAACCCATATAAATAAATGACTCTAATACCCGTTTCACATTGAGATGCATCTTAAAAACTTGGACTAAACTGTATTCTCCTAATTTGAAGAGCAACCTCATTGATAAAAAATTTACAGGTCATTTTCTGCATGACATTGCTCAAAACATTGCCATTTGCTATTTGGTGTCTTATTAAAACCTCTCGCACGCAACTCCAGATTTTCTAATTCGAAAGCAGGCGAGTTAATGTAGGCTGCCGGCGCATGGGTCGGACTCGAAGGAAATCCATCCTCACCCAGAACATGCTTGGGGTTTTGACCCGTCACCCGCCTTTACCCCATTCTTTCCCCCTTCGATGAGAGGCTAACTTCGTCCCTGTCTCAAACGGATCGAGTAAGGGTAGGTATTAATCACAACCTGGGGTTAATCCCCCTCGTTCACGGTAGAAACCGAGCGGCGACCGCCGCTGCTTCATATAATGAATCGCGCCACTTGCTGGCCCGCCCGACTTCGCGACTTTTTCGCCTTTTTGATCCCGTCATTATCGAGCGTCGTCAGAAAGAGGCTGGAAATTACGAAACAACCACTACGAAGGCGGGGAGCATCTGAAGGAACGGTTTGGTTAGTTGTAAAGCGAAGAGGACAGGTGTGGTGGAAGTGTGTCTGGCCGCCTTTGTTGGTTCATGATTTCACCCAACGTGGGCTCATGTGCTTCCTTCATGCAGGGAATGAGTGACCTCTTTCACTGTCTTTCAATTCGGACAAAAAAAAATCTTAGTGAGAAGCTCTTGTGATTTTTGCGATGATGGACCCAAGAGGAACTCCACCTTTCAATTCACTTTCAAGTTTCAACCCTACCATTAAAGTCCAACCCCCACGAGACTGGACATATCCTAATGGCTTCATGTATGATCATTAAGAACAAATTATACCATTATTAATCACTAACAAGAGTTGAATGAATGGTGAAGAGTTGATTTTTTTATTACGAAAACTTATAAAATGTGTGGGCTTCTAACAACTTCATATATTCTTTCTTCATATAATTCAAATGTTATAGAAAGACTAGGTTTTATTCGATCGGCTTGTCGGGACTAGGTCTAATACCATTGTGTAAAAGAAATCAAGAGATGCATAGGGGTTTATCTAAGTGAATTGAACAATTCATCATAAGAGTAGTTTTGTTAACTTAAGAAGAATCATTTCTAAGTTTAGTTTAACTTAGTAGGAAATAAAATAAAATTAGCATAGAAATTCAAATCTATTTTCAAAATTTGACTTTCACTAGAGATTGAAATTCTAAGAGTGAATTTGTGCCAATAGGAAACCATAAAATATGCTTAGTAGAAAACTTTTTGTTTGATCAAAATTTATTTACTTTTATGTGTCACACCGATAGATCGAGCTCGAAAAAGCTCCTAGTCCTTTAGCGTGCGACTTTGATAGGAATTAGACACCCTAATTCCAAACTAACGAGAGCAATAATAATAATCGTAGAAGAAAGAAAAAACAAGCACAAAAATGCAACAAGATTTATACAAGGTCACCTCAACATGAGACTACTCCTGTCTTTCAATGCAACAATAATCCACTATAAAGATGAAATAGTTTACAGGAGAAATCATTTCTCTAACCTCTTCGGTCGCTACAGATGATTCTACTCCAATGATAATACTCTTGGTGATAAAACCCTAACAACGACGCCCCCAAATATAAAGAAAAATTAGGAGAACCGGATTATAAATGTGAAAATTCCCAAACTACCCTTAATGAGAGAGCAGTCAATATATTGTATCGACTTAGCGTAAGGTGTTTATTAGGCTCCACAACTTAACAAACCTAACTTACTTCAGGTGAAAAGTAAGCTAGTAAGCCTCTATTTTAAGAAGAAGCTAAAGAAAAAATGAAGAAAAATAACATTTCATTGAAATGGGGAATATGTTTTCAAGTGATTTACAAGGCCTATTTATAGGTTAAAGAGTGATAAATCCCTTTATTCCTTATTCAAACTCGTAACCAATAAGACATTGCCACTTAAGCAACACAAATATCAAAATTATTCAAATTAAAAAAGACATTATCTCGCATGCCTAAAATGCCTAAAAAATCCTATCCAAATCCGTCTGGATAGATACCCACTTCAAATTTCAAATTTCTGAACCCATCAACCAGCTATATGGATAGGCTTGCGAAGTGTGCCTGGTCGTGTGCCCGCGTAGCATTCTCCTGCCATAATAAGGTTGTTGTCCTCATCGTATTACTTTCCTTGATGGATGAGAAGAAACACCTACCAAATCGATGTGCTCCCTCAATCGTTTGACAAAACGCAAGTCAGTTGGGCTCCTCCCAAACTTGCTCGAAAATATGTTAAACAACACAAGAGTCTATAGTCTCATCGCAAATGCCTCTTTCACTGCATACTCATTCGACATGAACATGAACATGCCCAAGTAAAAAATCGGTCTGTTGGCTCCTCTTCGAGTTGCTTTGATGCCCCCTCAGATCAATGTTGATTTGTGCCAAAGTTGATATTTTGGCACTTTGATCGCACCCAATCACGTTTGCAACCTCCCTCCATGGAGGCAAACTCTTTGGTAAAATTTTCAAGCATAAAATCCTTATTTAGGACTTCCTCCTCTTCAACCAGCATGGATCGACCTTCAACCCATTGTTCGTCACCTACCAAAGAAACAAGAAAATTGGTCTCTCCACCCTTAAGACCCCTCTTAAGTTGGAGAGTTGAAAGTATTGCCGTTTTCCCCTTTATATAGTCTCCAATACTGAAAATTACACAAGGTCCTCCCTTGTTCATAATCCCTATCATCCCCATATAAGGCATTACAAAGGCCTTGCTTCTACAATGGAAATTCATCCCAAGGATTACATTAAAATCATTCAAAAGAGACAAAATTTTAAAATCCAACCCACTTCCCAACAACGATACGAACATGCTTGGCCACCTCAAGCACGACTTTGGCTTTAGAATTGACAACCTTTATTTGATTGTCTGCCACTTCCTACCTTAAGCGTAATCGTCTTGCTTCCTCTTCCAAGATGAAGTTGTGGGTTACTTCCGAATCAATGAGAGCTTTCACTTTGCCATCATTTAGCAACACATTTAGAAAAATCATTTTAGGTCTTACTGGCTTGGATTGGCTTGAGCAACATCAAGAAACCAACTCGACGTTCTTCAATATGTTGATCATCACTTGATTGTCCGACTCCATCGTCCACTTTGATAGCATTTAATAGCTTATTTTTACTTGAACAATCCTTCACCAAGTGATCTCCTTCACAAAGTAAAGAAATAATCTTTCGGTTTTTAGGATTACCTTTTTCTGTGTTTTTTTTTTCATTTTAATGGTTCCTTACCTCTTTCTTGGAGGTTCGTATCCAAGAAGACTTCTTCTTATGGTTCTCATTTTCCCCATTTCTATCTATGGGTGTGGCGACATTGTTATCAAATTTTCTCTCAAGATCCATCAACTTCTTTGCGATGGCTAAAGTGGTTGCAAGCGTCTTTACCTTCCGACGCCTCAATTCTTGTTCTGCCAATGACAAAGTGCTGCAAGAAAAGAAAACGATTGATTCTCATTAATCATGTTAGAAATGTTTAACATTAAAGAAGTAAAGGACTAAATATACTCACAAATTGTCCATTTTTTCTTCAATGCACACAATTCCGTTTGAGCTAGGTAATTGACATCTTCGGGAAAAAGTGGTGCTTCAACTTGCACTTAAAAGCATCCTAAGTGTCAACCGAGTTTTCACTATTCTTGGCATCACCAACCCTTCTTCTCCACCATAAGATAATATCATCAATGAGAAACATAAATGTCGTACTAACTTTTGCTTCCTCATCCGTGACCAACCCTTCTTCTCCACCATAAGATAATATCATCAATGAGAAACATAAATATTGTACTAACTTTTGCTTCCTCATCCGTGATATTTGAAGCTTTGAAGTATTGCTCGACTTGCCATAAGAAGTTATCAATCACCTTCAAATCACATACGCTCCCATACAATTTAGTCTCAGGAACCTTGATCTTCATCTGCGTAGGAGCCCTTTTCCCATTCAATACGGTGTGCTCGAGAATCGCCACTCTCATCTATATCTCTTCTAACTCCGTTCACATCTCATCGAGATCGTTGTGAATCTCAGAGAGTTGCAACAACAACATGCACATCGCCCTCTAGCCCTTGAACCGCTTCAAGGCTATGTTCTCAGACGTCCGCCACTTTTTGAATCTTTTCCTCCCAACTCGAGCATTGACACTCCACCTTTTCGAACCTAAATTCAAAAGAAGTTAAACGAGATTCGGTTTCAGAAACTTTCTTCTTTCCTTTGTTTGGTTCAACATCCAATGTCGGTTCTGAGGAATCCATGGATGAAACGTTTTTGCTTTGATACCAACTGTCACACCATTAGATCGAGTTAGGAAAAACTCCTAGTCCCTTAGCATGTTGCCTAACTTAATTCTCGTGAAAACTAAGCTAGTCAACCTCTCTTTTAAGAAGAAACTAAACTAAAAATAAAGAGAAATATCATTTCACAGAAATAGAGAACTCTAAGCGCGAATTTGAAACTCTAATCAATGAGAAATTGCCACTTAAGCAAGGCAAATCTCATATTTATTCAAATTCAAATAAAACATTACCCCACATGCCTAAAATGCCTAAAAAATTCTTTCCAAATCTGCCTGGATAGGCCCCACTTTAAATTTCAAAAATTTGAACACATTAGCCAACCATCTGGATAGGCGTTCACTTCTGCGCCACCCTGGGCCGTGAGCGCACTTGGGTTGTGTGCATGTTTGACGATGTCAAAATTTTGTCTTTAATTCCTCTTCCCTTCCCAAAATGTTTAAAATGATAGGAAAAAACAAGTTTCTTTTTACTCCAATAGAAAGCCTCAAAACCCTTAGACTCCTCTTACTTTAAAAAATATTGAAAAAATAAGAAAAAGTAGTGTCATCTTAATCAGACTGAACCGACAATTCAATCCAATTGAACTAGAACCGGACCCTTTCATGGTTCTCATATAAGGAAAATGATTTTTAGCTTAAAACATGATTACCTGGCTGGTTGGCCTGGTTTGGATAAGAACCAGACCGGTAAGTTTGATTCGGTTCAATCATTTTCTTACAGAGAAATGGTGAAAAAAATATCAATAAAAAAGAGAATTCCAAGCCATGACAAGTACCTAGACAGAAAAAATGCAGTATTAGCCAATTGAACACTAAATAATGTCTAACTTCAACAAAATAACCTACATACAGAACATAAGAAGGTGGTCCAACTAATGGTTGAACCCTATCTAGCCTATTGGACCAAACCAGTAATCCTACCGGGCTGACTACTTGGTCAATTTTAGTAACATTAGGACAAGAGATTCCTGTTACTCCAATAGAAAATCGTGAAAAGTAAACCAATTTTAGAAAATCCACTCTCATAGCATATCTCTTGCACAAGTTAATTCTGCAACTTCTATCACTTTAATGAGTCAACGAATAAATAACCTTTAATTTATGTAACATTCCTATTAGTGCGCGAGACATGCAATCAGCGTAAATTTTCTAGAAAAATTAAATGTGTCACTGCACATGCCCTAGTGCTCAATTCATGCAAATATTATATATAAACGTGCATGCAACGCCAGACAGTCAATGATCATAGCTCGAGCCCGATTCCATGTAAAGAAAGGATTTGTTCACTGTTTTCTATCCATCATATTGGGGTTTTCCATGGGAAAAGATTCAGTAATGGCATTTGCACTGGTAGTTCTGTTAGTGTAGACCAGTGAACGTTATTGAGGCCAGAAGCAACTAAAAGGGAGAATTATACTGTGTTAGAAATTTCTTCCGGATGAACATTAACTGCACCATCGATTTCTCCTCCCTCCTTAAGCTGCACAGAATATGAAAATCAGTGAATACCAACACTAAGTTAGAAGTTAGTTTAATAGAAATATGTGACTTGAACTGAAAATGGAACACCCATGTAAGAACCGACTTTTGATAACTATGTAAAGCTTGCACTTTTACATTAATGGTGGTATATGTACTCAATGATCATTACTTAAAAGTAAATATTACCCCAGCCTGATATTCTTCAAAACCATAGTTGAAAATACTATTTACAGATCTATGTCATATATGTTGTATACACTAACACACCTATTGTTTATTCATCTTTTATCCTAGTAAAAAAATACTAACTATAGATGATGTTGTATCTGTTGTATAAGCAACAAAGTTAGGTTTGCATAATCAATTTTTCAAAAGAAAAAACAGAACACTTCGGATCTGTTTGGAACCCCGTGGAAAAGAAAAGAAAAGAAAATGAGAATTTGACCATTATTATTCTTAAAAATAGTTAGTGAAAAGAAAAATTTGATCATTATCTCATTTTCACTAACTATTTTTGGGAATAATAATGGTCAAATTCTCATTTTCTTTTCTTTTCTAAGGGTTCTAAACAGATCCTTCAAGTTTGAGCAGAGTATTTAGTCGACATGATCATTGGAAGAAGAAAAGTAGGAAACTTACCATTCGTTTGCTTATGTACGGTTCTATTTTCATTGGCTTCTCAGGTGGATGAATAGTGTTGAGCAGTGTCTGTTTCTCTATTTCAAACTCTTTCCTTGACTCCTTACGAGTCCCAGTTTGCCACACCCTACCAAAATTGGGTAGCCAACCAGAACCACAATGTTCAGTAACAAGCTCTCCTCTCTTCTCCATCTCAAGTTCTGCCTTTCTCCTTTCCGCCCATGCAGCTCCCACCCGCTTAAGATTTAATTTTCTAGTTCCTCTTGTTTGTTCCAAGGAGAAGGAGGCGGAGTCGTTTGTGCTTTTGTTTCCTCCAAGACTTATCTGATTCTCATCTTTCATCTCTAACCATGGGGGAGGAGCTCCAGTATGCACATTTGCTACAGGCTCTTCCGTTTGCATACGATGAACTTGAGTGAACCATTGTGATGCTAAACCAGGAAAACAGAACCACAAATTAAATTGCATGTTCGATGTGAAAAGTTAAAAGGCTCCATTAAGAGAGTGATTACAACGCTAACAGTACCCTGAATGCTAGCTCCTCCATTTGTCGCTTTTACCTGAACACAACCAATATTGTTAATAAGATGGTCATTGTTTTCAAGCCATTTGGGTATTAACACTATAATAGAACCAAATACTTTAAAAAGGCAAAATAAATCAAAGAATTTCATCAGAGACAGAATAACAGTTTTGCATTTAAGGGAGAAAAACCAAGGAAGTAGGGCAGCACAGGTGTGAGCATAAGAAGAATACAATGATGATGATGAGGAAGAGGAGAGACAGTAAATATTATGAACTTGACATCTTTACTCAGGAACCTAATAATTGACTAGGCCAAGCTTCCCTATAAGCGATCAGAGATAAGTATGCCTTAACTTTAAAAGAGACAAATTTAATGGATTATGCAAGGCTAGGACTAAAGAAACACAACCAACCACTGCACCAACTGATCATTTTACAAAAAAATTATTAATCGGTACAGAAGAATTTATGAATTACTGGCTTGTTTTACACACTTAAAGTTTTTTTTTTCCTTTGAAAAATTTTAACCACTTAATGTTGCTCCACATAATTTGATACCAAATATAAGGTAAAATTCTCAGCAATCTGAAAGGCTCAGTACAACAATCGAAAGTTTTGCACCACATACAAGCAGACGGTGGATGCTCTCTCAGGTATTTCATTATTCCTCTGACATATGCAGCCACCCTTTTTAATAGAAGTCTTCTTGAGACCATGCTTCGAGAATTTTACCATAAGATGAAATATAAAATTTCGTTTATCTAATCACTGTCTCTAACAGAAGACAATTCTTAGAACTTTTTACTCCTAAAACCTTTAAATGAGGTGATTTTTGTCACCTCAATAGAGTATCTTCTTCAGTAGCTGAAGCAGCCAAACACCTCTTTTATCTTCTTTAATTAAGGGCCAACTCTTTAGCAAGAAATAATAAGGCAAATATCTACTTGTCCGCACAAGTAATAAGGTTCCTTTGCTCAATATTTGAACCCTCATCAAGAGTGTGAAATAAGGGTCGGACTGTCTCTCTGAAGGTAGAAGAATGACTCGGGCCAAATCCTGGCCACTCAAAAAAAAAAAAAACTAAAAAATTCAGAAAAAATAACCAAAAAATAACAGAAATCAAATACTAACCAAATTATATAATATTTATTATGTCCACATTATGTTAGGTAAAATTACAATCCAGTAGTAAAAGATACATATCTGTCTCGATGAAAAAGTGTTTAATCTAATAGAACCCTCTCTTGATGTATAAAAGGATTGGTTTGCAAAAAGGTACAAGCATAAGTACAATAACAAAGGCTTTACAAAATATTAAGCGTCCTATCTCCAGTTTCGTCCATTGATTCAACCTCCATGAATAATCTTTGGTGGTACTGGAGTTGACCAAACAACTGGATCTGAATTTCCTTGATCGGCTAGTGGTTTTTACTTGTTTGCCACCGTGTGACATGTGATGAGTGAACTTTGATCTTGTCTTAGGTTTGACAGTATAAGGAGGTGTGAGGTTTGACTTGTAGAACATCTGCTTGTAGCGATCTCCTTAGCAAGATTTTTGCAAAGTTTCAGAAAAAAATACTTGAACATGTCGAAAGAAGTTGAACCAACAATCAGATTGTCTTCCTTGGTTGTATTGCAAGTCTACTTGATATTGATCACCGTATGACATTTGATGAGGATGATTTGATCTTGGGCTGGCACTTAACACTTTCAAGGGGTTTTGACAAAGTTGTCACAACAGTTTTTGCTTATTACAAGCTCTATAAGAATTTTGGCAAAAAAATTGGTATTTTTGGGAAAGATAATGTTTTTGCAGTTTCGGTAGAGTTTTCCTTCCTAAGTTTTACTTCCTTCCAGAGCTCCGGAATTTCTCCTCCAAAAGTTGTCTTTAAAGCCAAGGGGTTGTGGCTGTCCCTTGTTTATAGAGTGAGAAAAGTGGTTCAACTACCTCTAATTTATCCTCCATTATTTAATCTTCAACCCTTGACTAGTTCTATTTTCAAGGAAAGGATAAACATTTTTCATGACTCATTCAGTTTCTTACGAGAGGATGACATTTTATCTTCATATGAGATTAGAAGAAATTTGAAATGGTACCACAAATTTCCTTTAGTGGCATTCTCCTACAATGTCATGTTTCAATCTTATATGAGTGCGAGTTTCATCTTTTTGAAAAAAATGGGTCCATTTGCTGGGTTTCATACAAGGAAGGATTTTGCCACTCTATTGCGTGTTTCCCTTTGGGAAAATTGGAATTTGATCGCTCATATGTCTGGCCCTAGCAGAACTCTGAGTATGGCCATCTGGGATCCTCCCCCTTGCAACTACATTAAGCTGAATTTTGATGGTAGTGCTATTGGATGTTCTGGGCCGGCTGGAGTAGGCGGTGTGTTCAAAGGTCATAATGGAGACCCTATTCTTTCTTATATTGGTCCAGTGGGCATTGTCGATTCTAATACTGCTGAAGTTAGTGCTCTGTTGTTCATCCTCCAAATCTTCAGGGATCGTCTCCATGGCAAGTTAATCATTGAAGGTGACTCGAAGACGGTTATTAGTTGGTGTTCCAAAGACAACTTCCCCCCCTTGGCGCCACTGGCCCATCACTGATAGTATTGCTGACATTGTATCTTCTATTCATTGTAATTAGAATCTCATTCCTAGATCAACCAACTCTTTGGCTGATAAATTGGCAAAATTCAGAACTTCCCAGCAATCTCTCATTGTTTGGGAAGGCTTCCCTCCTTTGTAAATTGCTCTTTTAAGCTTTTGTCTTAATAAAAATCAGCATCATTTAAAAAAAAAAGAAAAAAAAAAATGAATCCATTTCTCCCTAATAGAATTTAGATAATCAAATCTAATCCAAGAGTTCCAAGAGTTCCAATTTGATTTTGATGATGACCCACATATTTGGCTTGATCTTAACAATTGATCAGGTCTTTTGATCCTTATCACTGATCAAGACTCTTATCTTTGACCAAAACTTTGACTTTAACCATCATTTGACTGTTCACCGAGCCTAGTACTCTTGATCGTTGGTCCATCTTTGATCAAAATATAAGATCTTGATTGCAAACTGGACTTATCATCTTGACCATCAATCAACTATTAGTGAGCTCGTTTAATTTCAATCTTTTGATTGTTTGTCAATTAAGATATGTAATTTTGACTGTTGATCAAAATCAATACCTAGCTAAAGTGGCATTCCTCCACAACAAGTTGTTGGAGGGAAACGCCCTGTTTATCTTGAATGTCAGCTAAATAATTAGTAAATCTTGGAATGTGATTCAACTTACATTGTATTTGGAAAATTAAAATACATATATCCTCATATAACTCCCAACGCCGCCAAGGAGGTTTTGAAGGCTTTGTACACCAATTGATAATTACTTTTGAATCGCCTTCAACGCAGAGAACACCCTCCATCTTTTGCTTGAAGAGTTTCAGCCCATTGTACAGCCCGTGTAACTCAACATTTGTTGAAGCTGATATACCAATCGGACCCGCATATGATAAAAGAAGGTTCCCATTTTCCTCATGAATCACTCCTCCAAAACCCGTAGGCCCTGGGCATCCAAACGCACTTCCGTCGAAGTTTAATTTAAAGTACCCTATTGGAGGTCGAGACCATGCCATAATAGGAGGTCTAGGTGGAAAGGACATTTCTACAATAAGTCGCCACTTTCCACGCAAGTTTGATCCTTATAAGTTACAAAATTCCTTTTGTAAGAGTACCCAAGAGGATACTTGCCCAACGATTCTATTACATAGAATTTTCCAACGAAGAGATTTTTGATTAATTTTTCTGTTGTTTCTCACTTTCCATAAATTCCAAACCATGTACCCAACACGACAAGAAATTAGTATTTTCCCCAGTTTGGGAAGACAAGCACTTATAGCAGTGGAGATTGTGTCGTGTAGGGATTGCGAAGGGCAATATTGTAACCCAATCTTGTTCATTAGTTCGGTCCAGACCAAGTGGGCATATTCGCAATGCAAAAGGGTATGATCAGCAGTTTCAAGAGAGGAATTACATAATGGGCACAATGGGTCCGGGACATTATTTCCACGTCGAATTAATGCGTCGGAGGTTAAGATTTTTTTCCGGCAAGCGTTCCAAATGAAAAACTTTGCACGAAGTGGAATATGTATAGACCATGCAAAAGCAGCTAGATGAGCTGGTTGATGTGCTTGGGGAGAGATCATGAAGTGATAGGCAGAAGCCGGTTCTCTAATATCCTCCTCACGTTGAAGATGGAATTGATCCAAAGGAAAGAGATAAAGTAATAAAGGATAATGTGGAGGTGGTTGAACCACCCCTCCCACTCTATAAATAAGGGACTTTATGCAATTGGAGAACTAGTGTGGACAGAAATGCTACCGTCTAGGAGAGAAAATTCTTTTAGCCACACCAACATCAGACACCCTAAATCCTATCCAAGCTCTGTCAAAATCTTAACATAGAGCTTCCAATCAGCAAAAATTTTGCCACAACTCTATCACATTCCTTGAAGCTGTCAAACGCAATACAAGATCAATTCCTCAACCAAACAAGGAAGTTGACTCAATAATTGGTTCAAACTCTTTTAGGCACTCATAAACGATCTTCTAGGAGAAATTCCACCACAAAGCTTGCAACAAGCAAAAACTCTGCTGCAATTCCCTCTCATATTTTCTTGAGATTGTCAAAACATTACTTGAGACTAAATTCCTTGTCACTAGTTGCAGCCAACAGCAAGTCCAAACTGCTAGCCTATTGAAAAGACCCAAATCAAGTTGTTAGTTGATCTGAGGGACCAACAAAAGTTGTTCGTGGATTTCAAATTAAAGGAGAAAACTCAAAAATCAAACTCCTACACTTTCATACTTTGTAATTTCTTTACGTAGTTGTACTTATGATCAGACCTCTTTGTGGACCAATCCCTTTGTAGATTGACAATCATTAACATCTTTGATCTAAATATCTAATCCTCCTAGTGACGTTGAAACTAAATGAACTAGTTGTTTTGATTGCTTAAAAATCACAATTTACTCAACTTGAATTATATGATTTTTTTTCTTTGAGAGCAATCAGATAATACTTTAAGAAAGTTTAGAAAGGGCAAAAGTACAAAAGAGAGTAGGAACAACCAATCAAAATGGAACAAAGCAAGCTATAAAAAACACCAAAAATGAGGAAAAAAGAAGCTAGAATCCAGCCAAAACAATAACACCAAGATTATATGATATTAACCATGCAGAAAAAAACTTTCAGTGTTTCTTTCAGATCCAAACTTTATATTCATCTCATTAGAGATGATTTTAAATAGTAATGGTCTAGATTGCAAGGTCAAAGAAAACAAAAAATAGGAGAATAATGAAAAGAGAAGACAGACTGAAAGAGAGCGTTGAGTTGGTTTTCATTAGGTCTAAAGATGAACCCTCTCTTCTTATTAACTCAAGTGGTTTGAGATCTAATTACACAATTACCCCTCTTGAACATAACACCTTACAACTTCCTAACCACATCTCTAAAGAATATAAAAACTAAATCATAGACTCATCTCAACATTCTAAACATGACAATACTCTCACTGAAGTACGCAACCAATGTAAGATGACTAAAATACCCTTACATTACATTTTAACAGCCCCCCACAAGCTGGAGTGTATATGTCTAAGAGCCCCGGCTTGTTACAAAATGTCCCAAACTCACGTTTACCTAAGACTTTAGGAACGATATCAGCAACTTAATCACTAGACCAGACATAGGAGCTAACAACTTCTTTTCTCATTATTATATCTCGAATGAAGTGGCAATCAACCTCTACATGTTTGGTTCTTTCATAAAATAATGGATTGGCTGTAATGAAAATAGTTGCCTTGTTACCAAAATACATGGTCATAGGTTTTGCAACACATAAATTTTAACTCCTAAAGAACATATCTGACCCACTTCAACTTGCTTACAAAATGAGTCATAGCTCTATACTCAGCTTCTATACTAGAACGAGCCACCACATTTTGTTTTTTGCTCTTCCAGCTTACCAAGTTTCCTCCTACAAACACACAATAACCAGTCGTAAACTTCCTATCAAACTTGGATCCAACATAGTCTGCACCTGCAAAAGCTTCTATCTTGCAATGATTATGAGGTTAAAAAAACCACCCTTTTCTAGGTGACACCTTCAAGTATCTCAATATGCTCAGAGCAGCCTCCAAATGGATTTGGCGTAGATCTTCCATAAATTGACTTACCACACTTACGAAAAATGATATATCAGGACAAACAACTGTCACATAAATCAATTTTCCAACTAACCTTCTATACATTATTTTGCCTTTGAGTTCGTAATTGCTTTCATGAAGATCATTGCCAACTTTCTTAGATGTCTTTGTGGGTTTCGCACCTAATAAGTCATACTCCAGTAGCAGATAAGTAACTTCCTTTGTGTTAAGACAACTCACGCCTTGCTTCTAGCAACTTCTATCCCAAGGAATTTTTTAAAGGACCCAAATCTTTGATCTGAAAAGGTTTAGCAAGGTGCTCCTTTACTACCTCAATTCCTTTTGTATCACTCCCTGACAAGATGATATCATCAACATAACTACGTAATACTATAATTCCAAATTCCAACATCATGTAAACCCCCATCCACCTTTCTGTCTCCGCCGCCCCCGGGACAAAACAACACGTGTCACCCCCCTATCTTCTCTCGAGCCCCCCAGAAATCTCCTTCCCCATCAATTGTCTTTTCGGTCCGGGCATTAAATACCTCGAAACCCACGCCTGACAGATATGACCAGTTGACGGTCTTGTGTCCAAACTTCCGTCAGTCTCCATATCTCCCTTGAGCCCCACACAACACCACCCCCATAACCCCTGCCATCGAATCCAATCCAAAAATATCCTTCACTTTTCCCAAACCTGCCACAAAGTTCTCTTCGATGGTTCCCACTTGTCACAAATCAGGATGGGAAATCTGCCCGTACAAAACTACGGCTACCCAGAAAAGTACATCTCCCATCCAAAAATCATTCACCTGGATTGACGCTTGTCAATCCGACAACTCCCCCAAATCAGATACCGCCTGGAGCCCCGTTTCTTCTCTTCCCAATCACCCCCCCCAATCGCATATAAATATCACCCCCAAATGTTATCTTTCCCCCATCCCAATACAAATCTTCAACCCAAACCCCAACATGGAAGCGTCAAGTTCCAAAACCAAAACTCCCTCCACCCCCTCTTCCGAAATAGCCAACCCCAAAACAGAAAAAAGATCTTTAGTTACCCCTTTCACTTTTACCTACTCCAGAAAAAAGAGAAAGGGCAAAGCAAAAGTTACCTCCCCCCAGAAAATCAAGTCCCCACTCCTACCCTCCCACTATCATCAACAGACTTTATGTCTGCTTACTACCCGGGTACCCAGTCGCAGCCTCTGCCCCAACCTGAGTATGCTTCCCCACACCCAACAACAAACTTTCTGTCTCCTTACTTCCCGGGTACCCAGCAACTGCCCCATTCCCAGCACCAGCCCCTACCGGAGGATGATCTCCTCCTATTTCTGGAAGAACAAGAAGTAGATCTTCCACCGGAAGAATACAACGAATTAGCCGAACTTGCGTGGATTTTCAGCTCCTACCACCACGAGGCTTCTCACCAACGGGAGAAGGATCTCAACTACTAGTTTCTAAATGATCATCATGTCATGGAATGTCAAAGGAATTGGTTCACATTCTAAGTGCGCCACCATCAAAGCAGCCCTTTTGGAATGTAAGACAAAAATTGTAGTTCTTGTTGAAACGAAGCTGCAAAATTTTGATTACTCTATTGCTCGCGAGTTATGGTATGGCTCGGACCCTGCGTGGGCAACGGTCGATGCTATTGGGCACTCGGGTGGCATTCTTGTCATCTGGGACCCAAAAGCTGTAGACGCTAATCTCTGCCAGTTGGGTCAATACTCCATTGGCATTCGTTTCCACGATTATTTTTTGAGCACTTCGTGGGCTCTAGTGGGTGTGTATGGTCCGACTAGGCCTACTAATCGAGTCTCTTTCTGGGAGCAATTATTTCAACTAGTCCATTTATGGGATCTGCCTTGGCTTCTAGCCGGTGATTTTAACTCCATTTTACTCTGCTATGAAAAAAGCCCTCCCGCGCCCAGAACTACTTCTGCCATGAGAGCCTTCTCTGACCTCATTTGTAGTCTCTAACTTTCAGAAATCTCTCTGTCCGGAAAAAAATACACTTGGTCAAATGGCCAATCTCCTCCAATCCTTTCAAAGTTGGACCCTTTTTCTGTTAACAATGAATGGCTCAATCTTTTCCCAAATGCATTTGGCCAAGTCCTCAACAAAGTCGGTTTTGATCATTGGCCTATTCAAATTAACACCCTCCCCCCTGCCTGGGGGTGCTTTCCCTTCCACTTTGAAAACTCTTGGACTCTATTGGAAGTTTTCAACTCTTCCATTCCGGTCTAGTGGCAAGAATTGGATCATCACCCTAACCCTGGCTGGAAACTCTCCCTTAAATTGAAAGCTCTGAAGTCGAAGATCCGTTTGTGGTCTTTCTCTCATCATGCTGTTGCTGCTTTTTGGAAGGATTTGGTTCGTAGTTGCATCTCGGAACTCGACCTACTCGAAGAGGAAAGGTCCATTTCTCTCTCTGATTTAATCCTTAGAAGTCAATTAAATTCTGAACTTTCTAATCTGCTTCGCTGCGAAACTGTTTGCTGGAAACAGCGTGCAAGATTTCGCTAGATGGCCGAGGGGGATGGAAATACAAAGTTTTTCCATGCTATTGCCTCGGCCAGATTGAGGGTTAACCGTATCACTTCCCTCTGTCACGGAGACCAAGTGATTACGAATAACCCCTCTATCTCTAATAACTTTGTGAAATTTTTCTCAGAACTGTATTCCGAAGAGCGCTTTAATCGGCCGAAGCTGCCCCAACTCGATAATCTGAGAATCTCTTCGTCTAAGGCAATTGACTTGGAAAAGCATTTCAGCACAGAAGAAATAGATTGGGCAGCAATGGGGCTTCTGAAAGATAAAGCGCCTGGACCGGATGGTTTTAATGGTGAGTTTTACCACAAATATTGGGATACCATTAAATCGGATGTTTATGCGTTTGTCCAAAATTTCCACCAAGTCGGCATCACTCATAAGGCAATAGGTGCTTCCTTTATTGCCCTGATCCCAAAAAAATCTCCCGCCAATCTTCCACAAGACTTTAGACCCATCAGTCTCACCACAAGTTACTATAAAATCATAGCCCGTCTGCTTGCTAATCGTCTTCAGACCCACCTCTCCAAAATTATAAGCCCCTGCCAAAGTGTCTCTATCCGGGATCAAAATATCTTAGATTCTGCCATGGCAGCCCATGAACTCCTAGACACCTTCAAAAAATCTAATAGGCCAAGATTCATCCTGAAAATTGATTTTGAAAAGGCCTTTGACCGAGCAAACTAGAAGCTAATTAATTACCTTTTGGATTGGGTTTTGGGACTCGGTGAAAATTTTGGATGAGAAGTTGTATCTCCTCTCCATACTTTTTTGTCCTAGTAAATGGGATTCCTTGCAATTATTTCAAAGCTACGAGGGGAATTAGACAAGGTGACCCACTGTCACCATTTCTCTTCACTCTCTTGGAGAAGCATCTTGCTTCTATGGTCCGATTTGCCAAAAGAACGGGTTAGCTTAATCCTATCTCAAATGACCATGGCCAGGATATTCCGTTATTGCAGTATGCTGACGACACTATTTTTTTCGAAGAAGGTACCTTGTGTCAAATCTCCCACTTGAAAACTCTGCTAAACCTCTTTGAGTTGTCTTCTGGACAGAAGGTAAGTTGGGCTAAATCATCCATTTTGGGTTTCAATATTGATCCTTCTATTCTAAATTCCATGGCTAACTACTTGGGTTGTAAAGTTGCCTCCCCTCCAGGCACGTATTTGGGACTTCCTCTTTCTCCTGTCTTACCCTCAAAATCTGCTTGGCACCCAGTCATTGAGTAACTTGAAGGTAGACTTGCCTCCTGGAGAGGGAAGTTCTTGTCCAAAGCTGGTAAACTTACTTTTATTAAGTCTTGTTTACACGGTATTCCGTCCTATTTTCTATCCTTGTACCGTTGCCCTGTCTCTGTTAGATAGAGAATAGAGTTTTTAAAACGAAGATTTTTATGGGATGGGCAAAATGGTAAAAGAAAATATTGCCTAGTGAAATGGGTTGATGTTTGTAAACCTTTTGCTAAGGGTGGCCTTGGGATTCGCAACACTGCAACAACAAGCTCTGCTCTGTTTATGAAGTGGATCTAGAAATTTAATATGTTCCCGTCTCTGATTTGGCAGAATATAGTGGCGGGTAAAGCAGACAAGTCCTTTGGATGGTGGACAGAAGGAGGAAGGTATAACAGATTATCTCCTGTCTGGAAAAAAATAGCTAGTTTGTTGCCTGTTTACAAAAACGCTGTCAAGAGTTACATTGGATCTAGCAGTAGGACAAGTTTTTGGACAGATTGGTGGGTAGGCTAGGCTACTTTAAATTCTAGCTATGGTCAAATTTTCTCTCTTGCCAGAAACAAGGAGGCTAATATTTCAGTAGTCGGGCAGAATTCTTGTGAGCGGAATTTAAACCTCCGAAGAGCTTTGACAGAAGAAGAAACCCTTGAACTCATCACGAGACTATCTTCGATTTGTATCAAAAATGCTCCAAACACCCTGATATGGACTCCTTATCCCAAAGGTACGTTTTCTACTTCAACTGCCTATAAAGCTCTTCTCTCTCCCCCTCCTGCTCAATCCTGCCACCCATCAGCTATTGCGTGGTCCTTACACGTACCTCCAAGAGCAAATTTTTTTATCTGGACAGCATGCCAAAACAAAATCTTGACCTCTGATTCGCTAATGCGCCGGGGAACGCATGTTTTGGATCCCCTGTGCCAGTTTTGCCTGACCTCCACTGAAACTGCGGACCATATATTACTGCGTTGTAATTATGCTCACTCGGTTTGGACTAAACTCATCAGTAAAATTGGCCTGCAATACTGCTCCTCCCAAAATCTCATATATACAATTCATACGATTACAAAGGCTAATCTCCCTATACTTGGAAAGCTATTAATCTCCTGCTGCGTTGGTCACATCATCTGGGCCCTATGGAAAGACAGGAATAACAAAAAGTTTAATAGAAAATCTCTTTCTGAAAATATTCTTAGCAACCGAATTGTTGGGCAAGTTACTTCCTGGATTCATATGAGAAAAGAATTTAAAAATCTCGAAGGAATCAACATACGAGAAAATTGGGATCTTGTTGCAAAAATGTCTCAATTCCCCCACCCTTTGATTATGGAAACTTGGTCTCTTCCCCCAATTGGTTATTTTAAATTGAATTTCAATGGAAGCGCGTTGGGCTGTCCGGGGCCTGTTGGATATGAAGGGGTTATTCATAACGATAAAGGAAATCTTCTCTTCTCTTTTTTCGGGCCAATCGGGATATCAAATTCAACTAGAGCCGAGCTGTCTGGTTTGTTTAATGGCCTAAAATTATTTCATCAGAGGATGTTAGGACCTTTATATGTCGAAGGCGATTCTCAAGTTGTCATCAATTGGTGTAAGAAGACATGCAAACCTCCTTGGCGGCACTGGGATCTTTTTTATGATATGTGTGCTTTAATTTCTCGATTACAATGTATGTGGAATTATATTCCTAGATCCGCTAATCACTTAGCATAGTCAGGCTAAACTAGGTGTTTTTCTCCAACATCTTGTTGTGGAGGAAGGTCATGTTTAGCAAGATTTGTATTTTTTCTCTCAGTAATATATTCACAATCTTCTCAAAAAAAAAAAATACTATAATTCCAAATAACTGCTTCCTAACAAAAAAAAAAAAAGAGATCATTGTGACTCCAAAAGAACCCAAAAGATATTACTACCTGGCTGAACTTCTCAAACCGTGTCCGAGGACTCTGTTTGAGTCCATAAATTGCCTTACATAATCTGCACGCCTTTTCAGTCTCCCCCTTGAGCAACATACCCAGAATGTTGCTCCATATAGACCTCCCCTTCTAAATTTCCATGTAAGAAGGCATTGTTAATGTCCAACTGATACAAGGACCATTCCTTGTTAATGCCAATAGATACAAGAATGCGAACAAAAGTCAATCTAGCAACAGGGAAGAAGGCCTCAAAAACATCGATGTCATTGGTTTGAGTTCCCCTTGGCTACCAATTTAGCTTTATATTGGTTAATAGATCCATCCGCTCTATACTTCACAATGTACACCCAACAATATCTCAATATTGTAGCATCAAAAAGTGGATCACACAAACCCATGTACCTCTTACACGTAGCACCTCCATCTCAACATCCATAGCATGCTTCTAGGGAGGAGACAAGATAGCATCCTATACTGAAGATGGAATAGTAAAGGAAAACAAAGACAATGAATGTCTAATGGACAATACTTACACCCTTATGAAGTGTAATAGGAAGATCTAAATTAGTTACCTCAAGTGTTGTGGAAAACGGGATCTTGGAATAGGCAAGAGAAAGGGAACCTGCATTGGATTATGAATAGTTTTTTGTTTTTGATATACTTATAAGGGCTTTAGTGTAGTAATAGATGGTAGCTAGTCAGGAACATCCTCCATAGGAATAGGAATAACAATTCTTGTATCTGCAAGAGATGGAGGTAACTTCTTGTCGGAGATAGAAAAGAAATGAACATCTTCAAAGAATGTTACATCGGCAAATACAAATGTCTTTCTAGTGGATAGGCGAAAACATTTATATCCCTTCTGTGTATGAGACAAAAAGACACAATGAGAGTCAACTCAAGAGGGGTCGTGTTTAGACCCAACAAGAGCCAACTCAATGCTCTCTTTTAGCCTCTCTTCTCTCCTTTCCTTCTAGTCTCTTTATTACTCTCCTATTTTTGTTTTCTTTCATGGTATGAGAGCAATAGGATCCTGATTTCGAACCCGTGAAAAACTTTATCTTCCTTTTTTTACCACAACAACTCTTCAGAGAAGGGGGTTTTAGGATTTGCTACTGATTGAGAGTCAAGATTTAATTTTTCTAGTTTCTTTCTGTGCCATAACTCTAGGGTTGATGGTTCATGGTGCCAATTGAGTAGTTCTAGGGCTAATTAGTGCCCTAGGAGGGTTTTGACTTAGGATTATCCCATTTGCAGTGTGCGCAGGGTACTAGCCCGTTGGGCATTTCTGACTCAACATTGGGTGAGCTTCATGGCCTTTTCAATGGGCTCCATATTAGAGACAATTGTGGAGGCCCTCTTCACATTGAAGGAGTCTCGAAGGTGGTTATTGTATGGTGCGATAGTGCATTCGCGCCCCCCCCCCCCCCCCCCCATGGCACCATTGAGACACTTTTCTGGAGATTCTTGATATTGCCTCTCAATTTTCTTGTATTTGGTCTCACATTCTGAGATCCACAAATTCGACAGCTGATGTGTTTGCCAAGCAGGAAGCAACCCTCCAATCTCTTGTTGTTAGAGTTTTTCTCCCCCGATTTCTGTATTGTTCTCTCTCTGTTAATATATACATCATTTAAAAAAAAAAAAAAAAACTAGCCCTATGCCTAGTGCCAACACCATCTTTAAGGAGGCTGACATCAGCCAATTTCTTGAAATTTTTGGTGGTTTAAGGCTGAAATTACCCTTGTTGAAGGTGTTCTGCATATTACTAGTTGGAATTTGAGTTTTTTTAATCAAACCCTAATAGTTGAGGTGGGGCCCACATAGACAGCACAAGCATCTATCTGAGGTGACTTTAATCTAGGCTGTCATTTATTATTTATGGTTGATTTTGATGAAATAATCACTCCCTAAGAGAATTTGAAAGTTCACAAGGGAAAGATACCATCACTAAGGAAAAGTTTGGTCAGGATTATCTCAGTTGGTCTAAGTCAGCATGTATCTATCTTAAGGTTAAATAGAAGACAAAAGTCATTAGAGATGATCCACCAATTCCTATTACAGATGATTGGGAAGCTAAAAGAGTCAAGTCATGACCTATTTACTCAATAGTATGGACTCCAATTGAGGAGTTAGATCATGAACTATGAGACAAACAAGGAAATGTGGATGTCTTTGGAAACCTTATAAGCACAAGAAAGCAATTCATCTAGGGTGTATGAGTTATATGTTAAATTGTTCAATCTTAAGAGAGTTGAAGAACAATTACTGATTACTATAGTGAGTGACAAAGCATCTGGCAGAAAATTAGTGTCTTTCACCCTTTTACCACAGTCGAAAAGGAGCTTCAGGAACCACAGGGGCAAATACAAGTTTCTAATTTTTAGATGGCTTGGAACCAGAATTTGATGCAGTCCAGGCTTAGTTATTTGCCTCAGATGACATCCCATCACTCTCTAAAGCCTTTAACAAAGTTATGCTAGCAGAGACAACAGTTATATCCAAGGATAATTAAGAAGTAAAAGATGTTGATGCAACTGCACTTGACACTCAAGGACGGTAAGAATCTGTACAAGGCCGTGATGGCTCAAGTCAAGGGAGAGCTCAGAGTGATGGTAGAGGTGACAGAAGTGTTCATTGTGGACGAACAAATCGTTTTTCAGATAAGTGCTGGAACAAGTTTGGTAAGCCCGCATGGACTAACTCTTCTATTTAGGACAACACCGAGCCGCCTTCCAGTCGAGCAGTGGGCATACAACCTAGCCTTGATACCATGAAAGAAGACAAAAATGGGAGAATAATGAAGAGAAAAGAAGGAAAGAAGGGGAGAAGAGAGACTGAAAGACAGCATTGAGTTGGCTCTCCTTGGGGTCGAAAGAGGACCCCTCTTGCTTCTTATTAACTTAAGTGGTTTGAGACATAATTACAAAATTATCCCTCTTGAACATAACTCCTAACTTCCTAACCACATCTCTAAACAATATAAAAACTGAAATCATAGACTCATCTCAACATTCTAAACATGACTGTACTATCACTGAAGTACACGACCAATGTAAAATAACTAAACTACCCTTACACCACACTTTAACACTACGGAACATAATTTTGATGGTACTAATGGCTTTGATCATACGCTACTCTGCACTTGTGTAGTAAAACACAAGCTCATTGTCCGAATCGCATGAAAATCCTACTTAGGCATAATTCCTCAAAGATAGAATCATGTAAGTTTTTAATAGATAAGCTAATCACTTAAATAGGAAAAAAAATGGAAGTTGAAGAATTGAACGTGAGCTTCACAATGCATAGTTTTTAAACAGCAAAGTGAACTGACCAAACAAATTGTCCAATTCACCTGATCTAGACCAGGAAGCTGTTGAATCCAGACTTCTTGACCTGGGTCAACACTCCAAAAACACAATTCTACTCAGATATCCATGTTTCCATCAACAACAATAAGGAAGTATACCATACAACATTGCCATTTGCGTATTCTAGTTACTTGTGGATACCACAATTAAAAAAAGTTAGATCGCTTGACAAGAAAGGTTTAGCAGTAGCCTCTCCAAAAATGTTTTAAGGCCAACTCTCCATAAAATGTTTTGAGGCCAACTTTCTCAGGCTTCTTAATCTTGAAGATGAACCTAGGGCTCACCATTTTCCTTTTAATTCTGTGAAAAACAGTGAAATGAAATTGTTTCCTCACATCTGGGTTTGTAGTATTCAATTAAGGGAGTCCCACAGTAAGTTTCTCCCAATCACTAACCACAGGATAGTGAGATTGGATCTTCAACAAGATGACCAGAGATAATTTTAGAGAGTCCAAGATAGTAGAATCCTTCATTTGTGTGTCTCTGTCTAATGGAACAAAGGTGGTTGAGCAAAAATTCTCAAACATTTATATATCATCAGAGCTGGACTTCAACAAGTAGTTGTCTGCCATTGATGAAATCTATGTGAAACTTAAAAGCGTAATGCAAAAAGAATTCAAGTAATTTCATAGTTCATTCATAACCCTGTAGCCGGTTTGTGGGATAGAAATTCTGAAAAAAAGGAAAAAAACAAAATCCATACATAACTACAAACAGTTTATTAAAGTGATTAAGCAGTACCTTTCCGACGGCAGAAGAGCAACCAGCTGATCCACTTGAACCTTTGACTATGGAACATATACTAGATCCCACACCCATAGATTCAACAAATTCTGTATGAGATACCAGATGGCTCTCATTTGTATGACATTGTAAAGGCAAAACACCAGAAACACTTGATTGAAAGGAGTACGAAGAAATTTCTTTTAAACTACTGATATTAACAGAGGTATGTTCATTGTGGATATCTTTTGTAGGTCCTGCCACACTTGCAATTGATCCACTGTCTGGTGAAATAGCTGGCATCTTTAATGATCTACATCGGCTTTCCCACTGCAATGGTCATGAAGAACTGGTGACTATGCAAATTAATTTTAGCAAAGCAAGCCCATAAGGTCTGATGAATTCTAAAGCCTCATGATGCAAAATAAAAAACATTTCCATGCATAAACACATTCTCTAACTCCTTTAGGTCACTACTTGAATGCTACTCTCTCTTCTCTCTCAGTTAATTATCTTTCGCATATACACCCATAAAACTCCACAACATTTTAAGTGCAAGTAACAACACACACACACTCAACGACCAAAAGGAAAACCATTACCTTTTCAAAATCCTTTTCCAGTATCCTAAAAGAATCGACCTTGTCTTTTCCCCCGCCATTCCTCCAAAGGAAATCCCTAACACTCTTCAAATGCTCCAAGCTTGCCAAATGTTTGATTGCATTCTCACTAGAAAAAAGACAAAAATAATAGGAAAAAATGAACAAAAAAGGAGCAAGAGAAGGCAGGGCATAAAAACATACCAAGCAAAGGCACTCCTGCTTTCTATTATGTCAAAATCACAAAAGATACACCAGAGATGAGTGCCAGAAGCATGCGCTGGATGAAGAGTAGAAGGGTATTTGATAAAAAATCGGATATCAGATAATTTCTGGGCAAAACGGGAGAGGAGGGCAGTGAGAGCCTTTTTGTGATTTGGGAAGTAAATATGACGACGATCGTCAGAGTGATTTAGCTTGCAGACTTTGCAGAAGTCAAATTGCTTGATCCCTTTCTGCTGTCTCTGATTCTTGAGCTGATTAGTCATTCTCTCCCACTGTAGTAAGATAGACAGACTGATGCAACAAAGATGAGTGAAACAGATGAAGTCGAACTAATTAAAGTCTGGAGATGGGTTCTTAGAGGCAGGTTTTGCTGCTGTCCTCACAAGGCTCTGGTACAATTACATATCAGGATTGCCTAAATGCACATTATGTTCACTATCTTCTTCTGCTTCTCCTCAGCATCTTTATCATTCTGCCCCTTTTCAACCTGAAAGTTCCAAAGGAAATTGAGATTCGGTTTGAGAAAAAGGAAAAGAGAATTTGAGACTCTGTTAGTCCCAACGATGTGAATGAGTATACCACGAAAAGGTGGACATGCATTTATTGGTTATGAGTTTCTAGGAAACTAAGAAACTCGAATATAATCAGTCCCCCATTAGAAAACTACCTGGAAATATAACCTATTTCTCCTTACATTAGTGCTTTCTTCCTATCAAAAGATTGAAAAGTAGTTACTAAGAATTCCTATTGGCATCAATCTTGTGCCTAGTCTCAAAAAAAAAAAAAAAAAAAAAAAAAGAAAATTGAGAAGCAAGCAGATAAAATCTTGTTCACTTATCCTCTAAGCCAACAAAAAATGGAACGCCATCTGAGAAAAGGTTGCAGCTGGCAGTTAAAAATTCAGTGTTCTCAAGTTTCAAAAAAGAGGATAAGACCACAAAGTAAAAGAACAAATGATTTCAAATTAGTAGAGAATATCAAATAACTCCAATTTCGATTGCAATTGTCTGCTTCACCAACTCTTTACATGTAAGTCAATAAAAGAGGTCCGAATGCAAAGAGCCCCTGAGAAAATTTCTTCGCCTATCCCACAGAACAAATAAAGACACAAAAATAAATTGCTGATAAGTGTCTAACAAACGAGAAAATTTTAAAACATTCTTCTTCTTGGCCGAGGATAGTAAAAGAGGAAAGCACGCAAGAGAAGATGGTGACAATGAGAAAACAACAATGGAAACCGCTGAGAGAAGAAAAAAGGTAGATAAGCCTTGAATTATGGACAATAATCAACATATTTAGATAAAAGTAAGTGCAAGAGAAGCCGGGACTAGAAGTAGGATAAAATTTAAAAAAACAAAAATAAAACAGAGAAATTCACAGAGAAAGGAGAAGGGAGAGAAGGGAGAAACTGGAGAGAAAGGTGTGGAGATAGATCGAATAGACACAGCGATAAACGGGAGAAACTAGAGAGGGAGAAGTCAGATGGGGCATGAGAGAGATTTGAAACATACCTAAGGACCTAGCTCAAACGAGCTATTTGGAAGAGCGAATGGCGTCAAACTCTACTTTCAGAATCATCTATTCCTGGTTTCTTTTCTTGTCCTAATAACATGTCAGAGAACCGGGGAGAGGATATAGGACAATTGTGCAGGGCCTTTCTGAAACTCGTAGAAGAGGAAAGACGGGCAAAGAGGATTTTGTCTTGTCGATGCCATTCCGTTTGAACACCGGGAAGTTCATATCATTTTTCGTTTCTATCAGTATCCCAATAAAGAGTAAAACAGTATAAATTTAGATTTAAATTGGTACCGCTGATCCGATACGAAAAACTATTTTGTGTAAAACACACCAAATGGTTATCTCAGCCATTTGATTATGATTGGATAACTAAGATAGCCATTGATCCAACATTTGAGATAGTCGTTGATCATGATCAGAAGATTAAGATAGCCATTTCGCATTTTCACACTAAATGAATTTTCGTATTGGATAAGCCCTCTTAAATTGTTACATAAAAGTTACGATAAAATTGGCATTTAAGTTAGTCTAACCTAGTACTTTAAGAGAAGCTGCAAAATGGTTTGAGACTTAGAATGCATGTTAAAAGAAGTCTTCATCACCCTTCCTATTGAATCTATGGCTTAGGAACATGTTGCAAAATCCAAGACTAACAAAGTGAACTTGTAGTGCTCTTAGTTATTGCATATTAAAGTTACTATGTGTGGAAGAGTGTTTGTTATTTACTTATGTGGTTGTGGTTAGGGTATAAGATGGTATGTCACATTCTATAGAAGATACTAAGTTGTTTTACTTTTATTAGTGCACAAAACTTTTCATTTCCAGCCTTATTTGTGGTTGTCCTGATTACCAATTGCCTCCCACTATTGACTAAGTCCACTAAGTTAGAGTTATGACATCAACATTTTCATGACAACCCAGATAGGCGACTTGTTTTTTTAATCATTGACCATTGTTTGTTGCATCTCCTTTACTTTGATGACATTTAAGTATTTTTAGTTTTCTTTGTCAAAGATGATCAAATGATCTTTAAGTTGCAAGAGGAGACTTGGATTGTTTATACTAATATCTATAACCTACAAAAAAAAATAAAAAAAAAATGAATTGTACCCCATTGTTGGAATTGTGGTTTCAAAACTAAGGTTTTAATTTATGAGAATTTAGTGATCTAACTTTAGCTTTTTTTATTAGTAGTTTATTCCATAATCAAGTTCAATTTGTTTTATTAGTTTCTCTATTACACTCAAAACTGCTATGGCATTAAGGCTTGAGGTTTAATGTAAGCTAACAAAATCTATAGAAAGGCCAATACAGTGAATAATGGTCAATACGTCTCCCTCTAGTGGTTGATGCTAACTTCAACTTATCCAAAAAGTCTATAAAATCCTCCAAGCTCTTACAAGTGACGCACGCTAAAGCACTTGTCTAACCGAAAAGACCAAACTTATCATTTGTAAAATAATTTCTTCGTCTATTCATTGTATCATGCCCCAATATCTAACTTGCAGAATATCAAGCATGACAAAACCTCTTTTGAATGTTGCATTTTTTTTCGGATTAAAATCCTTGTTGGTTATTTGCAACATCAAGGTACATCTATCTATGTCCAACTTTCAAAAATCCTACTTGAAATCCATTAACATTAATTCACAAAGAATGACCTAATAACAATTGTCCTTCCCCTTGTCACATATATGTTTATACATGTCCCAATATCTCTTCTTAAAAACTCTATACCTTATATTAATTTATAACAGTCAAAAAATAAAAACATGTACCATTCCACCTTCTCAGATCTTCTATGGATGGCAATACTTCAATGTCTGTATAATAGACAAGCCACACGAGTCCATTACTCTAGGTTGTTTGCCTAGTAAGTCCTATTCATGGTCATTTGAAAATTTCAAGAACCATGATCAAGGAAATTCATATCCATTGTAGTCAATAAACAAATAAAATGCAATACTTATAACACTAAATCATTGTATACTATAATCAACCCTTTAAGCATTCCACATTCCTAAAACCAAGCAATTATAATTACTAACATCTTACCAACTACCAAACCCTATTCATAATGAAGGCTAAAAAACAATAATTACAACCCAAACAAGGAACATATAAGTCATTAAACGACAACCTAGGCTATAAGTCAATAGCATGATACATTGGTATTACAAAACAAATACATTTACTTATCATACACACATTCCATGTTACTATCCAAAATGTTTTATGTCTTTTGTATACAAATATACCCTCATTGGTCATTCAATGAGGTCTTTATTCCTTTTTGTAGATGAGGCACATTATTCTCAAGGCTGAACTTAAAATATCACTCTTATAAATTTATTAGTTATATATTCTTATCCCCCAATTGGAGTCCCAAAAGGGATCCTAATCTTTCCCACTTGGCGTCCCAACAGGGTCCATATCATCTTGTCAATATTCTAATGAGGTCCATGTAATCATCTTCTAGTTGCCTAGAGATACATCAGCCCTAGAGTCAAACTTTCCTAAATTTTCTTTTGGTTTTTTTCAGTACAAATATTTTGCATCCAAAGGTTCTAAATATATGTTATGTTGGGAAGGGTGCCTGTGTACAACTCATATGGAGTTTTGTTGAGAAGGGGCTTAATAATAACTCAATTTGTGATGTGGCAAGTTGTATTTACAACTTCGACCCATAGTCTACGTGGCAAATTGTATGCATGTAGCATAGCCTTTGCCGTTTCAATTAGAGTAATATTTTTCCTCTCAAGGACATTATTTCGTTGATGGGTAGAAAATGTATGGTCTATACTATGTCATGTGCAATGTTCCTCGAAGTATTAATTTTTAAATTCTCCTCTATGGTCACTCCTAATTTTGATAATGTTGTTTTTAAATTATCCTCTATGGCCACTCCTAATTTTGATAATGTTGTAATCTTGCTCATTTTGGACTTTTCACATAGCTTAGCGAAGGCTGGAACTGCATCATCTTTTTTGGCTAGAAACATTGTCTTTGTGGGTTTATCGAGTCAACTCATAGAATAACTGATTGTTTTTATCTTCCCTAGTATTATATTTTTGTTATTATTTCTTCCAATGAATAACTGATTTCATGGTGTATGATGTTAATTTGTAGGGCCTTCTCTCACGATTACAAAAGTTTAGAGAAGAAGAAAGAGAAATTGGGGAAGAGATAAAGAAGAGGAAGAAGAAAAACCCTAGTTCGTGGGAGAGAGGAGGAGAAAGAAAGCAATCACAAGAGAGAATTTAGAGCTAAGAAAGGCTAGATTTGGATGCTTTAACCCACTCCCTTTGGGTTGTATTTATAGTTGTAGGAAGATGTTTATAATGTCAATAATTCCCTTAGGGTTACACCCCTTAAAGAAAAAAAGATACACACCAGCTTGTATAATTACAAAGTTATGCTACCTTTTATTGGAGAGCTATCCTATTTACCCTTATGCCATCCTCCAAAGTGTGGATGTCATTATAACACTACCCCTCAAGTTGGTGCACATATATTATAAATTCCTAATTTTGTACAAGAGTCAGGAAAAGTTGTTGGTGTTACGATTTTAGTGAAGATGTCTGCAAGTTAATTTCTTAAAAGAAAGTGATAAAATTTTCTCTAGCTTGTAGTTTTTCTCTCATATAATAGCAGTCAACTTTGATATGCTTGTTTTTTTTAAATGGAAAATTGGATTTGTGGTAATATGAATTGTTGTTTGATTGTCATAGTGAAGTTGCATAGGTGCCTTAGAAGAAAATCCCAATTTTGATAACAAGGATTTAAGCTACATCATCTCACCTATAACATGATTCATAGCTTGATATTATGCTTCTGCACTGGATAGAGCTATAATAGATTGTTTTTTTCTTAACAAGGTAGCCAAGTTGCCATCAATAATTTTGCAATAATCGAAAGTGGATTTTTTTCATCTGGAGAACCAGCCTACTCTACATCTACAAACCCTTCAATAGTAACATGCCTATGGTTTTTTTAGAATAATTCTTGTCTTGGACTTTTCTTGAGATATCTCAAGATTCTCTCCAAGGCTGGCCAATGTGATATCTAAGGATTATGCATAAATTAACTAACGATACTTACTATAAAATAAATATCTGACTGATTTACAGTAAGATAAATTAGTTTTTCAATGTCTTTGGAATCTTCCCATATTTACCTTATCTCCTGCTTCAGATTGCAACTTAACATTTGGGTCCATAGGAGAATCAAGGGGCTTAGTTACGACCCAACATACATGTTTCTTTCAATAAATATAACACATATTTTCTTTGTGATAAAATGACCCCATGTCTGATTGCAAAACTTCAATGCCAAAAATATTTTTAACAATCCAAAATATTTGGTCTTAAATACTTTTCTAAGTTCATCTTTGGTCATCTTTGGTCTTTTGAATTTTAATTTCTCACTTCCGATCAAGATAACGTCATCCACATAAACGGCTATAAGAACGACACCAAAACTAGTGTGTTTGACAAATAAAGAATGATCATTTTAACATTTCAAGAATTTAAGTACTCTACAAAGTTTTTTCAAACCATGTTCGATGGGGATTGTTTAAACCATAAATAGATTTCTAAAGTTTGCATAGTTTCTCCCCTTATCTCCACTACGGAAAACATTTTTAATGTCTAATTAATGGAGATCCCATTAAAGGTTGCAGCAAGGAAAAGAAGAACACATACTAAGTTAAGGTGAGCTATCGAAGAAAATGTTTCTACATGATCAATGCCATATGACTGAATGTATCATTTAGCTACTAACTTGTTTAGACGGGTTATACTACCATTTGTATTCTATTTTACAGTGAAAGGCCACTTAAACCCAAAAAAAATCTTTTTGGATGGTAAGTGAGTGAGGTCCCAAGTGTGGTTGGCATAAATGACAGTCATCTCTTCTTCCATAGTGGCTCTTCATCTTGGATGTTATAAAACTTTTTGATAATCTTTAAGAAGAAAAACAAAGGAGATGGCTACTAGAATGGAACTACAACTCAAAGATAAGCAATGAGTAGAGGAAAATTTTGAAATAGGATGAAAAGTAGTGGGTCATGGAGTAAATACATGATCAAGATTCTTTTAAGAGAGCAATGAGACGAATATCATACTGAAGGCCAGAAGTGATGGAAGGACTAGTAGGAGAACTTACCTCAGAAAGAACAGATTGCCCAAGTGATTGGTGGGATAGTGGAGAAGAAGGAAAACTATCTTCCTCATTCGGATGAAGCAATTCTTGGTCCAATGGCGCAAGAAGTCTAGGTAATTTAGATGGGGATAAGAATTAAATGAGAAGTTTTACTGAGGATAAAAAGGGTTGATCTTAAAAAAAAGTTACATTAGCAAATACAAAGTTGCAATCAATCCCGAATGATAACATATACATTCTTTTTTTATTTTTTGCATATACAAGGAAGATTCATTTGAAGGCTCATGCATCGAGTTTGTTTTGACTTGGATTGAAATTGTGCAAAAAACAAACACACACAAATATTTTAGTAGGAAGGGAAAATGGATTTGTGTGAAGGAGTAGAGAGATAGATGAAGAGTTTTGTAAAATCGTAGAGGGCATTCAATTTATGAGATAACAAGTGGTGAGAACAACATATGACTAGTAAAATTAAAGAGCACATGCCACTTCTAACACGTCTTATTTTCTTTCTGTTACATCATTCTGTTGAAGTGTATAAGCATATTAAGTTTGGTGAATATTGCCCTTTCTATTTACAAAATGATTGAAGGAGTAAGAGAGATACTCTTTTGCATTATTTAACCAAAATACCTTTATTTTTTCTAAAATTGAATTTCAACCATAGCATAGAATGTAAAAATGTTAAGGAGTGATCCTTCATTAATAACAATCAAGTGACAAGGAAATAATTATCCACAAAGATGACAAAATATCAAGAATGAGAAATATTCGATATATTAAGAGGCCCACACATTATAATGGATCAAATCAGAAGAACTATTACTAGAGTCATCTTGACAACAAGAAAAAAATACTTCTTTGATGTTTACTGAATAGACAAAACTCACATGGTAATTGTTTAATGGAATGTAAAGCTAGAATAAGAGATTGTCAAGTAGGTAAATATAGGTGACCTAACCTATTGTACCATTAAACTACTTTTTTTTTGGGTCGTAACAAGTACTGAGATGATCTTAGTTGCAAGGTAGTAGAGTCGTTCTTTTTCATGGCATCCATCAATCACATGTTTGGTTTGGAAGTCTTAAAATTATATAACATCCAAAATTTTTTAGTAAGTTTACTTATTAACATGAGGCTCAAAGGAAAATTGAGGAACAAAGAGAACATAAGATAAAGGTAGGGAAGAACAAGGATTTCAAACTCCTATCCCTTGGACTGGTGCTTTTGATACATCAGCAATAGAGACAAATCTTAGAGTAAGATATAGGAGAGTTTAGAGCAATTACTAATCTTCCTATTAAGATGTTTAGAATCTCCAAATAATCCAAGGGAAAGACAAAACATATGAAAGGGCTTTTTAATCATTAAGAAGCATTATGAGCTTATTTGTAAAGCAAGTATCCCTTGCTCCTTGGTCTTTGTGACCAACTATAAGTTTCTTTTCTAGTTGTTTCACTTAGAGTTTTGTTGAGCACAAGTCCCTAGTTGTTTGGGTAGGTGGTATATTTCTTACCAACCATAAGTCCCTAGTTGTTTGGTCAGATGTTGTTTTTCTTGTTGATTGTAAGTCTCTAGTTGTTTGGGCGAGTGATGTAAAATAACCTATGTAGTTCTAAGCTTTAGATGTCATTAGGCTAAACATAGTGTATGTTTTAATTCCAGGGCAAGAGATCCATCCGAGCGGAGTAGTGATGTAATATAACCTATATAGTCATTTGGCTAAACAGAGTGGACGTTTTAATTCCAGGGCAAGAGATCTCTGCGAGTGGAGTAGTAATTTGATATAGTAATTGTAAATGACTATAAAAATCATGGTGTTGTGGATATGCTTGTGCAAAAAGGAATTAAAGTCCATAACTATGGTAAACCTATTCACTCCCTCTAGGTTTACTTGGACTAAGTTGTTTCTAATGGTATCAAAGCAAGTATACTTATGAAGCCTGTTAAAATCTTTAGGTTGAGTATTAAAGATCCCAAATGGCTACTAGCACATCTTCACAAACCTCTCCATAGTTATGTCAATAACTCAACCTCCACTATTTGATGGAAGTAATTACTCGCATTGGAAATATAGAATAAAACACTTTCTGTTAGGATTTGAGTTTGACCTATGGGAAATTATTGAATTTTTGGAAACGATAAATAATTTATGAACTTTTTTAATTTAAGTACATTGTGCCTCTATTTATAGTGGAGGAAATACATAGAACCATAATGAAATTAAACTACCTATGTCCTAGTTAGACCCAAAATAGTACTCCTAATATCTTTGAACTTTTCCATATCACTCTTCTGCACTCTCCCTCAAGTTAGAGTTTGTAACTTTACCTTGCATAGAAAAAAAAAAATTGGTCTTCAATCTTAGAGTCCAATCTTCTTTAGCTAAAATTTTTTTCATAGATGCAAAATCGTCTTCTTTTATTCTCCTCTTTACTTGACTATTTTGGTCACATAAAATAAAATACTTATTTCTTTGTACATTTTCTACTTCTCCCCCTCAAGTTGGGGATAATTATTTTCTTTATCAAGAGGCCTAGCTTACACAAAATAAATGTGAGAGAAGAAAAATTACCCCTAACCCAACTAAAGAATTCCAAATACTAGTTTGAAAAGGCTGCTCAAATTTAGAGGACCAACCCAACTTTAGGGCAATAAAAAGAGTTTACTCAATTAGTAAGGGTAGCTAAAAAATCCACTTGGGTAAAAAGAATTAAAGAATAAAAATACTACTCAATTAAAAAAAATCGGATGTTGGTCGTCTTCCTGTTCTTTGCACGTAGTTGATCTATTACTTCAAAGCGATGAAAATACAAGATGAATGAAAGAAAAATAGAGATAGTAACACTCATACTTCAAATGGAATAAGGTGATAATGCGACACTCATAGTTCCAAAAAAACAAGGAAACATTCATCAAATTAATAGATTAATGAGAGTGACCAGTCTTAACACTAAACAGGGATAAAACAAATTAAAAGATCAGATTTCGATCATGTCCTTTAAAATCTTTTAAGCGAATGAAGTAAGAGGGAGAAAAAATTTACCATATTTGACTAAAAAGGAAACTTTTAGGATTTGAATAAGAGAACTTGAACCCAAGAATCAATGATAACAAGTTACTAAAATAAATAGAAAACTCCAATTAAAAAACATGAGAAATTTCATGTCCTGGATTCTCCCTCTTCTTCTCTGCAATACAAATCGACGAGTTGCAGCAGCATCTTGCCTAAAGACTCTTCTGGCATCTGGGAAAAACACGACTTCTCTCACAGAGAAACAAAAGATTTCTGTTCTGGTTTCTCACCAAGAACAGGTTTGGTTTTAGCAAACAATAGCTTTTGGTAAAAATAATATCAAGTTGGGGGTTCAGATTCAACGGTTCAGATTTTTACATTTCATATTCACTTTTTCTTCACCAACAATTAATCAAACTTTTGGAATTACCCGGAGTAACAACAAGAGCCCTTCTTAGTGAAACTGGGGTTAAATAAGCATCTTTCATATCTAAGGATTCATGTGTTGAAATTATTTTTAATAAATAAATGAATTTAAACACAAACCAAACCATAACCATGAAAATATTCTTATTATCTAATTAAATATTATTTTTAGCTCAAAAATAGCCTGTGATTATATGAAACTTGAACTAAATAGAGTACATCTCATGAGCAGAGGTAGTGTTATAAGAACCACGGCCAGGCATGGTTGAATGTTAGCAAAGAGCACCTCCAGGATGTTCTAGCAAAGACCACTCACGCTCCTGCATCAAGCTGATCGCGGAAACCTGTTCACTGCTTCTGGAATATGTTCACCAACCGGGTGTGAACCTCTTCTTTGATCTGATTTCCATTCCCCGTATTGAGCGTGTAAACAATTGCTCCTGGATGATTTCTCAGCCTTGCCACTGTCAAAATCATCAATCAAGTGGATTAGAAACTAAACCCATCAAATAAACAACTGAATAGAGGAAGAAACAAAAAACAGGCGCTTTAGTTTTGTTAAATAAGCTGTTAATCAAATAAAAATGGACATGTTCAAGAATTGAGAACACGTTATTATGAAGAACAAGTAGTCACCTCATGTGCAAGATACATACAAAAAGAAATTGCAACTGGCATTTTCAGAGGATTGTGGTTGATCCAAAATTATCATAAAGCAGAACATCCACCTGTATGTGTAACTTATTCCATAATAGCTGACGATAGGAAAACTTTCTGGCCATTTTTAAAGGTCAAACAGCTATTTTCTGATTAACTGGGACTTCAGACCGCAGCTCATTCATGCGAGGATTTCACATGAATGATCCAAATCACCTTCACTAAGTCCTAAAGTGGAAGACTAGGATATCTAGAAACTTTGTTAGCACCCCCACTTGAACAGCAGATGACAGTACTCTATTAGGATCATATACAGGTTATACACTATCGAGGGTTATCCATTTCAAGTCTTTCCTTCAGCACTGAATGAGTAGAAAGAACTCTACCTCAGAAGCCTCAGAAAGATTCTATAATGAATCCCAAACCTCTAAAATAGGAGCAATAAATGACACTAATGCATAGAACTACATAAAATACCAAAAGAACATAGTATCACATACAAAATTTAGATTTTGACAGGACAAGAACTTTAAATATTTATAGGCAGGAGCTTCTATTTAAAGTAACTTTCAATCCAAACAATTCAACCACTCAAAATTATTTACAGAGATGATATAAATTATAATACCTCCAGGTATGTCTCGACCAAACTTTGGAATGGGTATCGTAGCCAAGACAGGGATATTGGATTCTAGAACTCTTAAAACAGATGGAAAAAATAAAGAACTGTACAACTCCATTTTACCGACTTCATCAATGATGAAGAGATCTGTATGTTCCTTGACCTGAAATCAGAGAATGAACTAATGTTAACACTGCCACAAGCAAAGCCACATTAGTGCGGCAAATGATTCCTAAACTTAGGCTGCTTTATTTAGCTTCATGTCTCAAAAGATAAAGAATGAGAAAGACTACCTGCAACTCTGGCAAAGCGAGTGACTCAAAAGATGCTAGATCTACTTTGTATTTCCCAACAGCGGGCCATCTGATGGACTCTGGGCTGCCATTGTAAAACATACTTAACTCAAGCTGTAGAATGAAGTGGTACCCAAATTAAAAATATCAAATTGCAAAGCCCACTAGACCATAAGAATAGATAAACACATCATGGGAAGACCAACAGCAGCAGATTGTTATAAAAAGCCTGCTGAGCTGAGCTGCTCCAAAAGAAAAACTCCAGTAAACAGGAAGACTTTTTTTGTGTTTTATTTTTCATGACAAAAAATTATCCTATTATAACAGGTAGGATTTTTTTATTTTAACTACTGCTAGCATGCAAAATGACAGTCTGCAAGTGAGGTTGACTCCATCATTTTGTAATTGGAAAATGAATAGAATAGCAAATCTGTTTTCAACTCTTTCTGAGAATAATGAGAATTTCACCGCAAAGACGCGAAAAAAATACAAGATACAAAGAGGTCACTCATTCAAAGGCCAAACAGAAAGAAAAAACTAAACACTAATATGCCAAAAAACATACAAACCAAAGAACCTAACACAAAATCAACCAGAATCAAGCAGGTAAGTATCCCTTTCAATTGGTGAGTACATGAAACACCTATCCTAGCCAGATTATCTGCCAAACCATTTGCACTTCTCATGCTATATACCCCCTGCAAAGAAAGAGCATGACAAATCTAGATCTTCATTGTTTTTTTTTTTTTTTTTTTGAGAGGGCGTGGCGCGATTCGAACTCGCGACCTGACACACCTGATGTAAAGAGAATACCACTAGACCAAACGGCCTTAGGTATCTAGATCTTCATTGTGGATATGCCAAAATCTCCAAGGTAGCATGATGCCTGTTAAAAACCATCTAACTACTATAACTGAATCAACTTCAATAATGAGTTGAAAATTGAAATTTTTTCCTGTAGATCTTCAACCCGCAGAGCAAAGTTCAGAGGTCTGCATAGAGTCACACTCACAGAAAGGAGCAGGATACGCTCTCTTGACTTGTCCCAAACAGTCCCAAAGGATACTTCCATTCCTGCAGGGCCAAGATTCCCTTCTGGGCTCCCAATAAAATTAAAAAAATACCTAGTGCATGTCCTTAAAGATCCAAAGGAGTCGCACCTTCCCACAATCTTCAAAATCTACTTGTTAAGTATAAAGAAAAAAGAACAGAGTAGGACATATGCCTGTTAGGCTCAGTTTGCACTTCGTTGAGTTTGTACCCGGTTTGTGTTATCCATGTCCCAAGCCTGTTATTTATGTGATTAAGTCTAGACATGAGGGGGAGGAATAGCAGGAATAATTTCAAATGGATAAATGTAAATAAAATTTTTTGATTTATAAGGTTGAACAATAAGACTCATAAGTCTTTCTCAACAAAAAAAAAAGGCTTCCTAAGTGGCTAATCATTTTGAGATGGAACCAAACTCAATCTTAACATAGTACTCCAGTGGGTTCTCTAAAATGTGTGAGTTGAACTTATCAACTCACAGAGATGATGATGAATGTTTCTTTTTCATCTTATATAGAATTAACCTCCATCAGTTCACTCGAGTCTCTTTTTGGTTTTTGATTTTGTTAACTTCATCACAGTTTAATCTCTCCATTCAACGTATGGTTAGTATTTCAGTGTTTCTCTAAAACTCCCCTTCGTGTTATCTCCTCACCTAATCTTGGCAAATAATTTCGTCTTTCAAGATGACAAGGAACAAGGTTTCCCTGATTCGATGTTCATCGAGGCATTTTTTTAATCTTTTCTGCCCTTACAACAGATAGTCAAGGCCACCATTGAGGAAGGCTGTCAACTATAGGCCCAGTGCTTCCAGAACTCCAGTAATGGCATCAACATTGAAAAAACCCAAGCACATCATGACGAATACCTTGGCCACTACTATTGATCAAATTGAAAGGTTGGATCATGCACTTGAGTAATGTTGATACAAGTAGGTGTGCTTCTCAACCCAATCATGATCAGTTATCTTAGTAGATACGACTTGGAGAAGAATTGACTGATTAAAGATAGCAATTTCTCCATCTCATCGATGCAAAGATCAAGAACCCTGAGTTTGACAATCATCAGGATATGTCCCCTCAATGGAACGTATGATGGAAATAATTTCAAAAGCAAGATAAAGAAATAGCCTATGTGTTTGCTCTGTGTGGGTTATTGGCTAAGAGAGCTTCAAGTACTCTACTGGAGGAATTGACTGATTAAAGCCACCAATTTTTTCGCCTCGAAAATAATTTCAGAAGCAAGACGAAGGTCCAATCTAGATAAACTCACCAGTTTCGATTGCTGCACTGCTCAGTTCCACATGGGCTTGCTATGTGAAGGTTTTGGTTTCCAGTTGCCGAGTGCTTGTGTTGTCAGAGCCAACTATTATCTCTTTGGCGGACCCTGGCAAAGATTCTCTCCCAATTTAGCTTCCAAGCATTGAAGTTCAATGATCATTGGAAACTCGATTTTTGCTCTTTGTGATGACAGATCCCTATGGAGAAGCCCAAAAGCTCTTCCAATGCTAGTTGTCGTAGCTGGGAAGGACCCACTTCTGGGCTCCTCTAGAACAGCATAACTAGAGAGATGTGTTCCATATCTTGAAGCGGGCAGGTTGGAGTTGAGAGAAATATTCTGGTATCCGAAGCAATTTATCTCAAGGAGACATTTTGTAGCTACATCAGCCTTAATAACAGCTCCAAGTTTGAAGTTGGGGATGTTGTTATCAAGGTAGAAATTCAAAAATATAGGCCACAGATACAACTTTTAGATACAACAAATTCACTGTTTTTTTTTTTTTTTTTTTTTTTTTTTTTTTGATAAGGACAACAAATTCACCTGTTGTGACAATACAATCCAAAGGGCTATAGTTAACAAGTAACAATGCAACTTCCTCCTGTTTTTCTTTATTGATAATTAACAAGTAGATTTTGTAGACTGAGAAGGCATGACTCCCTAGGGGCTTTGATGAAATGCATATGGCATTTTTTCTGGGTTGGTCAAAAAATTGGTTACTTTTGATTGTCAATTTGTTGGTTCATCTAATGGTCAATCTATACGGCTTGATGGCAGTTTTAATGGTCCAGGTCTGGTTAATTTTATGGTGACTTTGATGGTCTCGTGATGGAATTTGTGGGTAATTTCTCGTCAAGTTTCATGGCCTTGATATTAGTCAACTTGGTCGATATCTAACTTTAGTATTTTTCCCATACATGTGGAATTCAGGTTACATCCAAAAGGCCCTTTACAGGTGGTAGGCTTCCAATATCCACTCTATTCTGATTTTTTTTTTATCACTTTGGAGCAATGCATATAGACCCTCTACTTGATAGAGTCAGGTGTCTCCTTAAATCCAGCTTGAGTCAAATCAAGTTGAGTCGAGTCGAGTTAGTTTACTCTTCACCCCTAGAAGTGGCTGAATTTGTTGCTACTCTTGCAAGTCGGTAGACTCTTACAATTGCCCCTAAAAGAGGGTGGTTCCGCCTTTGTGTTTGAGCATTGTCTCTTAACTCGGCTAAGACCAAGTTTTGTTGGTGTATAGAATCTTATTGTTTAGCAGGAGTAATGATTTATTCACTTTCATATTGTGTCAATACATGGCTCTTCTATTCGGCCTCCAAATCTTCAAAGAGCGTCTCCATGGCAAGTTGCTTATCGAAAGAGATTCAAAGACTGTCATCAGCTGGTGTTCAAAAGATAGCTCTCCCTAGGGGTGGCTTCGAACCGAGCCGGCTCGGTTCGGCTCGGTACCAGCTCGGTTCGATTCGTTATCTATCGAGCTCGAGCACCGAAATCGGCTCGTTTACCTTAACGAGCCGAGCTCGACCGAAGCCAGGTTCTGTTCGTCGGCTCGAAGTGAGTCGGATCGGTATTGGGATCGCGAGCGAGCGGGGGAGCGGGAGCGGGATCGAGAGCGAGGGGGGGAAAAATTTTTCCTCCCCCCTCGTCACCGCCGACCCCTCCCATCGGTTGTTGTCGCCGCCTCTACCGTCGTCGCAGCTGTTCGCCGGCCGTCGCAGCTGCTCTCCGGCCGCCTCTGTGGCCGTCCGTTCGATTTCTTCCTCTCCTCGCCGTCACCTCTGTTTCCGTCGCCGCCGCTTCCGTCGCCGCCGCCTCCGTCGTAGATGTCATCCCCAACGATAGGTCCTCCCCGGTGCCGTAACCCCCTTCCCTCCGCGTCGTCTCGGCGGAAAACCAGAACAGGGGAGAAATAATCTCCCCCCTCCCTCGCGCGAAGATGATCTCGCACGTGCGGTTTCGCACGTGCGAGATCATAAGATAAAAAATTAAAAAAACTTTTTCCTCTGGAAAAAATTAAAAATAAAATTTATAGAAATAATTTTCTATAAACTATTAGTGTCTCATGTTTTTTTAAACATTTTTCTAATTGAAATTTTTTATTAAAAATATATAATTTTCTAAGTAAGATTTTCGTAACAAGATGGGGTAGAAAACTGTATAGAAAATTTTTGAATAAGTATTTAACAGTTGATGCTGTAATACTTTTAGCATGAAGCAATTTTCATTGCAATTTTGTGTTTGATATTTTATTTAATTAAAAATTTATTGATAAGTATAATAATATATTAGATTGATTATTAATTTTTATTTATTTCCCTAGAAGAGACAATAAAAGGTCCATTTAACTTTCCTAATAAAATTTTAAAATATTTCCTATAATTTTCTAATAAGTCACTAATAGTAATAAGATTTTATTTAAAGGTTTTTTTGGGAATATGTATCATAGGAAAAATATTTTTAGTTTTTCCTAGAATATAAATTTTTATCTAGGAGCACTAAGGAGGCCATAATAAATTATGGCCAGATTCAAAAATTACAAAACAAGCTAGACAACAATTGGAGTAAAAAATATTAATATTGGTGCATTTTAATCCATTATTGAAATTCAATCCTGAACCTCCCCTATCATTATATTTTTTTTTAAATGTATGCATAATTTTATATATAATTTATTCAAAGCCACCCCTACGTGCGAGATCATAAACAAGGAAAAAAAAACTCTATCCCTTCCTCATGGCTCTTAAATAAATTGAAAATATATTTTACGAGAAAAACGTTTCTAGAGACTATTAGTGGTTTTTTCAATAAATGTTGAAAAGACATTTTTAATAGAAATATAAGGACCATTAGTGCCTCATGTTTTTTCAAAATATTTTTCTAATTATAAATTCTTTTTAAAAAATCATATAATTTTCTAAGTAAGATTTTCTTGCCAAGATGGGTTAGAAAACCATATAGAAAAATTTTGAATAAGTATTTGACAGTTGATGATATAATACTTTGAGCATGGGGCAATTTTTATAGCAATTTTGTGTTTGACATTTTATGTGATTAAAAATTTATCGATAAGTATAATAATATATTAGATTAATTATTAATTTTTATTTATTTCCTTAGAAAAGGCAATAAGAGGTCCATTTAACTTTCCTAAGAAAAATTTAAACTATTTCTTGTAATTTTCTAGTAAGTCTGTAATAGTAATAGGATTTTATTTAAAGGATTTATAGTTTTTATTTGGGTGATTGTAAATTGATAGTGATATTTTATTTAATTTTGTTGTGTTTGATTATTGTATGGAGTTTATTTATAATGTTATGCAGTGTATGGAGTGTTTAGACTATTTTATGGAGTGTATAAACAATTTCATGAAGTGTTTATGGAATGTATAGACAATTTTATGGAGTGTTTATGCAGGTATTATGTATACTGATTATGCCCAATTTTAAGTAAAGGTCATGCCGAATTTTATACAAGTATTATATATATAGATTATGCTCAATTTTAAGTAGAGGTTATGCCCAATCTTATACATGTATTATATATATAAGTTATGCCCAATTTTATGTAAAATGTATGCATAATTTTATATACATTTTATTCAATATATATTTTTTGAAAAGTTTTAAATGTATGTTGAGGCTCAAGCTCGGCTCGAACTCGTTGGGCTCGAGCTCGATAACAATTTTAGGCTCGAGACGAGGCTCGGCTCGAAATATTTAAATCAAGCTCGGCTCGAACATAAGCAGGTTCGGGCTCGGCTCGGCTCGATGCCACCCCTAGCTCTCCCCCTTGGTGCCACTGGCCAACCATTGATTGTATTGCTGACATTGTATCATCCATTCATTGTAATTGGAACCCCATTCCTAGATCAGCCAATTCTTTAGCTGATAAATTGGCAAAATTCGCAACCTCCCAACAATCTCTCATTGTTTTGGAAGGTTTCCCCCCTTGTAATATGCTCGTTTGAGCTCTCTCTTAATAAAATTCAGCATCATTTAAAAAAAAATCATTGTGTCAATCCAAGCTAGGTCTCTATGTAATAGTTCTCTAGCTTGAAGGAGAGAAGTAGAAACTCTAATGGTGGTATTAGTAATAGTAAAGTGTTCAAACCTTTCTAAGAGTGGTATTGAAGTCTTTAATCAAAGATGTCGACCAAAGTAAAGTTTTCTAAAGACATCAAAGAAAGGCAGAGAAAGAAAAGAGTATGAACGTCAATGAAGTTAAGTGCAAGAATCATCCTACAAGTGCAATTTAAAGCCAAAGACCACATAGAAGCCACAAAAAAATGACAAGCCACTTTGAAGGTTTATTGCTCAACCTTGTAAGCCAACAACTTTTATTAACACTTATCCATGTGAGACTATTCTCACTAACAAGTTTCAACCACCACTCTAAGTAGGTGGCTGGATTCAACTCTTAAGGAAAAAAATTTACAAATACAGTTTGTGCCTGCTAAAAAAAATCTGAAGTGATACTCAAATACTTCATATTACTCCATAGCTTTGGGCTAGCTAATATTACTGGAAACCTCCAACATCGCCTATATGTCTTACAATGCAATCAAACAAGTGCTACAATTATCTTGTATGGGGGAACAACTATCCTTTTGATTGCATCCATTCCTGTACTTCTAAAAGTTGTTATCTAACTATCCAACTATACCCTATCGCTTAACCACTCTTTGCTTGCACTCTCTGCATCATTAATTTTTCGCTACTTAAGCTCACAATTTCCTATTTAGAGTCAGCCATCTCAGAAGTAGTTATTCTAACCACTGGCATTTCCTAAGCATGGAGGGAAGAATGGTTGTTGATGGCATTAACCCTAAGGCTAAAGAAACACTCTTTCTCTAATTGATAAAAAGCTTAGAAACAAACAGATATTATGCAATTAATTGATCCAAAAAGTCATAACCAAAAAGATTTTCATGGACAAAATGTAATGGGGAAACGCAAGTACAAGCAATTATGTTCATCTTAAAAACTCCACTAATGTAGCTCATCCAATTACAAGTAATTTCAATAAAGACCATTGTCATTTCATTCGGACAGTTAAGTTTGCAATCAATGAACAGATCAGCCTCTAGAAAAGACCAAACAAGTTTTGAAGTTTGGAGGAACAATTTCAAAGTGCAAGTCATTAGTCTTCATTTAAAAATACATATTGACCTAACTTGAAGCACCCAAGAACATTTTCGATATTTTAGAAGGATGCTTATTTAGCCTATTGAATCCTAAGAAGATGGGACAACATGATCATCCAAGTCATTTGCCTGTTGTTCAGCACTTTTTTCCACTCCTCAATTATGTGATAACAAACTGGATATATTGAGACTAAACTGATTGCAGTCCTCATTAACACTATCCACAACAAAGTCAAAGTAGGGGTTCATATCTTACATGACACCAAATGTAACCAAGAGTTGTTAAGGAATAGTCCCACATGGATTAGTGAATACAAAGATTTTGAGTTCATTAGTTAGGAAAGAGGTTTCTTAAGTTGGCTAGTCATTTTGGGATGGACCTTGGACCCAACTTCACATGGTATCAGAGCGGGTACTCATATGTGAGCCTACACTTAAATTATCCACTTGTAAAGTCACAAAAGAGGGGCTACACCTAAATTATCCACTTGTAGAGCCACAAAAGAGGGCATACACCTAAAATTATTCACTTGTAGAGCCACAAAAAGAGAGCCTACACGTAAATTATCCACTTGTAGAGCCACAAAAGAGGGCATTCACGTGAGGGGGAGTGTTAAAGAATAGTCCCACATGGATTAGTGAGTACAAAGATCTTAAGTTTATTAGTTGGGAAAGAGATTTCCTAAGTTGGCTAGTCATTTTGGGATGGGCCTTGGACCCAACTTCACAAGAGTTATTTAGGTGGGAGGTCTGTGGTTCAAGTCTCAATAGGTCTGTGGTTCAAGTCTCTGGATTGCTTAACGGAATCAAAGTATTCACTAGCCAGCTCGTGGGCCCCCTCTGCATCGAAGGGGACTCAAAGACTGTCCTTAACTGGTGTGCAAAATCTATCAGACCTTCGTGGAAGGTCACCATTGGAATATGTATTCAAAAATTTGTAATTTAATTTCTTCTTTAAATTGTAATTGGAAGCACAATCCTCGCTTTGCCAATCTTTTGACAGACATTCAGGCTAAGACGGGTATTTCACTCCAACACTTTGTTGTGGAAGAAGGCCCTCCTAGCTAGGTTTGTTTGTTCTTTTCCCTCTCTTTTATAGTATATACACCTTATTTCAAAAAAAAAAAAAAACACTCAAAGGTGGCAAATGTCCAACTTCCACCTCTTTGTTTTCATCACAGTGGGGTGGCAGGTTGGTGGCAACCCTCACTTTCTTCAGTTAGCCCCATTTAGGTGTCTTACAAACAAAAGTCTGAAATCAGCGTATCCATTCCCCAGTAAAACAGACACCAGAAAGGAACACCACTACATTGAGAGGAGGTATTGTGGACTTCCCAATTCTCTTTTGCAAAAGATGCAGGAGCACCCTACCAAACCCTCCCCATCTCCTCCTCCTCTCCATCTCTCAATCTCATACTTTTCTTCTCTCCCATAACCTCGATTGTTGAATATCTCAAAGTACTCTTCTCTGCTTTCTATTTATCCTGTTGGATTAAAAGTACACTCACCAGCTCAAATATTTTGAAATTAGGAAGTGTACTCAGCACTTAGTCTCCAAATTTTACTACAACACTCACCCTTCCAACCATATATGCATGTCTAAAAGCATAATGCCTCTTTGTATAATTTAGCCAATTGCCCTACCAGCTTGATTTAGGTGACACATCTTAAGTGAGATCTACTTAAGAGAAAAATCAAACCTAGACTAATTGCATATAAAAATTTGCTTCAAGGTGACACCACTTCACTTGTCCTCTTCTAAGCAATCCTCTTCTTTGACTTGTGCTTTTTTTAGATTTTGACTTGGTTTCAAGAATTCACCAACATTTCATGTTACTGCTAGCCTTAGTCCGAAAACTTCATTGCCAGGAGGATTGCGTCTTCCTGCCCTCATTCAAGCAATTAGTAACATCTCAAGATATTGTTTGGTTATCATAGAAAGTAAGGAGGTTTTTGTTTGATATGAAAACTTGTGCTAACATTAGTCATGTCCCATATAAACATGTAATTTTAAAATAAGCTAAGGGTGACCATAACTGTATTATAAAAGAGATAATCCCTATCCAACAAGATACATTCTATCCTAAAGGTGAATTCAATGAAATTTCATAAATAGGGCATGAAATATCAATGTTACACAATTTTCTAGAGTGAACATAATCAACCCTCTACATTGAGAGCCTCAAACTAAATGCTGATGGAAGTTCACTCAGAAACCCTAGGCAGGCTGGATTGGTGTGTCATTCAGGATCATGAAGGCACTGTCCAACTTGTTTTTGCAGATCCTATTGGATGGAAAGACACAGCAAAAACAGAAATCAGAGCTCTAAGTAAATTCGAGTAATTCTCAGCTCCTTTGCTGTAGAAGGACATTTTTCAATAGTGATTAGCTGGAAGAAAGAAAATCTGAAGCCTCTTTGACATGTCAGATATATCCACAAAGAAATTATGGACTTCAAGCCTTATGCTGCTTCATGGAAGCACACATTAAGGGCTTCAAATTCCACTGTTGATATATTAGCTAAAGAGGAAGCTTCTCGCCCATCTCTTGTTATTGGGAATTCCTACCCCTTTTTAGACTGAAGGGTCCTCTGTATTGGTTTGTATGATAATATTTTCATTTCAATAAAAGTCATTTACCCTTAAAAAAAAAAATTAACCCTCTCCACCCTCTCTCCTTCTTTTTTCTTCCCACTTCTCTCTTCTTTATTTGATCCTTCTGGATCGTATTCCACCTCTATTGAATTCTTTATTCTCCCTCTTCTTCATTTGATTCATCGTAGATCATTATTTCTTACTATTTCTGTTTAAAGATTTGAATCTCACCGTGTTTTCTATGCGCACTCATAATGCTCTTTGCATGAAAAAGAATAACAAATCCATCCCACCCCTCTGCCATGCTGTTTTGTCTCTCAAGAATCTCAACTTTGCAACTATCAAATGATTAAAGCTTTCAATGGCTAGTCCTCAATTTTGACCCAGGAATATCTGACCTGATCCCCAAATAAACATGATACCACATCTCACGTGTATGCCGACAAAGGCTAAAGAGGCAGCGATTGAAAAACTGTATACGTATTGGTAGGAGTTGAGTTCATAAATGCGCTGAGGGTTGTAGATGGGTTCTTTAATGTGAAGCGCTCCAAATGGATCAATGACAAGACTCCAAGCTTGCTGGTTTCAAATGGCTATAAGTGGATTTATTGCATGGGTTTCTATAAAAAATACTGCTATTTGTTATGTTTAGCTTTAGGATGGTATTATTTTCATTATGCCATTGGAAAAAAAAAATCTCTTCTTTCAGTTAAAATTATTAGGGCAGTAGGCAAATATTAATCAGCTTATCTATCAATTGGACATAAACAATTGTTGAAAAACAACTATAAGGGCAATTTGGTCATTTCACCTGACCTTCACTTTTATATCTTGATGAAATCTTGTTCCTTATGTTGAATTATGCTTATAGTCCAAATTTCATGTAAACAGGACATGTAGAGTGGGAGATATAAGAAGATTAGGGTTTCACTTAAATGAGGAGCATACCTGTAATTTTTTACCTTTTCACTCAATAAATAAGCCTGGGGACATGCAAACCACCCAAGGCAGATCAGTTTTGAGCCATTCTCTCCACTTTCTCTTCTCCTCTCTTTCTCTTTTCATCTCTTCTTCTCTCTCCTTACTTTTTACAAAAATGCTTTCAAGAATGACAATCTGGAGGAAGTTATATGTAATAGCCAAGGGAATTTCAAATTTGGGAGGAGAGTACAATTCTGTCTCAACTCTCAAACAACTTCACATGCAAGGTTTGAAAAGATTGGTATACCGTAGCATGGAAAATTTTAGGATTGGTATACCGTAGCATGGATCTACTCAAGCATACAACACAAAGGGTATTTAATGAGTTTTTATCGGATATTTAATGATTTTTTATCTGGGGAAAGGATCAATTTGGAAATAGAAATAAAATTTAATCTTCTATCTGAATTTCAGCACAAAAAAATATTAGAACATTGGGATATTCTGTTGAAGTTTGAATCCATGATTCGAGGAAGGTGCAGTTCTAAATGAGAAAAGGTACCCAATCTACAGCAAGAGATTCTTAATTCCAATGCTACATCTACAAATGACGGTCATACATGCAGGAAGGAGATATTGATTTACATGACGCAGCTTGTACATGCAGACTTCTGTAGTATTTCATCTGGACAATAGTTGAAAGACATTTGTGATACTTTAAGAAAGCTCCTGCACTAGGGCTTTATAAAAATCTCAAGAGCCTTTTAAACTGAAAGACTAGCATACTCAGATTTGGAATGTTATATGCAGATTGGGCTAGTTTATATGATAGGAAATCTGGCATTCTATTGAACATTTCTTGGTGATTAATTGGCTTCTCATTCAGAGCAAATCCTCTTGTGGAGGGAGTCTGTACTTTTTATCGAGAAAAAGAAATCTTATGACTTGAAAAGGTGAGACATAAAGTGCAGAAGCTTATATAAAGTAAATAAGCACAACCATTGATGATAACTTCAGGTTTCCCACATGCAATCTAATGTCCAAGTAATTTGATTGCCATTTCATATGAGTAAAAGCCAGAAATACAATTATTTCTCATTAAAATAATTTCTCCTTAAAATGTACCTTCTGCTTATCAATCTCTGCATATTGCTGGACAAAGTCCTCTAATTTCCATCTACTCCAAGATGGGTTTGTTACATTGACATATATGACCCAGCTTGAAAGAAGTATGGTGGAATGAGTGTTTTACATATTTTCGCATTTGCATTTACTCCAAGCTGGAAATTCATTTGTTTCCCACATTTCTCGTTCAGGGTCTAGCAGATGGAAGACTTGGACTAAGATTAAGATTTTTCATTCGGTTACGGTTCTCAAACCATGAAATGAAGGTGAGAATGTCCCTGGAACCCCCAGAAGTGGAAGGCTTGGACTAAAATTATGATTTGTTATTCAGTTATTTTCTCAAACCATGAGGAGGTGAGAATATTTCTGGTGTCTCAGACATATCTAGTTTCCCTCATGTTTCTTCTCAAGGAAACTTCTTCTCCTCTCTCACTACTTCTTTGCTTCTTAATTCTGTCTTCTTTTTCTTGAATAATTATTTTCTTTTCTTCTTTTCTTGAACAATTATTTTCTTTCTTCTTTTTCTTGAATGATTATTTTCTTTTCTTCTTTTTCTTGAACAATTATTTTCTTTCTTCTTTTGCTTGAATGATTATTTTTTTCTTCTTTTTCTTGAATGATTATTTTCTTTCTTCTTCTCCTCTCTCACTACTTCTTTGCATTAATTGTTTTCTTCTTCTTCTTTTTTTAATAATTATTGAAAAGATGTAAGAATGAGAGGAAGAAGGAAGAGAAAAGAGGAAAATAGAGAGAAGAGAAAAGAATTGAGAAGCAGCGAGACGAGGACTCATTGATTAGGCTCCCAAAAGCACAAGCCTCTCCCTTTAATCATTCACTTAAGTGAGGTTTCAGAAAAAGGACAATTATGCCCCTACATACAAAGATACACATAACCCACTAAATATATGTCAGAATTGAATGAGACTCGAAACATAAGGACATGATACGTAGCCTAGCTTGCTGTGAACATATGACACTTATATGAAATGGTGAAATGACCAAAATACCCTTGTATTAGTATTCTAACACTCCCAATGGAGAGTAAATGTCAAAAAGTCCCGGCTTGTCACAAAATACCAGGTTTCATGCCTTCCAAGAGGTTTTGTGAACACACCAAGTTGCTCTAAGGATTTCACATACAGATTAACCACTTTCTCATTACAACATCTATAATAAAATGGCAATCAACCTCTATGTATTCGGTCCTTTCGTAGAATATTAGGTTATTTGCTATGACTATGATGGCCTGATTATCACACTTTATAACCATACGTTCTGAAATGGAAAATCCAAACTCAACAAGAACCGATTTCACCCACGTAAGCTCACTAACTATGTGAGCCATTACCCTATATTCTACATCACCACTAGCTCTAGTCACTACAGCTAGTTTCTTACTCTTCCAACTCACCAAGTTACCTCTAGCAAAACACGAGTAACCCGTGGTAGACCTCCTATCCATTTTGCACCTAGCATAATCTACATCAGGATATCTCACCAATCCTCTCATTTTGAGTGTATAGTAGGCATTTTCTAAGAGCACCTTTCAAATATTTTAAAATTCTCTTAGCAGCTTCTAAATGTATCATTATTGGGTTTTTCCACGAATTGACTCACTACTCCCACTGCAAAGGATATATAGATGTAGTGACTGTAGCATAAATCAATTTTCCCACTAGACGTCTATATTGTGTCTTGTCCCTATCAACAGGACTATGAGAGTCATGAATGCTAGCATTGACTTCCAAAACACCCAAGAGACCATACTCCTGCAACATATTCTACAATATACTTTCTTTGAGAGAGAACAACACCCTTCTAACTTCTAGCCACTTCAATGCCAAGGAAATATTTCAGTTGCCCCAAATCCTTAGTTTGAAAATTTGTGGCCAAATACGTGTTTACCTCAATTCCTTCCAAGTCACTCCCAAATAAGGTGATGTCATCAACATAGACAACTAACATAACAATACCGGTCGTCCTTTTCAACAAGAACATAGAGTGATCACAGTGACTTCTATACAAACCAAACTTCATCACCACAATGTTGAACTTTTCAAACCACACTCTAGGGCTTTGTTTAAGTCTATAGATCACTTTCTTTAATCGACACATTTTCTCTGTCTCCCCAAAGCAACATACTCAGGTGGTTGCTTCATATATACTTCCGAGAATGCAATTTGGCCATCCAATTGAAATAGCGGCCACCCTTCAAACATGTCAACATTGAAGATCTATGTATAGCTCTTGGCTACTAATTTGGCCTTACCTTATACCGGTCAATAGTCCCATCATCTTTATACTTAATTGCGTAGACTCAACGACACCCTACTACAGCCTCCCCTAAAGGTGGGTCACATAGACTTCAACACCAAAGCATCTACCTCCTCATCCATAGCTCGTTTTCACTCAGGTGAAGCCATAGTATCCTGCACTGAATGAGGTATAGAAGACAAAAACAAAGACATAGCAAAGGATTTGTATAATGGAGACAAAAAAATCAAGGCAAACATACTGAGAGATGGGATGAGAGGTAGCCTAGCTTTAATCATTCACTTAAGTGAGATTACAACAAAAGAACAATTATGTCCCTACATACAAAATACTCATAACTCGCGAAATATACATAAGAATTGAATGAGACTTGAAACATAAGGACATGATATGTAGCCTAGCTTTCTGTGAACATATGAACCTATATGAGATGATGAAATGACCAAATACCCCTAGTATTCTAATAATTATTTTCTTTCTTCTTAGCTACAAAAACTATACCAAAAAAGCCTTTAAAAAGCAAAAAAAAATGAAAACAAAAGAATGTACACCGCCAAGAAGCATGCATGCTTTGAAAAAGTAGGAGGAAAAAGTGCATGGAGAGATAAGAAGACCTACCTTGAATTTGTTGTAGATGCAAGAGGACCTCTTCTGCCATCCAATGTCACTACCTCAAATCCCACCCTCTCACCTCCTTGTCTAATCTCACCTAACCAAAAAATTCCACCATCAGGCTGATGAAATTATATGAGACAGAAGAATCTATTGAGAAGTAACAGCAGACAACACTGAAACTCAGTTCCCCGTTAAGTATTTCGATTAATAAAGTATGTCTCAACTCTTAATCAAGTCAGTAGGCTAAAATCCTTGAGACATAAAAGGCCAAATCAGCGTAATTACCAGTTTCTTAAATCCTTCACTCATCGACAAATGGAAATAATAAATAAATATATAGTCTAATTAATGAATTTGTCGCATTTTTAGTTTTTTTAAGCATTACAGCGTCACCAAAGTTCAGAATAAATTTTAGAGCGTGTATCTGACAAAAAAAATATCAATTTTCCAATGGCAAAATCCAGATTTTGGATTTCCAATATCTCTCCAATAGCAGGGGGGGAAAGGCACTAATGATTCTAAAGAATTACGCAGAAATGAAATGTTTCTCGAAAACCATGTTGAAAACTATCAATTCAGTAAAAATGCCTTCTTCAATACAGTAATTCTTTTATATTTCAACTATAAGAAAATTGGCAAGAAACGAAAAACTCAATCCTACGTGTGTAAAATCCACGTATATTCAGATTAGGGTGAAAGAGTTTGAGACTCTCAAAGACTTTCATCACGAGAGTCGTCTTTCCGACGCCCTGAAAACAACAAACCACAGATTAAGATGAAGACGAATCCAAATGGCAGTGAATTTTATTTGAGTTCAGGTAGATGAAGTTTACCGGAGGGCCTGTCACGAGGAAACATTTTCCCGGAGCCGCCATCGCGTTCGTTTTGCTTGCTGGCTTGCTGGACCCCCTTACTGTTCAATATTAAGTCGGACTGTTACACTACAAGCTGCTACAGTTGTGGTCCGACTCAGACATAATTTGGTTATTTGATGTGAGTAATTTTTTTATAAAATGAATATACGTGTTATAGAAAGGTTTGACATTATAACATAACTTTTCACCATGTATAAACTTCGCTTAAAACTCCAATCTCATGTTTTTGTATTATACCAACCTTTGAATTCAAGAAAAAAATAGGGCATTAAATGTTTTTAATTATATATAAATATTTTCAAGACCCTTAGGCATGGCCTATATTACGCTTATAAATCATTTTTGTACATTGGCAATAGGCATGATCGGTCATCCCGCAAGGGCTTGATCGATCATCTTGAATGCAACCTAACATATTTTATAAAGCAATATTAGTCATCTTGTAGAGGCATTATCGAGCGATAAGGAAATGCTTATAAAACATCATCATGAACTAGCATGATGGATCATCTATTGTAGCATGAGTGATTATATAAAACACTCCTTTACCAATTTTATAAAACATGATCTATCAACCTGATTTTCAAAGGGTTATGAAGTGGTTGATTGATGTCATGATCGTGTCAAGAGGTTGGCCGATACAACCTAAAAGACTAGTCGTTTAAGTGCGGAAAACCAACCTAATAAAAAAAGGTGGACCGGAACCACCTCTAACACCTTCTAACACTCACCCTGCCCCTTACCGCTCCCCATGGGATTCAAAGGCGGGACGTGCCGGACTTGGGTCTAATACCATATCAAAAGGTTGGCCAATACAACCAAAAAGACTAGTCGTTTAAGTGCAGAAAGTCAACTTAATCAAGAGAGGTGGACTAGAACCACATCTGACAAATCGATCATTGGGTCATAAGAACTAAAAAAATATGTTACAAAAACATAGATTATCAATTTTGTTAGCTTTTTGTAAATGGTTAAAAAAATGACTATTCTGGCTACAAAGTTATAAATAAGCTCCCAAATACGTAGAGGTGAATTTAATAAGCTTATATTAGCATACTAAACTTTAAAAAATATATTATTCTTCAAATTCTGATTTTGCCCTTTTGAAGAGAATAACTCCAAATTTGGCTAAATCTCCCAAATTGTTTTCACATTTTTGGCATTCATAGTTCTATCAAACTCTATACACTTTTATTTCACGTGCTCAAAGATTTGGAAGTTTGAGCCTCACTATGAGTAGGACTCTATCTTAAAAAGAAAGTTGTGATTGTCAAACGTTTAGCCAATACAATTCAACAGACCGGTCTGTTAAGTGCAGAAAGCCAAATACCTAACCTATCAGTGGTGGATGTAACCACCTAACTCTGACACCCACCGTTCTCGTTCCCTACCGTTTCACCCAGGATTCAAATGCAGAACGTGGTGCCTATCTCTGATACCGTGTCAAACGCCTAGCCAATACAACCTAGTCTGTTAAGTGCGAAAAGTCAAGTATCTAACCCATCAGTGGTCGACGGAACCACCTAGCTCTAACAATAACTTTTGTTTTTCTCTTTTGTATTTTCACTTATTTTACAAAAATATTTCTAGTACCTTAAAAGTTATACAATTTGGTATTCTAGAGCTATGAATCTTAAAAGGGAATGTCTACTAGAGCCAAAATATAGTTATATGAAGATCTTTTGGATAGATATTGGGATCGCATATTGAGGATTATACTTGGTTTAAAGATAATCAAAATTTCTTTGTACTTTTTGTCACTAGAGCAAAATATAAAAAAATTCCCAAGGGTTTTTAGGCAGTGATTACCTCTAGGTATACCGCTAACAAATATTTTTTTGTCTCTTTGTGGTTGTGTGCATGCACATTTATTTTAGTTTACTTAATTTTTTATGCTCGATTCACCCCCTCCCCTTGATATGCCACCTCAGTCAACATTTTCTTTCATTTTCTTTTCATCTTTATTTGTTCAACATGTACTAATCTCTGAATTACCGAAAACCTAATATATAAATATGATGCATTTGACTCGTTTTTAACCTAATTACATCCTAGATGTGGTTCGAGTCAAACTCACATCTAACTCGGTGAAGAATGATCACCCCAACCCGATCCACCCTCTAACTTGACCTAACCCAGTTAGATTCCACGAGACTCGTTTTTAATTCAGTCAAATGCTACACAAGGCGCGAGTGAAATGACTACGATACCCACGTCATTACTTAACGACGTCGCATCTAACTCGGTGAAGAATGATCACCCCAACCCGATCCACCCTCTAACTTGACCTAACCCAGTTAGATTCCACGAGACTCGTTTTTAATTCAGTCAAATGCTACACAAGGAGCAAGTGAAATGACTACGATACCCACGTCATTACTTAACGACCTCGGAAAGAATGTCGCGGCACGTAACCCCTAGAGTCACTGCAACTAGAGGTCTGCTCGATCTTATTCAGTTTTCCGAACTCTCTAGTGCGGGACTAGGAATTTCAGCGGACCACCTTAGATCTCATCATCCTGGTAAAAGAAGGAGATATTTCCGTCGGTGGGCCCGCTTCTTGTACAAGAGGGAAGCGCGACCGAGCGGAAGCAAAGTGAACAAACACAAGGAAACACAAAGGAAACAAAAGGGCGAGGGCGAAGGTCGAATAGAATACGCAGATGCGGATCGCTGACGTGGCAACTATTTTCATATCCCGCCTAAACCCGGATTTCTTCTCTTTCCCCATTGAATTTTAATTTTGGCTCACCTTTTATCTCTCCCTTTCTACAACAGGCCCTCAATAAACCTAGCCGCAGCCTCCCTGTTTCCTCTCTCGCTCTCTCTCTCTCTCTCTTCGCGGAAGAAGCCCTAACCCTAAAAGTAAGATCCGGTGGTCCGTTTTCATCGTATTCTCGATGATTTTTCAACAATTTATCAATTTTTTGGGTGATTTTGACGATTTGGTGTTGTTTTCTGGCAGTTTGTAAGATGAAAGGAGCGAAGTCGAAGGCAGATACGACCAAGAAGGCCGATAGCAAGTAAGTTGTTTTTCTTCTCCTTTTCTGAATTTTTAGTCGTTGCTGCTTGTATGAACGTTGCAAAGTAGAGACGTGTTTGTTTGGGTTTTTTTAAGATTAGATCTGGAAGAGTGGTTTGATGGAGGCGATCGATCGTCGAAGGCTCAGATTGATCTTTTCTGTTTATGTTCCTTGGTTTCGCGAATTCATTATTCTAGTTTGTGTCTGAAGGCTTTCCGTGAAGAGGAAAGGGAGCGATCGTGCGGTCAAAAAGTCCAAGAAGGAAAAGGCAGGGAAAGATCCTAACAAACCTAAGAGGCCTGCAAGTGCCTTTTTTGTCTTCATGTGAGTGGTCCTCTGCTCTTATTTTTTTTTTTTTTTGAAAGGAATTTTTTTTATGTCGGAATTGAATAAAACTTTCCTCGTTTCGTGATTTGATTTTTCCTTTTGAATCCTGAAGGGAGGAATTCCGGAAGCAGTTTAAGGAGAAAAATCCTAACAACAAATCCGTCTCCGTGGTGAGCTATTGTTTTCCATAGATCTGATCATCTTGCTAAATTTAAATTTCGAACACTAGTTTTAATCTGTGCGTTTGTTTTTTATCGTTGTGTTTGTGCGAACAGGTTGGCAAGGCTGGTGGAGATAAGTGGAAATCGCTGACGGAAGCGGTATGTTTACAATAGAAATACACGTTTTGCGAAAAGTGTTATCCAGTCGAAAACGTTTTCTGTCTCATTAAGTATCTAATGGATTTCAACACCTCTTCTTCAGGAGAAGGCTCCATACGTCGCTAAGGCTGCCAAGAGGAAGACGGAATATAACAAGACCATGGCTGCTTATAACAAGAAACAGGTTTTATGCTTATTGCTCGTTTTTTAAAATTGTTTTCAGTTGGCATCATATTTCTAATTATTTATTCAAATCTTTAGTCGGAAGGACCGAATGAACCGGAAGAAGAGGAATCTGACAAGTCGAAGTCGGAGGTGAACGATGAAGATGACGAAGAGAGTGGAGAGGTAGTAATGGTTTTGAATCATTTTTGCGAATAGATGAAAAGTTTTATCTTTTTGCTAACTCGTATTCATCTGAATTTATTGTAGGAAGAGGACGATGAGTAGAGATACTTCATGCAAAAAAAAAAAGCAAGGTGGAAACAGCTTTTAGATTTTTGGTTACTAGCGCTGTAGGGTCTTGTGATTCTGTGAAAATTGATGTTTTTTTCTTTTTCTTTACTCTGAATGGGCTTCTGGAAATTTCCAGTGACCAAACGGCGTCGATATGCCGCATATCTTGTACTTAACATCGTTTCAAGATTTCCAGTGATTCAGTTAGGTCTTCTTGCTCTTCTTGTTTCCGCAATTTTCTTTCAGATGCTTTTCTGCTTCTGGGTGTGTTTATTTTCCTCATTGATTGGTGATTTTTTGGAAAAGCCATCTGCGACTGTTCGAGTTTTTATTTGTCTTCCATTGACTGAAGAACGGTATTGTGTAAGCGAACGCTCTTATCGAGGTTCTAGGTGGGTAGCTTCCTGATAAAAAAAACTGCTGTGTTCGACTATGGTCGATTCTGCAGCTGATAGCTATGTTATCCATGAGAGTGGATTCAAATAACACGTGAGCACGATCACTGATTTAGACTTGATTGTTTTTCTTACGTAATCTCTCGCGAGTCTTTCTTTGTTGAGTGGATACAAAGAACATGTGAACTTGATCACCATGAAATGTTAAGTCGTTGGACATTTTAAATGAAGTGAAAGTGCCAACTTGATCAACCCTAAGGGTGATCTGAATATATATTCAAGGTTATTTTCTTTTAGGGTAAATTTTGTCCTTGATTGTTGATGTGATTTTGTTAAATGTTTGATTTTTTGCATTAAGATTGTCTAATTAAAATCTTGTGAACAATTTGTTGATAAGAGTCTTCGACTGTTTTTGCCTCGGAACTTCATGTAAATACCGGTCCTTTACAAGACTTATCCACGTTTTGAGTTCACTGCCCCGATTTTGTTCCATGATTCAATAACATAGTCGAGTTTAACATTGGAAGGAACTGTTAGTGATGTGGTTGATTTGGAAAAGCTTGGCCTGATAAAGAATGCCTGAAGAAAATATAAAACCTTCAAATAATGTTGGAAACATGAACAAAACGGTTGAAAATTGGTCCAATGGAGAAAAATTCAACTGCAGGAAAGGAGATTGGTGGTTAAAATTTATGGAAGGTGAAGAAGATCGCCATTTAATCCAATGTTCTAGATTGACAAGAACATTACGGAGTTTTTGTGTTTTGAATGCATTGGAAGGTATGGTTAAACAAGATCCATTTATTTTTATTTTTTATCAAATCATGAAATTGATGATAGGACACCGTCAATTGTAGTATTAACTGAGGTAATCCAAAAAATTATTCTTAGTTATTTTGGCAATTTTGATACAATAGTTGATCAAGATAATCAAATTATAATTTATTAATATAACCTAAATTCAAATATTGTTATTTATGAATATGATAAATGTGAGTTAGTCAAGATTTATCAAATTTAAGTAAATTTATGGTATATATGAGAGACAAATCAGAGCATTATTGATCAATATCGGTTGTATCACGCTAGTTAAAAGGTAGCACTATATGACTAAATATATGAATAACAATTATGTATTATTGATGTTATGAACTCAAAATTACACGACTTGATTGAGTTGCCGATTGGAGTTATTGTGTTACAGTTTTCAGGTGATCCATTTCTTTTCCAATTATGGAACCATGTGTAATCGGATAATTAAACGGGAAAAGAAAAATCCTTTTCTTGTTTTGAATAAAGTAGATAAGAATAGGCTTCTGAGGAATGTGCATGGGTAGCAAAGCACCACGTACTCCTTTTCTTATCCTTAAGGCAGTGGTTGTGGGCTTTGCTTGTATCATAAATATTTTCGACCAAAAAGAATGATGCTCCCATCTTTATGCATACAACAAGAGACCAAAGTCCTTTATGGGGTCGGCAATCAAAGAGCAGAAGACACAAATAGGTGGTGAGGAGAGTAGCGATAGAGCATCCAATGTGATCTTCCATGGCTTGGAACAAGTCCAGGGTTGATGTGGAATCCAATAAGTGTACTTTTATTGCAATTGATTTTTTTGCCAAGAGAACAATTCATAGTGGCCGATCTGAGCTTTGAACCGTCTATTTTGATCTAGGGGAACCATCTCCAAACCCTAGAGTGTCATCACTAAATTGGAGCAATGGAATGGCAAGTTCTTTTTTATGAGCCACCGAAGATAATTAGCTAACATCCTTGGCCAAATAGATCATAGATGTCAGGTAATCTGCCGTGAGATTGAATAGAGTGGGGATGAGTGGGTTTCCTTGGTAGATCCAGTGCCTTTGAAGTGGCCATAGGCATATTCGTTGAGGAGAATAGAATAAGAGGCTGAAGAGACATTGCTTCTAATCCAAAAGCGTAAACATGACCTGAATCTCATGTAGTCAAGAATATCATCCAAGTGTTGCCAATTCACACAATCAAAGGTATTTTCAAGATCAAAATTGATGATGACTTTGGCCTTATCAAATCTCTTGAAGTGGTCGATAATTTTGTATGCCGCCATTGTTGAGTCAAGGATGTTGCACACTTTGATGAAAGATGATTTACCATGATTGATGACCATCGGGATGGTGGGCGAAGAGCCTTGCAACGATCTTGTAGGGGCTGGATATGAGGCTGATTGACCTGTAGGACTCCATCAAACTGATCTCGAGCAAAGGAGGGAGAGAAGATAAAGATGTAGAAGAAAGATAGAAGAGAGAAATGAGAGAGAGTTTAGAGTTTGGTTACCAAGAGAAGGGAGAGGAGAGGTTGGACTATTTTGAGAAGAGAGGAGAGGACTTAATGCTCTACCTCTCAAGAGAAAAGACATAAATAGACATATCTTGTCAACTAATGACATTTTCATGCCATATTTACGAGAAATCTTCTTATTTACCAAGATGCCACCTCTTGGACATGCGGGCTTGAACCCATCTTCTAACACTCCCCTCAAGGTGGAGGAGAGAAAAATCATAAATACCCATCTTGCCACATATACAAGATAGATTCTTAGACATAACCGGTTTTGTAAGAATATTTGCTACTTACTCTTCTAATGAAACATGTTTGAGAGAGATTATAACTATTTGAAATTTCTCCCGTATAAAATGGCAATCCACCTCAATGTGTTTTGTCATTTCATGGAAGGCCGGATTTGAAGTGATATGAATAACTGCTTGATTATCACGATATAAATCCATAGAACTCCTTTTATAGAATCCCAATTAATTAATAAGAGACTTGATCTATAGGAGTTCACTCACTATGTGTGCCATAACCTTGTATTCTGCTTTTGCACTAGATCTCGCAAACACATTTTGTTTTTTGATTCGCCATATAGCCAAGTTCCCTCCAATAGGAGTGCAATATCCAGAGGTGGACTTCCTGTCATCAAGTGATCCAACCCGTTCTGCATTCAAAAAAAATTCTATGTAGAAGTGTCCATTTCTCTTATAATGAAACCCTCTTCCTGATGCTCCTCTTAAATAATGTAATATTCTCTCTAAGGTTTTCCAATGGGTAAGTTGTGGTTTATACATGTACTGACTCACCACACTTACAACATATGAGATGTTTGGTCTAGTTACGATGAGATAGATAAGTTTACTTATATCAATTTCTTTCCAAGAACTTGCACATAGTTTAGTATTAACATCCATAGGTGAATGTACCCTTTAGCAATGAGGCGGGCCTTAAGGCTAGCGACAGACCCATCTAGATTATGTTTGATAGTAAAAACCCATTTACAACTCACATGTTTCTTACCTATCGAAAGAGGTTGTAAGGTCCACGTCCGATTCTCATATAAGGCTTGCATTCCTCATCCATAGCCACCTTCCTTACTGGATGTTTTAGGGCCTCTTGATAGGACTACATAATAGAGATGAAAGAAAAAGATGCAAATAAATGATAACAAGCAGAAGACAATCGATGGTGAGACATAAAGTTGGAGATAAGGTGAGAAGTAGTGCAAGTGCAAGGGTTCTTTTTTGAGAGCTATGGGCTGAGTATCAAACTGTGGACCAAATGAAATAGGCGAAGAAGGACTTACCTCGGTAGGATCTGAAACTCCACAGGCGTGGTATCAGTCGATGTTTAGGGGGGTTGAGTGATACCGACATTAAAGGGCACAAATGGATGAAGAGTTATCGGAAGGAATGAAAGACCCAAAGAAGCATTAGTCAAGGAATAAAATGAGGTGTCCTAAGAAAAGGTCACATCCCTAGACACAAGTAACCGTCAAAGAGTAGGATTGTAATAAATATAACCGTTGAATTTATAGATATGAGAAATACTTCATTAACTTATTATAATCAGAGTACATGAATCTCTATTTATAATAGAGGAAGGTAGTAGAGTCCAATTACAATAAAACTACCTTTTTCCCATTTACACCCAAACTCTAACACTTAAAATAGATAAAAGACATACATAACTCAAACTAGGAACTCTTCTATGACGTAACCATAAGATAAAGATGCATTTGTGAGTCCTTCTTAATCTTCCAACTTATGTGATAAGGATGCCAACTTGTGGTAATCATGGGGGTTATGTTTGCCAAAAACAATTGTAATTCAAATTTGAAAGAAATTAATACACTTAATCAAATTTGAACAACTTTCTTATCCAACCAACCACTTTGAAATAAAGATAAATCTCTACCCACCAAATCAACCACTAAATCGACTTGAAAGAAACAAAAAACCGTGCCTTAAGTGAATCAATTATCCATTCATTCAATTCCAATTCAAATTCCTTTATAATCTTCTAAAAAAACTCAAAAACTCATGGCTGAATCTTAAAACAAACTTGTCGTTAATTATCCTTTACAATAGCTGTCATCTTATCACTAAAAAAAATACCTTTTCCTTACTCATTTCCATAAATCCTTTAGGCAATGAAATTGCTCATAAGTCTTAAAGGACTGGAGAAGGAATTAGCAAGTTCTAAATATTCATAAATCACAAAAAACAAATTACTTTTTGAACTCGGCAAAATCCCATAAACAACTTCTTAAAGTTTGGAGAATCTCAGTACCATAAACCATAAAACAACTTGATTTCATCCAAAATATTAAGTAAAATACTGGTCTTGGATAGTGAGAGATCAAGCTAAGAGTTATGCAAGTCTCATATTATGTTTCCATCATATAAACACCAACTTCATAATCAATAGATCTTCATTGAACTTGTAGGCAACCGATCTTGATCAAACTTGCAATATTTTAGTATAAGAAGATCAAGGCCATAATATTCTCTAAACACCAAGGATTAGCTTTCATAACTTCTCATATGAAAGCCATTTGTTTTTTTATGTAATATAGAGATCAAGGGCTCGATTCATAACATGAGTTTATGGAAAAAAATAACCAGAAATCACTTATCTTTTCATGGTTGAGTCTCTTCCTTCAAGAGCAACATGCATGAGACCTTCAAAGGTACTCAAGTATCACTTCTATGTAGGAATCCTAAATCCTATGCTCTAATACCATGTAAAATTTAGGACTCCATCATATTGATCTCAAATAAAGGAGGGAGAGAAGAAGAAGGGAAAGAAGAAAAAGGAAAGTAGAGAGAAAGGAGAGAGAGTTTAGAGCTCCGCTACCAAGAGAAGAGAGAGGAGTGCTTGGACAATTTTGAGAAGAGAGGAGAGGACTTGATGCTCTACCCCTTAGCCAAGGGCCCCTATTTATAGTTGTAGAGAGCGTTTTACAATGATTACAATGGTCTTAGGGCTAAAATCTTTACAAGAGAAAAGACATAAATAAACATGTATCTCATCTACTAATTACATCTTCATGCAATCTTTATGAGAAATCTTCTTATTTACCAAGATGCCACCTCTTGGATGTGTGGCCTTGAACCCATTTTCTAAAAAAGGATTAGGATTTAGGGTTTTAAGTTTTTAGGATTTAAGATTTTTATGGTTTAACGATTTTTATGCCACCTTTTTTTTCATAGTTTTATGATTTATTAATACGATTGATTTTGAGAGTCTCAATGTTGATAGTCATCCGATTATTAATACAATTTTAGGGTTAGGGTTTAGAGTTTTTTTTTCTTTACTAGGATTTTTTGGTTTCAAAGTCAAATCTTGTCACCGTCCCAGAGTCGAATTTCAAAATTCATTGACGAAAACAAATGTTGCGCAAACAAATTTTAAAATTTGTTAGTGCAATAGCCAAAGCAGAAGAATCCCGTCTAATCCCAATCATGTGCATGCGAAATTAGAAACTTGGTGGTGCAATCCAAACTGAGCTAGCGAATTCATAAATTTGCTGCTCCATGTTATAATTGTAGAAGTTAAATGTATTAATGTAAAAAAAAAAAAAACTTTGAAATTTGAAACCACAATCTCAAATTCTACCAACAAATTATAAAATTGTCTAGAAAAAATATCACCACAATTCGCTAGTATACTTATTTTCGATAGCGAAAGTAAATCGGCTAGTAAAGGCATTTGTTTGCATCATTCAATTTTCTTGGAGTGAATTTAAAATCAACATTTATGTTTATAAATCTATTTGCTCCCCCCTTCTCACTTAGGTTTATACCTTTCAGACCTACCAACTTTCATATTTTGGTACTACATAAGTTAGTTCAAATAATATTAAAGGACAAAAAGATAGAAACAAATTTCAGTGTTTCATTTAATGCTACTAGTATTAATCACGTTGATATCAATTTTTTATTTATTTAATTATTGCAAACAAATGTCTTTTCGTATTGGAATAGCCCTCAATGTCATTGCTTGTTCAGGTTTTCTTCTTCCTGTTCGTCTGCTTCCACGACTGTTTTTTATGGGGATTTCGTCTTCGCATTGCCCGCTCGCCATTGCGTTAGAGATATGCATTCAACTTGACCCACTATCGTTCCTACTAGCAATCGACAATGGAATCCCTCACAGGACTTTGGCTGTATTATTGAGTTTTGTTGTCATTAAAACCGTGGCCATTCTAGTTATGGTAAACTTATATCTTCTGTCCATCAAACTTCCGTCTATAGAACTTGACCTCATTCTTTGTTGAATCAGGTATCTGTCTAGAAATCGGATCCCAATCCCATCAACACCCAGAAAGTAAAGACGAGAACCATCCTCTGAGTTTCTGATTAAACCGAGATATCAGATATGAGTTCAACTGCCCAGGACCCTGCATCTTCATAGCTTCTCTTCTGCTCTATATAAAGTAAAGAGAAGATTTAGTTCTTGTTCTTCTTTGTGTACCCTGGACGCGAGTGATTCCCTGAATGGAGAGGAGAGTTGGAATTGTAGGAGCTGGGATCAGTGGTCTTCTTGCCTGTAAGTATGTGCTTCAAAAAGGGTTTCACCCAATCGTTTTTGAGGCTACAGAGGGCATCGGAGGAGCGTGGAAAGATACGCCAGAGTTAACGACGCTTCAGACACCGAGAGAGGCTTACAGATTTTTGGACTTTCCATGGCCTTCTAATGTGGAAGAAGACTTTCCCAGCGCTCAGCAAGTCAGGGAGTATCTTGCATCATATGCCAAGCACTTCGACCTCCTCCCCTATGTCAAGTTCAATTCTAAAGTTGTTGCTGTAGAATGCGTTGGGGTGGTGGATGAGGAGATGGAGTCATGGGATCAGTGGGGAGGAACTGGTGAGGCCTTTCACCCTGGTAGAAAATGGAATATTTCTGTTGAAGATGCTCATCACTCTGTGGAGGTAATTCATTCACCGTCATCAGTCTTTCGAACTTATTAAGAATTTTTGTCGGTAATTTTGATGGATTTTCTTCTTGTTCGTTTGATAACACTCCTAATTCATGAGTCTGTGTAAAAAAAAAAAAGCAGATTTATGAAGTGGAGTTTTTGATTCTGTGCATCGGCCGCTTTAGCGGTCTTGCAAACATCCCTGTCTTCCCTCCAAACGAAGGTCCGGAAGCATTCGGCGGCACAGTGATGCACTCAATGGATTACTCGGCCATGAACCATCATGCTGTAGCTGATATGGTGAAAGGAAAACGAGTTACAGTGGTTGGTTTCATGAAATCAGCAATGGATATTGCAGTTGAATGTGCGACTGTAAACGGTGAGCGATTTGTTCAATAATCAATCCATTGAGAAGATATTAAATGTGTTGGAAAATGAACATTTAAGGGTTCTTTCTATCTTGCAGGACCAGAGCACCCGTGTACAATGGTGTATAGGAATCCGCAATGGAACATTCCTCATTTCGTTCCATGGGGAGTTTCCTTGTTTTACTTGTATTTTAATCGTTTTTCTGAGCTCTTGGTTCACAAGCCTGGTGAAGGACTGCTACTGAGTCTACTGGCAACATTCTTGACACCCTTGGTAACTTCTTTCTCCTTCACTGCATCACAATCAAAACACTTGAAGTAGGAATTGGAAGGATTCATGAAAGCTCAACAAATCTCATAAGATATGAAGAGGTTTATCTTTTCTCTGCGATTAAATCTTCTGGGGCAGGGCATATTAAAGGAATCATTCTTTCTGCTCTGGTGTCATCTCTCCCTCAATGGCCAAATTCAATCTCAAAACGCCATTGACTACAAGAACTCATTTGTTTAGAACTCGTACAGATCTAACAAGATCCATGTGTGAAAATGAATTTGGTCAAGCACTGATACAGATCATTTTGTTATTTACATTCAGAGATGGGTATTCTCCAAGTTTGTGGAGAGCTATCTCAGGTGGAAGCTGCCTCTGAAAAAGTATGGGATTATACCCAAGCATAGCTTCTTCCAAAGTATTGCTTCGTGCTCTTTCGCCGTTACACCTGAAAACTTCTTTGACAAAGTTGAAGAGGGAAGCATCATCTTTAAGAAAACAGAGTCCTTCCACTTCTGCAACAACGGCCTCATTGTTGATGGAGAATCCCGTCCTCTAGAAACGAAAATAGTGATCTTCGCAACCGGATACAAAGGGGCCGAGAAGATCCAAGACATATTTTCATCACCCTTTTTCAAAAAATCTGTGGCCGGCTCACCAGACAGCACAGTCCCCCTTTACAGGTAATAACATTTGAATGAAGACTATCCTCATCAGTCGCTCAAAATCTTCGTATCATTGATTCTGAACACGCTTCTTTGGTCCTCTTCAAGGGAATGCATCCATCCCCGTATTCCTCAACTCGCCATTATTGGGTACTCGGAGAGCGTCGCCAATCTGTTTACATCTGAGATGAGATGCCGATGGCTTGCACATTACCTTGATGGGGGATTCCGTTTACCCAGCATTAGGGCAATGGAAGAAGATGTATTGATGTGGGGGAAGTACATGAAACGTTACTGTGGTAAGTATTACAGAAACTCCAGCATTAGCATACTCCATATTTGGTACAACGATCAACTCTGCAGAGACATTGGCTGCAAGCATAGAAGAAAGAAGGGCCTCCTGGATGAGCTGTTCTCCCCTTACGGGCCCTTGGACTATGCAGATTTGAGCTGAATCAATTGGCAACTGTAGCTGTGTCAACAAAATTTTCATTTAGCCTATGTTTGGAACCCTAAAAAACAATAAGAATTTGATTATTATTATTTTTCCAATTTTTTTTTCACCCCATTCAACTTTGATCTTCTAGCTGAGCATTCTAAGTGCATAATGTCAATGGTTCCATATTTGTAACACGCATCATTATGCATAGGTGATGTTGTGATTTTTGTCCTAGTTTCATAGACCTTAGCTCTACCTTGTTCATGATTCTCATATTATGAGATGAGCCTGTCATTTTTTTGTCTAAACTCTTCCAACTTGGAGGAACAAACAACTAAAATAAACTCTTTTAGCTGAAAATACAAAGGGATTGTAGGCTTTGTTTAAATCACATTTAACCTCAAATTACACAAAAATAAACTCTTCCAAGGGATTCAATACAATTAGATTGTGGCACTAGTGGCACTCACTTTCTAGATTTCGAGCTCTAGAATGCCAATTATTCTAGCTTTAAGGTACTAGAGAACCTCTATAAAAGAAAGTGTAGAAATACAAAAGAAAATAAAATATATTACAATCTTTTTGATGGAGATATAGCACTTCTCTATGTGGGATCCAAACCTCCATAATTTTAAGCACGTGAAAAAAGTCGTTTAGAGCTTTTTCGAGCTATTAAATGCAAGGAAATTTGAAAGGAGATGAAGGATTTGAGAAAATGCAGTCATGTTCTCTTAAAAAGGGTAAAATAGGAATTTTAAGCTCAAAAGAATTTTTAAGAGGTTTGGTATGCCCATATAAGCTCAACTCTTGATCTTCTACGAGTTTGAGCGCCTATTTAGAAGTTTCCCAGCCGAATTAGTTATTTTTTACCCGTTAGCAAAAAGCTACAAAAAATGTTCATAAATCATTGGAAATGTATTACTGATCAACCATGTATGACGACTATAATTTTTAAGTTCCCTAAGCCTATGATCAATCAATAAGTTTTCAACCTTTCAGAAAACTCATTCTTTGATCAATCAATCTAATTCGATTGATCATGCTTTATAAAACTGACTATGCAAAATTTTGTATGATCGATCATGCAAGAGGGGACGCTCGATCATGCTTTATAGTATGTTTTTGGTAGCATGTTGCATGATCGATCATGTTGAACTAATGATTGATCATGCTTTATGTTGAATTTATGGAAAAGAAAAAAAACTTCATTGACTTGATGTAATTTGAGTACATGAACCCCTATTTATAATAAAGGAAAGTAGTAGAGTCCAATTACAATTAAATTACCCTTATCCCAATTACACCCAAACTCTAAGTCCTAACATAATTAAATAACTCAACATAAATAGAAGACTAACATAACTAAAACACCTTTAAACTGAGATTCTTCTGTGAGGCCTCTTTCTGTGAGTCTCTTATAAAAATCTGGCTCTGTGAGACTTCTTACTGTGAGAGTCTTGTAAGAGCGTTTCATATATTCTCTTCAACACTCCCCCTCAAGCTGGGAGGTAATTGTAGTGATACCATCATGAACCAAATAACATAGATGTAGTAATAAGGTCTTCCATCAAGATGATAAAACATAAGCCGAAACCAAACTCAAAGGATTTTGAACAAATATAGTGATAATAATCACTAAAGTGGGTAATGTCTGTCATTTACAAGACGACGATAAAAGACCCACGAGTACCAATAAAAAGTCTCAATGGACTTTAAACACCCATATAAATAAAAGGTACCAACCAAAGTAATGTTTCAAAAGGGTTTGGCCAAACGGGTAAGTGAGAGTCAAATAATGGATGGTAGGAGTAAGTTTGCCAAATAACCATAACATGATAATGAGAATCAAATGATGATAAGTAGATAGGGTCATGATGTTCTTTATTCAAATCTTCGTCATAATAACCAATACTAACAATAGTTAGCAACCAAAGTGTCATTCTTCCATAATAATGTCTTAATCAGAGAGACACAATAACAATAACAGATATGGGCTAATGTCCATATAACATGTACCAAATAATGAAAGTCCTTAATAAGGACAGATGAAATAATCCGTTACGAATCCATCCCTGAATAAGGAAGCTTTAATACTTTTGATATCAATATCTTAAAAAATATAGCTTATAATCACATACGGTTTGTTGATCGAGAAACTAGACTCAAATATTTTAATTTGATATCAAATTTGACATACAAATATTCGATCTTGAATCTTTTAGGATCTCTTGATTCTCTTTATTATGTATCAAGACCCTTATTGACTCTAATGCAAATATCTCCTTAAATATAGATCAAATTGACATAAAAATTTTTCCTTATGAAACTAGACTTCAATACCTTTCAACCAGGTATAATTTATGCTTCTTTTGAGAAAAAGGAATCTGATAGATTTCAAAATTTATAATCTGGCAGAACCAAGTACTCTGTCTGATTTGGCCAGCGACCATTGACTCTTCCAAGATCAATATCTCTATCTAGAAAACTCAGATTGAGAATTGGTTGAATAATTAAGAAAATTGACTTACATATATTTCTTTGAATGTATAATTATCCCTATAAAGTCTCGTTCTTGATGGCATAAACCAGTTTGAAAGTAAAATCTTTCTACTGCTACTCGAACCTCTTTTGCAATCTGACATTTGCTGCTTCAAATATCAATTTCTCTTTGTAAAAAAACTCCGATTGAAAAAAAATTCAGTTTGCATAGGAAAGTGGACTCAAATTTATTGCTGTCAATATATAATATGCAATATGAAAATCTCAGTATAGAGGTGAACCCATAAAGAAAACAATGGGTATAAGGACTAAAAAGAGAAAAAAAGATAAATACGAACCTAAGCAGCTAGAGATAATAAATTAGAAAAGGATCACATTATCTCTGTGGATTGACTGAGTCAACTCATAGAACCTGCTTTGATACCATGTTGAATTTATGGAAAAGAGAAAAACTTGATTGACTTGATGTAATCAGAGTACATGAATACCTCTATTTATAATAGAGGAAAGTAGTGGACTCTAATTATAATTAAACTACCATCATCCCAATTACACCCAAACTCTAACACTTAACAATAAATGATAGCATAATTAAATAACTCAATATAAATAGAAGATTAACATAACTAAAACACCTTTAACTGAGACTCTTCTGTCAGACCTCCTTATGTGAGATTCTTGTAAAACTCCACCATATTAATTTTGGCTCTGTGAGACTTCTTACTGTGGGAGTCCTGTAAGATCCTTCCATATCTTCTCTTCAACACTTTATAAGTTATGCCAAACTACGTTTTGGATGATTGATCATGTCACGTGGTACATGATATAAGGTATTCTATGGGTAAGAGCCCTCCATATCTTCTCTTCATCACTTTATAAGTCATGCCAAATTGTATTCTGGATGATCGATCATGTAACATGCTACATGATATAAGTTATTCTAAGGGTTTTGCCATTGTAAAACATTTATATGCATTTGATTAAAAAAATATTTCATGCCCTAAAGGTCCATAACATAAGTATGCTTTAAATATCGAAGTTTGGTTGGTTATTTACTGATATAACAAGAGTTCTTGAGACATTTCTATTTGACTTTGACTCTCATCTTCAAGTCTTTAGTCTTCTTCTTTTTGTAAGTTCTTCTTGTTAGCAACAATCTTTAATGTGATTTTCTTTGGGTCTTAACTCGGCAATTTTATTGACTATCCTTTTATCTTGAGGTTTTGCCATAGACCTCATAATGTATGTGTTGGAAGGCATGTGTCTAACATATACTAATAACGCCGTTAGTAGCACACTTGCAAGCTACCCATTTTTTATTATCAAAATAATGGAGATCAATATGATTACAACATTTGGTTTAACATAAGAAAGAAGGGGCTTGTTCCCTAATGCAGATAATGTTTGATAAATTCAATAACATAGACTTGGTAAGGACGATGTTGAAAAATTATTTAAGCCCAATCAAATTAAGGACTTTCTGGGAAAAATGAAGAAGTGGACAAATTGCATATCTATGTATATTAAAATAAAAAGGATAAAATCTAACATAGAAATGAGAATAATACATTGAAGGAGGAGGAACATGTCATAACTGATGGAGCCAGGAAGAGTTAAAGTTTTCTAACAATTTTCTTCTCCCATGAATGCCATAACCAACTAAAAGTACGACAAAATGTGAAGGGGTAAACAAGGAAGGTGAATAGAATGAGGTCCGACTAACAATGAGCAATAATGAGTGTTTATTTGAGAGGAGGTTGTGTGAGAGTTGTGTTCAAAAGAGGCAAATCGATGGGAGAAGATTTTATTCTTTAGAATTTTGGTGTTTTAGAATAGAACAACTGGAGTCCTATTAGTTACCTAAATTTTTTAGATGGCTTAAGTATTAGGTGCAAAATTTGTAAGTAAAATAATTTGGTATTAATCATCTTTGGACTTAGATAAGTAGAGTTAATTGTTATTAAATTAATATACGTATTAATAAATACAATAAATTATTTGTATATTGGGTTCGAAGTTCTAAGATCCAATTTAGTCCATTTTAATTTACAGGTTTTATTAGTTCAAGTCAATTTTCTTTGTGATACATCTATATACTGATCCATATTATATGTAAATCACGTTTTTACCACAATGCCAATCGATCCATTTATTTGCATATTGGATTGGTTTTTACGGATTAGGTTAGTGTTTGATGAGTCTAATGAAATATATGTTCCTACAGAAAATATAACTTCTATATATCCACAAAGATTGAATAGGGGAGTTCCAAAGAAACAATATGAGCCTGATCTTTAAGCCAAGACCAAATATTCAATCAACAACTATGTGTCATTCCATAGGTTGACTAAATAGTATGTATTTACTGTTGATCAATTATCCAGGGTTTTTATTCCTAGTAATGTGCAGGATGCATTAGCTAATCCAAAATGGAAAAAGGTGATGAACGAAGAGATGGCGGCTCTACAAAAGAATGCCACTTGGGAACTTGTTTCAAAACCTAAATGAGTGAAGACAATTGGATGTCGATGGGTGTTCACAATGAAACTCAAACAGGATGGAAGTATTGAAAGATATAAAACTCGACTAGTTGCATAGGGATATACACAAAGGTATGGGATTGACTATCAAGATACTTTTGTACTAGTAGCTAATATTAATATAATTCGTATTCTTATATCTATAGCAACAACTCGAGACTGGCCAATGCCACAATTTGATGTTAAAAATGTCTTTCTCCATGGAGACTTAGAAGAAGAAATCTACATGGAGCTACCACCCGGAGTTAAAAGTAGTTCTTTGTGTCGAGGTGAACTCTATAAATTGAAGAAGTCATTGTATGGGATGAAACAGTCATCTAGAGCATGGTTTGGGAAATTCTCGGCTACAATGAAAAATTTTAGCTATAAGCAAAGTAATTCAGATTATACTTTGTTTATAAAAGACAAAGAAGGAAAAATAACAACTTTAATTGTGTATGTTGATGATATGGTCTTGATAGGAGACCCATGTGAAATGCAAACTTTACAAGAGTATTTAGCCACTAAATTCGAAATGAAGGATCTCAGACAACTCAAATATTTTTGGGAATTGAGGTTGCAAAATCGAAACATGGAGTCTTCCTTTCATAGCGAAAATATGTGTTAGATCTTCTAGCCGAAACTGGATTGATTGATTGTAAACCAGTAGAGACGCCCACGAAAATGAATCATAAGCTCAGAATTCTTCCATATCAAACCCCAGCAGACAAAGGGCATTATCAGCGATTAGTTGGAAGATTAATCTACCTATCACACACAAGGCCAGATGTTGCATATGAAATGAGCGTTGTGAGTTAGTTCATGCATGCACCAGGTGAATAACATATGGAAGCGGTCTATCGGATCTTGAGATACTTATGGAGTACTTCAGTAAAAGGTTTGTTATTCTAAAAAAAAGGTATCTCTAACATTGAAGGGTATAAAGATTCTGATTGGGTGGGTGATCAGAGAACCAGAAGATCTACGTCTGGTTAATTTACTTTTGTGGAAGAAAATTTTGTTACTTGGAAAGACAAAAAATAGAAGGTAGTATCAAGATCAAGTGCTAAAGTTGAATTTCGAGGCATGACTCATGGTGTATGTGAGTTGTTATGGATAAGGAATATACTGAGGGACTTAAGGATTGAATACACTAAACCTATTAATCTCCACTGTGATAATAAGACAACCATCGCAATTGCACAAAATCCTGTTAAATATGATTGCACTAAACATGTTAAAGTTGATCGTCATTTCATCAAGGAGAACCTCGATGCAAAGATTATACAATTTCCTTTTATTCAATCCAAGTGTCTGTTGGCGGATATGCTCACGAAGGCTGTATCAGGGAAGGCATTTCGTGGTATAATTGACAAGTTGGGCATGATCGGCATCTATGCACCAACTTGAGGGTGTGTGTGTGCAAAGCTGTAATGTAAATTATGAGTTGTATAATTAACGTAATTGTAGGAAACGATTTATTTCCCTGATTTGTTTCCTTGATTTTAGGTTGTAAGTGTATGTTAAATAGCCTCTGTTTGAGAGAAAAATATATCAAAAATTCATTCTTGGGTGATACTGTGTTTGACAATTTTGTTAATGAATGCACAACATGATACCGTTCAATAAAAGTTCAAATGTGCAGGAGTTCCAAACGACTTACCAACTTAATAATCTATGAAAATACAGCTATCAACTTAATAATCTATGAAAAATACAGCTATCAACTTAATAATCTATGAAAATACAGCTATCAATCTCCTGCTCTATATAAAGTAAAGAAAAGATTTAGTTCTTCTTCGTGTACCCTGGACGCAAGTGATTCCCAGAATGGAGAGGAGAGTTGGAGTTGTAGGAGCTGGGATCAGTGGTCTTCTTGCCTGTAAGTATGTGCTTCAAAAAGGGTTTCACCCAATCGTTTTTGAAGCTACAGAGGGCATCGGAGGAGCGTGGAAAGATACGCCAGAGTTAACGACGCTTCAGACACCGAGAGAAGCTTACAGATTTTTGGACTTTCCATGGCCTTCTAACGTGGAAGAAGACTTTCCCAGCGCTCAGCAAGTCAGGGAGTATCTTGCATCATATGCCAAGCACTTCGACCTCCTCCCCTATGTCAAGTTCAATTCTAAAGTTGTTGCTGTAGAATGCGTTGGGGTGGTTGATGAGGAGATGGAGTCATGGGATCAGTGGGGAGGAACTGGTGAGGCCTTTCACCCAGGTAGAAAATGGAATATTTCAGTTGAAGATGCTCATCACTCTGTGGAGGTAATTCATTCACCGTCTTCAGTCTTTCGAACTTATTAAGAATTTTTGTCGGCAGTTTTGATGGATTTTCTTCTTGTTCGTTTGATAACACTCCTAATTCATGAGTCTGTGTAAAAAAAAAAAGCAGATTTATGAAGTGGAGTTTTTGATTCTGTGCATCGGCCGCTTTAGCGGTCTTGCAAACATCCCTGTCTTCCCTCCAAACGAAGGTCCGGAAGCATTCGGCGGCACAGTGATGCACTCAATGGATTACTCGGCCATGAACCATCATGCTGTAGCTGATATGGTGAAAGGAAAACGAGTTACAGTGGTTGGTTTCATGAAATCAGCAATGGATATTGCAGTTGAATGTGCGACTGTAAACGGTGAGCGATTTGTTCAATAATCAATCCATTGAGAAGATACTAAATGTGTTGGAAAATGAACATTTAAGGGTTCTTTCTATCTTGCAGGACCAGAGCACCCGTGTACAATGGTGTATAGGAATCCGCAATGGAACATTCCTCATTTCGTTCCATGGGGAATTTCCTTGTTTTACTTGTATTTTAATCGTTTTTCTGAGCTCTTGGTTCACAAGCCCGGTGAAGGACTGCTACTGAGTCTACTGGCAACATTCTTGACACCCTTGGTAACTTCTTTCTCCTTCTCTGCATCACAATCAAAACACTTGAAGTAGGAATTGGAAGGATTCATGAAAGCTCAACAAATCTCATAAGATATGAAGAGGTTTATCTTTTCTCTGCGATTAAATCTTCTGGGGCAGGGCATATTAAAGGAATCATTCTTTCTGCTCTGGTGTCATCTCTCCCTCAATGGCCAAATTCAATCTCAAAACGCCATTGACTACAAGAACTCATTTGTTTAGAACTCGTACAGATCTAACAAGATCCATGTGTGAAAATGAATTTGGTCAAGCACTGATACAGATCATTTTGTTATTTACATTCAGAGATGGGTATTCTCCAAGTTTGTGGAGAGCTATCTCAGGTGGAAGCTGCCTCTGAAAAAGTATGGGATTATACCCAAGCATAGCTTCTTCCAAAGTATTGCTTCGTGCTCTTTCGCCGTTACACCTGAAAACTTCTTTGAAAAAGTTGAAGAGGGAAGCATCATCTTTAAGAAAACAGAGTCCTTCCACTTCTGCAACAACGGCCTCATTGTTGATGGAGAATCCCGTCCTCTAGAAACAAAAATAGTGATCTTCGCAACCGGATACAAAGGGGCCGAGAAGATCCAAGACATATTTTCATCACCCTTTTTCAAAAAATCTGTGGCCGGCTCACCAGACAGCACAGTCCCCCTTTACAGGTAATAACATTTGAATGAAGACTATCCTCATCAGTCGCTCAAAATCTTCGTATCATTGATTCTGAACACGCTTCTTTGGTCCTCTTCAAGGGAATGCATCCATCCCCGTATTCCTCAACTCGCCATTATTGGGTACTCGGAGAGCGTCGCCAATCTGTTTACATCTGAGATGAGATGCCGATGGCTTGCACATTACCTTGATGGGGGATTCCGTTTACCCAGCATTAGGGCAATGGAAGAAGATGTATTGATGTGGGGGAAGTACATGAAACGTTACTGTGGTAAGTATTACAGAAACTCCAGCATTAGCATACTCCATATTTGGTACAACGATCAACTCTGCAGAGACATTGGCTGCAAGCATAGAAGAAAGAAGGGCCTCCTGGATGAGCTGTTCTCCCCTCACGGGCCCTTGGACTATGCAGATTTGAGCTGAATCAATTGGCAACTGTAGCTGTGTCAACAAAATTTTCATTTAGCCTATGTTTGGAACCCTAAAAACCAATAAGAATTTGATTATTATTATTTTTCCAATTTTTTTTTCACCCCATTCAACTTTGATCTTCTAGCTGAGCATTCTAAGTGCATAATGTCAATGGTTCCATATTTGTAACACGCATCATTATGCATAGGTGATGTTGTGACTTTTGTCCTACTAGTAAGAGTTAATAAGAATAATACATTGAAGGAGGAGGAACATGTCATACCTGATGGAGCAAGGAAGATTTAAAGTTTTCTAACAATTTTCTTCTCCCATGAATGCCATAGCCAACTAAAAGTACGGCGAAATGTGAAGGGGCAAACAAGGAAGGTGAATAGAATGAGGTCCAACCAACAATGGGCAATAATGAGTGTTTATTTGAGAGGAGGTGGTATGAGAATTGTGTTCAAAAGAGGCAAATTGATGGGAGAAGATTTTATTCTGTAGAATTTTGGTGTTTTAGAATAGAAAAACTGGAGTCCTATTAGTTACTTAAATTTTTTAGATGTCTTAGGTCTTAGGTGCAAAATTTGTAAGTAAAATAATTTGGTATTAGTCATCTTTGAACTTAGATAAGTAGAGTTAATTGTTATTAAATTAATATATGTGTTAATAAATACAATAAATTATTTGTATATTTTGGTCAAAGTTCTAAGATCCAATTTAGTCCATTTTAATTTACAGGTTTTATTAGTTTGGGTCAATTTTCTTTGTGACACATCTACATACTGATTCATATTATATGTAAATCATTTTTTTTTTTACCAAAATGCCAATCGATCCATTTATTTGCATATTGGATTGGTTTTTACAGATTAGGGTAGTGTAGATTGTGTATTAACCTGCTCCTTTTGCAACTGTATCCTCTAAATAACCCTCATGTGTATTGCTTGGGGGGGGGGGGGGGGGGGGGGGGGGGTGTTGTCCACAATGAAGTGGAATGAATTCCCCCCGCACTACCTAGTTCATTAAAAAATGGCGTTAGCGTAGAAAGAATTGAATTGAAGTAAGATTACACCGTTTCATTCTCTCAGTAAAAAACAGGGGAAAGTTGATTCCTACCTATTTTTTGCCCCATCTTCTTCCTCTCTTCTTTGCTCTTTTTGGTCCCTTTCGACCTTCGTCGCAAAGCACGGGAGGGCGACCCTCTGTCGCAGAGCCTTTCAGACTCCCGACTTCTCTTCTCTCTCGGCCTCCCTTTCTTCCCCCAGTCGGTCTTCCTCCCTCCTCTCCCTCTCGAACTCCGTCGCAGGGCACGGGAGGCCAACCCTCTATCGCAGAGCCTCTCGGCCTCCCGACTTCTCTTCTCTCTCGGCCTCCCTCTTTTGTCCCTCTCGGCGTACTGTTGGAGCGTCGTCGCCGTTGCCCGTTGGCCCGCCGTTGAGGAAGACGATGCGCGCTAAGGAAGACGATGTTTAATTTTTCCTAAGTTAGGAAAAATTAAACCATTGTCATAATTGGTTTAATTATCCAATTAATTAAACCATTAGTTTTTCATTTTTTGTTAATATATTATTAATTAATAATTTGTAAAATATATATTATGTTATTGATAAATTAATATATTTATTTATTTATTATGTATTTTTTTATTTTGTATTAAAATAGTGAGTTTTAATGTTAAACTATATCTTATGTTATTACAAATAATTTATTTATTTATTATATTCACTTATGTTATTTTTAAATTTATTTATTTATTTTAAATAATTTATTCTAGTCACATGTAATTATTGTTTTAATTCATAATAAATAATAATCATTAAGTAATATAATATAGTTTTTCATTAATTAGGATATTAATATATTCTAATACTACACGTTAAATTACTAATAAGTGTAGTAACCATATTTATTTTGGTTAATTATATGTTTAGATATATGTTCTATTTAAGTATATTATAAAAGGTTACTCATTCTCTTCTTTATATCATACTTTTCATTTGGGGGCACTAACATTGGAATCTGTTTTCCCCCCACTTGAACTCGTCTACACAAACACGCAAATATGAGTTGAAGTTGAATCAATTCATTTCAGTTCAATTCAATTTTTCACTTCAATTCAAGTTCATTGTGGACTAACCCCCCCTTAGTCATATTTATCTTCATCTTTAAGATAGTTAATAACAATTTTTTAAGCTCCCTCCCATAAATCATCACGAACAAATTTAACCTTCAACTTCGATAGCAAATTATGATAAAATTGTCGGAATAATGCAATTAGGACTATTGAAAACAAGTTATAAATTAATTTGTATTCAACTTGAAACTTGACCATAGAATGAATTCATAAAACCATAAGAAAGACATAAATCATACAATGTAGAAAAGAAAATTGAAAAGAACTTCTTAATTGTAAAAAGCATAAACCAACTTAAACTCCTTAAGAAATTTCTAATCTAAAATAAGAGTCTCCATGCCAACCTGATACTGATTTCAAGCTTCAACATTCAAATAAATGCAACTTTGATTGGATTGGCTTCGAAAAAGGATGTTGAAAGTTGAAATTCTCAGCTTATGTCTACCAGCTAGAATATTTAATTCAAATGAACCAAGACTGAAAAAACCAAGAAAAGCATGTAATATGGTTTTAATAAAAAAATGATAGTGGGTTTAGGAATTGGAGTCAAAATTGGCGCTTGTAGTTGATTTTCTGAAACGAAGTTTGAAGATAGTATACTGCAACAGGCACATCTGAATTTTTCATCTCTTTCATCTGTCAGAACAGGTGAAATGAGATAGGATCTTTTCAAGTTTGATGAAGTCTAGTTAGCTCCAGCAATGGAGAGAAGAGTGGGGATCGTAGGAGCTGGAACCAGTGGTCTTCTTGCCTGCAAATACATGGTTCAGAAGGGATTTCATCCCATCGTTTTTGAAGCCAAAGAGAGGACTGGAGGAGTGTGGACACAAACGATTGAATCCACCAAGCTTCAGACACCCAAAGAAGGTTACCGATTTTCAGACTTCCCATGGCCTGCTAATGTAGAAGATGTGTTTCCCAACAGTAGACAAGTTCTGGAGTACATCGAATTGTACGCCCAGACATATGATCTTCTTCGTTATATCAAGTTCAGTTCCAGAGTTGTCACTATAGAGTATGATGGGGTCTCTAAGAAGGAGATGGATTCATGGGATCTATGGGGAGGAACTGGTGAAGCATTTCACCGGGAGGGAAATGGCTTGTTTCTGTTGAAGATGATCGTCACTTTGTAGAGGTAATCACTTCTCATGCTATCACTGAGTGTGATTTCTCTTTCGTGCACTACGATGTCCATCTCTGTTACAAAGATGTCCGCTGAAGCTTCAGTTTTACGAACCTTTTAAAGATTTTCTTGCAGTTAGATTCAGCCATTACGCTAACTACATGCATTCCAAGTTTTTATTTTGTTAATGAATGCTCAGCTTCCAAATTTGTTTAATATTAAAGAGAGCAACCTTTTTTACTCTTTTACTCAACCAGCCTTTGAAAACTAGCAATAATTATCTCCACCAGATCTTTGCTGCTGCTACTTTAGGCCTAATTCCAAGAACGCAACCACCAAGTAATTCATCTTATTTTGTGGCTTTGTTCTATAATATGTTTGAGATAATTATTGACACCAAAACTGCAATTTCATTTACCAAAATAAAGGCTGGAAAATTGAACCCTGGAGCGGAATCCACTCTTATGTGATAGAAGTGAGTTGATATTAATAATAAGAAGATAGCTAAAGCAGCAAGTTGGGATCGCACCATACAGCTCTCTTGAAACTGTTTTAAAGCTTCTCATAGCTGAATGAATGCTAAAACCAGATTTACCAAGTGGACTTTCTGGTTCTCTGCGTTGGCCGATTCAGTGGCATTCCAAATATCCCCCTCTTTTCGCCTGGTCAAGGTCCTGAAGTGTTTAATGGTAAAGTGATGTACTCAATGGACTACTCGGCCCTGGACAACCACACTGTGGTCGAGATGGTAAAAGGGAAGCGGGTAACAGTTGTTGGACTCCAGAAATCAGCATTAGACATTGCAGCAGAGTGTGCAACTATAAATGGGGAGTGTGAGTGTATACTAGGAGTACTGATCTACTCTCTAAGTACTCTATTAACTTTTGAAGTGGGTGATCTATTTCAGGACCTGCATACCCCTGTACACTGATATATAGAACTGCACATTGGAACGTTCCACATTACTCTCCGTGGGGAATCCATTTATCTTACCTGTATGGAAATCGGTTTTCAGAGCTCATGATTCACAAGCCTGGTGAGGGCCTGCTGCTAAGAATTTTGGCTACATTCTTAACACCTCTGGTAATCTCTCTTCCTCTCAAACTCTTAAATATCAAATATCTAAACTGGTCTCACACTGCTTGGTTTTATGTTCACAGTAATCCAACAGCTCTATGAGGGTTGCTTCTGCAAGTCTGTCCTCTCCTGTATTGAATGATATAAAACAAATGGCTTATACATACATATCAATATGCAATCCGAAATAGCCAAACATATACTAAACTTTTTTTTTGTATTTCACGAATGAAATAGCCTTTCCCTCCTGAAAATTAAGCTAAGATCTAATATATTCTGTTTATAGAATTGAACTTGGTCTTGAAGCTGCTTTCAACTCTGTGAAAGTTCTTCAGGTGTTGCATTTATAAGCTACAAGCTTCAAATAAACAGAAAAAAAAACTAGACATCAGACTAAAGTCACTTACTATTCCAGGAAGATAACCTCTACAATCTAGTTTATCAAGTATTGCTGAAATGCTATGTAGCTGCTGCACCATGTCCACATCTAAAGGACTTGGCATTTGCTAACCAGGAAATTTTCCATGTTATAACAAGGATTCTTTAGGGGGTACTGGGAAAACTCCCTTCACTCGTGCAGTCCCTCAAACACCTTTCTAAACATTCATTAAACATAGGTAGACGCCATCAGAGTAATAAAATTCATTATTGTTTCCACTGTCTCGACTCTATCCTGGTATCCATGAAACAAAACCATTTATCTGTTTATCTTTAAATCTACTCTAAATCTTTTACTGATATTTACAGAGGTGGGCAATCTCCAAATTCGTCGAGAGCTATCTGAGGTGGAAACTCCCACTCAAAAAGTATGGGTTGGTTCCTAAACATAGTTTCTCTCTTCAACTCACTTCTTGCACACTCTCAGCTTTGCCAGACAACTTCTACAAAAAAGTTGAGGAGGGAAGCATTATCTTGAAGAAATCACAATCACTGGGCTTTCGCAAGAAAGTTGTCATTATTGACAGCGAACCCACTCCTCAAGAAACAGATCTGGTAGTCTTTGCCACTGGATTTAAGGGTGACCAAAAGCTGCAGGACATATTTGTGTCACCTGTCTTCAAAGAAGCAGTGGCGGGCTCATCAAACAGTACTGTCCCACTTTATAGTAACTTCCATTCACCCTTCTCAAAATTATCTTATCCAAATAGTAATTTTGTTCATTTCCCATTTCATCTTTTGCCCTTATCAGACTACACCCTTTATTTCTTTTCAAGCAGTTTGAATTGTTAAACCTCAATAATAAAAGGAGGGCCTGTCTTTGTGCCTCCATAAGAAACAAATTCTCATGAGAAAATATAAAACACTTAGCCAAGTTTATGTTTCGAAAGCTGTCATATGAGCACAAAGGATCATTTCAAGCTTTTTACCATATTTCATTGGAAAATTACTAGAAGTTTTCATGTGTGTCCTTATTTTAGGAGGTTTTGTAAGATAAAATGCATTTTATACGAAAACAGTGGCACAAACCAAAAAAAAACATTCATTTAACAGCGATATATAGGTCTTTTGACACTAAAGAATAATAGTGGGGATATATAGGTAACTTTGGTGATGTTACAAAAGTGCCTACTAGATGGTGGATCCAATTAGTGTTTTAACCATCTTCGTCGGACCCAATCCTTTTAATGTTTTCATGAGGACTATGTCATCCAAATCTGCCAGGTTTGTAGATCGTGCCATCCAAGGGTGCTCATATTGCTAATGTGTATCAGCCCTTAGAAGGATGATACAAGTCAAAATACAGCCCCAAAACATGGTATATATGAAGCATATCATACCAGATTTTTAATATCTCGATACAATAGCCGATACCAATGTTATTAAAAACCGATCTGACCATCAAACTGATAGGATGACTGGTTTTGCTCCAATAGGATTACACTGGATTCAACCATTGGTTGGACCAGGTCCAATTAGGCCACCTTCTTATTATTCTATATGCATATTATTTTGTTGAAGTTGGACATTAATCACTTTTCTGTTGGTTGATAATACGTTTTCTGTAGGTACTTGGTCATAGCTTTGAACCCTCTCTCTAGTAAAAACTTTTTCACCATTTTTCCATAAGAAAATGATTGAACCGGATCAAACTAACCAGTCTGATTCAAGTCCAGACCAGACCAACCAGCCAAGTATTCATGTTTTAAGTTAAAACAAACTTTCCTTGTGTGAGACCAGAAAAGGGTATGGTAACGACTCAATCAGGTTGAACTAGCCGATCCAATCTAGTTCTAACAACACTGGCTGACACTGATATGCACCAGCTTGCTGATGATGCTCCTCGTCTTAAATCCATAAAAAGAAGAGAAAATGTTTATTGGTAACTCTGTGAAAACGAAGTATCCCATAAATTGCTCTGCAGTCATTTATATAGAGACTTAGCAAAATAATCTGCGAACTCCATAGCTAATAGGACTAAAAGATAACATATTTGTCCTTCAGTAGGATTAGACTCAAACATGATCTGTAAATGGGTGATCCGCTGTGAAATCTTGAAGAGGTGTTATTTGGATATTTTTGCCTCCCTAAGTTTGATTTTAGCTCTAATTGATTTGGTTTAAATTCCTTGTTTTCCTGTTTTCATTTCCAGGGAATGCATTCATCCCCGTATTCCTTCACTTGCCTCTCCAATTTGTATACTTCTGAGATGAGATGCCGATGGCTTGCACATTTTCTTGATGGAGAGTTCCAGTTTCCCAGCATAAGAAATATGGATGAAGATGTTTTGAGGTGGGAGAAGTTCATGAAAAGATACACTGGGAGATACTACAGGGGGTCTAGCATTGCAGGAATCCATATATGGTACAATGATCAACTCTGCAAGGACATGGGTTGCAGCCCTATGAGGAAGAAAGGTCTCCTGAATGAATTGTTCTCTCCCTACGGTCCCTTGGATTATGCTGACCTGAAGTGAGCAATTCTTCCTATGCTTCTACTTGTGCTGTCCAGTGGGTGAATTGATTCGTAGCTGTCAAGAGTTTAAAGGTCACATGCTGTAGTCATTTTGAGTTTGCAAGGCAGGACCAATGTAATTCATATATCTTCCCATGTATTGAATTGTCAGCCAGAGTTCCATTAAAATATTGGTAAAGGTTTCTGCATATTGATTTCAATCGACTTAGTTGATTCTTAGGGTCTATTTGGAACCCTATGGAAAAGAAAAGAAAAGAAAAATAAAAATTTGACCATTATTATTCCCAAAAATAGTTAGTGAAAAGGAGAATTTGATCATTATCTCAATTTCAATAACTATTTTTGGGAATAATAATGGTCAAATTTTCATTTTCTTTTCTTTTTCTTTCTTTTCTAGGGGTTCTAAACAGACCCTTAGACACAGTTCAATTATTTTTTTGCACAAGACGCAAGTATGACTGAGCATTACAAAGTCGGCACTCCTGCAGCTGCCACTGGATTTGCGGCCAGAACTTTTCAAAAAAGAACAAAAAAATCGAAACAAGCCACAAAACAAAACTCAGGATAACAAATTTGGGAAAGTGGCATATGAGATATCCACTAACATCATTTAAGACTTAGTCCATTTCCCAAATAATACCACCATCCTCGGTAAAAACCATGAAAAAAAAGCTTATAAACAAATCAATTTATGTGATAATTGTGCTAGTTGTAACCAAACCACTGAATTATGGTCTCAAACACTGACTTTTTTCTTTATCCATACTTCTACCAACATGCCTGCACCTACTCCTGCAGCAATAATTGCTCCATAAACTGCTATGGCTGAAGACAAGGATCTCCTAGGGAGGAGATAATAGTTTGGGACTTCCCTTATTTTCTTTGGCAGCCACTTTTTTGTGACAGGGCCAGCAGTTGAATTAGCCTCACTCTTATTGCCTAAGACTTTCCATTCCATGTCTTTCAGTAAGTCTTTAGAGTCTTCAGTTCCCATGAAGAAGAAAAAAGCTAGTTGGCCTTTGTAACAAGCTGCATATTTCAGCACAAATTATTTAACTAATCTCTGTGATAGTAAGCAGATGGCAGAGCCTCTAGTAGGGAGTCCAGCAATGTGAGACCTAAAAAACTGAATCTCTTCATGGGAAGATTATAGTGCATTAAGAAGAAAAAAAACTAAAAATGATGTCTCAAAAAAAGGCATTCATATAGGAAATGGCCATATTAATTGACTTTGCACTTATGGATCTTCTCCAACGTACTAAACTATTTGAAGTAATGATCTTACTTTCTTCATATAATCGCCACATCTGATCATATCTAACTTCAACATTTACTAGGGAATTATTAAGGAGGACATCAATCATATCTCAAATAGGAACATTTTCAGTGGTTAAGGCTAGTTTTGGAAAGCCATACCACAATAGAAGTATCAAGAAGAGCTACAGTCTAACTCAAAAAGGTAGGTCAAGACGACATAAGGGCTCAGTGCCTTGAAGAGCCACAATGTGAACATCTGTTATCTCTTATCTGACATATATATATTCATATCTTGATATGAAATTGTCTAGGTATAGTGCAACTATAACATTACACAAAACATTTATGCTGACCCCTCAGAAATTTTTGAGGTCGTATTTGGTCCAACTTGTTTGTTATGTTTATAATTCTACCATTATAGTCTCCCATTCTAGATTCGTTTGGAAGTATGAGGGTTGCATAATTGCCTTCTTCTGGTTAAAATTATTTTCCTCTAGTATTTCTTCAGTATATCATCTTGTGTTTTTATTACTTTAGAGCAATGCCTAGATCCACTACCTACATAGTATAAGAGTGTGCCCAACATCCAGTTTGAGTCAAGTCTTTTATTATTCACCCAATAGGTGATTTGTGTTTGAGTTACCCTTATAAAGTGAATAATCTTTTTGTTGTAGCCTAAAGTTGGGTCATTTTTCTACCTTGAGTAGAGTATGTTTAAGAATATGACCGTTTTAACTTGTGTATGGAGCTTTGTTGTACGACTAGGAGTGATTTTTTTCTCCCATATTGTGTTTTGTCCAAACAGGTTTCTATATCTTTTTTATCCCCAACTTGAGGGGGAGAAGTAGAAGAAGAAATATAAGAAAGAGGTATTTTATTCTACATGTTTTGGTAATTTTTATGTGATCAAAATATTCAAGAAAAGGGAAAGAACAAAATATGAAGTTTTTGCATCTACGAGGAATTTTTCAATGAAAAAAGATTGAAAACCAAAAGTTTTTTTTTATTGCAAGTTGAAGTTATAAACTTCAGCTTGAGCGGGAGTATTGAAGTGCAAGTATGAAAGAGTTTTACATGATCTTAGATCATAAGTATCAGAAAGCTAAAATTAATCTGGTGGAGTCTATGATAAGTCTCATGAAAACAAGTCTCATAGAAAAGTAAGTTAATGGTGTTTTAGTTATGTTAACCTTTTATTTATACTAAGATTTATTTTTAAGTATTATATCTATTACATTCTTTCTATTGGTACAAATACACCATGATCCATCAATTTAAAGCTCATAGCACTCATGTTTAGTGGGCTTCAAATTGAGCAAAAAAAAAAAAACCAAACGGCCCATTATTCTATGGCCCAATTGAAGAAGTAGTGAAGAAGTAATGCATGAAGGCGGTGATTTTAGGGTTGTTAATCCCGCTCGAATTTGTTCCTTTTCCCTCACAAATCATTACAGCCGTTTCTTCGTTCTGGAGTTCTGAAAGGAGTCCAGAGACGCAGTCGTCGCCGTTTTCGCCTTTTCGGTTTACCTAGCGAGCGCTAGTAGTTTCTGCACCATGTACGGAGCGAGAGGGTAAGTTGAATAGATCCGCTTTCTCCTTACCTGGATTTTTCTTGTGTTACAGAATCTTGATTAATCTGAATCTGGAATTTTTTGAATGATATGTTCTGAGGATGTTGGGTAGTTGGTTGTATCCTGTATATTTATTTCTTGTTTATGTTTTGATATTTTGAGATGTGTTGTCTTAATGCTTCTCTGATGCTTGACGGGCTTTAAAAGTTGGGATTAAGAAGAGAGATGGACTATACTTTTATCGATGGGTTTGATCTTATAGGCATATCGCTGTTAAGATTATGTGGTCTTCACTTTAGGGTTTGAGGTAGGACTTTCTCGGTTTAGCAGAGTCATATTCAGGCTTTTGCAAAAGTAGTCGTGTGAATGGGGAGTACGCTATATTATATAGAAATATGGTGCATAGCACTTGAAGATAGAAGTATTTCTCTACGCTTGTTTCTAATTTGGTACTAAGGTAGTCATTCTAGAAATTTCCATTTTCTCTTTTAATACCAACCTAAAATAAAATGCATAGTCTTTAGAAATACCTTCTAATTTAGAAAACTGATTTAGGAAAAAGACCTTTTTATTTTGGGTCACGTGAACCAGTGTTAGGATTCATAAATTTTAATGAAGGATGTGAGTTGGAACTTATTTTTGAAAAGAAGACAACAGCTTAAAAGTTTATTTTCATCAAATAAAGGGCTTTAATTATTTCGCACCTTAAAAAAGAGATTACAAAGACAAGGAATGATGATAACAACCCCATTTTGAGAATTTTAATTATGATGATAATGTATACTACCAACATTGTTTAATGAAATAACAGTTGCTAATAGAGCAACCATTGGGAAACCAGAATTTATTTTTTTGTCAATGACCCACTCTCATTTGAAATACTTTTTTCTCTATGGGAGGGTTCTACTTTTTGTTGAATTTTTGAAAAAGGATATTCTCTCTGGCAAATGCTTTCATTTAAAGATTTCATTTCGTTTATAAAATTAAAATAAAATGTTATTTTGATAAAATAAATAGTCTTTTGAAAAATAAAATATAAAATAAAGAATCAAAAGCATTTGTTGTTATGAGAAAAAGTTTTTCTAATGATAAGTATTTGTTGTTATAAGAAAAAGTTTTTCGTAATTATTCTTATGTATGTGAAGAATTGGTTTGTCTCTTTTAAATATATATCGTAATGGAAAAGATGAGAGCAATGAAGTGATAAAATCCTGCAAGCTGGAGCTTTTGGTCCTGTAAGCTTTTCCAGTCAAACTTGAGACTTCAATGTGGGGTAAAGGTTAAGACTTGAATCCCCTCATAGTGACAAAAAGCTTTAGTTAGGCTGGTCAAACTTAAACAATGCTAAACCATGGCCCTGACCTCGCTGATCTGCTGCAATTTTTTGAAGTGAGGAAGGGTGAAATTTTTTACTAGTGGTGAAGCAGACCATGCCCAATAAGAAGTAGTTACGGCAAAATGTCCCCCCAGAAAATGCTGGAATTTGCTTCATCTTCTTGGAGCTATTATGGTTCATTTTCCTCTAAAAACACATGGCTTATTTTCTACTTCTTCCCTTTTTGAACTCTTCAGAACTATTCAGATATATGAATTTGGCCTTTAACCCAATGGTCAGGTCATATAGCGTGTGTTCAGATTAGTACCTTATGTTCAAGTCTCTCTGGGTTTGGCTTCTATGACACTGATGTGCTTTGGAACTTAGGATCAAGAGGGAAGGGAATTATTTACTATATATTGTTAGGGTTGGTTTTATGGGTTGTATGCTGCTTGAGATTATCTGGCTTTAACTTTAACATTTGAAGTTGTGCTTTATCGGTTTCCCAGAGTCTGATACATAGTTCAGGCTTTTCCAAAAGTAATCATGTGATTGAGTACATGTTATAGAGAAGTATGTTGAGGACCACATTGGGTAGAAGTATGTCCCTGTGTTTATTTCCAATTTGGTACTAAGACAGTCACTATAGAAATACCAGTTTTCCTCTTAGATACCAACAAACCTCAGGCAAATATTTTGTTTGAACACGTCTGAAATTGGGTGATATTGGTGTCCATGGTTCGGGTGGAGGTGCAAGTATCTGTTTTGGTTTGAACTGCATTAAGTGGCTGGAAGATAGTTTCATAGGCTGTTCTATGTAGAAGAACAAGAAGAAGAAGAACAGGAAAGACTGGAGGAAACGGTTCTTCGGTGGTTTTTGCTTTGAATATGTTGAATCTGTTTCCGTATGCCAGATAGTTTACCCTCTTTCAGGTGCTTATTGTTTCTCTACTACCAGTCAATTAGACGAAGGAGAATAGGAAAAAGAATGTGACTATAATCTGATTGGCTCTTCAGAGACATTAGATAAAATTGGAATGATTCAGAGAAGATCAGCAAGGACCTGTGCTATGATTACACTTACGGATTGTGAAACGATCCAGATATCCTTGATTTCAAAAAAATAAAAATTGGTTGCATTATCCAAAGTTTTTGGTAAAATTTCGTGTTTCTTTGTTTCACAGTGTTACAGTGAATAATGTTTTTTTGTTTCTGGCCATAGCTCTTGAAACCTTTGATCCATGGAACATCTTCAGCACCAATTTCCTCCTACCTCTGATAGGGTTTTTGAGTAGTGACTTCTTCGTGATGGAGAAACGTCTATTTTATCTTTGTTTTGAAGCTGTGTCTGTACTTCCCAGTTTGGATGGAGTTCATTGGATGTTTAACTATGCAGCATTTTTTTTTTTTTTTTATGATAATTTCTCAAACAAATGTTACTTCTACGTTTCTTTTAATTTTTCATATACAAATGCATCTCGCTAGTTCCACTTGGTCTTGGAGTCCTCTTGTTTTCAATTCAATATTTGTCCTTTCTCGTTGTTGGCAGACTGCTTTCAACAATTGCTGTGCTTTTTTGTATGTTTTTTAATCTCTTATGTTAGTAATAGCCAAAAAAAATTTGAGTGTGTACAGAGACAAATTCTGTTGGAAATAGTATAGTATTAATTACCAGGCCTTGTGATATGATCTATTGCATACTAGGTGATTATCTCCATGTAACTTGCATTACCCTTTTAATCCATTTTATGTGTTCATGCCGGTCTATTTTTTCTCAGATTGAATGTTGTTTTTTACCGAAGCATGCTGAAGTTGGTAGTTTACTTGATTTACATGTTCTTTTAAACTTGTAAATAGTTGATCTGTTAGGAAACACTTCAAAACTGATGTAATGTGTAATTAAGTTTTTAAAAAGAAAATAGATATATGGGTTGGGTCTCATTATCAATAGGGGCTGAGTGTGGGGGGTGCTCTCCTTTTTTTTTTCTTTTGTTATGGGATGGATATTTGAAGGGCAATGTTGGGAACCGGGGGGGTTTCGGACGGATACGAAGTCGGCTCAAAGAGACAGCGAATGATAGACTCAAATCCGTACTTCGCAGTTGGTGGCAGTGGAGCTGGTGGCTACACACCTTACAGCTATGGTGGTCTTCCTTCTTTCCCGGTGGTACGCTTGCGAGGCCTTCCCTTCAACTGCTGTGACATTGATGTTTTCAAATTTTTTGCTGGGTTGGATGTTGTTGACGTGCTTTTGGTTAACAAGAATGGGCGCTTCTCTGGGGAAGGCTTTGTTGTATTTGCATCTGCTATGCAAGCTGAATTTGCCCTGCAGCGTGACCGGCAAAACATGGGGCGAAGGTATGTGGAAGTATTCAGATGCAAGAAGCAGGATTACTACAATGCTATTGCTGCTGAGGTGAATGAAGGCTACGATAATCAATATAACAGTCCCCCTCCTACCCACTCTAAAAAGTCTTTTGACAAAGATCAGCTGGAGTACACTGAAATCCTCAAGCTTCGTGGTCTTCCTTTTTCAGTAAGCAAGGCTGATATCGTTGATTTCTTTAATGAATTTGAGCTGTCGGAGGACAACATACACATTGGATGTCGGCCAGATGGTAAAGCTACTGGAGAAGCGTATGTTGAATTTGTTTCGGCGGATGAGGCTAGAAGTGCTATGTCCAAGGATAAAATGACCATCGGATCGAGGTATGTGGAGCTGTTCCCATCAACCCCAGATGAAGCCAGGCGAGCGGAGTCTAGGTCGAGGCAGTGATACTGAACATGCTATATTTTATCACGCTGTGTTTGCATCTTATAGTTAGAACTAATGAACTTGTGTGCCTTTTGCTCTCAAATGTATCAGTAGAAGGATGTTCTTGATGTCTACTGGAGACGTGTTTTTGCTTTCTGCATGGTTTCTGAACTTGGTCACTTGGGGAAGTTTGAATTGAACTTGGTTTGAGTTTTGAGTCCGACCAGTCTCTAAGTTTTGAGTGGGATTGGGTTGGGCCAACCGACTCGAAAGCAGGATCAAATTGTTTAACGAAAGAGGGGGGTGATTCCACCCCTTGGACCTGATTCGAAAAAACCCTAAAAAAAAAAAAAAAAAAAAAAGGAGTTGATTTGTTGAGTCACGAGTCAATTTTCTTGAGTCTAAAAATCAGAAAATCCATCTTCCTCAGGAGATATCATCTGAGACACATAATTTGTATAATAACATGCATTAATCATCTAAAAGCCAGACAAAGATAAAAAAGTTTTAACAAAAAATTATAGAAAAGGAAGTTAAAAAGCTAATAGGTTATTGAATGAAAGGCAGTCAGAATGAAACAAAATCCAGATAAGAATAGGAAAACTCAACAAATAATTCATGAAAAAAACGATTTATAACTAAAATTTTATGGTTTTTTTTTTTTTTTCCACTTTTTTGGCTCAGTCGCGCGTCTCACCAAAGTCGAAACTTCCCTCTCATTAGAACGGTGACTCAAATTTGGTAACTCGGAACCCGCGTTTGATTCAACTTTCTCTCTGGATTCTGCCACGTGGACAAACGCTAATTAAGTAAGTCCAATCCCACTCTGTGTCAACTTTCCTTCTATAATCCTTGACCACTATAAATGTACCCTTCACTTCACTCCTTCACCTCACTACGTTCGTTCCTCATCTCTTCTTCTTCATTCCATGGCAACCATGATCCTTTCCCTCCCGTCTTCACTGCCTGCCGTCTGTAGACGTAAATCCCACCTGAAAGCATTTCCTGCAAGGGTTACTTCACAACGGCCAGTCATTTCTTGCCTCAGGGCTGAGGCAGTTAGCTCTGTTTCTTTCCCCTCTGCGCCTCTCGAATGCCTCAAGACCTCGGCTAGATATACAAGAGATAAAAGCTGCATTTTGTTGATCGGGCTAAGTTATAATACGGCACCGGTGGAGATGCGTGAAAAGCTTGCTGTACCTGAAGCAGAATGTGCTAATGCCATTGAAGAGTTATGCGGCTTGAATCATGTAGTAGAAGCTGCTGTTCTGAGTACTTGTAACCGTGTGGAAGTATATGTGGTTGCTCTCTCTCGGGACCGGGCCCTTTTTGAAGTTACAGAATGGATGGCAAAGGTTTGTACCTGTCTTTCTATTCATCTTGAATAATATTTTCGCTTTTTTTTTTGTTTTCTGAGAAATAATCCCTTAGACAAGGCCTAGATGTTAATGTATATCATCTTCTTTGCAGAAAAGTGGCACTGATGTTTCCGACCTCAAACCGCATCTGTTTGTGCTTCGAGAAAGCGATGCAACTCAACATCTCTTCCGAGTATCTGCCGGACTCGATTCGCTCGTCTTGGGTGAGGGACAAGTACTCTCTCAAGTTAAACAAGTTGCGACAATCGGTAATGGAGCAAAAGGATTTGGAAAGATCATGACTCTGCTCTTCAATCGCGCAATCCAAGTCGGCAAGGAAGTACGTACCAAAACCAACATCTCATCCGGTGCAGTATCAATAAGCGCTTCTGCCGTCGAGTTGGCACTTTCAAAGCTTCCTGTCACCACGTTTCGTTCTGTAAGAGTATTGGTCGTCGGAGCAGGCAAAACCGGCAAACTTGTCATCAAACATTTGGCTGCCAAGGGGTCCAAGCATATCGTGGTTGTGAACCGATCGGAGCAGAAAGTCGCTGCCATTCACAAAGAATTGAAGAGTGTTGAACTGATTTACAAACCCAGTACGGAGATGCTTGCTTGTGCCGCGGAAGCAGATGTTGTATTCACCTGCACATCGTCAGAGAAGCCCCTATTCTTGAAGGAACAAGTCGAAACACTTCCTTCAGTTAGTGAAGCGCTGGGGGGACTGAGGCTATTCGTCGACATATCTGTGCCTAGAAACGTAGGTTCTTGCGTCTCCGATGTGGGCTCTGCTCGGCTTTACGATGTGGACGACCTGAAAGAAGCAATGGAGGCCAATATGGAAAAGAGAAGAAGAAAAGTAATGGAGGCTGAACCGATTATCGCAGAAAATTTGCTGCAGTTTGAGGATGCATTCAACTCTTTTGAGACTGTTCCCACGCTAAAAAAGTTGAGGTCATACGCAGAGACAATTCGAGCAGAAGAGTTGGAGAAATGCTTGTCGAAATTGGGGGCTGATCTTCCTGAGAAACTGATCCCAGAAGTCACTGCTCTCAGCCACCGCATCGTGAAGAAGCTTCTCCAGGGACCCATCCAACATTTGAAATGTAGTGCTAGCGAACAACGAACTTTAGAAGAAACCGTTGAAAATATGCATGTCATTAACAGGATGTACAGTCTCGACACTCAAGAATTTCATGTTTGAGCAGAGTAACTAAAGAAAGAAGTGAGGAAGGACAGAATTCAATCTCTGGATGTACAGCCTCGACACTCAAGAATTTCATGCTGGAGCAGAGCAACTAAAGAAAGAAGTTGAGAACGAATGAGTTCAAAGCTCTGCAATTTTTTATTCTTTTACTTTTGCTTTCCCACTTTGCTACATCGTTCAAAATTGGGTAGTTGGTCCCTTTGTTATCAATAAAAGAAGGATGATGATGGCCATTTTGTATAAAATTAAAAGGAAATGTTTGTATAAATGACAAATTAGAAGAGGAGATCTCCATTGAAATGATTATAAAGGTTTTCTAGTTCTTAGTCAAGAACAAAAGGTATGTTATCTCAGAACAGAGGCAGAAAATTTGATAGGAGAGATCAAGATAGCCATAAAACCAGCCCACATGGTTGAAATAATTCATTCGGGTGTGGAAAGTTGACTTGGAGAAGAGTGTGTGTTGTTGTTCAGAGCTCTGGCCCTGTGTCTTCTCCTGAAAACATCCTGTCGGAATCTCTTGGTCTCAGTCTGTATTTCCATGAAGGGCTTCCTCTCTATACCTTCTCTTTCTCTTTCTAACATTCTTTGCCTCTTCATTACTGCCCTGGCAGCCTCCTTATTCTCCCTCTCTTGTCTTTCACCTTCTTCCTGCAAATACATTCATAAATTTTTCCTTAATTTATCCAGCAAACAAATTACTCATCTTATAAAGTATAAGATTTCATACTTATGGTTATCCATATGTGAAATGGTGTATAACTTGCTTTCTAGTGCTTCATGACTAGATATGGAAATTGTCTGAGAAACACTTGCCTGGAGATTATGTATAAGAGAGTCAAGAGATTTGATCTTCCTATGAGGCCAGCGGGGAATACCAAATTCTCTACATTTCCTCTTAAGAACTGTGACTCCAACCTTCAGATTTCTTGAAGCTTCTGTTATTGGAAGACCAAAGTATTTTACCAAATCGGTAAGACCAATGCTTGCTACATGATTAGTTGGCGCCCTCTTCTTCTTCATTCCAACCTCTGCAACTTCCAATTAAGATGATAAGACATGAAAAGAGAAAAAAAGTAGTCAACGAGTCACATTCTCTATCCCCTTCCTCCAAAATTGTAAGGATGGATCGCAGGCATTGTGAAAGAACCGTAAATGCTTTGTCTGTTGAATCAATGTTGAACCAATAGAAGATTAATATTGGATGCAATAAAAATGCCATGGTAGACACCAGCAACCAAATTGGATATTTCAAGGAAGTGGCCCAGGTCTGAAGTATAACCAGTATTCCTACTCATGGGTGAATGCACATCATAGGGAGCTCATATCACAACAAGAGACTGATTCCCACAATTGGTCATCATCTGCAGAATCACATCAGTATAAATACATGGGATAGCAGATCAAGATTGTCATTCATCGCATACCCATGATAAGAATGTCCACTGATGAGTTCATACACATCCAATGCTAGATTGGAAAAAAAAAAGAATATTCACAGGTAAGTGAGCAGGAGAAAGAATTCTTAGTGCAAAAGGAGCAAACTTTTGTTAAGCACCCATCTTTTATGTAATACTGATACGAATGCTGGAAGTACCAACCTTTCATTAGAGATAACAAAAACCAAAAGGATGCTCTTTTTTTACTGGATGCAATGAAACAAGATGGAGAAGAAGAGTAGGCATCAGTAACTTGTAATGGCTGAAAGATTTGAGATGAACAAGTTTCAACCTGGAATAGTTTTGTCTGTTTGCTGACTTGCCAATATTTCTTCCGAAACAATGGCATGGGAAAGAGATGGTACAGTCCTTGTTGCAGTATAAGAATAATCACACATTTTGTTTGAAGCAGATTGTGCTTGGTCTTGCTTATTCTGTGCTGCAAACAACTTCAAATATGATCAAAGGGTGTGAATATTACTGTCAAATTTTAAGGTTTTTCAAATTATAGTCACTTAAAAAATATTTAAAACAAATTGACATATTCAAACTCAATGGCTAGTAAAATAACCCTGAAAAATTGAAGCCAAATCATCATTGGATTAAATTATAAATTGAACTAACAAAATTATTTCATTTTAAGATCGCAAGTACATAAAGCTGAACCAAGTTCACAAGAAACAAACATTGATGGTTATTCCACCATGAGAAAAAGATGGTTTAAAATAATTAAAGAGAATATATAAGACTAAGTTAGCTTGCAACAATTCTACAGAGCTTTGCATAAAAAGGCCTTGGCAAAACCACTAAAAAATAGTTCTATCTTCAATTAACTGGAAGACAACGCAGACATAATCTTCAAGGATGCTGGAATAGTAGGCACACATTTTATAGAATCAAGCAGAGTTTTCACTGCTTCATCAGGTACAGCAATCATATAACGAAACCGTATTCTTAAATCAAAAGAATTGGAGGGACAATTAGGGAACTTAAAGAAAGGAAGAAAAGTTCAAAGAAAACACTTTTTCAGATTTTGGAATAATTAGAGTTAAATAGTAGCAAGATCGAAGACGATACAAGCATGGACAGGCGAACACTGATGGACAGACAAGTATTCTCAACATGATTTCTCTATCAGAATATAAAAAGTCGGTAGTAAGGATTCTTTCTCCCTTCTTCCGCTAAATTTCCGGCAGCCGATGGACAAGCATGAGCGTCGACTGATCAGCTGTAGAAAATGAACAACAATTCTGCATACTCAGTTACAGGAAAAATAGACGTACTTGCGGAGGACGAAAAACCGGTTTTTCTTTAAAACCAATCAGTAGCTAATGGCCACGGACTACTTCAACTGAAGCAAAATGTAGATTAAAATTTAGGAGGCAATCCGCCAACATAGGGCATCCCTGCCAAGATATATAAAGACTTCTCTATCTCTTTAAGGATCGTAAACATGGTCGTCACCACAAATTCACAGGAAGGATGGGAGGCTATTTTTGCAACGTTCGCCCTGCCTTCCAGCTTCGTTATGGAGTGGCACAAACCAGCATTTCCCTTCTTCGTCGAGGAATTTTTAATTTTTTCAACACGCTCAAAAAAAAAAAAAAAATCAGCACAGAAAAGCTTTAATTAAAACTTTGATTCAGTATTTCTTGCTGGAGTCGCGTTTCTGGATCGTACACAGAGGAGAAAATGATATTAAAAGAATCACGAGAAAAAAATCCGGAGAACAAAAACCTGTGCAGAAGATCAGAATCGCTCCGACAAGGCAACCAAGGAGAAGAATAGAAGCAGTCGAGACCATTTTAGCTGAAGAAAGTCAAACATCAAATGAATAAACTTGATAAACACATGGTTGAGAAACAAATCCAGAAAGTGAAAAGCGACAAGTTTCAGCAACAGTCCACCGAAAAGCTATAACGCAAACTTCAATACTACCAATTGGAGAAGAAAAACCATAATGCGCAACAAATCCGAAGCAGATGAACACCGAATGCAAATAATGCAAGCCAGACGGAAACAGATTCAACAAAAAAAATGCAATCATTCATCAAATAACCATTTAAGAAGTAAACAAAGAGTAGAAACCGGAAAAAAAAAAAAAAGTCTCACCTCGATCTACAGAGTATGAGAAAACTGCATCTGCAAACAATGCTTCAAGGAGAGGGAATACGGCTCGAGTGTGTTACAGTGTGTTCACATTCATAGAGATATTCGCACAAGGCAAACCATGGAAAAGTCGGGAAGAGATCAGAGGGAAATGCAGAGAACGAGGAAGGAGAGAAGAAGCCGAAGCGGCACGAGGAAGGAGAGTACCACCTTCGTCATTATATATCAGGCTTCCCGTTCAAGCTTCCCTTCATGTTCCAATGGCCCGCGGACCACATATGGTTAAGATTTTTTATAATCTTTTTAGTTTTAAATAAAATGGTATTTAAGACTTTTTTTATTTTTATAGTGAATTTTTAGTAAACCATCATTAATGTGTTCACATGCATAACGCTAACGTCTTAGTGGAACGAGCACAACGTGTCTTAACCCATGATTTGTTAACCACTTTTTTTATGTCTTATAACAAACAACATTTATAATATAATATCATATTGTATAATTTTATCTTATGGTTTTAAGACGGCTAATCAAATACTAAAAATCATTTGTCATGAAACATACAAATCGACTATTTTAACCATCCGATCATGATCAACGTCTATCTCAGTCATCCGACTGATCCAAATGGTTATCTTAGCCATCCGATCAACGTAAGGGGTGACATCTAACATGTTTATGTTCGAGCCGAGTCTGATTTAAATATTTTGAACTCAAGTTTGAGCTGATCAATGGCTCACTGAATCATGTGATTAATAACTATTTTAGGTGTCCACACCAGATGATTTTTCGTATGGGATAAGTGAAACCAAATGACTAACCATTTTGATTGAGAAGGGTAGTATTGTAAAAACGTATTCCAATAATTTAAAAGGTCAGGATCGTTAGAGAATTTTGTTGCGTAATTGAAATCCGAGGTTTCTGAATTCCGTCCGTTAGCGCCCTTTGTTTGTCTCTTTTGCATGTAAATGCGAGGCGGGTTGGTTCTTCCATGTTTTTATAATGCCTTATTTTTTGTAACATTTATCAAGAATGCCACTGTAATGACGCCAGGTTCGTTCTCCTCCTCCAACTGGCTGCGGGAGTTAGATGGTACACCGCGGGCCAACGTAAAACGTACAAACCCTTTCCCAATTTTAATGGTCTCTCAATTCTATATTTTTTGGAAATAATTTGTTTTTCAAATTTTTTTATGCACTCACCTGGCTTGAATGTGTCTCAAGAAATATGATAATTTATACAATTAAATAAAAATTATTAGTTTGAATATAAAGATTAAGTAGGGTTAGTCCCCCAAATGGATTTTTGAAATTTAAGTTCATGTCTAACATGAAGGTCTAACATGAAGATCATGTCAGTCATGTACATGAAGATCATCTTCGCACTTGGTGTTAGGGGGGGTTAGTCAACTTGAAGGACAAGATGATCTTCAACCACATAACGCCCTTCTCCACTTGAAGTCGTTAGTGGAGTGCAGATGAAGCTTCATCTCGATGCAGGGGATGAAGGGGCCCTTCATCTCCACGGTTTAATTTCAATCATGTGGAAGAAGGCCCATTTTGATCTTCTTCGAATTGAAGGACGGGCGATGCCCTCGGCCTCGCTCTCTCTCCTCGGCACCCCCCCCCCCCCCCATCGCGCGTCGTTTTTTCTTTTTTCTTCCTCTCTCCCGCACTCCCTTCCCTCTCTCGTCTCCCTGCGCCCCCGACATTGTTCTCGGCCTTCGTCTCCCTGCGTCCCCGACGTTGATCTCGGCCACTATCTCAGTTCCCTCTCGTCTCCGGCTTCAACTCTCGGTCTTCTCTCGGCCTCGCCCTCTCTGTCGCACCCCCTCTCTCGTCTCTGTGACTCCCTCTCTTCTCTCGGACAAGCTCTCTCTCTCTATTCCCTCCCGACCTCCCTTTCTTCTCCCTTTCTTCTCCCTTTCGGCCTCCCACTCTCTTATCTCTCTGGCTAGTCTCGATTAGGCATCAATTTCACCCTTCGGCTTCAGATTTCCCCCTTCGATTTCACCCTTCGGCTTCACCCTTCGGGTTCGGATTTCCCCCTTCGGCCTCACCCTTCGGCTTCGGATTTCCCCCTTCGATTTCACCCTTCGGCTTCACCCTTCGGGTTCGGATTTCCCCCTTCGGCCTCACCCTTCGGCTTCGGATTTCCCCTTCGATTTCACCCTTCGGCTACGGATTTCCCCAAATTTCAGAAGGTATGCCTAAACTCGAATTTTTTTCATTAAATTAGTGTTTTATTTGATTTAAATTTATTTTCAGTGCGTAATTGGGGGTTATTTGTGCATTATTTTTGGATTTAGGGTTACGGTTTAGGGTTTATGGTATTTTAGGGATTAGGGTTTAGGGTTTAGTGCGTAATTAGGGTTTATGGTTAAGGGTATTTTAGGGATTAGGGTTTTAAAGGTTTAGGGGGTTTAGGGTTTTTAAGCTATAAGGTTTTTTGGGTTTAGGGCTTTTAATGTATTAAGTCCTGGAATTAGTGTTTAGGGTTTAGAGTTTAGTAGGTGATAGGGTTTAGGGTTTGATGGTTTAGTTTTTTTTTTATGGTTTGTGTTTCGGGTAAGTTTTAGGCTAGGGGTTTATGGTATTTTAGGGATTATAATTTTTAAGGTTTAGGGGGGTTTATGGTTTTTAAGGTTTTTTTTTTTTTGGGGGGGGGGGGGGGGGGGGGTGGGGTTTAGGGTTTTGGGCTTTTAAGGTATTAAGTTCTGGAATTAGTGTTTAGGGGTTTTTAGTCCAATTCAAACAAGGTTGAGTCGCCTACACGGGCGTCCATTAGCCAACGAAACCCGACCCCCATCACTGACGAGGTATAGTTCATAGTGACTGCGAAGTTATATGGGGCTCTACCAGGGGTCTTCGGTGAATTTGGATTTGATGTGTGTGTGTTTTCATTGTTTAGTGCATATGCATTAGTGAAAATAATTTAATTAATTTTGAAATGTGTGAGAATGTTGTTGAGAATTTTTGAAGTGCTATGAAATGTTTTTGCCATGTGGTGAGGAGATTCGGGTATTATACATATCCACCACATGGTATTTTTTTTATGGTTTGTGTTTTGGGCTTTTAAGGTATTAAGTTCTGGAATTAGTGTTTATGGGTTTTTAGTCCAATTCAAACAAGGTTGAGTCGCCTACACGGGCGTCCATTAGCCAACGAAACCCGACCCCCATCATTGACGAGGTACAGTTCATAGTGACTGCGAAGTTATATGGGGCTCTACCAGGGGTCTTCGGTGAATTTGGATTTGATGTGTGTGTGTTTTCTTTGTTTAGTGCATATGCATTAGTGAAAATAATTTAATTAATTTTGAAATATGTGAGAATGTTGTTGAGAATTTTTGAAGTGCTATGAAATGTTTTTGCCATGTGGTGAGGAGAGTCGGGTATTATACATATCCACCACATGGTATTTTTTTTTATAGTTTGTGTTTCCGTGACGAGTAAAGGTTGTCTGATAAAGTTTTTTCCGTGAGGACCGTATCAGATTTAGATTATACATGGCTGCAAGAAGACAACCAAGTGGTCGAACATATGATATTTGGACATTCGATGATGATAGCAAAATGCTCGATCTCTTGGTCGAGCAGGTCAATCTAGGGAACAAGTTGCCTAATGGGGTGTGGAAGCATGAGGTATACATGGACTGTGTAAATAAGTTCAATGAAGACACAGTCATGAAAAAAACTGTTGAGCAGGTGAAGAATCGAACAAGAGCATGGAAGAAAACATACCAAACGGTAACGAGCTGTATCAACACTAGTGGGTTTGGTTGGGATGCAACCACACAACGAGTTACTGCATGTAATTCTGTATGGCTTGATTACATAAAGGTCAGTAAATCTGTATGGCTCGACTATATGATGTACTATAAAATATTTTTTATGTTTTTCGCGTTAGTATAACTCTATTCCAAGACGTCTAAATGATGTTTTATTCTTGTAGGAGCATAAAGATGCTGAGAAGTACAGACGTGAAGGCTGCCCCCTATACGACAAATTAGCTGTGGTGGTGGGAAACACAATAGCGGTAGGGTCAGGAGCTGCAACCTTTGTAGATCAGGGTGATGAGGTGATCCGTGAATCGGAACATGTCCCGATGGATGAGCCAGCGGATGTTGATATAGTTAGGGATACTCCATCACCATTATTAAGCATGGATGAGTCTCTAGGTAATCAATCTGAAAGAAGTAAACGGTCATCTTCAAGTCGTCGTAGAAAGAGAACCGAAATGCCCGATAACGACACTAGTAGCAGAATTTTTGATGCAATAGATCGAATTGCTCAGACATTTCAGAATTTCATGATGAAAGACGATATTGTAAGAGGTTGCGTCAACGCCCTCAGGGAAATCCCGGACTTGCCTACAGAATTGAAGTATCGCGCTCCTTCATGGTTGGATACACCAACTAAGAAGGTCATGTTTATGGAAATGACAGTGGAAGAGCGGGTTGAGTGGCTTAAATTTTGTTTTGAAAACTAATTGTAATGCGTTATAAATACACTATTTTTTTGGAATATTATTATGTAGTAGACATGATATTTGAATTATGACGTTGCAAAACTTATTAGTATGGTTTGTATTTAAATTTGATATGTTGTTGTGTTTATATATTGCATAGATAAATATGGTGTTTTGAGTATGGATGTGGAATGTGATTGAATGTAGGATGTGGATGAATGTAGGATGTGATTGAATGTAGGATGTGGAATGTGGATGAATGTAGGATGTGTGAATGTGGATGAATGTAGGATGTGGGAATGGGGATGAATGTAGGATGTGATTGAATGTAGGATGTGAGATGTGGGAATGTCGATGAATGTAGGATGTGGGAATGGGGATGAATGTAGGATGTGATTGAATGTAGGATGTGTGAATGTGGATGAATGTAGGATGTGATTGAATGTAGGATGTGGGAATGTGGATGAATATGGTTGTTTATAGGTGTGATTGCAAATAGGTTATGATTGAAGATTGATGTTTACTCGTGTTTATGAATTTTAGGCGATTGAATTTGTGGATTTCTATGGATACTATGACAAACGATGAAAAGGTTGCAATTATGGTTGCATTCACAACTTTGATGATCGCCATGGAAAGATACTATATGTACCATTGTAACAAACATGTACCACGTTCTTGTGGGATGAATGGTCCATTGTATTTGCAAAAGGCACTAGACAAATCTCCAGTTAAATTTCGTAAAGTGTACAGGATGAACCAACTGGTATTTCACAAATTTGCAGATATACTTTCTAGTAAAGGGTTTTTATCAGCCACAAAGACCATCTCAGTTGAAGAACAACTTGCATATTTCCTCCTAACTGTTGGTCAAGGACAAGTGTATAGTGTCACAGCAGAGATGTTTGATAGATCAAACTGGACGATAAGTAAGTATTTCAACAAGGTGTTGGATGCAATCCTCAAACTTCACTCTGATTACGTCAAACGGCCTTCGGAACGCACACACTCGAAGATTTTAACAAATTCAATGTTTTATCCCTACTTCAAGGTAACATCACTTCCTATAACTAAATAATTTTACATTAATATACAAAGTTAGTAAATATTAATTGAAAATGTATAATTAGGATTGTATTGGAGCTATTGATGAAACTCATATCAAAGCCAACATTCCACTTGAAGATCAACCAAGGTTTTGGAATAGAAAAGGTTATCTCTCACAAAATGTGATGGCTGCATGTTCATTTGATATGCAATTCACTTATGTACTTGCTGGATGGAAGGGGTCAGCAGCCGATTCCCGTGTATTGAAGGATGCATTGACTCGTCAAGATAAAATCTTTGTACCTGAAGGTAAGTAATATATTTTTATGCAGTACTTTTTTATCTATTTTATCTTCAATTATTTTATGTGGTATATAATTTTTATTATAGGAAAATATTATCTAGTCGATGCTGGTTATGCAAATCTTCCAGGATTTTTGGCTCCATATCGAGGAACCCGATATCTTCTGCAAGAATTTGGAGATAATATTCCTAGAAATGAAAAAGAATTATTCAACCGAAGACATTCATCTTTACGGAATATTATTGAGCGAACTTTTGGTGCTTTAAAAGCTCGATTTCAAATATTAAAAGGCACTCCTCCATTTTCTTTTAAGATCCAGGTGAAAATTGTACATGCTTGTTGCATATTGCACAATTATATACGTGCAGAAGATTATGATGATATATTTGAAGATGAAGTTGATGATTCGGGTGGCATGCTCAGTGGAGGAGGTGATGCGGTCCAATTAGGTGCAATGGATGATACAGACAGTGACGATTGCGATGATCTTGAGGATGTGGGTAGCCAAGTAACAAGCATTCGGAGGCAGAGTACATTAGAATCCACAAGAGCCGCACAATTTCGAGATGCCATATCGACATCCATGTGGAACGATAAATGATAGTTTACTCTTATTACTTTTGAACATGCGTAATTTATATGTACTAAACTTGTAACTCGTTGATTGTAATATTAAAGGCACGAACTCGTTATTTGAATAATTTTTTTTAGGTTATTTTAAAAGTTGTATATGTATTTATTTATTATTTTATTTTATTTTATTACTATATTAAACTTCATATTTAAGTCTCTGGTAAATAAAATATAATTAAAGTATGCATTTATTAATATATCATCATTAATTATGTCAAAATATATTATTAATTAATACAATACAAATCTATCTTATGTTATTAATATAATATTTTTTATTCATTAATCAGATTTTTTTTATTCACTCTATTGTATTAGTGATTTAATAGTGGTAATTAAAATATTGTTAACTCAGACACTTTGGTTTAATTAGTTCATTTTTATAATTATTAAAATCAATAATTTTAAATTTCTATAAGATGAAGATGAAGATGAAGTTGTCTTGACTAACACCCTATTTCAAAGATTTCGAAGATGAAGTTGTCTTGACTAACACCCATTTCGAAGATGAAGATCATGTAGATACATAAGATGAAGATGAAGATGAAGATGAAGATGAAGATCAAATTTTCATGTATACTGGAAAATAGTTTTCAGTGTTAGTGCCCCAACATGAGAAAGACATAAAAAACAAAAGAATCCATAAACCCTTACACTTAATTACAACATAGTCCTTAAACCCCAAATTAGGTAAAACAACCATTATTACTACACAAATAAGTTATTTAATGTATAATTAAATATATTAATATATGTACTAATTGAATTAGATATTTTATTGTACATTAACATGGTAATTGCATGAGCTAATGAAATATGTACATGATTAATTACAAATAATAAAAAATAAAATTATAAATAACAAAAACGAAAGTAATATGTTGAGTTATTAATTTATTAATAACATATGATATACTTAAACCTAAAAATAAATAATTTAAGAGAAAAAATTGATCTAATCATAACTTTAACACCCTATATATTTGTACATAATATATTTTATGTATTATTAATTAATAATATATTATCACAAAATTTAAAACCATTGGTTTAATTAACTATAGCAATCGGATAATTATGCTAAAATAATTTATCAAATATTTATTGTAACAATATTTTAATTATGACTATTAAATCACTATTTTAATATAGTAATTATAAAATAAATATATTAAATAATTAAAAATAATTATTTTTATAAATAAAATTTATAAATTAATGATTTTTATGACGATAGTTTAATTTTTCCTTAGGAAAAATTAAACCATCGTCGTCTTCCTCAGCGGCGAGCCAGCGGGCAACGGCGATGGGCAACGCCTATAGAGGCGGCGCTCCGATGGTACGCCGAGAGGGAGAAGAGAGGGACGACGAGAAGTTCTGCAACAGATGTTCGACCTCCCGTGCTTTGCCACTGAGGTCAAGAGGGAGGATGGCCGATGGGGGGGGTAAAGAGTGGAACGCCGAGAGAGGCCTCCTCTCGACCTCCATCGCAGAGCCTCTCGGTTTCCCGTATTCTACAATGGAGGTCGAGAGGGAGAGGCCGTAGAGAGGGAGATCGGAGAGGCACAATGGAGACGAGAGAGGGAGTAGAGAGCTTAGGGTTTAGGGAGAAGACAGAGGGGCTGCGGGAACGAAATAGCAGAAATGAGCGAGAGGGTGTGCGGCAGAGAGAGCCCTGCACACGTTTCATGTACATGATTCTCAAAATCGGGCAGAAAACACTTTTCGCCGTTTACTCTTGGGACATAATCTCTTGAGTCATGGATGATCATGTACATGACATGAAGTGTGGCGCTCCCTAACGACTTTAGGACATGAACTGAGTAACTTTAACACCCTATATATTTGTACATAATATATTTTATGTATTATTAATTAATAATATATTATCACAAAATTTAAAACCATTGGTTTAATTAACTATAGCAATCAGATAATTATGCCAAAATAATTTATCAAATATTTATTGTAACAATATTTTAATTATGACTATTAAATCACTATTTTAATGTAATAATTATAAAAAATATATATTAAATAAATAAAAATAATTATTTTTATAAATAAAATTTATAAATTAATGATTTTTATGATGATAGTTTAATTTTTCCTAACTTAGGAAAAATTAAACCATCGTCGTCTTCCTCAGCGGCGAGCCAGCGGGCAACGGCGACGGGCAATGCCTACAGAGGCGGCGCTCCGATGGTACGCCGAGAGGGAGGAGAGGGAGGCCGACCCAAGGGAAGAAGGCCTCCCTCCCTCTCGACCTCTGTCTTGGAACCTCTCGGTTTCCCGTATTCTACAACGGAGGTCGAGAGGGAGAGGTCGTAGAGAGGGAGACCGGAGAGGGACAGTGGAGACGAGAGAGGGAGTAGAGAGCTCGGGGTTTAGGGAGACGACAGAGGGGCTGCGGGAATGAAATGGCAGAAATGAGTTTCATGTACATGATTCTCAAAATCGGCCAGAAAACACTTTTCGCCGTTTACTCTTGGGACATGATCTCTTGAGTCATGGATGATCATGTACATGACATGAAGTTTGGCACTCCCTAACGACTTCAGGACATGAACTGAGTAATGCGCGTGAAGATCATGCCCTTAATCATGTTGACTAAACCAACCCCCCCCCCCCCCCCCCCCCCCCCCCCCCCCAAGGTTGTTTTTTGGGAATTTTGTTTTTCAAAAGGGGAACAAGTAGTTCATGCTAGAAAGCACGATATCCAATTAACCCAACAACACCGTTTAAACCGAACAAAGAAAGGAGAAATTGGTTTTGTAAAACGTCGAAGGAGTCAAACCTATACATAGAAGTCAAACACATCAATAAAAACGATAACCCTAAAAGTGACAAGACAAAAGAAGTCAAACATTAGGTGAAAAAAGAACAAAAATAGTTGGACCCTTGTGAAAGGATTCTAACATTTGTCATGATAGAGAGTGTAGAAGAGTTGCATATAGAGAAACAAAAAGTTCGAAAGAAAAAGATGAGTAGAACCCGCTAGGAGTAAAACCCACTAAGAGGAGTAGAACCAACTGGGAGATGTAAAACCCTCCAGGAGGATTAAAACCCATTTGAGCAAGAGGATTCAAACCAATGGAAGGATTCAAACCCATATACGTGAAAAGGAAAACAAAAACAAAAAAGGAATCAAATCCACCTAATAGAAAGTTTTTTTTTAAAAAAAAAGATTAGACCCCTATAAAGTGCAAAAGCAAGAGGAGTTGAACCCATGCTATAAGATTGAAACCCATGTTACAATAATTCAAAATTTTAGAATGTCAGATTCAAATATGGAAGTTATAGGTCTCCAAATTTTGTAAGTGACTTACAAACTTGTTCAACAGTAAAAATAAGATTTAATAATTATTTTTCATAAATTTGAACATATTTTCACCTATTTTTAGAATTCAACCTATTAAATGTGTGTCATGTGTTTTGAAGATCAAATTTGATTAGTTGTGAGATTGACTATCACTCAAAATCTGTACCACCAATTTTTTATTTTTTTGTTTTGTTTTCAAATCATATCTCACATACAAATATGTTGATTTTTTGAGGCATCTTAAAAGGGTTTTTTTCAAAATATTAAAATTTGTCAATAAGAATTCAAATTCAAGTATTTACATGTTCATACTTGAGATATATTGATAAGCAAGTACATTGAACTAGTGTGACAACAATTTGAAATCGTTTGCTTAAGTTCATATTACTACTCGTGGGTCATATGAGTTGTTTTGTATGCATTCCCCAATTAGAAAATCTTATCCTAGATTTACATTGAGCTAGTATTTTTAAATCAAATCAATAAGGATTATTTTTAGTTGTCTATATTTTCAAATTAAGTCATTAAAGACTATACGAGCCATCTACCTTTTGAAATCAAGTAAGGGTTATTTTAAAACCAATCATTACATTAATAGGTAATTGGCATTGATGTACCGATTTGTTGTTATTGATTGATTTTTGTTAGACTTTCTTTTCACCAACCATCAATTCTTCTTCAATTCAACACTTTTGGGTTTGTTATTGAAGATGTTGGGCGCCTGCTGCAGTCACCAATTTATGAAAGCAAGGAACTACCTGATATGCTCCTTGCTTAAAATTGTTCTCTAGTTGCAGTCTGAGCTTCACTGACTTTCCCATGATCAAGACAAGCCACAGCTTAAGTCTAGAGAGGTAGAGATGGAGATGAGAGACCCCATTTTTGTCTGCATTCACTTTCTTGCTCTTAATAAGATTACAATATTTTATAAAGATGAGGGCCTCCCCGTCCCTTTTCTCTGCGCAAACAAAAACAAGGAACCTTCCCCAATCCCTCTTGCTAGCAGAAGCTGATGGGAAGGGGAGAAGCAGTTACAAATGCGATTTACCTTTTCCTTTTGAGGAATTAAATTAGGATACATCAATCTGTACAGTCTGTCCCTGACCTTATACAACATAAATGGGTTGTAAATAGAAATACCCTCTCAGTTACTGCTCTCGATTGTGGTTACGAACCCATCTCTCTTCCTTGCAACGGAATTATGGGAAGAAATACGAAAAAATTACCCCTTAGAGCTGCAATACTAAGTCCGGATGTTGTGAATCCACCTTGACTGCACCTGACGATGGAGAACCTGGAGACTGGAATCTCACATTCAGATCTGGTGGTACCGAATCTGAATTTGGGTGAAGAGATAATCCCCGCCAAGATGGCTGCTGATGAGGCAGAAGTCCCGAACCTGGATGAACATCATGAGGAGCATTCGCGGAGGACCCGCCTGAATTTACTGAAATCGAAGTTCGAAGTGCATTAGTCCCTTCAGCTTCTGCTCGACCTGAAGGCACAGTGGCACCTATCAGCCTGGGGCCTTCAGTGTCCGCTCGACTAGTAGGGTTGGAATGGACTAAACTGTTCGCTCTTCTATTAACCATATCAAGCATCCCTGACGCTGAAGTTGTCTCTAGACTGAAGTTACTTCCATGTGGTCCTCCTGGCCTGATCATTTTTCCAACTTGTGAGAGGTTAAAACCAAATCCGGGGTTAAATCCATTAACAGGAGAATGGGTCTGTGAGTTCTGATGAAGTTGGTAAGGTGGCTTTGGCCGGACTCCACTGTTGCTGTTGTGTATGTTATAACCAGTTTCAAAGTTTTTGCCTCTTAGAGTTTCAGGGATCTCAGCGGAATCAGAAGAACTGACGATAATGGATGTTCTGGAGGTAGACACTGGAGGGGTTCTAGTCCAACTAGCTTCTGAGGCTGACAAGTTATTTGAGGATTCTTGTTTGACTGACAATTTATCACCTTCATGCTGTACACTATTACATGCTAAAAGCCGGGCTTTGGAAGGGAGTTGTGGTGAAGGGCCTACTGGTTGTGGACCTGTAAATGAAGAGGATGGTAGTGGTTGATGCGGTGATTGATTTGGAGCTTCATTTTCTCCCACCCATCCTGGGCCAAACTTTGTTCCTGGAGGCAACAGTCTCTCAATTTTCCTGGAAGCGACTCTCCAAGCAGTGGGTCCAAGGTTTACAGCAAATCGAGTGAGGCTCCTTACGTACGCATGTTCCATATGAAAACCAAGCCCAACCTAATTCATATTATAGATGTTTCACCCATCAGTTACTGGTAATACTTCCCAAAATAAATATTCAGAAGGAATAGCTTTGGCATTGTACTCACAGGCATTAGTTGCTTCCTATCTCCATGAAAAGTAGTTAGTACTGATGGTTCACGTGCTGATGACGACTGGAGGGACTGCTTGTAAGTGTTACGACGATTTTCATCAAACACAAACTGTTTTTTGGCGAGTTTAGACATAGACTTCAACATAAAACCTGAAAAGCCAAGACATTTAGAAAATTAAAAATACACGCTTTAACGGCTGAGTCTATAAAAAGGAAGAGGGCTACAAATGCTTAAAGTTTCAGCAATATAAACCTGAGAATTCATCATTTCTGTCAGATTTATGATCAGCAAAACCACCATAAGTTTCAGCGCTGCGACAACTCCTTGTGGATGCATCTCCTAGATTGGGCTTATCAGCTCCTCTTCTTAAATCATGCAAAGGGTTAGATTTGTTATCAACAGGAGTTGCAAGGGTTGCATCAGAGGAGAAATCTGAACTGGCCCTGTCAGCTGGAGGGCGTCCTAGTTGTCGTTTGATAGAAGTTTTGCCTGGTGGTCTTCCTCTACGCACAACTTTCAGCTCAGGTTCATTATCTTCACTATCTTGCCTTAAGTTCTCAAAATTCTTTTTTGCAAGCTCTTGGATGGACCGGGCCTGACAAAAGAGGGAAGCAAATTTATTGAGGCAATTCTAATGCTCTTTCAATCCTTTTCTGGAAGTTCATAGAGTAAGAATGTTTATAGTTTCATAATTAATACCTGACGAAAATAAATGGTATCAGGCGCATTGTAACGCATTGCATTAGAACATATTAAGAACACGTCTTCCTGCAACATAAAAAAATATGGCAAGTTAGCAATATAAGTTTAAAAGGCTAAAATAGAATATCTTTACAAAACAAGGCAACTAGAACCAATCAGTATAGAAGGGATTCATGATGCAATTAAAGCAAAATGCAAAGATCAGTTTAGGTTGAAAGATACAAGATTGACAGCTTAACTCTTACCAATTTGCGGAAAAAAATTAGATGATTGAAAATGAACATAAGACATTTAAAGACATTGACTAACAAATGATACTATCACAGGATCATCCAAGATTCGACCAAAAATTCTACTAGTCTATTATCAGGTCTGATAGGGTGAGATTACAGCAAATAAGTTCAGCTGTTCCTATAAGCAAGGGGACTTGAAACAACCTATTTCTCTCATCGATAACTCAATATTGAAATCTTTTGGCAAACTCAAAGGGCGTCCAGCTTATCAACTGGGTCCACCAGATCAAAGACCTCCAATAATAAAAAAAAAAAAAACAGCAAATTTCCACTGTTCCACATGTCGAATTTCCCAAAATTTGCAAGTAGGCACTGAGAGCATAGAATTACATAATACAGGAAAAAGTAATGAAAGCCAACTGAAAATAAGTAATGAAACTCCTTTTTTTTTGTTTTAAGAAGAAAATGTGGACCTAATATTGGGGAATAGATATTCTTAAATAGAAGGCCACAATTATTTATCCTATTTTTTTTTTCAGAAAGTTTAAATTATAATAAGAGATCCTAACAAAGGATTTAACAAAAATAAATAAAAAAGAGATCCTAACAAAGGTCACAGAAGAAAGCTTAAATTATTGATTGTCAAAGGTTGCTGGCATCATCATCAACCATCTTACAAGAGATTGGTCAGGAAAGGTCCCCAGCAAAAGAAGGACAAATGAAATGTAAGTGACAGCCAGCCACACTTTTGAGTAGAAGTAAAAGTATTTTAAAGTTTGACAAAGGTGAACCACGAGGGAACAGAATACCAACCTATCCTGTTACCGTTTTTAAGGCATTTGTCTTCATAAACAATACTGAAAGTTGCCCCAACATAGAAAATTATGCCTTAGACAAAAAGACACTTATATTTAGTGCGGCAGATTGATCCTTTGGCTTAATGACCAATTGGGGGCTTTCTTAATGTGAAGGTCTTCGTATGAGGTCTCAAAAGGTATATTGACTATGTAGGATGTGTGTGATAATTGTGTGTCTCTCTGTATCAGTCACCAGGATTATAATTTTTTTAAAAATGAATAAACTACAGTACAGTGAGGACAACTATGTTTCCAAGAGCAAAAGATTTGAGAGCAGAGGTACAACAATTGCACTGAAGACCATTTCCAGCATTCATGGTAACGTCTTCAATTTTGGGCATGGATATCAGATTTCAGCAAGTATGGCCTTTATTAAGCCTTTGAAGGGTGTTGTGGCATTGTCAATCTATATTTAGTGCACAACACATTAGTATAACCAGACAAGCCTCAAGAAATTCAGTCTCAATAAAGCATAGCCCTTAGTATGCTTGTGTGATTGACTGGTAATATTGGTATTCAAAAACAAAAAGATTTCTTTGGAAGAAAAGGTAAGTTCCATCGTATGATTCTTTAACATAGTAAAATATGCACCTTTACTCCCTTTAAAGTAGAACTCCTTGGGCCTTGTGGTTCGCCCTTTTCACAGGACAATGCAGAGGAAGATGAAATGCATAAATCAAAAAGATAGTCAGCCTCATAAGGACATGATGGACCCTTAATCTCAACTAATAAGATGTGGACTCTGGAAAACTAGGTGGAGTGAAAATGAGATATCATTGAGAAAGACGAAAGTAGCGACAACATTGAAATGCAAAAGTAGCAATTCAGGAGATGCAACTTGGCAAAAGGATCCAATTAATGTGTTAAAATTGAGTCAGACACACAAAAAATTTCTTTAACCACTCAAAAGACAAACTACACTGCTCTGAGAAATGCACCTCTGAATTTCCTTAAACCGGCAGTTCAACAAAAGGGAAGAGGAAATATTTCGTTCTTAAAAATGAAAAGCTTCAAAGAAATAAAAATCCATCTGGAACATCCTTCAACCAACCTCAAATTGTTCTAAATTGGCATAAGACCCAGAAGAAAGTTTGCTCCTCACAGTAGCGAAATCCATTGGATGCTCTATGACTTCATGGTAGTCTGGCAGCTGTAAACAGGAAGCGTGAAAAATTCAGTTCAAATGGAACAAGTATTTCAACAAAATAGTTGATGTCAGTAGAGAGCTGGAGCAAGAATAAAGAAAAAAAAGGGCATAAACAACCAACGAATCAATATGAAAGGGGTCGAAAATCAACCTCATTCGGATCCACAGGTTCTGAAAAAACTCCGTAAGTGTCTTTCCTGCCAACATATCAGATAATTACCGAACATGAGGTCAGAACTAAGATTTGAAAACAGAAACATATCGAAGAATCAAATTTAGACAAGGGAAGAAGGAATCCGCAGTCTCACTTTTGAAGCCGGTCGAGGATAAAAATCAGCAACTTCTTATCCGGCAGGGGAGTTGTGGGCCCGGTACCAGAAGGTGCCACTGCATGGAATAAACCACGTAAATATATAAAGATTTCCAAGAACAAGAATTTTTTGTGGCAAATCCAACCAACACACACCTGGAAGGGAATCAGTCGCTTTCGCAACAGAAGTCTGCCTTTCTGTCTGGAAAAAAATTATATCGGAGTAAGAGAGACAGTCAGTCAAATTAAAGAACACTACCGAACATAAACTCATCGTCCTCAGAATTTGAAGACCTTTCCACATGCTATGAAACGGTAAAAGTAGAAGAAAGATCCAATTAGATCAGAGAAAAAGACCAAACGAGAGATGATAAAAATAGAAGCAACAACAACAACAACAAAAAAAAAAAAAAAAAAAAAAACAGAAAGAAAGGGAAGAAAAGACAAATTAGAACTTTAAAGACAAAACATATGTTCTCAGGATATTTTAGAACCCGAGACCAATCAAGAATATAAAAGTACAACAAATAACCTCGTAAAGTACCGCTGAAATCCCAGACGTGAACTTTAAAGGAAAAAGAAATACGGAAAACAAAAACTCGACAAAGTCAATTCGGTAAACTGTTTACGATATCAAAATTAATCTGTGACAAATATGGACAGAGATTTTTCAACTAACAAACAGACTATCGGAAATTAAAAAGTCCAGCCACGTCTCCTACTTAAAAAGGGCAAAAGAAAACACGCCTTTTAAGACAAATAGCAATGAGAAATCCCCAAAACTGCAATTCAAAGCGGAAAACAAAATTTTTAAATTCGAAAAAGATCACACCTTTTTTCCGTATCTGATCCAGCACCCAAAGACCCAATGATTGACAAAACCCATCAGTTTTCTCAAAAGAGTCAATTTTCTCCCCTTCCCAATCAGTAAGCGGAATGTCCCGGAACAAAAAAAAAAAAAAACCCCAATTCGAAAAAGAGCAAAAAAAAAAAAAAAAAAAAAACTATCACCTTTCCATTAATCGATCCTTCACCGAATTCCCCCGATCCGTCGGCAACACCAACGGCATTGATCTTCCTTCTCTTGAGCGGAGTCTCCCCATTCTCATCCTCCTCCCCGTCGGATTCGTCAGCGGCGTCGGATCCCGACCTCCCGGCCGACTGCGAATTCTCCGTCCCTTGGGGCAAACGAAGCACCAGCGTGAGTTTTTTCTCCCTGCGCTTGCCATTAGTCTCCTCGTCATCATCCTCATCGTCGTCTTCATCATTCCGGTTGTCCGCAACGACCTCCGGATTAGGGTTGCGACGAGTAAGCCGCCGGTGGGACGGAGGGTTAGGGTTTCGTGAATTGGGGTTTCCGGTATTAGAATAGGGGTCCTTTTGCAGTTGTTGTAATAGCTGTTCATGCTGTTGTCGGAGGCTTCGCTTTTGGAGATCCAAAAGAGAGGGACGACCTTTCTTCTTCTTCTTCTTCTCCTCCACTACCTTACCCATTTCTCGATCCCCCCTCCCTCTCCTCTCTCTCTAAACTAAGGGGGTATTTTTTCGTTTTTTTTTTTTTGTTTGCGTGTAATGAATTCTGCGCGGTGGGTCACAGACCCACACGTGACGGAGGCACGTGAGAGATAAAGCGACACCTACTCCCCTTTCCCCTTTTTAGGCATATCCTTATGGACATGCTGCGGCTGCATAATGGCCCTAAGTGGATGTCTGAGTCGCTCTACCTCAACGACACGTGGCACTTCGGTGGGTCCACCCAACGAAATTAAATAAATGAACCTTGAGTTGCAGGCTGCGCCGGAACTTATCCCATCTTCAATAAAGTGGTGACACCTCAGAAAGATTCTCTCACCTTAGAAAGATTCTCTCCCTTATCAAATAATAGTCCAGTTTTTAGCCGATTTGAGAAAAATATTTTAATTTATCTTATAAATTTTTTAAAATTTAATAGATAATTTTTTTAATATTTTTTTAAAATACCATAGATCGCTTCTAACATAAGAACATTGTACTTACTCATTGCGATGATGTAAGTAATAACTTACAAGAGCAAGTACAACTGTGTAATATATAATACAAATGTAAATTTATTCACTATTTTATAGATAATCTATGAGTACCTGCAATATTGGATATTTAATAATGAAAACAAAGCCCAAACACAAATGAGCATCTATATCTAAACAATAAAACACAACTAGTACCATCAAATAAGTTGCAATATCTATGTATTAAACACAAATATTAAATCATATTATTAAATAATTCTTAGCCCTCCTCTCGTAACAAAAAAAAAAAAAAACGTATCATCCATGTCTTAAACACACACATATCCATATATTAACCACAATATACATTTATTCACATTAAGACATATTATTTCAAAGTCAATCGAAATACTCATTAATCAACGACATTCATTCAAAATCAAATGTCTTATATATCAATGTTAATATTGTCAACAATTGTGTGTCAATCTATTACATTTTATTGAAGTTATATATGAGCCAATCATATCGCTCTTCCAGTGTCATCTTGACAAACATATTTTTCTTATCTTTGTTGTCAATCAACTTGAGGGGTATAAAATTTGACTTCTCTGGGCAAGTTAGGTACTTCTAAAAGAGCTTCGTACTATAGAAGCTTTGCATTGGCATATGCGGGACAAAAGATCCCCACAAGGGTTTATGCCATATTGTTAATGGCATTAATGATCATTTTAGTATTATCAGGAGATTGTTATGAACTCTTCCTGTGACGAGTAGAAGAACTTCAAAACTGGGAATTTGATGATGTTTTGCCTCTTCTACGAGCTTCATTTGCAAACTCAATATCGTTAGGCGGTAGACCATGGATCTCCCTAATCACACCATTTGCAAACTCAATAAAATTTCCAACAACTAATGCCAACTTTTTATATAGTAGGCAACCTTCCTGCTTATATTTATCGACTTCTCTGTGCTCTAACAAGAAAAGTTATCTCTCAGAAAACTTGATATCCTGATTAGTAATGCAACAACATAACTTTCTATGTTATATGTACTAACCTAGATGTATTCTTGTCATATTGTATTACTTGAAGTGATCCCACCCCTTATACGCCACGAGTTGACTCAACTTTAGGTTCAAGCTACTTGAGGGTTGATTTGTTCTTTTTTGTTGCCATTGGAGAACTCAAACCCACTTGACCTGACCATGAGTTTACTCAAGGGTTGTCATCAACCTCCCGTGGGTTGAAAAAATTAGGGTTTTCTTTGATTCCTCCTTCTTTGACACAAATCCACGAATCCACGCCTCAACTAGACTAGAGCTTTAAAATCAAGGGAAAATAGAACGCTTTTGATAAAAAAAAAACTCTGATATTAGATGCTAGATGAGAGGAAGAAAAAGGAGAACAAAGAAGAAGGTGTAAGAGAAAGTTACAAATTTGTATATTTGTTTCATCTAATTAAACTAGATATTTAATTAATATTTATAGGCTACTCCTTACATGTTTTTTTACTCAAAATAGAGTCAAGATTCTTATTCTAAAGCATTTAAACCCGCTTTAAAATAGAAAATCTAATCACAACTTCACTTCTAGAATTCTAATCAATCCACACTTCTCCATTCCAACAAGACTCCTAATTAGTCTTAGCGCACTACTCTATCACCATAGTTTTCCTTAATAGCTTAGCATTCCACAACTACTCATTGCACAACGCTTGCCTCTTTGCCAATGACCCATCCCAATATTTCATGGTTGTTTTAATTCTCTACCTTTGCTAATAACCACAAACGCTAGTGTTTCATGATCAACATTTGCATTTTGTTTGCTACCCCTAACAACTTCCTGACATTTGTTCCTTTCCTGGTGTCTGATTGCCATTAATGACTCTCATCTTCTCCTTTTTGTATTTTATTTCAATAATTATTGGAGACAATGTTTGTCCATAGCAAAACCTACTAGACAACCCCATTGGATCCCCTGAAGTTAGTCTCTTTGTTACCTGAAAAAGTTCATCTAGTTTTGGTGTTGACACTATTGGCTATTGACCATTAGAACTCCTCTTACAACTACTGGAGCCCTTGTCTTCGTGCATATCATCTCCTCCAACAGTTTCTTCTCACAAAACACAAGTTTGTCTTCTCTATTGAGCAATTTTTGTCATCCCCCAGTCAAAACCAAGAAAAATGAATCACATTGCCCATATCATCCAAATGTTCAATAAATACTTTTAAGGCTCAACCCCTTAAATAAAAGATTAATAACCATCTCAATACATTTTTTCTTTAAATCATCAGTTAGTTTTGTTATACACATTTCTTTGATGAAGTTGAACTTTTCATCAATGTGCTTTATTCTCAAATAAAATCAAGAAACTTTGGCGAACCATGTGAAATACATATAATTGGGTTCCTCCCACACAAATTTTAATCAAAATTACTATTTGAGCCTTAAAGTTGTAAGAAACATACTTTATCTCCACCATAAAAATAATATGACAATGGTGTCTTTTAGATTCTGTGACTAATCATCTTTGTCAAAGATAAATACATTATAAGGAAGAAAGTTTCGATCATCTAGATCTGCTTGTCATTTCAAGACAAAGTATTCCTTCACAAAATGCGAAAATAACAAGTAGAGCCTAATTGTCGTAGTTCCTTTAAAACACTTCACAAAATTAATTTGATCATGAGACAAATGACGATGCCGTTGTATTTTTAATGAGAGTCAGAACTCCTCATTAGGTTTTTGGCTTTTACCCATACTACTACGGGTTAATTGAGCATAAAAAAATATTAGAACTTAAATGCCTATAGTGCAATTGAAATCGAGTGAAGAGGAAAAATTAAAATCACATGCACAATACCACAAGGAGGTAAGAAAATTTTGTTCTCCATTTTCCCCAATTGGTAATTGCCACCAAGAACCCTTGTTTAGAAAAAAAATTACTATTTTGCTCTTCTTAGAAAAATTACAAAGAGATTAACCAACTCTCTTTAAGCCAAGTATCATACCCAATTTCACTCTTCTTACAACTAGATTTCATCTCTATTAATCATCCCCTGCTAGATTTAAGGTTTTAGAAAACCACTTTCATTTTTAAAATACAAAAGAGAAAAAAATTTACACATTCTTTTTAGTGAGACAACCTTCTTCTAGTAAGATTAAGCTTCCAATATTTTAGCAAATGGAATGAAGTATGTGGAGTTTGATAGAATTAAGGCTACCAAGAAATATGCCAATAATTGGAAATATGCAAGTTTGGGATTTTTCTCATATAAAAGGGTAAATTTGGAAATTGAGGCATAATTTTTTTCTTCAAAAGTTTGATATGCTAAGATATGCTTATTGCTTCATTAGGTATGAGTTTAGGTCCCTATTTTTAAGGTTTTTTTTGGTAAAACTAGCTATTTTTTAAGCGTCATTCTACAAATAAGGTTGATCTACCATACATTTTCATTTATCGATCAATCGTCTCCTAGATGCTATACTTTTTAGTTTCCACAACCTTAGGATTGATTATGACATAAATCAACCACTTTGCAACTGTATGAAAATTTAGTTGATTGATTATATTTTATATACCCTTCCTTTATTATGCTTTATATTTTACCCTAGAATGGTTGTATGATTAATCATACCGAGAGGATGATCAATCCTTTTATAATTCTTGTCAAACAGCATTCTGTATGATCGATTATGTTACACAAATCGTCCATTCTAAGTTCATCTTAACTGCTTTGAAGACGATTGATCATACTATAAGTGGATGGTCGATTAAACATATTAGTAGTTTATACTAATAAGCTCTAAGCATGATTTAGGTCAAATCTAAGTGAATGAAAGGTTTTTAAAACATTTGTATAAGCTCGAAAAATATGGTTTTAGAAAATATTGCATGACCTAATGCTCTCAAACATACTTTTAGCTAATAATTGGAATTTGGCTGGCTATCATTTTACACATTGTTCTAAAAAACAATGAAAATGGACTTAGAAGCATTAAACTGATTTTAAATGACTCTCCTCTCTCACCTCCATGTTGTCTTCTGCTATTTCCAAAACTTTGCCTTTTGTTTCTAATGTAGAAACAGACTTCATAATTATTTTTTTCAATACAACATTTTTCAATAAGTGATTTGGTCAAAGAAAAATTAATTTTCTATCATATTGTTTTCCATGACCAACACAAAATTCCACTGAAAATCAGTGCAAACAGAGCATTTAGATCTACTTACAACAGCAAGAAAAAGGAAAAAATTATCTCATCAATTATAAGACTCAGTTTGTTTCTTCATCTCTGACATCAAGGATGTCTCCTTTTCCAACTTAAATCCTTCCATTTCTACCTCCTTGCGTAGCTCTTCAACTTTGGCCCACATAGCTGAATTCACATAGATCTTGAGCATATCACGATAAATATCATAACCAGGTGAAAATCCAGCTTCTTTCAGCTTTGAGAAATACCTAACAGCCCTAGACAAATCATCCAAAGCAACACATAATTTTATCACAACCCGGTAAGCTGGAAGATCCAAAATGAAGTTCAATTCCTCCATCTCCCAAACTAACATCAGCGCCGCTCTGTATTTCTTCTCACAGTACCTACTGTGAACCACTGTGGTGTACATGACAAGACTAGGGTCGTTTCCCAACTCTTTATACCAACTAAACAGGCTCTCCACAGCTTCAAACTTCCCTAGTCTGATACAGACTTTCATAATAGCTGTACAATCTTGCTGCTTCAAATTCAAATCCTCCCTCTCTCCGAGCTCGTCCAGTAAAGCCAATACTAGTCTATGTTTATCAGGGTTCTTCCCAAGTTCCAGTATTAGCTTTGCATGGATACTGGCATCTAGTGTTCTGTTATTGTCTTTAGCTATTAAGAGAAGCTTCCGGGTGAGATGATAACTTCCAGCTCTTGTCAACCCCCTGGCCATTGCCTCAACCACTGTCCGGCTTGCTGAACTGATGAACTTCTCCATATCAATTGGCTTTTTGAGTCCTCGAGTCCTTGCTAAAATCTCAACAGTTGAAGCAAGGATCCTATCATCAGGGTAGAACTGTGAGTGCTTTTGAGCCCAGCAGAAGGTTTGTAAAGCTCTTTCAGGAAGACCCATGTGACCCAATTCTCGAATAGTCAATGAGAGAGACCCTTTACGAAGAAACCTGAGCCACTTGTCCAGAATTTCTGAAGCATCTGTCTCAGAAGGAAGTCTGCTTATTTCTCTAGCTAGGCCGATGAGTGCATCTGGGTTCTTATACACTCTGCTAGAAAACGAAGAACGTGATGACAATTGAACACGGGAAACTGATCTTATGTGTCTTTTGGGGGTGGGATACCCCAATGGTCGGATTTTGTAGGGCAAAGGAAGTGGCAAAGGCCTCGGTTTTGTTGGCTTTCCCGGTTTCTGAGGGATTCTTCCCCGGAAAAGAGAGGAAATTGTTTCTATTTCATCCGGGGACCAAGATGGGTTGTCGTCTTCTCGACTCTCCATATCATCTGAATCAGCCTTAGATGCATTTTCCTCCATGATCTTTTTCTTCATAAATCTAGTATTATTTGGCTCAGAAGGAACCTTTGCACGACGTGGGTACCGAAGATTCTTAGGTATTTTTCGCTGTGTGGAAGCCATAACGGGCCGCAGTAGAGCAGTCAATCCAATCACATTTGAGTAATTTCTCCTGCATCCACTTCTATGAGGGATTTGAACACTGCCGATAGAAGAAATATGGTGGGTCAAAACTGCATACACCATATCCGAAGTGGGCTCCTCATTGAATTGTGAGACACAAGTTCTGCTTTGACACAGTTGAAAAACGAGCCATTATGTTGGAAAGAGAAAATCCAGAATTCAGAAGGTTAGATATTAGATGCAATATGATCAAACAGGTAGCCTACAACTGGAGGCTCACCGGAAGAATCAAATTTTCTGTTGGACATAAGAGAAAGTTCCTCTACTCCGACAAGAAATTCACTTTCACAGACAAACGCTGACTCTTATGATCACTGAGGCAAGGTATTTTTTTCTTCCCCGCCAGAATTTGTTTCTTATGACATCTCCTGGAGAAAGAAGGAACGAGACAGAGGCACTCATCCTTTCCTCCTAAGCACTGGAAGTTGGTTTGAGATAGTTAACAGAGTTTTTTAACTTCTTTGTTTAACAAAAAAGGAGGTCTACGAAGAGTATAACTGATTAATCAAATAAAACCTCAAATGGAAACACAAGACAACTGAGCAATCTGACAGGAAAAGGATCATATACAGGAAAAATCACTAAGCTCAAAAGTCTAGACTAAACTAAACTAAACTAAACTAGAAAATAAAAGACAATATTACAAGAAGAGGAAGGCCGCACCTCTTTGAAGCACAAACCCTGCATAGAAACCGAAATGGTGGACAACAGAGTACCCAGAAGACGAAACGAGATTATGCGAGAAAGAATCTTAAGGCTCTTTTGCTCTAACGGACTGTCCGGCATATATCGGCCGCTGGGCTTCTCATCCACCCTACAATCTAACATAAACGTTATCAGATATTCAACATATATCAGCGATATGCAATGATGATGACGACTCACTGGGTTAATCCACGAGCGGTAGAGTCGAGTTCGTCCGAATCACAATTTGACTCAAGTAGTTCAACTCAAAATTTGAAGGAGCCAAATTGGATCACGATTCGAAGGCAGTGCAGGAGACCTAAATTCATGGTATCAAAATGTATAGCACCCTCTCAAGTACAAATGATTAATAGACATAACTAAAATATATTGTGAATTTATATTCTGTCCCCCCGCCTGTCTTTAATACCTAAGTTGTGCCTTCTCTAAAAGGTTGACCTTTTAGCGCAATGAGTTTTGATATGTTATCAGAGCAAGTCAGTTGTGTGTTTGAATCCTCCCACTGCACCCTGTATTTGTATCGGTTATTGAATATGACCCCCCGGGTGTTGTGGGCATCGCACGTGCGGGGGAGTGTCGGAGAAGTCCAGCCGTCTTTAATATCCACATTGTGCCTTCTCTAAAAGGTAGGCCTTTTAGTGCAATGGGTTTCAATATATTCCAATTTGAAGGTCTCGATACAAAATACCTTGGAAAAAAACCAAGCTCTCAAGCACTTTTTGTCATCATGGGTATGCGATGAAAGGCAATCTTGATCTGTTCTCCCATGAATAGTTTGGTTGCTGGATAAATTGAGGAAAAAATTATGAATGTATTGTAAACCGTTTTTATGAGAAACGATTTTCTCAAACATGGTCTCAAACTTCTGGCAGTTGCAACTCCCTCGGTAACACGAAGCCATGAATAACCTTGATGGGAGGTTAGCTTCTGTTAAGTATGGTTTTCGGTCCCCTGTCTCGTCACTCAAGCCCCTTCAGTGCCATCGCCGTGAGTGCTCAGAGATCGGAAGCACCGAGAAAACAGAGCAAAGGAATTTGAAGCGTACGGAAGGAGGTACGATTTATCTTTCATTTAATTTATAATGAATTTCATATTGTTATTAGAAATTCATGTTTAAGACTTACAGTTGGTATCAGAGCAAACCTCTGATCCAGTGTTTTGATTCCGAGAGTCTCTGTTTCAGTTAGGGGGGGTTAGTGCACATGACTCAGGACATGATCTTCATGCGCATCACGCAGTTCATGTCCTGATGTCGTTAGGGAGAGCCAAAATTCATTTCATGTACATGAAGATACATGACTCAAGAGTTCATGTCTCAAGAGTAACGGGCGGAAAGTGCTTTCCACCCGATTTTGAGAATCATCTACATGACTCTCGCGCGGGCTCTCTCTCGTCGAGCGGGGCTGTCTCTCGGGGGGCTCTCTGCCGCACACCCTCTTTGCCATTTCATTTCCACAGCCCTCTCTCCTTCCACAACCCTCTCTCGGTGTTGCCGGAGCCCTCTCTTGGTGTTGCCGCAGCCCTCTCTCTTTCCGCAACTGTCTCTCGTTCCCGCAGCCCTCTATCGGTGTTGCCGCAACCCTCTCTCGTTCCGTCGCCGTTGCCTACTAGCCCGTTCCCGTTGCCATCGTCGTTGCCCGCCGTCGTCGCTGGCCGTCGCCGTCGCTGGCCGTCGCCGTCGCCATCGTCGTTGCCCTTTGGCTCGCAGCTGAGGAAGACGACGATGGTTTAATTTTTCCTAAGTTAGGAAAAATTAAACTATTGTCATAAAAATTATTAATTTATAATTTATATTTATAAAATAATTATTTTAATTTATTTAATATATTTATATTACAGTTACTATATTAAAATAGTGATTTAATAGTCATAATTAAAATATTATTAAAATAAATATTTGATAAATTATTTTTGGCATAATTATCCGATTGCTATAGTTAATTAAACCAATAGTTTTAAATTTTGTGATAATATATTAATAATTAATAATACATAAAATATATTATGTACAAATATATAGTGTGTTAAAGTTATGATTAGATCAATTTTTTCTCTTAAATTATTCATTTTTAGGTTAAAGTATACCATATGTTATTAATAAATTAATAACTCAACGTATTACTTTCGTTTTTGTTATTTATAATGTTATTTATTTATTATTTGTAATTAATCGTGTAGGTATTTCATTGGCTCATGTAATTACCATATTAATGTACAATAAAATATCTAATTCAATTAATAAATATATTAGTATATTTAATTATACATTAAATAACTTATTCGTGTAGTAATAATGGTTGTTTTACCTAATTTAGGGTTTAAGGATTATGTTGTAATTAAGTGCACTGTAAAGGTTTAGAAATTCTCTTGTTTTTTATGTTTTTCTCATGTTGGGGCACTAACACTTGAAACTGTTTTCCAGTGCACATGAAGTCGTCAACACTAACACAAATTCTTACCTGATCTTCATGTACATGACATAACATGATCTTCATGTTGGACATGACTTGATCTTCAAGAATCCACTTTGGGGCACTAACCCCCCCTTAGAGTCTCTGTTTTTGTTTTTTTAAACAATTCTACGCTCACTGCTTGCGGGCGTCGGGGCTCTGGCATTGGCGACAGCCAGCGTCGAGCATGACGCCGGCTCCGGCGACCATTCCGCACGGTTGCTGGCACCGACCGCCGACGGAGGCTGTCGCAGTACGCTCTCTGTGAGCTCACTACGGTGGCTGTCTCGTGACGCCTGAGAGCATCGGAGACGCAGCGTCAACGCCGGAGACAATTCTGACCTGTTTTCCGACGTCGACGACTTGAAAGAACGCCAGCGAAGTTTTCTTCTGCGCGGCTGGAGGTTAAAGATGACCTCCAACGCACAGAAAAATGTGATTAAATTTATAAGGTAATTTTGTATATACCATTGAGTTGGCTCGGGACGAGTTGAGTTGGCTAGCCGTTCCTGGTCCGAGTTGACTCGATGCATAAATTGGATTTGCGCCAGCGGGATTCGAACCCGCGCGCGATGAGGAAATTACTTGCGCTAGTAACCATTAGGCCATTGGCCGTCTGCTGTTCAGTATACAGGAAGGTTTAGATTTATTTCCTGTTACAGTTTTTTATGCAATTTTTGGCATATATGTAAATGCATGAAATTAAAGTTATGCATAATATTATAGTTTTTAATTATGCATATTTTATGAACATATTTGGTGCATAATGATAACATGTTAGTGTAAGTTATAATTATGCAATTCATGCTATTCTCATATATTTATGAGATTTAATGTCTAGTGATCCATATAATTTTTATGAATTAGAGAGTAACCACAACATCTTTAACTTAATAAAAATTATATATTATGATTAGGATCATATAAAGAATATTAGACATTAATTGTAACTAATTTTATTTGATATAATAAATTTTATCACACAGAAATTTTTATTATATTTGAGTTTATTAGTTAGGATAAAATATCAAGTTATTCATAATTTACCCACAGGGATTATGAATTCATAAATAATTTGATAGTTTTATCATAAAGAAAAATTAGAAATTAATTTTAATTAATTATACTTAATATAATAAATTTTATCCCACATGAATTTTTTATTATATTTGAGTATATTAATTAGGATAAAATATCAAATTATTCATAATTTACCCACATGAATTATGAATTCATAAATAATTTGATAGTTTTATCATCAAGTTTACTCATAAAGAATTTTGAATCTACTTGAATTAAAAATATTTAGCCCACAGGCAATGTTTTTTATGTCAGTTGATTTGACTTTTAAGCATGATTTACATTGGTAAAGCATGATATTTTATTCAGGCCTCAATTTTAACATCGGCATGTAATTTGTAATTTTATGCAATTGTACCACCTGCACATTTCTCTGATTTTCGTTGTGATATCCCTAATCTTAAGGGAGATAACTATAAGGTTTGGAAAGAGAGAATACTTCTTCATTTAGGGTGGATGGACATAGATTATGCTATTAGGAAAGACGAACCACCTGTAATTACTGATACCAGCACTACATATGCAATTACACTTTATGAACGATGGGAGCGATCTAATCACCTCAGTGTAATGTTCATTAAGACAAAAATTGCTGCTGGTATTCATGGTTCTGTTGAGCAGTATGAAAATGTCAAAGACTTGCTGAAAGCCATTGATGCTCAATTTGTCACTTCAGATAAGGCATTAGCAAGCACCCTAATCATGAAGTTCTCATCCCTAAAGCACACCAGTATGAGAGGTGTGCGTGAGCACATCATGCAAATGAGGGATATTGCGGCTCAATTAAAAAATCCTGAGGTTGATATGTCAAAATCTTTCGTGGTGCATTACATTCTGAATTCCCTTCCGCACCAATATGGACCCTTCAAAATCTCGTACAACACACATAAAGATAAATGGTCAGTTAATGAACTTTTGACCATGTGTGTTCAAGAGGAAGGGAGACTGGTGATGGAACAAGGAGAAAATGTCATGATGGCAACACATGGAAAGGGCAAGTATCAAGCCAAACAAAAAGGGAAGGGTAAAATATCCCCTCAAGCTGGTATTAAGAAAGATTCCAAGTGTTTTTTTCTGTAAAAAGAAGGGACACATGAAGAAGGAATGTGCCAAGTTTCAAAAATGGCTTGCTGACAAAGGTACACCAACCTCATTTGTTTGTTATGAATCTAATATGGTTAATGTCAATAATTACACTTGGTGGATTGATTCTGGATCAACAATCCACATCTCGAATTCCTTGCAGGGTTTGCAAAACCTAAGGAAACCAGTAGGAAGTGAGCATCACATTTTCTCAGGAGATCAGATGAGCTCACATGTGGAAGCTATAGGAACTTGCTATTTAACTTTAAGTAGTGACTTTGTTTTAAAATTAGAAAAGACCTTTTATGTTCCAAGTTTCTCCAGAAACTTGATTTCAGTTTCAAGGCTTGTACCTTATGGATATTCTTGTAACTTTTCAGACTCATCTTTCAGTTTATATTATAAGTCTGATTGTGTTGGGAATAGTACATTGTCTGATGGTCTTTATAACATTAATTTACAAAACAATACCACTTACGGTTCAATGCATGTTCACATTGGTAATAAAAGAGGTGTTATTAATGAGAATTCCTCTACATTATGGTACCGGAGATTAGGTCATATCTCCATAGATAGAATTAAAAGATTAGTGAATGAAGGGGTACTTAATACTCTGGATTTTACTGATTGTGAGACTTGTGTAGACTGCATTAAGGAAAAACAGACTAACAAGTCAAAGAAAGGTGCCAATAGGAGTTCAACCATATTAGATATCATACATACTGATATATGTAGTCCAGACATGGACTCACATAGTCAGAAATACTTCATCTCTTTTATAGATGATTCCTCACGATACATGTATCTCTACATGCTTTATAACAAGTATGAAGTTTTAGATGCCTTTAAGATCTTTAAGGCTGAAGTAGAGGCATAATGCAGTAAGCAAATTAAGATCGTGAAATCAGATAGAGGTGGAGAATATTATGGTAGATACACTGAGAGTGGACAAGCACCTGGGCCATTTGCAAAGTTTCTTCAAGAACATGGGATTGTTGCCCAATATACCATGTCTGGTTCTCTGGACCAAAATGGTGTAGCAGAAAGAAGAAATCGAACATTATTAGGCATGGTACGGAGTATGCTTAGCAACTCCAATCTTCCTAGATCCTTGTGGCCTGAAGCACTTAAAACGACAGTGTATATATTAAACTGAGTTCCAACCAAGGCTGTTTCAAAAACGCCATTTGAATTATGGAAAGGTTGGAAACCGAGTTTGCGATATATGCGCGTTTGGGGATGCCCGTCTGAAGTGAGAATTTATAATCCACAAGAGAAGAAGTTGGACCCAAGGACCATTAGTGGGTATTTCATTGGATATGCTGAAAGGTCTAAAGGTTACAAATTTTATTGTCCATCTCACAACACTAGGACAGTGGAATTAAGAAATGCAAAATTTCTTGAAAATGACTTAATCAGTGGGAGGAATCCAACTCGGAACATAGTTTTTGAGAAGGATTATTCAGAATCTCAACCTTCCACCTCAAGTGATAGATCGATTATTGTTCACAGCATCCCTCAAGTACAAACTGGTGTTGAACAACCAATCATTGAAGTTCCACAAATTGCTGACAACATTCCAGTAGATCAAGTTCTTCAAGAGTTGCCAAACACTTTTGAAAAACTAGTTGAACCACTTACTTCTCAGGAAAATGATGGTTCTATATTAAGAAGATCTACTAGACTCAGGAGATCAGCAATTCCTGATGATTATATAGTGTATCTACAAGAATTTGACATTGGAACCGCAAATGATCCCATGTATTTTTCAGAAGCCATGAGTTGCAAAGAATCAGAATTATGGTACAATGCCATGAAGGAAGAGATGAATTCTATGAAGAGTAATGAAGTATGGGATCTTGTTGAGTTGCCTAATGGATTTAAAGCCATTGGATGTAAGTGGGATTTTAAAACAAAGAAAAACTTATTAGGCAACATTGAGCGATACAAGGAAAGACTCGTTGCTAAGGGATTCACTCAGAAATAAGGAATCGATTACAAAGAAACTTTTTCTCCTGTATCTAAGAAAGATTCCTTGTACATAATTTTGGCATTAGTAGCCCATTTTGACTTAGAGTTGCAACAAATGGATGTGAAAACGGCATTTCTCAATGGAGATCTAGAGGAGGAGGTTTACATGAAACAACCTGAAGGATTCCCTTCTAGTGATGGTGACCAATTGGCTTGCAAGCTAAAAAAGTCAATATATGGATTAAAACAAGCATCCCGCCAATGGTATTTGAAATTCCATAATGTAATTTCTTCATTCGGGTTTGTAGAAAACATTATGGATCAATGTATATACCAGAAGGTCAGTGGGAGTAAAATTTGTTTTCTTGTTTTATATGTGGATGACATTTTGCTAGTAACCAATGATAAGGGTTTTCTACATGAGGTGAAACAATTTCTCTCTAACAATTTTGATATGCAGGATATGGGTGAAGCTTCATTGGCATTAAGATTCATAGAGACAGATTTCGAGGTATCTTAGGTATGTCTCAAGAAACCTGTATTAATACAGTGTTAGAGAGATTTCAGATGAACAATTGTTCACCAAGTGTAGCTCCCATTGTGAAGGGTGATAGGTTCAATTTGAACCAATGCCCGAAGAACGACTTTGAAAGGGAAAAAATGAAGGACATTCCATATGCTTCTGCTGTTGGAAGTATAATGTATGTTCAAGTCTGCACAAGACCTGATATTGCATTTGCTGTTGGGATGTTGGGGTGATATCAGAGTAATCCCGGGTTAGACCACTGGAGAACTGCAAAGAAAGTCATGCGATACCTTCAAGGAACCAAAGACTACATGTTGATGTATAAGCGGACGGACAATTTAGAAGTCATTGGTTACTCAGATTCTGACTTTGCTGGCTGTGTTGATTCCCGCAAATCAGCATCAGGATACATTTTCTTGTTAGCTAGTGGAGCAATATCATGGAGGAGTGCCAAACAGACTTTGACCACCACGTCAACTATGGAAGCCGAATTAGTTTCCTATTTTGAGGCTATTTCACATGGTGTATGGCGTAAGAGTTTCATTTCTGGGCTTAGAATTATGGATTCTATCTCTAGGCCATTAAGAATATATTGCGATAATTCAGCTGCTGTTTTTATGGCCAAGAACAACAAAAGTGGAAGTCGAAGTAAACACATCGACATTAAGTATTTGGCCATAAGAGAACGTGTTAAAGAAAATAAAGTGGTCATTGAGCACGTCAGCATTGACTTAATGATCGCAGATCCTTTGACTAAGGGCATGCCACTGTTTAAATTCAAGGATCATGTTGTGAATATGGGACTTGGTTCCATTATGTAAATTTTTTCATTGTATGAACAATGTTATTTCAGTGAAATTCTTAAATTAATTTGATGTTTTTTTCTCATTTTTATGTGCACTTTAATTTTGAGAAAATTCATCTGTGTTGGACCAAGAGTAAATATAGGGTTTATTCATACAGTATAAGTAATACATACATAGTAATACATGGAAGATACTACTCGTCATTAGAGGACCTATCGCCATGATTCATGTATTTATTACTTAAATTCAGATTATCGATGGGTTTAAAATTATATTAGAAGTTTGGACCAAGTGGGAGAATGTAAACCGTTTTTATGAGAAACGGTTTTCTCAAACGTGGTCTCAAATTTCTGGCAGTTGCAACTTCCGGCAGTTGCAATTCCCTCGGTAACACGAAGCCATGAATAACCTTGATGGAAGGTTGGCTTCGGTTAAGTATGGTTTTCGGTCCCTTGTCTCGTCACTCAAGCCCCTTCAGTGCCATCCCCGTGAGTGCTCAGAGATCGGAAGCACCGAGAAAACAGAGCGAAGGAATTTGAAGCGTATGGAAGAAGGTACGATTTATCTTCCGTTTAATTTATAATGAATTTCATATTGTTATTAGAAATTCATGTTTAAGACTTACATGTATATGCAGGAAGAAGTTGAAAGACAAGAGAAGGAGAACAAGGAGGCAGCCAGGGCAGTAATGAAGAGGCAAAGAATGTTAGAAAGAGAAAGAGAAGGTATAGAGGGGAAGCCCTTCATGGAAATACAGACTGAGACCAAGAGATTCCTACAGGATGTTTTCAGGAGAAGACACAGGGCCAAAGCTCTGAACAACAACACACACTCTTCTCCAAGTCAACTTTCCACACCCGAATGAATTATTTCAACGATGTGGGCTGGTTTTATGGCTATCTTGATCTCTCCTATCAAATTTTCTGCCTCTGTTCTGAGATAACATACCTTTTGTTCTTGACTAAGAACTAGAAAACCTTTATAATCATTTCAATGGAGATCTCCTCTTCTAATTTGTCATTTATACAAACATTTCCTTTTAACTTTATACAAAATGGCCATCAACATCCTTCTTTTATTGATAACAAAGGGACCAACTACACAATTTTGAACCATGTAGCAAAGTGGGAAAGCAAAAGTAAAAGAATAAAAAATTGCAGAGCTTTGAACTCTTTCGTTCTCAACTTCTTTCTTTAGTTACTCTGCTCCAGCATGAAATTCTAGAGTGTCGAGGCTGTACATCCAGAGATTGAACTCTGTCCTTCTCACTTCTTTCTTTAGTTACTCTGCTCTAACATGAAATTCTTGAGTGTCGAGACTGTACACCCTGTTAATGACATGCATATTTTCAACTGTTTCTTCTAAAGTTCGGTGTTCGCTAGCACTGCATTTCAAATGTTGGATGGGTCCCTGGAGAAGCTTCTTCACGATGCGGTGGCTGAGAGCAGTGACTTCTGGGATCAGTTTCTCAGGAAGATCAGCCCCCAATTTCGACAAGCATTTCTCCAACTCTTCTGCCCGAATTGTCTCTGCGTATGACCTCAACTTTTTGAGCGTGGGAACAGTCTCAAAAGAGTTGAATGCATCCTCAAACTGCAGCAAATTTTCTGCGATAATTGGTTCAGCCTCCATTGCTTTTCTTCTTCTCTTCTCCATATTGGCCTCCATTGCTTCTTTCAGGTCGTCCACATCGTAAAGCCGAGCAGAGCCCACATCGGAGACGCAAGAACCTACGTTTCTAGGCACAGATATGTCGACGAATAGCCTCAGTCCCCCCAGCGATTCACTAACTGAAGGAAGTGTTTCGACTTGTTCCTTCAAGAATAGGGGCTTCTCTGACGATGTGCAGGTGAATACAACATCTGCTTCCGCGGCACAAGCGAGCATCTCCGTACTGGGTTTGTAAATCAGCTCAACACCCTTCAATTCTTTGTGAATGGCAGCGACTTTCTGCTCCGATCGGTTCACAACCACGATATGCTTGGACCCCTTGGCAGCCAAATGTTTGATGACAAGTTTGCCGGTTTTGCCTGCTCCGACGACCAATACTCTTACAGAGCGAAACGTGGTGACAGGAAGCTTTGAAAGAGCCAACTCGACGGCAGAAGCGCTTATTGATACTGCACCGGATGAGATGTTGGTTTTGGTACGTACTTCCTTGCCGAGTTGGATTGCGCGATTGAAGAGCAGAGTCATGATCTTTCCAAATCCTTTTGCTCCATTACCGATTGTCGCAACTTGTTTAACTTGAGAGAGTACTTGTCCCTCACCCAAGACGAGCGAATCGAGTCCGGCAGATACTCGGAAGAGATGTTGAGTTGCATCGCTTTCTCGAAGCACAAACAGGTGAGGTTTGAGGTCGGAAACATCGGTGCCACTTTTCTGCAAAGAAGATGATATACATTAACATCAAGGCCTTGTCTAAGGGATTATTTCTGAGAAGAAAATAAAGCGAAAATATTATTCAAGATGAATAGAAAGACAGGTACAAACCTTTGCCATCCATTCTGTAACTTCAAAAAGGGCCCGGTCCCGAGAGAGAGCAACCACATATACTTCCACACGGTTACAAGTACTCAGAACAGCAGCTTCTACTACATGATTCAAGCCGCATAACTCTTCAATGGCATTAGCACATTCTGCTTCAGGTACAGCAAGCTTTTCACGCATCTCCACCGGTGCCGTATTATAACTTAGCCCGATCAACAAAATGCAGCTTTTATCTCTTGTATATCCAGCCGAGGTCTTGAAGCATTGGAGAGGCGCAGAGGGGAAAGAAACAGAGCTAACTGCCTCAGCCCTGAGGCAAGAAATGACTGGCCGTTGTGAAGTAACCCTTGCAGGAAATGCTTTCAGGTGGGATTTACGTCTACAGACGGCAGGCAGTGAAGACGGGAGGGAAAGGATCATGGTTGCCATGGAACGAAGAAGAAGAGAGGAGGAACGAAGGAAGTGAGGTGAAGGAGTGAAGTGAAGGGTACATTTATAGTGGTCAAGGATCATAGAAGGAAAGTTGACTCAGAGTGGGATTGGACTTACTCAATTAGCGTTTGTCCACGTGGCAGAATCCAGAGAGAAAGTTGAATCAATCGCGGGTTCCGAGTTACCAAATTTGAGTCACCGTTCTAATGAGAGGGAAGTTTCGACTTGGGTAAGACGCGACTGAGACAAAAAGTGGAAAAACAAAAACCCATAAATTTTTTTCCCTTTTTGTAACGATATTCTCTATGAAGCCCACTAGTTATATATAAGTCGAACAGGTTCGATCTCAACCCAATCGCATGTCACAGTTTCTACTTCCCATACATGGGCCTATTTCGTTATGTTTTAGTTTCTGAAGCCTGGCCCAGTTAAAAAAAAGTTCACAGGCGCTAAAAATAGGATAAAAAGAGGAAAAAGCAACAGCCAACCATTATCGGTGTAAGAAGAAATGGGAGCAGCCAACGCCATCCTTCCCCTGTACCCGATCTCCCGCATCTTCCACTCCAAGGCCTTCGCATCAAAATCCCTCAGCCCTCTGTCACGCTCTGGGCTCCATATCCTCCGGGCAGTTAACAGCAAAGATGATAATCCCCCGCCGCCGCCGCCGCCTTCAGATACGCCTGAAAAACCACCGGAGACTCTACAGATAAGATTCCGCCGAGGGTCTAGGAGACGAGCCCGTCAGCAGTCAGAGGACTTCAACCCACCGAAACCACCGCCCCCTCCCAAGGACTGGGACTCCATGACCATCGGCGAGAAAGCAGTAGAGCTCTACGTGGGAGAGAAGGGTATTCTTTTCTGGCTCAACAAATTCGCCTACGCCTCTATTTTCATCGTCATTGGTGGATGGATACTGTTCCGGTTTGTGGGTCCCTCTCTCGGCCTCTATCAACTCGAAGGAGCTCCCGCACCCCCAACATCCTTGTTTAAATCCTCCTAAATGAGAAATACATTATTGATATATCGATCCAAAAGAGTCTCGTTTCATTACCCTTTATCAACTTTTTCTTTTTACTTACATTTCAGATCAATCAGCTAATTTAACACTAACTACTAAGAACAACAGATGGAAGAGAAACGAAGCAGTGGAAACAGCTACTAACGGCTTGCTGCGGTTCGGGTTCTCCTCAATCTCCCCCGTGTTACGCGAATGGCCTCTTCCATGACCATCTCCGGTGGTGGAGGACTTGAATTTCCTTCTGCTAAAGTTAGCTGCATCTCCACTTCCATCGTGTTTTCACTGCTTGATGCAGTTAACTGGCTAGTAGTTTCTGGTTCCCCTGGAGTTGCCTTTTGTGTGCTGGTGGATCCAACAATTGTTTTTTGTACCTGGGACGGACCTGAAGTTGTTCTTTGTATGGTACTAGGTTCACCAGGTGCTTTTTGTACTGGATTGGATACCAGCGTTTTTGGCGGTGCAGGAGGTGGAGCAACTTCCTCTGTCCTTGCACCTGGAGCTGGTTGTTCAAGTGCCACTGGCTGTTGTTGTTGCCCTTGAGATGTTGGGCGAGTGGATGGAGGAGCAGGTGGAGGAACTCGGACCCTCGACTGCTGTTGCTGCTGCTTTGGTTCAGTAAATGTATTAAAGCTTGTATCATGAAAGATCAGTTAATTCAAGAACATGCAAGAGAAAATCTATTATTCAACTTTTTGTGCACTCGAAATCCAAACTTGTTGTGAATGACAAAGTTACAAGCATAAAAACTTCAACATAGAAAATGTGTACATAATCCTTTTAAGATCCTCAACATTGGGAAGTCGACTATCCAATCATTTTAAAGTTTACATAATCTAGCAAATGCCAAAATCATATTAATCCATAAAAAAACATGATGACTAGATTTCATGTTTGCCTGAATGGCAGTTTTGCTTACCTTTCAAGTTTGCCTACCTTTCTGAATGTGCAATATGTTGTAGGGGATAGTGGACAAAGAATGAGGACCTCAAGAGAACAATCTTTCAGGATAATTTCAACATTAAATAATACAAGAAGTCTGCTTCTCAATTCAGCTAAATGTTTGTGCTAGATTTAACTCAAGTGATAATCATTGTACTTCAGATGCTTATAAGAAAGAAAAAGTAAATTCAGATTTAACTAGTCTTCATTTCATCTAAGTCAGCACTTCTGCTTCTCTTTCCTCCTCCCTCCATCATATTTATTTTGTTGTTTTCACATGAAGTTTCTCAGTTAGTCAGCAAATTTCAGCTTTACTTTGAGCAAGCATCATCTCCTCTAGAAAGCTCTCTACAGACACCTTAAACCAGTTTGAATTACACATCATGCAGCACTGTAATATTTCAGATTTGAAACTGACCAATGTGGAGGGGCCAGGTACAACATAAAATCATGAAAACGCACTTCTAAAGCTTTTATTGGAACAGAGCAACGAAAGCTCAAAAAATAAAGGAATGCAAAGCTAGTAAATGTAGATAATAGTACAATGGACACCTGCATCTGCCTCAGCATCCATTTTATACTTTTTGTGACGTTGAGCTTGGAGCTTTTCATGTCACAACATTATTGAGTAAATGGTTTTTGAACTAGTAAGCACAGAGCAAGCAATCTACTAGAGATCGGTGAATCATCAAGACCCACACAACCACGCAATGGTAAACCATTTACTACTTATGAAGTAATATATCTATTTATCCTTTTCAAGGGGTACCTGAGCAACCCCAGGTCTTGATGATGACTGTGCAGCAACATACTGAAGAATTTCAAAAATCCTTGTCTGCCCATAGCTGGCAACCTTTTGCCAGTACAATACGGCCATATCACCTGCCCTAGCTCTCAACTCCAGTAAATTCCGATCAATTTCTGTTTCATGCTTTGCAACATATGGCCTCAAGAATGCGTCATAAACATATGATGTACCCTGGTATATTTCAAAGTAAAGACAACATAAGAGATGCTAAAAGGTCATAATAAATTACTGAACACAACACTCAGGGAAACCATACCCTTGTTTTAGGATACCACAAATACACAAAGAATGCCAGCTTGGCTTCACTGTACATTGGCAACCTTCAAAATATGCACATTTAACATAAAAGCTGTCAAATGAGCCCAGAAAATTGATGGACAAAAAGATTATGCAACATCTAAAGCTAAGAATTATTACCATGAAATAAAAGTATCCCCAACCCTCTCAAATACTGTCAAGACTGCAACCAAAATCCTGGAAATCTCAGAGAGGGATAAGCTCATCAGCAGAAAACAATGTTTGCCATATATACAGTTTTTGTTTAGTAATAGTTAAAGGGTGACAAACCCACCAATATTGACACCAAAATATCAGTTGCTCAATCTCAGGCTTGTTCTTCTCCACTGTTTTAAAGCATTCATATGCCGGATAAGCATAGCCAAACACCATACTGCAAACACAACAAACACTTGAAAATCACCACAACTTCGTCTACAGACATTATATTTGCTTCTGTTCCCTCCAAGAAAGTAAATACAAAAAAAAATCAGAAAATTTAACAAATAGATAGTAGCAAAGACTCATTGTTCAAGTTCAAAACATACACAAGGCCTCTGGTCAGAAAGGATCCCATCATCTTGGAAAGTAAGAATGCAGAATGGATGGAACTTCTGCTGCAACCACCACAGTAATCCCAGCCAAAGCGCCAAAATTATATCTAGTAAACTTTAAATGGATTCAGGACTCTAATTCCCTGTGAAGCAATACAATGAAAAAGTAGTGAAAAAAATTCGGAGTTGACAAGAAACTAAGAAAAAACAAAGCCATCAGATGTAAATAATACAAACAATTAGACACAATGGAAACAACAAGTCAGGAATTATCCAAAATTTCACATACATACCATCAAACTCAGTAGAGAAATCTATAACACACAAGAATGGGATATATATCTATGTAATTTCCCTCTGTATATATATATTAAGTAATGAAACTATGAATATACAGAAGTCAATTCGCAATTGAGGTTAAAAAGTTGCATAGTAAAAAAAATTACAGTTACAGCACAAAGTCCACGTACATCCAAATATCATCAAGAAAAGAAAAGAATATATACCAGTAAAGAGGAACAAAGAACAAGCAAATATTAAAAAATCTAATCGCAGTCGTAAAAGCATTGACCGAGAAAATTCAAGATACATTATCAACCATTTAATTCCTACAATAAGCAACAGAAGCATAAAAAATCAGTAATCTCGTAAAGGTTCAACAGAAAACAAAATAAACAAAACGGCACGAAAAAAAAAAAGACAATAAAAGAAAAAAAGAAAAAAAAACAGGGAAAAAACGAATTATATTCAAGAGAAGACTGAAGAAACATTAATTCACATAAAAAAACAGAGCAACTAGATAAAATTACCAGAACCCACTGAGCAATTTGACAGTAAAAAGATAATATACAGCAGGAAATCACCAAGACGTACTCGTTCAAGCAAAAATTTCACAGAAAAGCTCAAGAGTCCAAACTAAACCAGAAGAGAAAAGACAATGTTCGCAACAAGAGAAAGACCGCACCACTTGGAAGCACGAAACCCTACAGAGAAACAGAAATGCTGGAGAAGAGAGCAGAAAGACGAAGAAATGATGATCCGAGAGAGGATCCAAAGACTCTAACGGACGTATCAGGCATATAATCGCGGTCGGTTGCGCCGAGGCCGCACGGCTCCAAGGGAACAAAATCGACGCCTGGAGGAGCAAAATGCAAATGTCGACTCAGAGCCGTATCTCGTTTTGAATTTCTTTTCGGGCCCTCTTCCGGACTCCTTTCCAAGTCTAAATCATTCCTTAATTCGTCTCTCACATCCGGACTTGGGGTTTTCGGATTTTTATCTCCCACACTTGCTCTGACTTTTCTTTAATCTTTTAATTTTTCTTTAATAAATGATTATTTCCAAATTTCTTTATCCGAATAATTAACTAATCGCCTAGTTCTGATTCTGATAACGGATAACGTTATCGATAGTGGGACCAGAGGGTCCGACATAAGGTACCGCTGACGATTGATCGAACGGGCCTCCGACAGGACAGCTGGTCAGGTGAAGTAACCAGGCGACAGATCATGATTTCACATCATTAGAGCTTTTGTCGCTTTTAAGTTAAGGTTACAACAAGAAAATCGGAATTAGTAACCGATAATACGTGGTTAATTTGGTTAATTATTACTTATTGGAGACGCAGACGTGTCAATGTCAATTGCATGCGGATTAAAGAAGAAAAGACGACAAGTGTGGGCCCGACTGGGAATTGCAAAGTCAATTCGGCTTTCGAGGAAGGAGACCGTTGGTTACTCAGAGTTGGTACCCACGTGAGTGTCTAATTACTAGCTTGAACTTTCAAAGTGCACCTGACCCGGTTCAAAATACAAGAGTAATTTTAAAATTATTATTTAATATTTAAAAATGTATTATATTAAATTTTATTTTTATTTTAAAAAAAAGAGATATCTGCGGAGTCTAACATAATTAAGATTATGGTAAGAGAGTTTGGTCAATAGGGTCATAATCACGCTTAATATAATTAAATGTCTTTCAATAATCATTCTAATGAGTTTAGTTTTTGACTTTCAACCCAAGAGTTTGTGACATTAAAGAGGGCTATGTCAAGTAATCTGGGTCCCAATAACTAACTCACAGTGTGTTTTTGTCCAAGTTTGGTGTACTTACTTAACTAACAAGAGGAATGCAATTAGGGTTCCAAGCTTCATGAGTTCATAGGTAGGTCCCGCATGCTTCTGTATTTTTGGCTAGGTGGGCAGGGTCTTAATCAGGACGTGGGTGGGACGCAGACTATCTGAGAGCTAATGCTGAGAAGAAGACGCGACGTGGGTGGGACGCAGACTATCTGAGAGCTAATGCTGAGAGGCGACGTGCGTCTTCTACCTGCCCGAGATAAGATGGGCCGGTAACTTTTTACTGTGTCAGTAGCAGGATCCACTTGTCAATTGTACTGATAGATTAGTATCGTTCGTGGACTCGGAGGTAACGCTGGCTTTGAACCAAACCCGCTCGAATTCGGATCCATTTGGTATCTCTCAAGTTTGAGCCGAGCTCGAGATAAAAAATGTTTAAATTGATGAGCCAAGTTCGACCAAAGCTATATTCAGCTCGACAGCTCGCGAGCCGGCTCGTTAATTTAACGAACAGCAGATTTGGGGGGATTTGGGAAATTTTTGGCAGTCTGCCATTTCCCGTGCTGCTCTCTCCCACACTCTCGCTCTCTTGGTCTCCTCCTTCCCTTCTCTCTTTTTCCTCTAAATTTTTTTTCTACCTCTCTCGGCCTCCATCTCCTTTCTCCCTCTCGCTGTCAATGCCCTTTCCGCCGCCGCCGCACCTAATCCTCCCCCCCGCACATCGCCTTCTCTGCCTCTTATCACCGTCGTCGTCGACTCTCATAACGTCGCCCTCGCCTCGTCGTACCCCAGCTAGAGCAGTTGCTCTGAACCCTCACTCGTCGTCGTCACCCCCTACTACAGCCTGAATTTCTTTCATTAATTATTTATTATGATATTTTTTAGTATTTTTTTAATTTTATTTATTAAAATTTTGTTTTATGATTACAACTTGAGAAGAAGAGTGTAGAGATAATGCTACATGCTACATGCTACATGATTTTTCATGTTTTTCTCATCATAGTAATTTTAATATTTTTAACGACATTAAGTAACTAGTAGTGGAAGAGTTTTTTTTTCTTACAATAACTAATTTTATTTTTTTGTTTTTGTCATAGGTGGAGATTTTGGTCATGCAGGGACGTATATTATTTTCTAGCATGAAGAGAAACAACTATAGTATGTAAATTTATAATGGATTTATAGTTTTTACTTGGGTGATTGTAAATTGATAGTGATATTTCATTTAATTTTGTTGTTTTTGATTATTGTATGAAGTTTATTCATAATGTTATGCAGTGTATGGAGTGTTTAAACTATTTTATGGAGTATATAAACAATTTCATGGAGTGTTTATGGAATGTATAGACAATTTTATGGAGTGTTTATGGAGTGTTTATCAAGTATTATGTATAAAGATTATGCCCTATTTTAAGTAGAGGTCATGCCCAATTTTATACAGGTATTATATACATAGATTATGTTCAATTTTAGGTAGAGGTCATGCCCAATCTTATACATGTATTATATATATATATAGGTTATGCCCAATTTCATGTAGAGGTCATGCCCAATTTCATGTAAAATGTATGCATAATTTTATATACAATTTATTTGATATATATTTTTAAAAAAAATTTAAATGTATGTTGAAGCTCGAGCTCGGCTCGAACTCGGTTAAAATTTTTGGGATTGAGCTCGATAATAATTTTAGGCTCGAGACGAGGCTCAGTTCAAATCTCGGCTCGAACATAGGTAAGTTCGGGCTCGACTCGACTCGATGCCACCCTTACTTAGAGGGCCCTTTGCTTTTCCACTAGTCTAACTGCTCAAGTGGGTATTTGCATCATTTATGGATATGCAGAGAAATAAAGGCTTGGCATAACAGACGTGTCGTATTAAGTCTCCGATGGTTCATGTTAGATATTGAACACTTACTATTGATTAAGGAGGGTATTTATATAATTTAAAATGTAAAATATAGGTTTTATACGAGAAGATAATTACAACATGGAATAAATACAATGGAATTTTATTCGATAATTAATAAGCCCTTACCATGCCCCCATCAAAATAAACCATTGTTAAAGGCACCAATCTTGTGTCATAACAATTGAAATTGTGTACGTGGCATTGGCTATGTAAGGACATTTGTTTCGAGGGTTCTTGGAAGCTAAAGGACGGGAAGAACAAAGTAGCAACTGGGGTAGACGGAATCGGAGAGAGTACATAATCTGGTGAAGAGATGTGGAAGAGCAGTGGCATTGGTAGCGGCTGGGGCGGATAGAGATAGAGAGAGTGCATTGTACGGTGAAGAGCAATGACACTGGTAGCGGCTGGGGTTGACAGAATTGGAGAGAGTGCATCATCCGGTAAAAAAATGTGGAAGAGTAGCTACATTGGTATCTACTAAGGCGAATGGAATCTAAGAGAGTGCATCATCTGGTGAAGAGATGTTGAAGAGTAGCGACACTATTAGCAGCTAGGGTGAACGGAATCGGAGAGAGCACATCGTTCAATGAAGAGATGTGGAAGAGCAGCAACACTGGTAGTTGCTGGGGCGGACGGATTCGAAGAGAGCATATTGTCTGATAAAGAGATGTAGAAGAGCAGTAGCACTAGTAACGACTGAGGCAAACGGAATCGGAAAGAGTGTATTGTCCGAGTAGTTCAATTTGGGGAGGGTGTAGCAGAGAGTGAGTTAATAAGGGAAATGAAGCGGAATTTTTTTTTCAGAGGATGGCAGATGTAGAAGGTCGATCTACTTTGATATCTTGTTAGATATTGAAATGAACCACACTTTTACAATTGATTAAGGGTAACATTTATATAATTTAGAATAGAAAAGATAAGTTTTACACGAGTTAAATACAATAACATCGAAACCGATAACTGAAGAAATTGTGCTAATTCCTTATCAGCTCACACCTCTCTTCAACACGAAAGCAAGGGAAGAAGAGAAGCCCTTGTTGTTTGATAGAGATGTAGCCATGTAGGTAGTTAAAATAGGGTTTAGGAAATAAAAGGATAAAAACTAGATCCAACGGGTAAGGGCAGTGGTGGGCACGGGTTGGTTGAGGATGGGTGACCTCCCCTCAAAATAAAAATAACTTAAATATTTTTAAAATAAAAGAAACTCAATGCATATATAAAAATCCCATTATCGATTATTTTATTTAAGCGATTGAGCATTATCTTTCAAATATAAAATACTTTAAATTGTTTTTCTTTAAATACCCTTAAATATATATAAAATTAGTAAACGATCCGAGGTGGCGATTGGGTTTGCAAGCTCGTGAGCCAACTCGTTTAATTAAACTAGTGGGCAGTAACGGGAATAAAGGCATTTGAGCGTTTCGGGTGTTCGACTCTTCAGGCAAGCATTCAGCAAAGCAGTGGCGTTCATCAAGAGACTAGGGCAGGCCATGTTCGTCTTCGCTCTTCGGTGTAATGACGATGGAAATCACGAAATAGACCAGAGGTGAGCCGATCTTTTCTATTTTGATTTCAATTAGACCTTACTCTCTCTTTCTCTGCGTGTCCGTGTCCGTGTTCATTTTTGTTTTGATTTCAAACTCTTTCGCAACTTCAGACTCCAGAAGGAAAAATAGGCGACACAGTTTCTGTCTCCTCTAGTTCTCTCCAATCCTCCATTCTTTTTCCAGTTTTCCAATTTTCGGTTGCCACTTCATTCTCGAGGTTGGCACATTCCCAAGCCCCTAATTCGCTCTCTACGCCCCTTTTTCTTAAGGCGCTAGTGATGATGTTCTCACCTGTAATAGAACCTTTTGCACACTACGCACCAAATCCTATTATAACTGAACCCAGACCTCAAATTAGAAGCCAGCCAAAGGCCCAATCGTATTTGTATTGGAACTATTTGGTCCAAAATCAAATAAGGGACTGGAAGGAGCATAATTTAGAACCAGTTTGGAAAAGATATTTGACATATATTTTTTTGTATCAATCATTTACTGAAACTGTAATAATTTAGATGTTAACAAGTAAACGAGTGTCAAATATGATTTTTTTTGTAATTTTAATTCAGCAAGTTGTTTTAAGCTTTCTATTATGCTGGCATTATTTATTGAGCAAAGTTTATGTATAATTTATCAGTATTTATGAATAATTTTATGCAAGTTTTAAAAGTAGGTGGGAGTTTAAACCCGGCTCGAACTCAAACTCAAACTTGATTAAAAATTTTGGGCTCGTGTTTGATCCAATTTTAGGCTTGAGGTTGAGCTAGAGTTCGAAGTATTCGAATCAAGCCAAGCTTGAACATATGGAAGTTCGAGTTTGGCTAAGTTCGATCTCACTTCTAGACTCATTAACCAATATATTTGAAATCGTAGCTACTTTATATACATGTTAAGGGGGTTTTCTATGATCCCAACTGGAACTTGTATGTCTTAAAATAATCTCTACAATATCATATAAATTACATTATACTCTCTTATTAAATATAATTAATTAGTTTTAACTTCAATTGGTAAAAAGACATAAAATAGAGAGTGCATGCAATGATGTATGTACCTCGTATAAATTGTATAGGCACACATACATGAGCCCATAAGCCGGTCTCATATTTTTTTTTGAGTATATATTTAGGCCCAATAGTGCTCCTCTTTGGAAATTTATATCCCAGGGAAAACTAGAAATGTTTTTCTTGGGATATATATTTCCAAGAAACCATCAGTATATAATCCTGTGATGTCAAATACAAATTTTAAAACTTTTTTAATAAATCAACATTTGAGTTGCTTTGTTATTATAAAAATTGTTAGCTAATTCAGTTTGTTCATTTCTCTTTCTCCTCGATGTTGAGACTTGTAGATTGGTTACTTTTTTCCTCTAAATCATCTTGATCTTCTTTTTTATATTGTTCAAACTCTACATCATCATCAATAATTTCTACACTTCTCCTTCAATTCCTTACGATCTAATTTTCGTATAAAATAGTGAATAAAACAACATGCAATGACAATTTTCACTTGTGTCTTGTATGGATATGGAGATGTTCGATCTAAATTGGCAAATCATTGTTTCCAGATACCAAAAATCTTTTTTAATTATGTTTCTTAATTATAACTTGTCGATGGTTGAATAACTCTTCTGCAGCATAAGGGTGATGATATTCATCATATCCATTTGATATAGTTATTTACGTTGAAATAAGAATAATATTTATTATTACCCGTTATTTTTGGATGAACATTTCTATTTGAATAAAGACATGTAATCACTTTTCAATTTGGGTATTACTAGATAAGTTTCTATTGTTGCTAAAGTAATTATGCTAATTTTGACTTTTGTATTTGCGATAAAATGTTACAACATATTTCAAAACAAATATTACTACCAAACTGTATGCAAAACACATAAAAAATTGAAAAAAATTCATTTATATCGACAAGAAAATTGACATATATTACTAAGAACTCATTTATAATATTGAAACACTTATTCTCATTGTCGAAAGAAAAATAATAACATAAAAGACGATCGCAAAAATTCCATGACATAGTGATTATAATATGAACAAACTACCATGATCACGTTTATCTGATCAAGTCTTCCTATTTTTACTTTCTTCATAGAGGAACTTAAAAAACTCTTTCGTTTTTTCAATCTTATACTGAATCAATAGTATTTTTTTTTTTTTTGTCATTTGTATGCTACAAAATGGAAGTATGGTGGCAAAGATTTGTGTCAATATCACGAGTTTCTTCAATAGCATCAATCCATCTATTTGTTTCAGGACTATTCCCAACTACTACTAATTTTTAGATTATAATAGAAAGTTATTTGATACAAGCTACTAGGGTTGGCACCAAGCTAAACCGGCTTTCAAACCGTTCGAGCTTTGCTTGAGTTCAAACTTGAAATAAGATTGGTTAAGTATAACATGTCAAACTAGAGATTTTCTAAAATCAACTTGTTGGCTCATGAGCGGATTCATTAGCATAAATTTTTTTTATGAAAATACCTTTTACTCTAATTACTCTCTTTAGTTTCCTATTTAATTGGTTAATAATTGTTTAAGTTTATTAAACTGGTTATTATATATTAGTATACTCCATAAAAAATTCTTAGGAGTCGTGTGTAATAACTTGTACTTAAATGGCTGGGGGAGAATTGCCAAATTCCTATACAGACTCTTTAGATCCATTTCTTGAGCTGTTGAGCCCACAGCCCGTTCCCAGCCCACCATATGTCGCGATGCAGCTATGATGACAAGACGTGTGTCTTGTTTGCGTTCCAAACTCAGAAGTGAGAACCATCAAAAGCGGTAGGCCTCCTCGGACTTCCACAAAGGAAAATCTGTCCTTTGTGAGGCAATTCGCCTTCTGTACGGCTGTACCGCTCTCAGCCTTCTGCTTCAACAACTTTGCAAAACCCTAGAAGAGGAACGAAAGACCTTCGCTCGTCCCTGCCCCACGTCTTCGAAGCAACAGAGCCAAAATATATCATGTCGGAAGGTAGAGAAGGAGATTGGGAGTGCTCCGGGTGCCAGAACAGGAACTACGCTTTCAGATCCTTCTGCAACAGATGCAAACAGCCTCGTCTCCTCGTCGACACCAAAACTCCCGCCGATTCTAAATGGCTTCCACGAATTGGAGATTGGATATGCACTGGTTCGTCCTCTTCTTTTTTTTTTTTTTTAAGGTTTATAATTTCGTGTCCCGGTTTTATTAGGCAATGGGTCTAATACGTTAAGCTGCTATATATTATTTAAATCACCGTAGCAGAAAGGAAAAGTTTGTCAATAGTTGTAGTATATATATTGGTGCAATTTTGACAACTGATGGTGAAACTAATTTACCGTGATTTTGAATGTTAATGGGAAACTTGAACATTCTTGCCAATAAATTATTCTGATACTGTTTTGCTCGATAATTATGTGTACGTGTAATTGAAGTTTGAATCTGCTCCGTAAAAGATGATAACCTGACTCTCTTTGAAGTAGTCATTTATGCGTTCGCTCAAGAGTTGGTGGATGCGTGTTAAACATTTTCTTAATTGTAGTTCACGATAATATTTGATGTCATTCTTGTATTAGAGAGCAAAGTCGGCTGTGGAATCTCTGCTTGATCTGCTTAATCATAATGTTGATAGATTGATCATTAGCTTTTTTTTTTTTTTTTTTTTTTTTTTTGCTGTTGTACACGCTATAACATTTCTGCAGAATACAATGGGCAAGATTCACTTAAAGTCATCAAACAATAGGAAAAGAACAATGAAAATGGAGGATATAAAATATTTAATCACATTGGCAGATGGTATGGCACAATATTGGATTTTTAAGAATTGATTATAAAGAGGGAAAATGTTCTGTTGTTTGCTCATTATATGTTTGTGAAGTTTTTGCAGGAGTCACCTTTCATGAAGCATGCTCTATTGTACTATTTATTCATCAATGCTGTTGGTTGTTTCCTTATGCCAATTGAAAAGTTCAAATTCATGTAAACAACAGACAGACTTTATCTTATTTATTCTGTCCAATTTAGTGACTAATTGATGTACAAATGTTGTTATAATTGAAAATTAACCAACTTGTTATCTTGAAGTATTTGAATAGCTAAAAATGTTGACAGTTTATTTCCTCAAGTTGAAATTAGACTATTGCAATCTGTTGGGTTTAGTGTATGACTGGTGTGGGTGCGTGTGTTTTTGGTGTTGGTCCTGTGGTTGGGCTGGTTGGTGTGCGTTACTTGGCTGCATTTTCCTCGCTGGGTATTCGTGGGCCCATTGGTGATGTCAATAGGTTGCAGTAACAACAATTATGCTTCAAGAGAAAAGTGCAAAAAGTGTGGGCAACCAAAGGAGGTAGCAGCAATGCCAGCAATTGCAATGCCTGGAGCTTCTCTCCCAACTTATGCACATTATTTTGCCAGGGCCCAGGGTGCACCAGGCCTCAAGTTGCTGACAGCTACTAATCCAAATTGGCCATTTGGAGGTGCTGAAAAATATGGATTTCACCCAGCTTCTGGTTGGCCATTTCTTGGGAACAGTGGTGGTGCTTTTCCTTATGCAACTGGTGCTGGTCAGCTTCTTATGGTCCCAAAAGGATGGCGCTCTGGTGATTGGCTGTGTGGCTGCGGATTCCATAATTATTCTTCACGTGCACAGGTATTTTTGTTCATCTGTTCAAGGGTGGCTTATGTAAGTAGATAACTATGTGTCTTTTCAAAGGAGAGATGAGTATCTTCTATTAATTTTGTATGGCAGTGTAAAAAATGCGGTGCACCTATGCCATCTGGTGGGCCTTCTTCTGCAGCAAACTCGTCAGCTTCTGATTTATTTCCTGGTAAGGAAAGGTCATGATTTCTTCTGATATTATTTAACAGTGCTTGATATAGTTCTTTCTCACATTTGTTCTGATCCTATGGATTTCAGTTCTCTTATTTGACAAAAGTCTCATATATTTTTTAAAAAGTACCATGTGAACTTGAATAATGATATTGTGCTTTTAAAAAGTACTGTGTCAACTTGAATAGTGATATTGTGTGGAGCAATATAAAAAAGAATATTATTCTGTTGCTGTCAGCGACATGTATTTTTGTTATTTGGAATGAGTTAAAATTCTTCCCATTTTAATGTGGTTATTTATCTCATTTGGCCTTAAAATAGGACTTGTAGCAATTGTGGTCACCATGTAATCATAGTCCTGTTCAGTTTTATTTTATTTGTATTCGTAGAAGTAAATCTCATATTATTTCATTGGATAGAAACAAGTCATTCTTTTTTATTAACAATTTTGAGATTTCACATGTACAAAAAATGCACAAACAGTGTCACTTATGAACATTTCTGCTGCGGACCATAGACGTGGTTTTGTGATATTTTGCTTCTTCCAAGGCATTCTTAGGCTCTGCTTATTGAGGACTTTGTATCATCATTTGGATTCTGTTTACTTCTCTTGCTTTCTTGTTTCTAATTTTGTTCTTACCTTTGTTTTTCAGCTCTGGGAACAAAGCGTTTGGCATCTGATGAATTTGTGAATGAGTGGGACAACAAGCGACTAAATGCAGGAGATGTGAATAGCCATTTTTTGGTATAATTGAGTCAGAACTGAAGTATTAACTGTTTGCATCCTTGTGTCTAGATTTGCTATTTCTTTGTGATGCTGTTGTTTTTTGGATGTTCTAGACAAATGGCCAACAACTTCCCTATCAAGGTTTTGTTCCAATGGCAAAGTCTGGTAATGTTCCTCCTGATATGTATACCACATACCCAAGCGGGAACATGACAGCTCAGATGCCGTCACCACAGCATGCAACAATGTCTACACTTATAGGAAAGGGGTGAGAAATTCTTGCCAGCTTTATCATCCTTATGTATTCTGAGAATAGCTACTGCTTTATTAAGAGAAAGGGGAGAAGACGCTAAGGAAAGTATAGCATTTGAGGCAGATAACAAAATTGTATGAGGAGCCCATACTTGACTAGATAGTAGTTTGCTTTATATTTTTATCTGATTTTGATGTATTTTGTTCCTTCCGACTGTGCAATATGCAGATTTTTTTTGTTGACTATGTTTTACGAGTAGTTTCTCTGTGCGTTGTCTGTGTTGCTGAGGTTTTGACATTTGTTCCATGTGTAACATATCCTTCTTAGGGGAGAACTGGAAGAAAACTTACATGGAAAGCTGTTCGGAGGATGCAATGCCTACAATCTAAGGACCTTAATGGTTTTGATACTCGTGTAGATTTATAGTTGAATTCCATGATTGATCACATCGTATATGTAGAAAATGTGAAAGAATATCACAACAGAACAAACCTTGCTGGGTTACTTGTTATTTCTGACAGGGATGGGGGAGAGAGACAAATAACAATAGAATACTTGGTTGCTACTTTTTCTGGATGATACAAAAGTGGATAAGTAGTTGTATTTGATTTTTTGCAGAGCGAAGCAATGGCGTGATGGAGACTGGATGTGTACAAACTGCAACAATCATAATTTTGCATCTCGATCACTTTGCAACCGGTCTGTTATCATCACTTGAACTTCTATTTCGAGGTTCATGAAATTATTCTGTGAACGATTGCTGAAAAGGCCTTCCTTGTGCAGGTGCAAATCCCAGAAGAAAGCTACCACTCAGCCTGTAACTGTTACGTAGACAGTGGGTAGAGGGTAAGATCAAGATTGATGTGGTTTATTTCGTGTAAGGTAAACTTGGACATCCATATTTTGGTATATTCGGCTTGGTCTGTCATGTTCATAAAGTAATTGAGATCTCACCTATTAAATACAAAAAAATGATAAAATCCATCTGGTATCCAACAATTCATTCAACTAAATACAAGTCTCAGATGAATGTTTTGCTGCTCAAAACGAAGACACGGTTTGCTTCTTCTCCTCTGCATCTTAATCGTCGTCTTTGAATTCTCTGTTCGTGAAAGGAAAGTATAAGCAAATGGACTAAGAAACTGAGTAATTTAGACACCGTTACTGTGTTATAGTTTGTTAAAGAGAGTGTTACCTGCGGTCGAGGTAGCGAGGTTGAATTCCAGATCCTTGGCAGGTGGTGCAGGTCAGACTCCCCCTGCTTTCACAGTTGATACACGCTGAAACTTCAGGTTCTCCGGCTCCCAGATCCACACTCACATTCCCAGACCCCATACAAAATCTGCATTTCTCTGAAGTCCAACTATATCTATCATGAAAGCTCTGGATTTGAAATATTATCTGTTTTGGGGATTTAGTTTGGTTTGATTCTTAATGGCTGACAGTTTGTTTCCAAGAAGAAATTCGATGATGAAATCCTTATATCATCAACAACAGAGATTAGAGACTTACGAGCGCCGGAGCCATTGCAGGGGAAGCAGGCCTGCGTGTTCTCTCGTTTCGCCTGAAAAACCAGAATTAACACAAAATCTGCAACAAGCTCTTACAGAAAATTTTCGTCCTTACTGCATTATCAATCTGGGTTTCATAGAAGACCGGAATCCCAATCCCAACCGCGATACTAGCGACGCCCACCGAAATCGCCACCACCTGTAAGCGTCGTCGTTAACCCCAGATTCTTTTCATCCAAAATAAAAACTTAGTTGTAAGTAAAAGACGAACAGGTTTACCGTGTTTTGGTCGAGATCAACAGCCCTTATAGCCGGATAAGAGGTGGGCGGTGTTCGTATTCTGCTGGGTTTGTGCGAGAAAGACACAGAGAGCTTTGAGTGGTGAGAGGACGAGACAAAAGGAGAATGGAGGCGAGGAAGCGAAGGCGCGACTGACATGGTCAGCTTCGTGGACTCTGCTGCTCCGGCGACTTGCTTTCTCTACTTTCAGTTTCAGAGACGAGATTGTCTGGTAAGGTGTTTTTTTTTTTTTTTTTTGGGATATGTGGGGCGTCGTTTCGCAAGAGAATAGCCACTGTTGGACGTGGTTGGGGCCAAGAGATTGTGTGGATCAGGTTCTTCCTGTCATAACACAGCTGGATGGGCTTTAAGTAAAGGGCTCTTAATGAGCCCAAAAATTGGACCGACGAACCCACTTTAGTCATTTAGTGGGTTGGACAGACGAACCGAGAAAAAAATTGGACTGGTGTAGACCAGATTTGAGTAAACATAGACTATGTGAAATAGCCATCAGAGGTTTTCTAAAAGGCCTTTTGATCATGGCCCATATTTCTTTTTTGATATTAAGTTGGTTCCACTTGTATAAACCTTCATTTTAATTCCTTCTTTATGCTCACTAATCCTCATTCCACTGTGTAATTAGATTTGGACTAGTACATAGTTGAACATTATCACAAAGTATTCCTAAATGTTGAAAAAAATTAAGAGATCCTAGATGTTTAGTGAAAAATTCACAAGAGAGAGATCTTCAATATGAGAAATAAGAGATGTGTCAATATATAAAAGAAGAAATAAAAGCTTATGAAAAGCCACAAAAAAACACTAACTCGAGGAAGGCAGAGTGTCAATTAATAAAACTTTGACTAATCAACTACCCAGGTGTATAGTCCAACTCGAAATATCAGTTTTGATCGCTTATATGGTGCCACTTCAGCATGTCAGTCACCACCTGAATGAACTTATACCATGTCACCCGACATGTAAGCCCTCCAGGTCAACACACCTTTTTCTCCTATTTTTTTTTTTATTATTGATTTAAGTTTTGTAATTTTAAAAATATTTAAAAATAATAATTTATGGTTTCGAAAATCTTATACATTTGAAAAATCTCTAGAATTAATGTTTTCAAATGTTGTCAGATTTTTAAAACCAAAAATTAATGTTTTCAAAATATTTTTTAAATTACAAAAGAACTTAAATCAATAAGGTTCTTGCCATCTCAATTAAGGTTTTATTTCTTCTCTCAACAATACACCATTTTGTTGAGAAGTTCGAGGATATGAGAATGCATGGTTTATACCATGCTTTGTGCAACATTCCTCAAATGGTGAATTTTCAAATTCTTCACCCTAGTCACTCCTAATCTTGATAATGTTATTGCCTCGTTCATTTTGAACTTTTTGACACAATTTTGCAAAGTATTGAAAAACATGGTACTTATATGCTAGGAAATCTACCCATGTGATCCTATAATAGACATCTACCATCACTAAGGTGAGACACTTTTTATTTAGGTTCAAGTTTAAAATTATATCCATGTGGATTAGTTGAAAAGGTTTTTTCAATAAATTTTGAAAAAACATTTTTAGTATAAAGATAGGGACTATTAGTGCCTTATGTTTTTTGGAAATATTTTTTTAATTAGAAATTATTTTTAAAAAATACTATAATTTTTTAAGTAAGATTTTCTTGCCAAGATGGGCTAGAAAATCATATAGAAAATTTTTAAATAAGTATTTGACAGTTGATGCTATAATAATTTTAGCATAAGGCAATTTTCAAGGTAATTTTGTGTTTGGCATTTTATTCGATTAAAAATTTATAGATAAGTATAGTAATATATTAAATTGATTATTAGTTTTTATTTATTTCCCTAAAAGAGGCAATAAGAGGTCAATTTAACTTTCCTAAGAAAATTTTAAAATATTTCTTGTAATTTTCTAGTAAATCTCTAATAGTAATAAGATTTTATTTAAAGGGTTTTTTTGGAAATATGTATCCTAGGAAAAATATTTTTAGTTTTTCCTAGAATATAAATTTTCAATCATGGGCACTAAGGAGGCCATAGTAAATTTATGGCCAGATTCAAAAATTATAAAATAATTAGACAACATTTGGGGTAAAAAAAGATTAATATTGGTGGGTTCTAATCCATTATCGAGATTCAATCCCAAACCTCCCCTATCGTTCTTTTTTTTAAAATATATGCATTATTTTAAAGATAATTTATTTGACATATATTTTATGTAGAGTATTAAATATAGGTTAACCTCGAACTCAGTTAAAATTATTAGTCTCAAGCTCAATTCGAAATCATTAAATCAAACTCAGCTCGAACATAAGAAAGGTTAGACTCAGCTGGATTCGATGCCACTCTTATGCCCAATTTTAAGTAGAGGTTATGCCCAATTTTATATAAAATGTATGTATAATTTTATATACAATTTATTTAACATGCATTTTTTTGAAAAGTTTTAAATGTATGTTGGAGCTCGAACTCGAGACATGTAATTTTTTAAAAGTTTTAAATGAATTTTGAAGCTCGAATTCGGTTAGAATTATTGGGCTCGAGCGATAACAATTTTATGCTCGGCTCGGTTCAGCTCGGCTTGGCTCGAGCTTGAGTTCGAAATATTTAAATCAAGCTCAACTCGAACATAGGCAGGTTCGGGCTCGGCTCGATGCCACCCCTAGCAACCATCACAAGGTTTTTATCTTACAATTTTTTTATCTGCTAATCCTCTTACTAAGTTTTTCTTCGCTAACTTGTTTAGGGAATCTATTCCTAGCTTCTTATGCCATAACCAAAATTCATCAATTTTTTGCACCTAAACAGAGGGCTACGCTCACAACATTGATGTTTCTATTGCTTTGTCCCTCTTCAACTAGTTCATCGTTTTTGTTCTTTACTAAGCATGTGTTTTTTCAAATAAGACTTGGTTACCCTTGTCACAAAATTGACTAATACTAAGTAAAACATGCATCAATCCTTCTACATAATAGATATCAGATATGAAAGAGGTTGATGTACCGATTTTACCAATTCATTTGATGTTATCTTTGCTATTGTGTCCAAAAGTTACATGACCATCGTCTTTTGGTTTGAGCTCTACGAATTTCTTCTTATCACCAATTATGTGCCTCAAGTACTCGGTATCCAAAATCAAACATTTTTTGGTGTTTTGGTTCAAAGACAAACATGCATCACAAGAAACTCTTAGAGATCCATTTTAAGTTGGGCTCCTTTGGGATGAAAATTGAAGCACTAGGTGATTTGGGCAACCAAACTTGTTTGCCTGATATTTTGTGTTACCTTAATGATTTCAATTGTTTTGGGTACCCAATGTTGTTTGATGCCATTTGCATTTTTGACTTGGCAAATGTGGGCATAATGACCCAAATAATGTGACTGTGATTAGGATTCAAGTTTAGATTGCTCTAATAATGTGGTTTGATTTCTTGTGGTTTCAGGCCTCCTAGTGAAAAAATAGAAAAAAGATATTTTTCTAATTAGAAATTATTTTTAAAAAATCATATAATTTTCTAAGTAAGATTTCTTGCCAAGATGGGGTAGAAAATCATATAGAAAATTTTTGAATAAGTATTTGACAGTTGATGCTATAATACTTTTAGCATAAGGTAATTTTCATAGTAATTTTGTGTTTGGCATTTTATTCGATTAAAAATTTATGGATAAGTATAGTAATATATTATATTGATTATTAATTTTTATTTATTTCCCTAAAAGAGGCAATAAGAGGTCAATTTAACTTTCCTAAGAAAATTTTAAAATATTTCTTGTAATTTTCTAGTAAGTCTCTAATAGTAATAGGATTTTATTTAAAGGGTTTTTTTGAAAATATGTATCCTAGGAAAAATATTTCTAGTTTTTCCTAGAATATAAATTTTCAATCAGGGGCACTAAGGAGGCCATAGTAAATTTATGGCCAGATTCAAAAATTATAAAATAAGTTAAACAACATTTGGGGTAAAAAAGATTAATATTGGTGGGTTCTAATCCATTATCGAGATTCAATCCCAAACCTCCCCTATCATTGTTTTTTAAAAAATGTATGCATTATTTTGTAGATAATTTATTTGACATATATTTTATGTAGATTATTACATGTAGGTTAACCTTGAACTCGGTTAAAATTATTAGTCTCGAGCTCAATTCGAAATCTTTAAATCAAAATCAGCTTGAACATAGGAAAGGTTAGACTCAGCTGGATTCAATGCCACCCTTATGCCCAATTTTAAGTAGAGGTCATGCCCAATTTTATGTAGAGGTCATGTCCAATTTTATGTAAAATGTATGTATAATTTTATATACAATTTATTTAACATGTATTTTTTGAAAAGTTTTAAATGTATGTTGGAGCTCGAACTCGAGACATGTAATTTTTTAAAAGTTTTAAATGAATGTTGAAGCTCAAGCTTGGCTCGAATTCGGTTAAAATTATTGGGCTCGAGCGATAACAATTTTAGGCTCGGCTTTACTTAGTTCGAGCTCGAGTTCGAAATATTTAAATCAAGCTTGGTTCGAACATATGCAGGTTCGGGCTCGACTCGGCTCGATGCCACCCCTAGCAACCATCACAAGGTTTTTCTCTTACAATTTTTTTATCTTCTAATCCTCTCACTAAGTTTTTCTTCGTTAACTTGTTCAGGGAATCTATTCCTAGCTTCTTATGCCATAACCAAAATTCATCAATTTTTTGCACCTAAACAGAGGGCTATGCTCACAACATAAATGTTTCTATTGGTTTGTCCCTCTAGAACTAGTTCATCGTTTTTGTTGTTTACTAAGCATGTGTTTTTTTCTAATAAGTCTTGGTTACCCTTGTCACAAAATTAACTAATGCTAAGTAAAACACGCATCAATCCTTCTACATAATAGATATCAGATATGAAAGAGGTTGATGTACCGATTTTACCAATTCATTTGATGTTATCTTTGCTATTGTGTCCAAAAGTTACATGACCATCGTCTTTTGGTTTGAGTTCTACGAATTTCTTCTTATCACCAATTATGTGCCTCTAAGTACTCGGTATCCAAAAACAAACATTTTTTGGTGTTTTGGTTCAAAGACAAACATGCATCACAAGAGATTTAACTTTGAGAGATCCGTTTTAAGTTGGGCTTCATTGGGATGAAAATTGAAGCACTAGGTGATTTGGGCAACCAAACTTGTTTGCCTGATATTTTGCATTACCTTAATGATTTCGATTGTTTTGGGTACCTAATGTTGTTTGATGCTATCTGCATTTTTGACTTGGCAAATGTGGGCATAATGACCCAAATAATGTGATTGTGATTAGGATTCAAGTTTAGATGGCTCTAATAATGTGGTTTGATTTCTTGTGGTTTCAGGCCTCCTAGTGAATTTAGTGAACAATCATTTCAACAACTAGACAACTCTAGCTCCTCCACTTTGATCATTCATTATAGAATGATATTTTTATAATTTCATATATATATATATATTGTTTTGACACTATTTTTGTGTACAATTATTACATATTCAGCCATATAATAAATAATAAAAATAAATATAATTTAAAAAAAAAAGCATCCATGAAAATTTTATTTTCCAGATATTTTAAATATATAAATAAAATATTTATCAATGAAATATTTCACTAAAATATTTATTTTAAAAATAGAATATAATATATTTTTATTACTTCATAATAATTAAAAACTATTGTCTGAAAAATATTTTATCCAAAAATAATTATTTATTTAATAATTAAAATTTTACTTTTTAAAATAATAAAAAATATTTGGCCTAGAAAAAAATTTAGGAAAATAAAATTTCAGAAAAAAATCAAACCAAATGTTTAATTATTGGCGGTGACATTTTTGTTATTCAAAATTATCTATTGTTAGCTTGTTATTACTAGAAATTTTCTAATCCTAGAAAATCGTAGATAATCATTTTAACAGAAAAATTGTATCTTTTCTCAGTAAGATTTTGTTAGATAAAAATTTATTTTTTGTAGTGAAATTAGATGAAGCCGATAATTTATAATAAAAAAATTTGTGATAAAATATTTGGTCATTTGTATTATTAATGTATTTAATTTTTATTAATTTTTGTGACATTTATAAAGGGTTTATTTTCCCTATTAAATGAAATCATGTATAATTTAAAATTAATAAAAAATAATAAATTAAATTCATAAAATATAAAATCATTAATAAACTCTAAAAAATTAAAAATATTGTACACCAAGAAAATATAGTAATATTAAATAAAAATTTATATTACATACAACATATTATAAATAAATAAAAAGTAAACTACTTCATGTTAATGTACACAAAAAGGGTGAGCCCTTCCCCAGTTTGGATGGAAATTATGATTAATAGTGATGAAATTTGAAATTTCTTCTGCTCAGCAGTTCATGTCTCGGTCAAAATTGGAGAGCTGTTACAGGATTAACGAGCAAATAATCAATTAGCTTCCCAGCAGCTCTACCACCCGAGATATCCTAATCCATCTTAATTCTTTATGAACAAAATGAAAAAAAAAAAAAATGGAGGCGCAGAACGAAAAATAAAAGCAAGAACTGATGATCCATCAACCCAGAAAAAACACAGAATATAAGGTTTGTGGATCAATCATTCAAGAAGATTTTGGTCAGTAAAGATATTCTCCTCACCAAAGTCACCCCATGATTGCTGTAGCAAATTATTGGAGCTATGGGTCTCCGCAGGAGTTGAAACAGCAGGGGTCGGGCGGCGCGTTTACGGAGAGAATGACTGAAGACAGCCATGAAAGAGTAGCTTAAATATAGAATCCTCGTCAGGTATGGGGTTACTTTCATGGCCGTTTGGCCTCATTCAAAGCGTTTAATAAATTTAATCCGATTCCTGTTTTCAAATCTCTAATACACGAGAGAGTTGGAGAAGATGGGTCTTTCTTTTGAGGTTGGTGGATTATGCCTCACTGCATGTGCGGCTTTCTTTCTTTATCCGCTACAATCCATTCCTTCTCTTCAAAATTTTCCCTATATTCCGGTTCAGAACATGCTCCATAGAGTAGAGCCTCCTCCTTCCTCTTTCCCTCTTCTTCTCTGTCTTTTCTTTCTCTTTCGTTTTGTCCGGCCATCAAGTACGTACCATTTGGTGTATATGACACTTACCAAATAATCTAATCTTACCCACCAGCACAGATCTCTTCACTCGAATTCATCTTCTAATAAACTCAAGATTTTCGTTAATCGAGTCAAATACGAAATCTATACGACTAATGGGGAAGTAGGTTAGTCCTCAGGTTGGCCAATGATTAGATGCTGTTAATCATTGGAATTAGTAGATAATATTCATTTCGTAGTTAGCAGGAGATCTGATTTTTTTGGTTTCATATTAGGTAAGTAAACTTCAAACTCGCTAATTTGATTACAGTGGGCGGCCACTGGAATCAAATTTACGGGCACACAGATGACCTCAAGCACTGTCTTCCCTCGGGAAATGATGAACAGGCTTTTTCTTCCTTTCTTTTGTTGTGGATAAGGCGATCTTGGGCGATGTGGTGCCAATGAATGGAGACGCTCTCGTGGGATCCTCAACATTAAAAAAAGAAGAGAAAAGCCGCCTGTAATGTCTTCACTTCTGTCACTGGAAGAGTCTTCTTCTCTCCGTGTTTTCTTTTTTAATTTGTAGCAGAAGAGCTGAGTTTCTGGAGATGACAGGGGTTGCGGCGTCCACCCTGTAAAGTACAAACAGATGGTCCTCGATGTACAAACTGTTTCTAGATCAAAGTCGTCCAAATTTTCACTCCTTTACCTGGTTTTTCTCTTTCTGCTCACGGGACGAATAGTTTATAATTTGTATTCTTATAGAAGGTCTTCTTCGATCGTGACAGGTCGATTTTCTTAGAACAAAGGAAAGAGACGAAGCGGTTCGACAGTTTAAACCGGTTTGTTAAAAAAACCGGTTAACGCTTCGAGCCACAAACCGAAGCACTCTTCGACTATGGAGTACAACTAAGCACCCTCCGAATCTGGACGCTTTCGTGGACCCACCACGAGCCTTGCCGCTCGTGGCCCCGATCTCCCACGTCAGACACCCCCAGCTCTCCTCCTTTCGGTGGCGGGTCAAGGCGGGGGTTTGTACCACGTCATCCGACATGTCAGCTCCCGCTCCCCTTCCCTATTGGACGCTCCGGCTATCTATTACCCGTACGTAATTACCCCTGACCTTTATTAATAATGTCTGACAGGTCCCTCGATTTCACAGCAAGTGGGCCCAGTGCAATCGCTTCTGCTTCATGTCCTTATAATGTCTATTTTTGACCAATTATCTTCACATGCGTATATGGGACTCATTAGCCGGTAAAAAGCTACACCGAACTCGTTTTATAATTTTTAACCCTGAGAGGTCAAAATGGTCATTATCGTATTTTACTACCTTTGCACATGGGGCGTGCAACAGAGTTGCTATTTTTCTTTTCTTTTTTTTTTTAGAAAAAAGGATCTTAAATTTTATTAAAATAATAAAAGGGAATATTCTGTCAAGGCCGAGTCACTAACTACCTTTTTTAACAGCGAAGGACGTTGCTTTTTTCACCTTTGCATGTGGTGGGTTCCACTTTTGTTTACTAATCCGACCAGGATTTTTCCATACGTCATACAGTAACTGCCCCTTATTTCTTCACTAATTACGAGTTCTGCCCTACCAACCAATCTCGTCCAGGTAGGTTATAGTGTGAATATTTGGAAAGGAGAGGGTACTTTTGAGTTTCTGTGTTATAAAACCACTGCTCCGCCCTCTCAGCCACCTCCCGCCCTCTATCTCATCAGCCTTCACTTCAAAGTGAACTAGCGGAAGCTCCAGCAGCCTTTCACTAGACTCTTCACGGGTTGTTTCCTCCCCCCCCCCCCCCCCTGTGTCTCTCTCTCTCTTTATCACGTTTTGCTGTCAAAGAAAAATGTCAGGCGGCCGCGGTAAATGCTGCAGAATCCGGCATATCGTGAAGCTCCGGCAGATGCTACGGCACTGGCGGAGCAAGGCCTCTTCAGCGGCTCGGATCGCTGCCGTCGGCTCTGTTCTCGGTCGCATCCCGTCCGACGTGCCAGCAGGGCACGTCGCCGTCTGCGTGGGGTCGAGCTCTCGGCGGTTTGTTGTCCGCGCCACCTACCTGAACCACCCCGTGTTCCGGAAACTGCTAAGCGAGGCGGAGGAGGAGTTCGGGTTCACCAACTCCGGTCCCCTCGCGATCCCCTGTGACGAGTTGCTATTCGAAGAGATCCTCCGGTTCATCTCCCGGGCAGACTCCAACTCCGGTCGGTTCGTTAGTTTGGAAGATTTCAAGCGCTGCGCGCATGCCGGACCGGCCAAGGACGGGTGGCCGGAGTCCAGACCGTTGCTTCATGGGTTGGCCGAGAAATCCGTCTGGTGAAGCTTTGAACTCGGATGACACAATTGAGCCGACTCAACCGGGTCAGGACTCGGAGAACTCGGTTTCTGTCAAACAAATCAAAGAAGAAAGCGAAGATGGATGGGTTTATCAGTTTAGACTACAGCGAGTTCTCCGATCTTTTATCTCACCCCATTATTGGGTTTCTGCGTGAGCCGTTCCTTGCTCCGGCGGATCTACGGAGATGGCAAAGAGGAATTTTGCCCAAGTCGTCCCGAGTTCGTTTCGGAGGAAAGAAAGAATGAATAAAAAACCGAACCAGAGTTTCAGAGGGGAAGAAGACGAGAACAGAAACCATAAAATCGGAGAAGACGGAGATTTGGGTCTCTCTTTCTCTTGAAATCTGTAAATGCTGTGAGATTCTTATTGTTATTAGATATCATTCATCATTAAATCAATTGAAATATGTTGCTCCTGAACTCTGCCTTGTTTGTTTCACCTGGCTGGCTATCCAATCCTTTTCCTTCTTCAATTTTAATATTTAAAAAATATATATTAATTTATTGAATTAATAAACCTTTATCGAAAGTCTCAACGTCTGAGATTTGTGGGCCCACGGTGGGTTTTTTTTACCATAAACGGCGGTGATGAGGATACCAGAATATAGCATGTCGGGGTAAGGTACAAAAAGCGGAAGACCCCATGGGCCCACCGTTCATGTGCCATGTGCAATCCTGCACGGGCCTTCATGAGCACTCGAGTAGACTTTGTAGCGTGTACATGTGCAATCGTACCTCACACGGGGCCCACTGTGACCTCGAGGAAGGACAAGAGTGGAATGAGCGCGCACGTGTGGTTGGCATTGTACACGAATTAAAATTGGGCCTTATTAAACAGAAACAAGAATTAACATGAAATGTGTCACCAATAACAAAGAATATGTTTTTAATTATTTCCAAAAGTAAAAGATGGCTTAAAATGGAAATGAAAAGAGGCTTCCCCACCACTAAAGCAAAGTCTCCTAGTCAAGATTCCACATTAAAGCTACGTATGACATTGCAACTAACAAAAAGCATTCCTAACCTTGTACATCCACATGCTCTTCCTACGTACATGGACAAAAGCTGACACACTCAAAATATGTGGCTCGTGTCCTTGATTCATACCTTTCTATAAGTTAGTATCATTTGTACTATTTTCGTTACATACGTACCTAAGTGTGCCTTCTAGCTCATGTCCCATGTCAATAACTCTTATACATTACATCATTTGTACAATTGTACTCACCCTTGACATGGTGTAATTAAACTCCCGTCCCATGTGACCTACCAATTCATGTACGTGAGCCTTAAAGTCTATGTCAATCTTAGATGACTAGTGATACTTCTATTCGGCAGATATACTTTAAAAAGTTTTATACAGCAAGAATTTCTACAACTCACTTGGCAACTAATGGTTGGTGGAGAGGAGATGAAGAAAATAAAAGAGGACGGAAACTAATGAAACAACAATCTGTCATGTTAGGTTAACCAAACATGCAAATGAAGAATACAGTTTCTACACCGAACGATATTATTTCCCTGGGAGTCAAAACCCAGGGACCCATTTGCTTGCGTTTAACCAATGCTAGCACTGTGGGTAATTGAATAATAAGTGGATAGATAAAGGGAGTAGAGTGCTGATACAAAATCTGAAGAACATTGGCTAAAAACAAAACATGTCTATGTCATTATTGCACTAAACACATGGCTTACTTAATAGTGGACTTGTTTAATCCCTAACTGAGCTTGTTATGTTTGCTATTATGGGGGTGGGAAGAAGGTGAAGGCAGAGAGAATGCTTTCTGAAGCAATCGAGCGTGGTGAATAGGGATAGTATGAGGAGAAGATGGGTAGTGATTGCTTTCTTTGGAAGGATAATGATACAAAATGTTCATGTTTAGTTTGAAGGGAGATGTTAGGGAAGGAATCAAACACAGGGAGTGGAATTACTATTGAATAAGGCAACACTGTTGATCTCCTTACGGAAGATTCAGGAGAAGGAAGTATTTTCCTGTGCTTTTCATTCATGAGGAAGAAGGTATTTACAGAGACCGTAAGGTATATTTACAATAGAGACTGTAAGGTATCTTTACAATAGAGAGTGTCACGATTACAAATATTACAATTCTTCATATACGTGCCATAGTTGGATACAAGATTTACAGTTTGAGTTGGAGTCTATCTCAAACTCGATCAACCTGTATCCTTATCTCTGTCATGCCTCCGCAAGATAGAACTCATAGAGGATAGTCTAATCTTGGTCTTCAAGAGGAGGAAGCATATTTGCGGAAGCGGTTTAGTGAGAGCATCAACCAACTAATCACTAGGGGAGACATGAATAACCCAAAGAACGCTACTCTGAACTTGTTCGCGAATGAAGTGGTAATCCAAAGTACATGTTTCATGCGAGAGTGAAATACTGGATTGGAACTTTGATTTATAGCAGCGATATTGTCACAATAAAGCACTATTGTTGTAGAAGAAAAACACTTAGTTCAGTGAGAAAATAGTAGATCCACCCGATCTCAGCAGCAGTGGTTGTAACAAATTGATATTCCGTCTCAGTAAATGATTGAACCACAATCTGTTGCTTCTTAAAACTCTAAGAGATAGGATTACGACCTAGGTAAACAAGATAGACACCTAAGAAAGTGAAATCATCCTCGTTTCCTGCCCAATCAGCATCAAAAAACACATGGAGAGACAAAGAAGATTGTCGATGTAAGACAATATCATGATTGAGAGTCCCACAAAAATAGCGCAATAAGTATTTCACAACATCCCACTGATCAGTAGTAGGGCAATACATAAACTAAGATAACTTATTCACCACCTGTTATGGTCCTGGGTTAAGTACCTAAGCCTTCAGCTTCTAACAAGCCGGTCTTTTGGGTAGTATTGGCTAGGTGCTTAACATTTAGTATCAGAGCTAGCGCTTGAACGACGAGAGTCTTAATCAATGTCAAGGCACGTAAGAGACAAGTATTGAAAAATCTATTTGCAACCAACCACATTCTGCGAAGAATCCAAGGGAACAATTTCCCATGTCCCATTCCGAACAAGAGTACTAACCTGATATAACCTGACACCATTTGGGATCGGTGAGAGTTTGAATCAAGTTGCTGGTTCACGGGTCACAGATATAGAAAATTGGGTTGCGAGGTTTAATCAGAAGGAGACGACTATGCAATACTCATACTTCTAAAGTGATCTTTTTTGTTTTATTGAAAAACTAGGGGAAACTATTTGTTCTTGTGAAGTAGGGCTTTTATGAGTGCTCTTTTGTATGATTATAATGATCCTTCAAATAGGTTGACAGGTGATGTAAAAGCTTGACCACATCTGGTAAGATGAATCGAATAACTGTAACACGCTCGAGGACAAACCTTAGAAGAGACTGCCTGGCTTTTCAGTTAACTCATAAGCACTATCTTAATTTGATTTATTGACTTTCTCAACTTTTTAGCCAATAATTATCGAAAAGATTACTGCTTGTGAGGATGAGCTGCTAAGCCAACATCTCACTTCACTAAAAGATCAGAAGTGGGTTGGGGTGAACGATCTGAGACGTCTCAAGCGACTAAAATCTGGAAACATCTTCCATGACTTACAAATTTTATATGTTTATATGTTTCAATCACGTTACATTTTGTAAAATCGTAAGACATCTTGAACCAGACACCAACTCCTGGATGTGACTCGGTGCTTGACCATAGATAACTCCACTGAAGTCATCCCACCAGAGGAGGGATAAAGGAAGGTTGTGATAAGATTTTTATACGATAAAATCATTACAATATCATAGATTTGACGAATATTTGCAAGAGGCTTATCGTTGCAAGTCTAATCCAAACCAACCCCGAAACATATAAAACAAACCAGAAAAGTTTTAGAAATAAGGAAGAAAGTGATGGGATGAGAAAAAAAAAAAGAGAGATGGGAGTTAAAATATTTGTGACTGCGGATTTGATTTTCAAATCATGAGCAGAGAGGCTTGGAGCCTTTCGTATGAATTCTTTTTTTGAGGAGATATGTCTGCCTGCAGCAACGATTTGGTTCCTGCATCTGTCTTCCACCTAACCTTCCTGCATCAATGGTGGATTTTATGCTCTTTCTTATATTTCCCAGACAAGCCTCTCATCCCGTACGCATCCTACTCACTAAAGTTGCGTTTGGATTTCTGGTCAATTACGGAAGCTGATGGAACTATGAGTCTGGTAGGTGGTCTGACCCAACCTCTTCTATCCCAATTCTGAGTTTCTGATAGACTAAATGAGTCAGAAAAACATGGTCTACCTTGAGGGCCTTCACTAGGGTGGATCAAGAAGGTTTACGGTAGGTTTTTATGAACTTATCCAGCATGCAACAGGCAAGTTCAAGAAAAATGACTTTTAAGAGTTTGGTTAGAGCTGAAGATCATGTCAATAGGGGTGTGGAGGCCATGAATCTGTCGATGGGTTGGGTTTTCACCTAATTCCAAATGACATAATTCAAAAAACACACTAAGTATGGATGAAGATACCTTTTCAACGCATTATAATATTATAATTTGCTTGTGATCAAGCTTGATATTACAAATGTATAAAATTTACTACAAGGATTTTTTATTTAAGAAGATATTTTATGACACCAGGGATGTGTACATTCATAAAGTAAGAATCCCAATCCATATCTTGGATGCCATAATGGAACTTCCTCTCCGAATCTATATTCGATGCCATACGTAACCACTCGGAGTTTGAATCATCAAATCTGCAAAATAAATAATTGAAGAAGTTAATATTTTTCGGAAGGATTTATGTTGCAAATTGTTTGTGCAAGTGGTTTACATTGTTATGATCTTTAGGAAATAGTTTGTGTGGTTTTCAACTAATTAAATGGTATTCAAGATGAGAAGTGAGGATGTTATTAAAGTGAGTTAGAACTGTCACATATTCTCGACATGTCGTTCAATGTTTCGAAGGGATTAGAGTAGCCACAAGCATGGAATCCTATAACGAAATTAGTGATTGTAAAGCTAACCCATCTCATAATTTTGCTAAAGAATTATTCCATGGAAGTTTTGTGAATAAACCATCTAAAGATCTAGGCTGTTGTATAATTATGTCAAACTACCTTTAAACTATTCTCTTCTCGTCACTAATTTGCTAACTTGAGGGTAATTTTGAATACTAATGGCTTGCAAGAACTAAAACCACATAAATTTCATTTTTTTTTCAAAGAAAATAAGTAGATGAGATGATATAGATAAGGAGACAAAATAGTGGATCACATATTAGCTTGAAGATATATAAAGCTTGGGTAATAGTATTTAGCAAATTACCTTCCTTTGAATAAGATGTAAGGTTTGTATAGCAAGGCAACTCGCTTGGCGTAGTTGTATTTTTTGTTAAGCTTCTTGTACTTGTCTCCAAATAGATGGCAAGTAGCTTGATTGACAATGTAGAAAGCCTAGATAAAGCAAAGCAATAATACTAATTATGGTGGATATTGTTCTTCAACAAACAAATGAGAACCTAAGAAACACTATTGAGACACACTAACCTGTAATGGCAGCTTGTAATGTAAATTCATGAATCTGTTGAAACTCGACATGGTGTTCTTAAATGAAATTTTTTTAACCTTGATAGGCTTTCCATCTTTTCCCATGAGTGAATGTTTTGAGAAATATAGGTGGCACCAATCTCCCAATTTGTAGCAAGTGGGAGGGTTTCTCAGAGATGAGCACAAATGATATATATGTTCCGATGATTGATGGAAGTGAGCAGCTAAAAGCATGACCATGGCATTAACCACCATATCTCCTGGAATCTGTCAAAATTTTGGTTAAATATTGATTAGCTACATATATGACAAAAACTAATGGCATGATCTATGGTAGGGCCAAAACTATATATATTGAGTGATAGGGAATTACCACATCCATAATTGAGCTTGGGTCTACTATGAAGTACTTTAACTTCCCCAAAGCATATGCTACTATTAGGCTATCGACGCCTCTGCATTGAGGGGATGTTTCATATGTTAATAACAAACATATTGGAAAGTAAATTAATTTTGTTGTTCTTTCATTGATCAGGCGTGTAGTATTTATAGATTTACAACACAATCTATAGCTTTTACAACTCTTACAATTTACAATTTTTGTCTGTTTCAATCACTTCCAGTTTGAGTTTTTCTCTATTTTTAATCATTGTTTATCTTTATCTCTATCAATAACTATATATATATATATATATATATATATATATATATATATCAAGTTGTTGTAAAAAACTAGAGTCCTAGGAATATTAAACTTTGCTTTGCTCAAAGGGTTCTATTTTACTATTTTATAATTTTTAAAAAATTTACTGTCTAAAAAACTACATTTTGCTTTGAAATCAAGAAAATCTTTGGTTTCTTTGTTTTATGTTTTCTTTTTGTTGTGATTTTTGGAAGAAAATGAATCAACCCATTAAATGGAGGAAAAATTAATCTTATGGTTCTAAAGAAAAAAAGAAAAAAGTCCTTTTGTAAAAGATAGAAAAGTTCTCACCACAAATCACACTAAATTAGCCCTTATCCTTTCAATAATTATAAATGATAAAAACATAAATAAGAAGTAAAGTACCTGCAGTTTTCTATCCATCCTGGAAATGGTTCCATGTATGTTGTTGTGACAATAGTTGGTCTCACAATAACAAGAGGCACATGACCCCGTAGATGTCCAAGTAGCATCTCTCCCATTGCTTTAGTGAAGACATATGTATTCGGCCAACCAAATGATCTTGCCCTGATAATGAACCACTTAGTATAATCAAGATCCAACTTTTGAAGATAAACCCAATTTAAATATCTTACTAATTACTTCCTAAAGTCCCCCTATCAATTTCTATGAAAGTGGTTCTAAATGTTTCGTTGTGTCTAAGAATTTTCCCTAATTTTTAATTTAAAATCCATTTTGTTCTATTTATCTTCTGTTAAATATGCTATTAGTTAGGTGAAAATCATCCTTATAAGAATTACATATATGATTTCAAACTAAGAAATGAAAGTGAAAGTGAATGTGAATGAACTAGAGACAGTGAATTAATTTTTTGTGTTAGTGTATATAATAAAAAGTATAGTGTAAATTACGTTCTTGTTTTTGTGTGCACAATGAAAAATACAATAGAAAGTCGAGAATAAGTATATTAATAAAATACCGTGATAGATTTAACGTTTATAAGATGGTTTTATTTAAATTATTATTAATAAAATAAGATAGATTTTATTTTAGTCTAAATTAATAAAAAATTAATTTAATTATTTAAAAAATTAAAAAACGTAAACAAAGATGTTTACTTTTTATAATGTTCAGATGCTTGATTAAATTCTTACTTCTAAAATATCTAAATTATCACTCTTAAATTAGAAATTTAATAAAATATTAAAAATATGAATATAATAAATAAATAGGGTATTTTATTATATAAAACTACTATGATAGATTAAAATTTTATAAAATGATTTTATTTAAATTTTTATTAATAAAATAAGATAGATATTATTTTAGTCTAAACTAATGAAATAATTAATAAATAAAATAAAATATTAATTATTTAATTATGAAAATATCAATTATTTAATTATAAAAATAAAAATAAAATAACTAAACAAAGATGATAGGGTTTTGAGAGGGAGACGGCGAGAGGATGAACAAAGATGGGAACGGACCAGAAGGGTGAGAAACGTGGCTCAGAGGAAGGCATCGAGGGGGAGTTTGAGGAAGGCTCGGCCGTCCGGCGAAAGGACAGGGTCCGGAGCACGGCGAGAGGGTGGGAGAAAATGATTAACAAAGATGCGTTTGATTTAGTTATTGGATCCCTCGAGAAAGAAGTTTTTGTGGAGGGAGAGGAAGGTAAGCTAGCTAGCTTACGTCTTCTTGAATGTAACGTTGTATGTAATGAAGTATTAAGCACCTCTGTAGACCCAATTCCTTCATGAATACTCCTTTTCTTTCTTCGGTGATCCCTTTGTCATCCAATTCCTTTAATTTGCTCTCCACCAGTTTCAGCTCTTCGTCAATGTCTACAGTCGATGTTCCATTGAGTGCTTCACCCATGCGAAACGACCTTTCAGGTATGAGTCCGGCCTTCTCCCCAGCAACGAAAGCTTCAAACAAGACCAGCTACCGTGTAAACTCTCCAGAGCACGAAAGAAAGAAATAGATGGACATGGGATAGACAGAATGAACATGAATTTACCAGTTGAAACATGGAGAAGCATCCCCAGTTTGACACATTTCTTAGCAAACTCCATAACATGCTTGGCGCCAAGGGTATTGGTGCTGAAAGCAACATCGTACCTACACAAAAGTCATCCATTTCAAATCATTCATAAAAATTCCCAGTACTGGTGACCCTTGCCTACCTTTCATCAAACTTGGTGGTAGCTGCAGAGTGCACGATCACGTCGAGCTCATCCTTCAGCTGTTCCATGACAGAAGAGTCATCTATCCCGATGTTCTCATCGGCAATATTCCCTGCAATGGCTCTCAATTTGTCCGAAACGAAGGAGCTGAAGCTTGCACCATGCGCCTCTCTTAGCGCTTCAAAAAGAGCCTTACTGAGCACCTACAAATTGCAATATGTGAAGCTCTTATGAAAGAGAAAATCAAAGAAGATGTAGTCTATACTTGGGTTTCCAGCCGTTCTGCTGCTGCAGCGTTATCCGGAGCTCTCAGTAGCAGATAGATCCTCTGGACCTGAGGCTGAACCCTGAGCACCTTCTCCACAAAAACTACATCACAAACATGTTAAATGAACAATTTCCGCCATTAGCAAACCGTGCAAGCATTCAAGTAAATACAGGCATGAGAATGCGAGGCTAATTACTCTTAGCCAGATAGCCAGTTGAACCAGTAACCAGTATGCTCTTGCCATGCAAGTATTCTGCCACACTGTTGCACTCCATGAGAAAAATCTGTTCTGTAACTACGCGCACTCAGATAGCAGTTACAGAAACCTGTTCGATCATCCATTTCCGCTGTGTCTATCTTTCCATTTATAAGGAAGTCGAAGACAGACCAAAGAAGTTGTGGTCCTCCCGCAAAACCTTGTGGGTTCCGCAAAGATTCTGCAATCTGTGCTCCTGATTTTCGTCTCAAAACGAAAAAGGAGACGCGTTCAGAAAAATCTATCCATCGTCCTCTTGTTGCCGCGTTGAGTGATGAAAGGATCTTCTTCATTTATTTCAACATGACGTGAAACGATCTTCTGGCAGAAATTGAAAGAGGCTGGCTGACTAGACTTACTACTACTTGGAGTGATTCTTTCTTAACAGAAGATTAGTTTGTGAAGTCGAAGAAGACGGCTATTTTAAGTAATTAAACGTTGAAGGAGAATTTCCGTAGCTCAACGTCTCAGGCGGATCATCCTTTAATGATCGAAAACTGGACTCAATGAGAGAAGTTTATCGACGGAAGGAAGGTTGGTTTATGAACTCGACCTAAACGAAACGTTGGTAACGTCTCCTGTTGAGTCCAATTCCAGTGGATCACTGAAGAACATGTGTCAACTTCTGATTGTGGAACATGAGTAACTCTTTTGTTAATATTTCAATTAATTAATAATGTCACACACTTAGAAGTGGACACTTGTTCTTTAATGGACTGAAACCGGATAACAAGAGTTGTCTAGCTATAGAATGACTAATTTGAGTGATTGTAATTGCCATCACGTAACCAATGGATCATTAATGGACATGTTTCAACTTCTTACCATGCAATATGTTAAGTGCGGAAAGCCAAGTAACTAACCCAGGTGGACGAGGGGTGGACGGAACCTAACCCAGGTAGACCGAAACCACCTAGCTCTGACACAGTATAGATTTTTTATCATGATTTTATTTAAATAAATTCACCTTAGTTCTTTGTTGTATTTTGAAAGATTGAAGGGTTTATGTACATGAGATGTGAATAAATATGTTAGTACCTATTTAATTTAATTAGAATATTAAAGTTTTACTAGAAACAATTTTCTCAAAGGAATGAAGTCGACCTCTCTTATCAGATCGTGGATTTTGAGTTCAACAGAGAATAATCCAAATGAAAATAACAAAATTATAAATATTATATATGAACAAAATAACTTTATTTTTTTGAAATTTTACCTTTTTTTTTCTTTCTAAAATAATTAAATGTAAAAATTTCTTCATGTGATTAATTAAGTCTCCATCTATAATCGACCATGCTTTTTAATTATAAATCAGAAAAATTCATGATATGAATTAATGTTTAATGTATTCATTGTTGTTCTTTTTTAAAGAAATTTGTTAATGTAATATTATCTTTTTATAGTATTAAAAACATTAAGATCTATAAGAAAATAACTTTAAAACCCTTAAAAATAGATTAAATTAAAAAAAAATTATATGTTTATATTTATTTAAAATATTTAACTTATAGAATGTTTAGATTTTGTTCTATTATATATTTATTTTTTTATTATTAATATGTTCAATAATTTTGCTTCCAAGATTCTAGTATTCTCAATCCATGGGGAATCTAAGAAAGTCTAGACTGATTTATTAGTGAATGCAAGAGGATTTGAGTTCATCTTGGAATTTAGCATTGCACTTAGGTTTAAAAACTTTTTACCAAAAGGTTGTTTATGTCTTCTTTTAAGCCAATGGTCTTAAGATCAAACAACATGGATCAGTTTCGTGTTCCTTCTTGTGTCTTATTAAGAAAAAAGAATGATTTAAGAGTTGAGAAAAAAGAATGTAAAGGATGAGACCAAAATTTAAAGGTAACAAAAAGACCCCACCTCAAGTGCAACGATGAGGTGGTGTGCGGCGGAGCTCCGCCGAAGTCCTCCAAGGTGGCAAGGAGAGGAAGGAAGAGGGAAAGAAGAAAGGGAAAAGGCCTCATAATGTTCTTGGGCAAATGGCCCAAGACAGGGCAGGAGGGGGGGAAATGGGAGGCTGAAAAAAGAAAATGACAGAGAAGGGGAGAAAGGAAAAAAGAAAAAGGAAATAAAATAAGAGAGAGAGAGAAAGAGAGAGATTAATTTTTAAAATTTTAAAATTTTAATTAATTATTTGTTGTTAATTAATTTTTCTTGTAGTATACATCGTGGGAAAAATAAAAAAGCATACATGAATATCATAGAGAAAATTTTATTATATAAAAATAAATAAATATTAAACACATAAAATATAATGAAGCAAGAAATTTATTAATATAAAATCAAAAACAAAAAATAAAGAAAAAATTTAAATAAAGGAAACAAAAAATAGATAGCACAAAATTTAATTAATGGAAAAATATTATAAAAATAATAATAAAACGTTGAATAAACATAAATTATTGTAAAACTGAAATCACAATGAAATATAAGACAATAAAATTTGCATTTTAATAATAAGGATCATCATGAAAATACTAAATACAAAACGTAAAATGAAGGAAAATTTTGATTAAATAAAAGATTAAGATCAAACATAAGATTTAAGAAACAAGAAATTCATACTCCCTTGAAAAGTTACTTTTTAAAATAAATTAAAATTAAAATAATTATGCAATTTTTCTTCTAAAAAGTAAGAGAGCTAATTCTTTTTAGCTTATTTGTTTCAATTTGAGGCATTTATCATATAAGCAGGAGCACCAAAGACAAATGCATGCATTTTTATTTAATTGAAATACTAAATGATTAGATGTTGTATATTTAATTATTTGAATTAATAATTTAATTTTAGGTAGTTAATTATTTAATTACATGATTAATTAATTAGTATAGTTAATTACTAATTAATTTTAGTTAACTAATAAGTATTTAATTAGGTAAATAATTATTATATAAAATTTTTTACTTGACTAATTAATCCAAAAATTGGGGTTCAATAGGTGAATAAGGTGTTATACTTAATAGAATGATTTTAAATAAAATAAAATAAAAATCACATTTATTTTAATATAATTTTTTCTATAATTTTTAGTTGTAGTATAAAAAGAAAGAATAATATAAACATTGAAGTTTTTCGATGGTAAATTTTTCTAATTATACAAGTATTTTGGTTAATGGAAATCAATTTATCAAATAATTGTTTTCTATTTTAAAATTTCAATCTATATATAATATTAATTTAGTTAAAATTATTTTAAAAATACATAAAGTTTTCTCAATGGAATTAATTTCAATAAGAAATTTTTAATAAAATTTAATTTTACCTAGAAAGGTGACTTATTTTACTTAACCCCATTTTAAAAATACGTAAACTTTTCTCGATGAAATTAATTTCTCTAATAAAAGTTTCCCATTTTTGTTTAGCTTTATTTTAAAAATAAATAGGCTTTTCTCGGTGAAATTAAATTTTTCAAAGAAAAATGTGGTTTCTGCAGTTAAGCAGAAACACTTTTCTCGACAAAAAAAATTCACCGTGAAAAGTCAAATTTCTTGTAATGGTTTTAAATCCCTTACCTTTTCTTCCAATATTTGGACAATCACTTTTGCCATTAGATTTCCTAATTTGAATCCTTTAATTGGATTACAAGTTTTGCCATCATTGTTGTGCTTCTCTTAGTTCCTATTTGTTTAAAATTTTTATTTTAGATGATTTGATCATTTTATTTACTACCATGTTTGATGATAGTAGGTTGGTTTTATTAACATTTTTTTAAATGATTTTTCCTCTAATTCTAAGATTTAAAATCAATAGCATTTTGAAATGGATTTTGTAAGTGACACAAGGTCTTTCAATGACAAATTCATGTTTGGATAAACATTAAAATGGATTGGTCCATTACATAGGCTAGTCTACATAACTCTCAATAGGGTTAATGTCCAATCTAAACATCTAGAATCTCTTAAATATATTAGGATTGAGGTGTTCAACCCTTGCAAGGTTAAAGGTTTGAATGCAACTTGTACTAATCCTGTATAGATGAAGTAGTATTTTTCATTATTTTTATAATGCAACAGGATCCAATGGATGTCCCAATGGTCAAATTGGCTGAAATATATTTGGAAAATCACCCAAATCCAATCTTAATGGGAAAAGCTAGCCAATAATGAAATCGTTGTTGAAATATAAAAAATTGGTGGAGATTTCCTACCACCCCCCAAATTTGATTTTCGATTCAACCAGCTGACTTTTGCAAGGCTAGTTCTTCTATGCAATGATGAAGATCGATGAAAAAGAACATCCCCCAAATTACTAGGATTATGTCCATGAATTTATGTATGCCTTTTTCTATAAAAACAAGTAAAGAAAATACACCGAGTTCATCAAAACTTATGCCAAATTTATAAAATCTGATATCCCTTGTTGGTTTAACCATTGGTGGAAAAAAATTAGTCTTTTACTAGAAATTCTTCCAAATTGTATTAAATAACTATATCACCCTTAGGTTGAATGCCATCTTAGCCTTAACTAAAAATATCCAAAGACGATTGTTGAGGAAGAATATACTCTCCACTCTTTTTATGAAGTTGAACGTCTTTGGATTTGGAGCTGAGTTCAATGAACTCAACCTTCCACTCTTAAACAAAAATTAACATAATATGGTGAAAAAATACAACAAAGTGACTGCAATAAAAGAAAAGATCTAACATTGCAAGAAAACGAGTGAGAAAGCTGGAAAGACTAATGTCAAGAGAAAGCTAATGAGTGGAAATTTTTTATCAAAGAGTACTTGAATCAATTATTTGAAGTCTTCAAAGTCTTCCCTAATGCTTTTGCAGAAGAAGATGATGAAGTTGATAATATTAGCTAGTTTAGTCAAGCAAATGAAGTCGACATTGTTTCGAATATTTAACATTTTGTTATAGCAAGTGTTGTTACGGATCTTTGGGATTGTGACAAGTTCTGTTTTTCGATGCCATTATTGTTTCTGTGTGTGCCATCTTTCGAAGTCATTTGGTGCCCAACAAATGCACAACAAACATAGATCGAGGTTCACTTGTAACAGTTCAGACGATTTTATCTAAAACCCAAGTTCAAGGAGAAGTTGGATTTGCATCAAACTAACTCATAAAGATGATGAAACACGAAAATCAGTGGCTATATACGTTTCAATTATTTCCATGAATATGAGAGAATGTAATCCATTGTCTATTTTTCATTTGAAAGAGTAATTTACAAACAATTGGAACTTTAGAACAAAGTAAGAAAAGAAGATAAACTCTTTTTAACATATTACCTTTGGATCAACGGAGATAAAAAAAAAAAAATACTCCATGATTTTTGGTTTGTTGTCTGTATAAATAAATTATGAACAATTAATCCTAGTGCTACAGAAAAAAAAAAAAAAAAAAAAAGGGATTCAATACAACTGTTCAATCCCTTGACTTTGTTCAAAATTTGACATGGAAGTATATCTGATGAACTCTTCAAATTGCTCAATGACAATGAATGATTATTTAAACCATTACTCATTCTATTGTGTTATATGGTTTTGCTTTGCATTTTGTTATATTTGTTTTCTTTTCTTCTCCTTTACAATGCTTTGGACCCAATATTGTAATTTTTTTATGGAGCTTGTTCCTCATTGATAATAGATCAAATTGACATCAGTGTAAGTGATTTGTGGAAAGTAAGAGAGATTGTCTGGGACGCTAAGTGGTTTTGCTTTTTACCCACATCCAAACTGAATCCAAAAAATCCAATGGGCATCCACTTTCAAGAATCCAATTGATCTTGATAGAAACCTGCTAAGAACCGGTTGGCAAAGATGGGCCACATTTTTCTGGGTTGATGATGGGCCACTTTTCCTCGTCGAGATTTTTAAAGGACTACTCACGGCCGTGGGAGCGAGACTCGAGAGAAGCGCGGAATTATGCCTTCTCCACTGAATCGTCTCTGATTAGACGAAAAGAGGGATCTATCCGTCCGATCAATCAACTCAAAAAGCTGAATCGCTGAGAACTCTCTAGAGCAGAAATGGCAGAGAGGCAGTGCGCTCATCTATCGCCTCAAGGCCTAACGTTAAGGTTCTGCAAAAGCTTCTCTTCTCTTCTCGTTATCTGATCCCTTGACCGCCACCGTATCTGCTCTGAACTCTGATGATCCCTCCGCCACAGATTCACAGATTCCCTCTCCAAACTTTGGGTTTCTGCGGAAACCGCAATCCCATTAATAACTGCTTTCTTTTACATTTTCAAAGAAATTCGATTTGAGCGACCCTGTAAGTAAAAGTCTCCTTTTTCCACATCTCAAATGTCGGCAACCAGAGACGTGGGTGGGGCCTTCGATCTGTCTCGTTTAGGTCTAATCTGTTGTCAAACGTTCTTCAATTCTCTTTCTCTCTTCTCATTTGTTTAGCCATCATTGTCCAGTTCACAAGAAACCAATATCCTTCTCTTAATCTTTCCACTAATGATAGATTCCTTTTCTTTCAGCTCCCACGTGTCACAGATCCGTATGTGGTGGAGACAAAACGGCTCAAGGCCCAGGGTTTATGGGTTTAAAAGGGAAAGAAAGAGTGGAAGCGAAAAAGAAATTGGTGGGGCCCCAAACGAGAGATGATTTTGTGCGATGCTTGTCGTACAAAGAAAGCAAAGAAATTTAACTCCTCATGACGCCCATCATTCTCCTCGCTTTCACGATCTCCATTTTACTAGGCTCCACAAATCGGAGTATTTATATTGGTTGAGGACATTTGAGGGTTTCTTTTGTCTGTTAATGCCATGGGAGCTTTTGGAACTTGTCTTTTGGACCTTTTTTTTTTTTTTTTTTTATATAATTAATTACCTATAAATAATTTATAAAAATAAAAATTTGATCATTATCTTATTTTTATTAATTTTTTTAAAAATAATAATGATCAAATTCTCATTTTTTGAATCGTTTATCACCGATAGAAAAATAAGTACAAATAAGATAAACAAATTTACGACTTCTCATTCACAAATTCATTAATTTATTGACTATTATTATTTAAAAAATAGTTTATAAAAAAAATATTTTTATTAATTATTTTTTAAAATAATAATGATCAAATTCTTATTTTCTTTTCTTTTCTAAGAATTCCAAATCTGATGGAAAACCAAGTACCAACTGCCACACATAATTGTTCACTAAATTGGACCATGGCCTAATCTTTGTTTTGTGACACAAGGGATAAAATATTGTCAGAGTTTCAGTTAAAAGAGGCAGGCAATAAATAACAAAAATCATCAATGCTTGTAAGTCTTAAGTTTCAGCTGACAAAAAAATAATAATGACAGGTGCTGAAAGTTCTATTTTATCTGCCATTGCATAAAATCTTCTCTTTGCATTTTCTTTTATATAGGTTAGTTAGCCCATCACTAATAAATCTTTAAATATGTTGAAGCTGTTGGAAGCACTAAACCTAAAAAGTTTCAAATTGGAGCCTCGCAATATTATATCTCTTCAACACCCTCACTGGAGTCTTTTTTTCCCTCCTGGATTGTAATCGGCCAACTGAATTAGGGTCTATTCGGAACCCCATCCGAAAAAAAATAAAAATTAGATAATTATCTTGTTTTCATTAATTATTTTTTTAGAATAATAATGATCAAATTCTTATTTTTTTTAAGGGTTTCAAACAGACCCTCCGACGACTACACCGGTCATAATATTCACAGAGTAGGTAAAGTAATTTAAAGTTCATTTATTGAAGTGAAGTTATGAGGTTAGATATTAAAACCCCCATTTTGTACCTTAGACAATATCTTATTTTTATAAGACACATAGTGTCACAAAGATTTAGGTAAAAATATATTTGAACCATTACTTAGATTAGTAAGTAAATTCTTAACTAAGTTTAGTAATTTGTAGACTTTAAACACATCTTTCAAGTTTCAACCGTTTGGCTTCTATTTCCAAATGCGGATTGTCAAACCGATGGTTGGTTGAGACTTTTGAAGCAGCCTCACACGCTTCTCTTGATAGCTGTCTCTCCCCCTATCCGCCCGCCAAGCCTCACCTTTTCCTTCCGCTGCCGACGATCTCGGGTGGTCATCTCAGGCGCCACGTGGCTTTGTGGTCCCCAGAGGTACCGCTACTGCAAGTCTGCAACGACTGGTCCCCGCTGTCCTTCCGGTGTCGCCACTCCCTTGGACGCTCCCAGTCCGCTCTCGACGCGCATTCTCGCGGGTCCCACATGCCAGATCGTATTGGCGCGCACGTGTCGGTGCTGGCGCCTTTCTTACTTCCTTTACTTCGGCGAGGAGAAAACGAGAAAAAGGAAAGAAACTGACCAACATGGCGGCGTCCTTTTCACCCCAAACCGCCGTTTTATTCTACTGCCACTCATCTCCAAAGTCAACATAGCGTCTCATTAATTTTAATGGACTAAAATACCCTTACAGGAATTCTGCAATTGTCGGTATGGTACGCGCTTGGTGGGCCCACCGGTGAGTTTGAACGAAGGGTGAATAATTGAGGGGAGAGATGAATGTATGAATTTCTTTGTCCATGTTTTATAGGTGTATTAACATATTTGCCCTTGGGGTAGGTGTGAGTCTTAGGATTTAGGACTTTTTAGTAATATCATCGATAGAAAATTCGGAAATTTTATTTTCCACTTTTTGCGTTGCCTTGTCCGTGGTTGGTCGTGGCCGTTATATTTTTAGATCCGACACCGTTGCGAGAAGGGGCACAGCCGTCATTTCACGCGTCGAGGTTTTGGTTTTATTCAGCTCGCGGGTCGGGGGTTTATTTTGTCATTTTGCTGGTGGGATTAGTGAGGAGTCTTAATAACACCAACAGGGGTGGGTCCCAACGTCTCTAGCCTTTTTTAGGGAACAGAAATTTGTAAAACACGCATGCACTTTTTAGAATGACGGTATTGCCCCTGTTCTTGCCGAGTCTCTTTTTTGCCGCTCAGGAATCCGATGCGGTGCTGCTCTCTAGAAAGGAAAAAACTTTTTCGCATTTTTCAATAGCCTATCAAAGATCGGTTTATTCTGACAGAAACGACGAAAATACCCCTTCCTTTAGATATCATCAAATCTAACGACCATTCTCTGGCATCATCACCCTTCGGCGAAAAATGCCAACCGAGGTCGGGAATCTCCATCGAAAATTCTGCCCCCATTTTCGCAATTTTCTTCTGTAAATTAGATTTTCCTCTCCCTTTGATCGTACTGACCGGTGGAGATTCTTCTTCAGAGGTGGGTCCGGTCTTCCGTAATTCTGGTCAATCTTCTAGTACTAAAAAGTAGTTCATTAGATGGACAACTGCGGTTAACGAACAAGCTGTCACACGCCAAAATGGGCCCACGATGTATATACGAGGAGAGATGGGACCCACGGCAGACAAGAGAATACTTAGAAATTCCATTTCCAGCTCATGGAATTGAATGTGACGGACTGTCCAAAGGGAAAAGTGAATGATCTCAACTCTTCTAATTACCTACTTAGCCAAATTTACCGTAACTTTATTTTGACCCAGGCAGTAATTAATTTAATTACTGAATAATTATAAAGGTTTATTTGTTAATCAGAATCGTGGGTGGTTATTTTACTTGTTAGTGGGTATTTTGAATTTCGAAAGTAAGATGGCTGTCGAGTCAAATCGAGTAATACCAGAGGACAGAACCGTACTTTTGAGGTTTCTGAGAGCCCCTTTCGGCCATACGAGTGGGATACAGGTGGACGAACCATTTTTCTTTCTCTTAAACTCCAAAAACTAATTAACCCAAAGTAATCGAATCAAACCTTGATTAAGTGGCGAGGGAGTGTCATCTTCGAGCTTTAACTTTTTCTCATTTCTTTGTTTTTTGTTCCAGCTCCCTGCTTTAAGTGACACCTAACGCTGGAGGTAAAAAACACCCAACCCGCCTGTGTCTCTTCTTCCTTTCCCTGCAAATTCAACATCTCATAGATGAAACTGATGTTTCCTCTGTAACGTGTTTCCTTCCTTAGATCTGCTGCTCAATTTTGAGAGTTCTCCCGTAGCGTTTTCAGGTATTTCTCTTTTGTTTTACTTCTTTTTGGTACTCGTTGGTGAATGTGTTCGACTTCCGTTCGGATTTTCATTTCGTGGTTGTCGTCCAATGTGTGATGGTTTCCTGATTCTTTTGGAGTGTGAGGTTGTGGAGATTATAGACTTTTTTTTTTAATCGTCCGGTTATGGCTGACAATCGTTCTGTGTCGTCAGCCGGAAAGGAGGATCCGAGTATGAGTTCTCGATGCATGAACTCTGCTTTACGGTGCAAACTTTTTTTTTTTATTGAACTGGTTCTGATGAGGCGGCAGTTGGATTTGGTTCAAGCGTTTTTGTCTTTCAATGTTGCCATTGTTTTCTTTTTTCTGTTTCGCTTTCTGATCATTGACTTTTATACTTCTGTTGCTCATGCATTAGCGTTTTTTAGTCCAACCGAACGGCATTGGCATTTGTTTTCTTCAATCAAATGGAGCGGCATTATAATTTGGTGTTTATCCATATTTAGCGGCTTGCTTGTTCCTTTAATGAAAGGATCTGTTTCATGCTTTGTTCTTTTGTTTGTTGCCTTGCGCATTGTGATTTTCCAAGTTCATTCATATCTGTGCAGGTTTCGGATATATGTGCTTTGATTTCTGTTCTAGAGGTCTATACTCCAGTTCGACTTCTCTCTAGTGACGTCTTAGGCTGCTCTTGCTATTTCATTCTCGTACACCGGAGCTGAAAGGAAGGTGCGGAAATTTTGGTGGCAAAATATTGAATTTTTTCACTAGTTTAAAAGAATCTTGGATAACTAGCTTACACATCTAGCTACTTATGTGGTGACATTTTAAAATGGAAATTTTTGGATTTGATGGCTATAATCAATAATTCTCTTCCTGCGCCTCCTTACATGCGCTATCACATATTTGTCAGAAAGCGTGTTGAGTGCTCAGAGAAAGTGGTGGGAACTGATATATAGAGAACATATGAGAAGCATGAGTTTTTTTTTACCATCCTCGATGGTTCAGACAGAAGATGCGAAAGTAATGCAGCCAAAACACATGCGCTTTTTTAGTTTACAAATAGAGGTGGCCTGTTCAATTTATAAAAATCCTGTGCGTTTCGTTGGCCTAATTGTGATCTGTCTGCAAAATTAGGGACTGTAAGAAATGCAAATGTTTAAGTTCTTGTTTCAATTTTCTTTTTTTTTTCTTGGTGGGTCAAATCCTTTGCAAATCTAGCAAATTGACTGTTTCAGGAAGAGCCAGCTAGCTTGTTACAGGGTAGTTTGCTCTTGAAGATGAGCGGATAGAGTTTTAACAGCTTTTCTTCCGGCTATATTCCTCCTTGTGCTTTGCTCTTGTTAAATTTGTTGGTTATTTTGAAGAAGTTGTTGGTTACATAAATATGCGTTTGCGCCTATATGGACATTCATACTTAGGATGTATAACTTGTTATATGCCAATTGCTTTGTCATGCATGCTCTCGCTCTCTCTCTCTCTCTCTTCATATATATATTTATATGTATATATTATTTTATATTTCTGTCATTTGTACTGATCCATTACTTGCAGGCTACAGAGTTCAATATGGACCGCCGAAGTTGGCCATGGAAGAAGAAATCATCATCAGAAAAGGAGAAAGCAATTGCTGCTACAGAGTCTAATGCATCCTCAGCTAACTCGGCTGGAACTCATGGGAATGAGGTATTTTGCTTGCAGTTATTACTTTGGGTCTTGTTTCTTTGAGGCTTTAATTAATCTATGATCCATAGTATGACTGTGGAACAGTTGATATTCATCTTTGGGTCTTGTTTTTCTGTTTAGACTTTGAGATGAATCAATTTCTTACTCCTGTTTTTGAGACTATAAATGCTTTTTTTGGGAAGAATAAGTGCTCATGATAAAGGTCTAGTTAACGTCATCTTACACCACTCTAAATGGGATGCAAGGTCTAGTTATTTTATCCGTGTAAGTATTGCACTTTGACTGGGTAGCTTACCTTTATGATCAAGGTCCTTTTTTATGAAATTCAAAGTCTAGATTTTTTCCTGTTTCATACTTTCATTGACACAGTGTTGCTGACACCTGGTTTCAAAAGTTCATTGATTCTTATGCAATTATTATTATAATTGTTGAGGTAGGGGTTATCCCGTCATTGAAATGATTTTGAAAGGGCTTCATTTTTTTATGATGGCTTAATTCAGTGGCACTAAGTTGGTAGACAGCACATTTAAGTTGGTAATAGTTTGAATTTATTTTGCTTTTTTATTGATGTTTTAGCAGCTGCTGCTGTCAGCATTTTGTAGACCAAACTATTAAGACCTTTCTGATGTAGGTTTAAGTCCAAAGTATTATATTCTTGGTTGAATATAGGTTTTATTTTAATATGAAGAATGACAAGTTTTGGGTGATTTCTAAATATCCTTAATCAGTTTTAACCTGAGACACTGGAAAGGAGTTGAAAATAGTCTTTGATCTTGGTCAATGCAAACATACTTTTTCTTTTGAAATAAGGATGTATAAACTATTAAAAAAGGAAGAAGAGTATAAACAAATGCAAACATACTTATTCTTGAATATCCTGTTTGCCGCCTATATCAGCCATAAGCCTCTGAGGCTGTCACTTCCAATTATAGGACAAAAATGCATCATTAATTGTGACACAATAATAGCATTAACGGGCTTAAGTTTTATTTTGTTCCAACTTCTACAACCTAATTAATGACATTATCACTGCCTCTGCCAGTAAGTTGTCCCTGTTCTCTGGCAATTGCTAGGAAGGCTGGACTATTTAACCAAAGTTTATTGCAATGTGAGTCATTCTGAATCATTGATTGTTGTGAATGAATCCTACACCCCCAACCCCCTCCCAAAAAAAAAAAAAAAAGAGATAGCTGAGGCCATTGATTCAGATAGGATGTAATTATGTGAAATATCTCATTTAGTTCTTTTCTAGCTATTTTGATGGACGCTAATTGCTAACCCAATTTGTTATCTGGGCATTCTGGCCATTGGGTGTTGATTATTTACTGAGTGCATGTCCTTGGCCTGTTTTTGCAGGATATTTCCAAAAAAGTTAAATATGTTCAAATTACAGAAGAAACATATACCAAATTGAAAGATCAAGTGAAGGATTTAGAAGACCAAGTGAACGATTTGGAAAATCAAGTGAAGGATTTAAATGAAAATTTATCCTCAACCAATGAAAAACTAGCATCCGCCCTTGCAGAGAACACCACTAAGGAAAATCTTGTTAAACAGCATGCAAAAGTTGCTGAAGAGGCTGTTTCAGGTATAATTTTGCAGAGAATTCTCAAAATTTCTCCAAAAATTTTGAAGTATCTTTTTTGCAGCTTTCTAACTTCTAGTTTTCTAGAGAGCACTTTGGAATTGGAAGGTCCAAAGATATAATAAGATGCTGGTTTATTACCAGTAAGAAATTTGTAGACCGTATTAACGAAAAGGAATCTATTTTGTGAACAACAGATTCCTGAACGACATGAGAGCAAATTTGTCTATTAATAGAAAATTCATCAATAAATTGAGTTGGTCTTAGAATGTCTTTGATAACCTCCTAAGATGAAAACTGATGTAAGATCTTGCCCAGGATAGTTGTGATCAAGTTGCATGTTGCAGGTTGGGAAAAAGTCGAAGCTGAAGCTATAGCATTGAAGAGTCAACTGGAATCTGTCACATTGCTAAAGTTAACTGCAGAAGATCGGGGAGCTCATCTTGACGGGGCTCTCAAAGAATGCATGAGACAAATTCGCAATGTGAAGGAAGAAAGTGAGCAGAAGTTACATGATGTTGTTTTTGCCAAAACTAAGCAGTGGGAAAAAATCAAAGGTGAGTTTGAATCAAGAATCGTTGACTTGGAGCAAGAGCTCCTTCGGGCGTCGGCTGATAATAATACACTTTCAAGGTCTTTACAAGAACGCTCGAACTTGCTAGTGAAGATGAGTGAGGAAAAGTCTCAAGCGGATGCTCAAATTGAAGTCCTGAAAAGCAATGTGCAATCATGTGAGAAGGAAATAAATTCCTTGAAGTATGAGATCCATATTGTTTCCAAGGAGCTTGAGATTAGAAATGAAGAAAAAAATATGAATTTAAGATCTGCAGAAGTGGTTAATAAGCAACACCTAGAGGGTGTAAAAAAGATAACCAAGTTAGAAGCAGAATGCCAGAGATTGCGGGGACTAGTTAGGAAAAAGTTGCCTGGGCCTGCTGCTTTGGCTCAGATGAAACTAGAGGTTGAGAGTTTGGGTCGGGATTATGGAGAAACTAGACTACGAAGATCACCTGTTAAAAGCTCGAGCCCACATATGGCACCACCCACTGAATTTTCTTTAGAAAGCATACAACAAAGTCGTAAAGAGACTGAATTTCTCACTGCTAGGTTATTGACAACGGAGGAGGAGACAAAGATGCTCAAAGAGGCTTTGTCAAAGCGTAACAGTGAACTTCAAGCTTCTAGAAACATATGCGCTAAGGCAACCAGCAAACTTCGTAGCTTGGAAGCTCAAATTCAGTTCCTAAGTCAGCAAAGGAGTCCTTCCAAACTTAACTTGGAAATCCCTCTTGAAGGTTCATTAAGCCAGAGTGCTAGTAATCCCCCAAGCACTACCTCCATGTCGGAAGATGGAGTTGATGAGGAAGCAAGTTGTGCTGATTCTTGGGCTACTGCTTTGATCTCAGAGCTCTCTCACATAAAGAAAGAAAAAAATGTTGAAAGAGCTAATAAAACTGAATCTTCTAAGCACTTGGAACTAATGGATGATTTTCTAGAAATGGAAAGATTGGCTTGTCTTTCAACAGAATCTAATGGGATTGTTTCAGTTTCTGACAATGTGATTGACAAGGGGATCCAGAAAACAAGTCCAGAATTTAAAGGTGCCAAATCATCTTCTGCTGAATCGAATAAGAAAGAAGTCACTAAGGAAAGTATTCAGTCCAGAATAACTTTAATATTTGATTCCCAAGGCAAAGACTCAGATGTATGTAAGATTTTGGAGGATATAAGAAAGGTTGTGGAGGATATGCAGGGCACTTTGCCTCATCAATCCGTCCAGTCTATTTCAGGGGAAAGCAAAGTGCCAGCTGAGGGCATGTTGGACACAGAAAATGGAATTTCTTTAAAATGTGAATATAAACCATGTATTGAAACCACACTACCCATTAACCAAGAGTTAGAAAGAGCAACATATGAGATCCAGAGGTTTATAGCATCACTTGGAAAACAAGCGAAAGAAATTCAAAGTGAGGGTCATGATGGTCAGTGTTTGATTCAAATGATTGATGAATTCTCAAATTCTGTTGATAAGGTTTTCTCTGGCGAGTTGGGGGTGGTTAACTTTATATATGAGCTGTCCTGTGTTTTGGCTAAAGCTACTGAACTGAACTTTAACATTGTGGGTATCAAAGGCAATGAAGGAGAAAACAATGTCTCTGACTGTGTAGACAAAGTAACTTTACTAGAAAATAAGGTAATTGAACCTGACCAAACAAAGGAAAGATTTTCAAGTGATTGTCCCCATGTTTCCGACTCCATTTCTCATCCTGAAATTATTCGACATGGGTGTCTGGGACCCAGCTTTGAATTAAGAGACAGGTTATGTAAATGCTCCCAGGATGAGATTGAACAGCTGAAATTAGAGAGAGAGAATTTGGCATTAGATCTGGTTAGATGTAATGAGAGTTTGGAGCAGAGAACAGTTCGATTGGATCAAACGGAGAAACTTCTGGAAGAACTCGAGTCTCAGTTAGCTTCGAGTCAGAAATCAAACAGCTTGGCAGAAACCCAATTAAAATGTATGGCAGAGTCATATAAATCACTTGAAACTCGTACACAGGATTTAGAGACAGAGATGAATCTTTTGCATGAAAGGGCAAAAGGCCTAGAGATTGAGCTTCAAGAAGAAAAGCGGAACCATTATGATGCTGTGGTCCGATGCAAAGATCTTGAAGTGAAATGTAATGATCTTGAAGAGCAGATCCAAAGGTTAGTATGTAATAAGACTTTTTAGAAATAAAACATATTAACCACTAAAACTTTGACACTCCTTTAGGTAAGGAGCTTAGGGATTTAAACTGTACTGAATATAAACTGCCCCTGGAACTTCTCTTCAGGCCCACCTACTCGATGGAAGTTTAGTAGTACCTTTCTTTTCTAATTGAATTGATTAGCATGGTTTGATAATTGCTTGGATGAGGCAGTTGTTGAAACTTATACCCTCACAATTACTGGCTCAAATTTTAAAATTTGAAACTGGCCTTTGGATAGAGGGCCTCTATTTTGTCTATGTACTATGTAGCATTGGTGGGCCTGGATAGACTTCTCATTGGTTTATGCTAAGTCTCCATCCATAGGAACATTCGTGCATGCATGCAAACTATCTTGTGACATACATGTTTTATTTTGTGTAGGACTGAAAAATGCTCAATGTGCTCACCTTCTTTGGCTGACGATTCTGAGAAGATCAAACAGGTGAAAGTCATTAACTTTTATCGGTTTGTTATTGTTGTCTCTGGCATTGCTGCGTCTTGTTTGTCTTTTTTGTCACAACCTCCTGAACTCCCCTTATTTGCGTTCACAGATTTCTCCATCCAAATGAGTTTTGGTGTCAGAATGGGTCTTCCAAGGTCTTAAATTTCGGTATCAGAATTGGTCTTTAAGGTTTTGTAGCTTATCACATGGTACTAGCCAGGCTCACAATATGCGATCTCTTCTTATAACAAAACCTAGTCAGTCGTAATGAGAGGTTTAGCTCCAATTAACTTTGCAGTCACATAAGGAAATTCTTTAGTTACTGCAGTCAACTAGTTTCTCTCAGCCCCCAATTAATCTTCTTCTTATCTAGTAGTAGTCTGAAAAAAGCATTTAGGGCAATTTATAAATATTTTTTCTTCTTTTCATTGTCCAACCAAGTTCAACTTCCCCTGAAAATTCAGCTGTTATCCTGTGTCATTCAGGATACCATCCTCAATCCCATTTTACTGAAGCCAGTGGTTTGTTACGCATTGTCTGTGATGGTCTTAATTAGTCCTAAATGGCTGGCTCCTGACAACAGTTGGAGCAGATTCCTCTTTTCAGTCCTCTATTCATGACTGGCTCATGATAAATGTTGTTTTCAATGGCTAAACTAGAATAGTCCTCCTGTGTAATCAGATAAGTTACTGAAGCTAATCAAAATTTCTAGACTAAGACAATGCTGTTTATGTGGCTTCCAGGAGAGAGATATAGCAGCTGCAGCAGAGAAACTTGCTGAGTGTCAGGAGACTATTCTTCTTCTTGGTAAGCAATTGAATGCATTGCGCTCTCCACCCAGAGGGTTAAGTACAGATATGCAAGATAATGAATCGAGCGCCAGTGGGTTGAACTCGCGTGGACCAGGCTCACAGGATTTTGATCAAACTGATAGGGTTGGAGGCGAGGCCTCTTTAAACAACTATAGTGGTACAATGAGTTCGTCAGACACAGAGCCCAGCCCTTTTACAAGATCACCCATCAATTCAAAACGACCAAAGCACAAGGCATCCAGGTCATCTTCTTCAGCGTCCTCCGTGGTCATGACACCAGAGAAAAATAGCCGTGGATTTAGCAGGTTCTTTTCAAGGGGATAGGCGACCTACTAGTTTCAAGCGAAATAAGGTGTAACTGCAACTCGTTGACAGGGCCTGCTGGAGTGTGATTAGTTGACACGCATAAAAATTACATTTGCACATTGCAATTCAACCAGATTTCTCCCTTTGCTGTCAACAAACGCTCTAGAAGAACAATTCGGAAATAGCAATCATTAACCCAATCTGCTTTATGTAATATTTAATGGTGTTCAATCAAGGCAGAGATGAAACCAGATTGGAAAAGAGCAAAAGATATTCATGTCATGTGCAGTTAACGTATGGGAGAAGATGTACAGTTTACATGAATATAAAGTCTTTCCGTTTGAAAAGTTCCTCGTCTTTTCCATCGATCTTTATTCATGTACACCAGTAGGTGAAAGCAGACGGGTAACAGATGCAAATGTTTCGTGGCTATTTTGGTGAAATTTCTCGGAAATACGACGTCTAATGGGATGGGAGGTTTGCTTTCCGGTAATTCCTCTTCTCGTTCTTCTTGTCACTTACACAATGTACTCAAGTTGAATTATGACTAGTAGAATATGATTCTTATAAATTTTTGTAGATATCTCAGCTGTTGTAGATTCAAGAACATGATTGATGCAGCTAATTAACCTACTTACAGATGTCTATTACCGAGCTCAATGGTATCTATTAGGTGAATTTTATCAGTGTATAGAGTAGTTCGTACTCAAATTACTCTTTTCGTCTATTGGCTGTACTAAGAATTTAAGAAAACGTATATGAGATCCCAACTGGTTTTAAGATAAAGCAGTACAACTGGTCAAACAGTGGCTCTTAAATTTAAACTGAACTCTGAGCAGCACAAGGAGACAGCTCTGAAAGACTGGCAGGAGTGCGCAGCTGTAGATTTTGGTGTCAGCATTTCTATCAACTGGCTCTGGCTCTGACAAGGAGCGTGACCAGCTGGTGGAATGGGTCACAGTCAGCAATATAACCCGGAAGAATGACTTTCGGAGGAAGCTCCTTGTTACCGGAGCCCAAGGAATCACATGGACCGTCCAGAACTTCACGAGGATGTCTCTGCAGTCGATAGCTGGCCTGTAGAAAAAAACTAGTGGCAGTGGCCTCACATTTCCAGCATACGGACCCACGTCTCTTGAAACATGTTCAGACTTTGCCGGTTGGTCTTGGGACCTAGCGCTCTGGACACATGAATTCCGCTGAATTATAATTTTTCAGCTTGGTAGAAAAGAATAATTTAATTTGCATGACGTCTCTATATTGTCACGGCTATAGAGCCCCCTTAAAATATACTGAATCATTATATAATCTCTGTAGTGTTATGCTTCCTCAAGAGATAAACATCTATGGTTGGCTGGGTTGTAGTTGTGGAACCAGTTTTCTATTTGTCAATTTTTCTTCCTGGAGTCCAAGCATACAGGGATGGCTTGGGGAATTGTTAAAGGTTTGAATGCTTGGATCTCTCTTCTAATTTAAAACTGTAAACCCGAAATGAAAATAACTGATAAACCTGATAGGTTTTTCACCTTACGGAGGCTTCAAATTCTGCTCGACGTTGGATTAGTACTGTTGAGGATTAAGTGAGTTTGGCTAGTTTTGCTTGGCTGCACGAAACTTGATCACGATGTGACTTGCTGTTTTTGTACGTCCAGCAATGCCCATTGGAGACCTCGACTGGACTCCCCATGTGGAATGAGGCAATCGTCTAGCATTGCCATTCATTGGCCCATTGCCTAATATGAATCGTTAAATTTGTCTATTAGAGAGGCATTTGTGAAAGGGTTGAATTTGAAAACAAATAACCCCTGCGAGCTTTAATCAAGACTCGTGTTGGCAAAACCTTTCCTCATATTAATTGATTTGAGAGGAACCTTCTGTGGGTCTGGATTAGCTGTTGCAAATTATGGGTTTAAGTTATGTTGTTTAGTTGGCTAGTATATTCTATAGGGTGAAAGTTGTGAAGTGTTGGAAGATGGGCCAAACCCACACAACCGAGGAAGGGTCATACATCATAGAGATATGGACGATGGGGATAAGGCATACTAATCAAGGAGAAGGCCCAAAGGCCCATATAGTGATGGTAGGATGGCAAATAAAGAGTCATTTCATAGAGATGACAATGATGTAATTAGGTTAAGTTTTAAGGGTATAATTATAATATTATAGTTTCAGTAATCTATAAATTAAGCTTTAGGGGGAGGGTTAGGATACAAATCCATAACCTCTTCCTCTTGTTTTTTACCAATAGGTGCCTTTTTTTTGCATGAGCTAAATCCATGGAGTCCTGAAAATCAACACAACATCAGATAATTGATTTTTAGGACTCGTAGTTATGGTTTTTTTTAGAATTCCAATTTTTTTTGTTGTTATTTTCTTCTTTCCTTAATGCAAATAGAGCATGATAGCCTTTGATCTTTGTTTTGTCCTATAACAAAACTCCCTGGATGTTGCCATGATTCGTGGGTGTGATTGTCTGGAGGTCCAGAACCAGATTTTTTTGTAGTCTTGATGCCACGTTGAGTCATTAAAAGTACTACCTTCCTTGTCTTTCTTAAACCCATTTTTCTTTTGACCGTCACCATCTTAGCTACCTCTCTCATCGTCTATTTCTTCTCCAAACAGAGTACTGTGTAGGCAAGAGTTGTATCCCAATAAATCAAAGGATTTCCTCTAATTTATAGTCTAAGAGAAATAAGAGGAGATTTCCTCAGATTTATCCTCCGAGAGATTACAGGAAAGAATCTCGTAATCAATGGACTCTTTTTTGTTGTATAAATATGTAAATCGAAGAGTGTATTTATTGAATTGAATATACGAAGAATTTTTCTTTACATGGTATCAGAGCTAGATTAACCAATTCGATGATGAATGTGGGAGGAAAATTCTTGTTCGGTGATGACGCAGGGAACTGGGAAGCGAGCAATCTGAAACCCTGGTCTTCTTGCGCCGCAGCCATAGAAGGTGAGCGGTTTGAAATCTTCTCCGGCGAACCCACATGTAACACCACTGCTTGAGGTTCGATGGATCAAACGAGAAACCTCAATCCGTCAAGATCTTTCGACCCGATGCTGAGGCCTCACCAAAGCCTCCTCTATTTTTGAGACCTTCTGTCCCGTGCAGTTCAAAAACCATTGTCGCAGGGACGATAGTTGCGTGATTTAATTTCCCAACTTAAGAAGCGGCAGTGACCCAGACTAGACTATCGGACCGAACCCGACTTAGACCTACCTCGGATTAAGACTCTACTCAAACTAGACTTGTGTCTTCGTCCATGGCTGATACAGACTTCCAGTCTAGTGAATCTCCATCCTCCTCTGCTTTGGGCGAGTTGACCACGAGAATGACTGAAGCTTTGAGCAAAACTTCAACTCCGACCCAGACCACCGATATTGCTGCACTGATTGGAATCAAGTTAAATGGCACCAACTATGCACTTTGGTCTCAGGTTGTCGAGATGTATATCTCAGGCAAAAACAAATTGGGGTATTTGAATGGAGATGTCCCTCAACCTCCTTAGATAGATCCTACTTTTAGACGATGACGCACAAAAATGCTATTGTCGAAGGGTGGTTGATTAATTCTATGGATTATTCCCTCATTAGCAATTTCATTTGATTTTCGACAACCAAATGGTATGGGATGTCATTGCTACTACATATTTTGATGGTAGAGATACCTCTCAGGTGTATGATCTTCGGAGACGTGTGACACATCTCAAACAGTCTGGTAGCTCTCTTGAAAGTTTCTACAGTAATCTCGAGTGCCTCTGACGTGAAATAGACTTTTGTCGACCAAATCCGGTGGAGTGCCCAGTCGATATACAACGATATAATACCTTGGTTCAAGAAGAGCGGATATATGTGTTCTTGGATGGTCATGATGATCAAGATTGATGTTCTCCATAAACAACATTTTCCAACCATGGAGCAAGCTTACACTCACGTCCATGGAGAGGCTATCGTTAGGCAGTGATGACGACTAGTAACTCCAATGATTCTCTTGGAGTAGTTCTAGCATCTAAAAGAGTCAAATGTGGTCCACACCCTCCAGCACACTCTGGGTCTATCTCTCTGTATAGAACTAGATGATCTAACTGTAGGAATGTGGAGTATACTCGTGAGAACTACTTCAAACTACATGGGTATCCTGATTGGTCGCACAAACTCCAGACTAGAAAGCACAGGGATGCATGTGCGAATAATGAAGGCATGGGCAAGGCTGTAGCAGAGCCGAATCTTTCCCCGGATCTTTCCTTTATTCCGGTCAGTAGTTCAAATTCTACTCCAGGTAATGTTCTCCTTGGATAGAGAGGCTGATTGCAGCACTTGGATACTTGATTCGGGAGCAACAGACCATGTGTCGTTTGATGCGAATGATTTCTCTCAGATCTCTCCTTCCCGGCTAACTAGCGTTACCAATGCCAATGGAGTTATTTCTTCTATAACAGGGGTGAGAACGATAATGTTGTCACCAACCCTACCTTTATTTAATACTTTACTTGTGTCTACTCTCTCTGACAAGTTATTATCCGTAAGTCAAATTACCAAAGATCTGAATTGTGTTGTGCTAATATATCCTGCATTTTATCTTATTCAAGTATTCTCACCAAGGATATCATTGGGAATGGTACTAAGAGAGGGGGACTCTATTACATGGAAGATTTTAGTATGGGCAGAGCATATCACATGAGCCACTCGAGTAATCACAAAGTGGAACAAATTTGGTTGTGGCATCGTCGGTTAGGTCATCCTGCGTTTGGTTATCTAAAACATGTGTTTCTTAATTTATTTTCGGACTTGTCAATTCTGGACTTTAATTTTGAAACTTGCATTCTAAATAAAAGTCATCGAGTTCATTATCCATTAATTTTGAATAAAAGTGAGGTCCATTTTGTTTTTATTCACTCTAATGTCTGGGGTCCTTCCCCTAAATCTGATTTTTGCTGGTTTGTGATATTTGTTGATGATTGCACTAGAATGACTTGGCTTTATTTGTTGAAACATATGGATGAGGTTTTCCATTGTTGAAACATATGGATGAGGTTTTCCATTGATTTCATTTTTTTCATAAAATGATTCAAACTTACTTCTCTGCTAGTGTTCAAATTCTTTGATATGATAATAGTGGTGAATATGTGAATCAACAGTTCCGTGATTATTTCCAAAATGATGAATTGATTCATGAAACCTCATTCCCCTGAACTCAACAAATTGGTGTTGTGGAGCAAAAACATCGCCATATTTTTTAAACGCTCGAGCACTTTTACTTGGAACTCATGTGCCTAGCCACCATTGGACTGATGTTATTGCTATGACAGTCCATCTTATTAACCACATGCCTTCCAAAGTACTTGAGTTCAAGACTCCACTGCAGGACCTGTCAACCTATGTTTCATTACCTACGGTGTTAATGTTTCCACCTTGAATTTTTTGTTGCGTTGTGTTTGTTAATTTCCAAAAAAACCAACGCACAAAACTTGATCCTTGTGCTATTCAATGTCTTTTTTTTGGGATATGCGGTCCATCAAAAAGGGTACTGATGCTATGATCCAACTACTCGGTGCACATATGTGACTATGGATGCCACATTCCTAGAATCCAATCTTTTTGACTCTCTTGTTGCATCTAATTCTTCTCTTCGGGGGGGGTTGCTCGTGAAGAAGAATTAAATTGGTTGGCATTTGAGTAGTTCAAAGACACTAATATAGTGACATCTCTGGAAGTTGAAGTAGTAGAGCCTAATCCAAAGCCGACATTTTTGGAAGGAAGCAGCAGTGCCCCTCTGCTCCTAAATATCAAGCGACCCATCTCCTGAGAATATCAATGACGTAAGTACTCTTGTCATACCCCAAAATTCTAATGATGCGGATATTATTGTTAGATACTATGAATTTACCTGTCAGGCAAAATCCAGGCACACCACCGAGCAGATATTCTCCTAAAGTGAAGGAACACAAATCAAGATATTCGATTGCCAATACTATATCTACAAAAGAATTGTCTAAATCCCTCAAGAACTTTGTAAGTGAACATCATATTCCGACAAGTGTTGATGAAGCTCTGAAAGTGTTAAACACTTAGCCAATACTGCCAAAAAGACTGGCCTGGTAGGTAGCAAAAAATCAAACACTTACCTAGGATCATAACAATACTCCAACCGTTATGAGTCGGCATCCACAACCCACTTTTTGAACCTACCAATAATTTTAAAATGGCCTCTAGGTCACCCCCTCTGGGATTCGAACTCGTAACAACAGTATAGATCTGATACCAAATGTTAAACACCTAACCAATATTACCCAAAAACCAGCCCTGGTAGGTAGCGAAAAACCAAACACTTAACCCAGGATCATAACAATACTCCCATCGTTATGAGCCGACATCATCGACGGCCCACTCTAGTGACACTGGCCCGACCCACTTTTTTGAACCTACCATTAATTTTAATCTGGCCTCTAGGTCGCCCCCTTCGGGATTCGAACTCGCAACAATGGTATAGTTCTGATGTTACGGTCCTAGATCTAACATAACGATTTGTAGGGAAGAAGAAGAAAAGAGAAGAAAATCAAGCCGAAAGGAAGCTTGAAAACCCTAGGTTCGTTAAGGAGAACGCACACCCCTGAGCTCGTTGAGGAGAACTCAAAACCCTTGTTTACTCTAAATCAATGCTTGCCTTTTTCTCATTACTCTTACCCCTTAAATAGGGTTCACCCTTAAAGGTTCAAGATAAAATATTACAAAAATTCTCTTGTGACCTATTAATTCTTTAACTGAAATAAAATAAATTAAAGTAAAAAAAATAATTAATTTGACTCTAAATAACTTAGCAATGTTATTGCGTGCATAACAAAAAGACCCTAGGTGGGTTCAAGCTATGAAGGAAGAAATGGAGGCATTAATGAAAAATAAGACATGGAGTCTTGTTCCATTACTTGAAGGTATAAAAATAGTTGGGTATAAATGGGTATTCTCCGTCAAATACAAATTTGATGAAACAATTGAATGGTACAAAGCAAGGCGAGTAGTAAAAGGATATACATAAACATATGACATAGATTATCAAGAGACATTCTCACTTGTGGCCAAATTAAGTACTCTGAAGGTGTTGCTATCTCTTGCAGCTAACCTTGATTGGCCATTACACTAGCTTGATGTTAAAAATATTTTTTCCATGGAGATCTTAAAGAAGAAATTTACATGGATGTTCATCCGAGATATATGGCAAATTTGGAAGGAAGAGTGGTTTGTAAGCTACAACTAACATTGTATGGTTTGAAACAAGCCCTTAGAGCTTGGTTTGGGCAATTGAGCTTGGCAATGAGAAAATATGGTTGTCGACAAAGTAACTCAAATCATACGCTATTCTTAAAGCATCAACGGGGTAAGGTAATAACTTTGATAGTTTATGTAGATGATATGATCATTACAGGAGATGACATAAAAGAAATAGCAAGACTTCAAGAACAACTGGCAACAAAATTTGAGATGAAAAATTTGGGAGGAATCAAATATTTTATGGGAATTGAAGTTGCTAGATCTAAGCAAGGGATATTCCTTTCATAACGAAAATATATCCTAAATGTATTATCTAAAGTTGGACTACTGGAGTGTAAGCATGCAGATACCCCAATAATCCAAAATCATAAGTTTGGATAATACTCAAACCAAGTGCCAACAGATAAAGGAAGGTACTGGAGGTTAGTTGGGAAACTTATGTATCTCTCCCATACACGACCTGACATCTCCTATGCAGTAAGTGTAGAAAGCCAATTCATGCACTATCCAAGTGAAGATCATATGAATGTTGTGAATTAAATTCTTTGGTATGTAAAATCTTCCCCTGAAAAAGGATTTAAGGGTTGAAGTTTATACAGATGTTGATTGGGCAGGGAGTATTTTAGATAGAAGATCCACCTCAGGCTATTTTATGTTTGTTGGTGGGAACTTAGTTACATGGAGAAATAAGAAGCAAAAGGTGGTAGCATTATCAAGCGTTGAAGCCGAGTTTCGTGGATGGCTAAGGGTCTTTGTGAGCTTCTTTGGCTTCAAAGACTGTTAACCAAAATCGGCTTTGCCCCAAACCATGAGATGAATTTATTTTGTGATAACAAGGCGGTTATTGCTATTTTGCATAATTCGATTCATCATGATCAGACTAAACATGTGGAAGTAGATCGACACTTCATCAAACAAAACCTTGAGGCCAAGATAGGAGTGTGTCCAACTCCATCTGGGTAAACTGGGGAGTCAACTTGGCTTGAGTCAACCTGACTCAGGCCAACTCACTTACTTCCTGTCTCGCTTATATGGGTCTGGATCCCGAGGTCTATACATAGTTCTTCCATAACATGACTATATTGGTCTCATATCTAATTCGACTCGGTCCCTCTATCTTTGGTTGAATTATTATTTTGAGGTATTGGCTGCTTATTACTTGATCAACATATTATTTGGTGCACAAACTTGCAACAAATTATTTTAGGGTCCTTTTTAAGGATTTTCATTATTTTGTACGTGTTATTGGGTCTAAGCCCACTTCACCTACTGCTATTGTGTCTCTTTGGCTGAGACATTATTATTGAAGGACTTCTCAATTGCTGATTTTTGTCAGCATTGGTTATTATGATGAAGAAGAAATCACTTGGTGGCCCCTAAATATTATATTCCGGGTAATTATCCATTACCCCCCTTAATTGGCATTTAATACTCCTACCATTTGAGAGTCAGTGTTTTGTGGAGGGACACGATGATGGAATTTTATTAAACTTTTGAGCACTGTTTATAGACCCATTACCTGTAAAAGATAGGAGTGTGTCCAACATCTAACATGAGTTATTTGATTGGAGTTTGGAGTGATGGAATGATTTTACTTTCACTTATATTATGTCAGATGGGCCTCTTGGAAGAGACCACCAGCTAGAGGGAGATTGTTGGAAGATATGGTGGACTGCCATTTTATACGGGAAGATCCTATACACTATTTACAGTAAGTTGGGCATTCATGATGTTATCTCACTGCCAACTTGAGGGGGAGTGTTAGAAAATGGGCCCAAACTCACACGACTAAGGAAGATCCATACATACCCAAGAGATGTGAAAGATGGGCTCAAGGCCCAAAAATCAAAGAGAAGGCCCAAAGGCCCATATAGTGATGGTAGGATGGTAAATAAAGAGTCATATCATAGATATGTCATTGATGTAATTAGGTTAAGTTTTAGGGGTATAATTATAATATTGTAGTTTAATTAATCTATAAATTGAGCTTCATGGGAAGGGTTAGGACACAAGTTCATAACCTCTTCTTCCTCCTGTTTTATCCCAATGGGTGTCTCTCTTTTTCTCTATGAGCTAAATTCATGGAGTCTTGAAAGTCAACATGAAACCTTATTATTCGCTATGTGAGGCATAAATCCTTAAATAGGCAAGCAATTTAAAAATCCTTTTGTTGGTTTAGGCTAGCATCTCTAGTGAGTTGCTACAAATTCATATGTGGGTCTAGGCCTGTGTAGCCTAGTTAGCTACTAAAAAAATGATTTTGTGGGTATACGACATGTGCATAGTGAGATATGACAAATCTTTGTATGAGTCTAGTCTTGCTTTTCCTAATTAGTTGCTAGAAAATCCTATTGTGGGTCTAGATTATGTGCCTAGTTTGCTATTAAAATTTTATATGGGGGCAAGCTTATGGAAATTAGTTGTTTTGTTGAACTAAGTCATGTAAATCCTTGTATGGGCAACTCTGTAATTGGCCTTAGAAGAAATTTGTTGTGAGTGTTGTTTGACAATACTGACATCGTAGATTAACTCTGATGTACAAACACCTTAGGAGTGGATTAGCAATCCAAGATAAGATTATGAACAACTATAATTTTTTTTTGTATGGTTGGTTGTTTGTGCTTGAACATTGAGAGTTATTATGATTGAGAGCCAGCATATATTATTTAAAAAATATTTAAAAAACGAAGTAGCAAAATTAACAAACCTAATAACCTTTCCTCCTACTACAATTGAGAGTTACAATTACTTGTGAAACATCTCAGGGTCATTTTTAGAACCAATGTCGTAGTCAGATTCTTGGAGAATAATATTAGTATAAGAAGAATAATATAATCTCTATCCTTTAAACTTTTAAACATTTCTAACAAAATTGGCACTAATTGTATCACCTCGTTAATACCACTTGTAGATAAGAGAGTGAGAAGGGGTGTTTTAGTAATTTTGAGATGAAAGGTCAAAACCAAAGAAAAAAGAGAAGAGAGGTCAGTCATCGAACTTGTAGAGAAAGGGGAACGAGAGAGAGGTGCAACAAAGGGGAGAGAAAGATATTTTCTATTGTTTGGTAGCATAGAATCGTTAAGAGAAAAATCTCTTTCTCTCTTAGTTAATATTTTTTTTTTCACAAAATAATTAATTTTGGTGAGAAAAAAAAAGAAATAGAAACTTAATAAAAAATTTTAATCATCAAAATTTCAAAATATTACTATTTTTTTATTTTTTATTTTTTATTTTCCACGTGTATCCATTTTCTCTCCCAATTTCCATGGGCATTCATAAGTTCTGATCTTTTGGATCCTATTACCCGAAACAAAAGTTTCAAATCCGAAATTTACCCGCAATAAAAAGTTTCAAATCCGAAATTTACCAGAATCCAGAGTGGGGTAAAAGGCACATCCTTCCTTCACTCAGGCTCTTCCCTAAACCTAGCCAGCAGCCTCCCTCATTGATTCCCCTCCGACGCCGGCGGCTTCGTCTCACACTCCTCTCTCCCCTTCTATCCTCTTCTCCTCTCTTGTTCTATCCTTCCCTAAACCTAGCCTGCTAGTTCGTTGGTCGAGTCGTCATCGCTGACTCCCTCAGAGCCATCTCTCATCTCATGCTTCTCTCTCCATTTAATTATCTCCCTGATCTCTCTGTTTCTCACTCAAATAACATATCGGATCTCTTCAACTGGGGATTTACAGGAGAAGCTCAAGACCTGTAAATTGCGGCTAACCTACGAATTTTTCTCTTTAGCTGGATCTAAGCAAATAAAGTGAGTTTTCTATTCCTAAAAAAGAAAATGGAAACAGAAGTCTTTGTTTTCCTGATTTTTTTTTCCTGAATTTGTGGATGTCTTGGGGATGATGCAGTATATCCCAATTTTTCAACAACTTACAATTCGTTGTCTCTCTATTGTATGTATGCGAAATAAATCTCTTGTTTGTAGGAGAAAGGATCAATGACTGAAAATTTGACTATAGGTTAATCTCCTAAAAAAATTTGACTATACAAGAGAAAAGATTAATCTCCAATATTTATTGTTTTGTCTTTCATGATTTATGTTGCAATAATTATATTTTTTTTTAGTATATCTCCGTAAAAATGGATGAAATTGGCTGAATTTGGTGGGAAACTAATGGAATGATGAATTGCATAGATAACTAGTGCATAAACGCACTGCATATTATTCACTTTGAAGGGAATGGATCTTCTATTTTTGTTTTTATTTAAAACAATTACTATACATCTTGCCAAAGTATTTATTGAGTGAAATTTTTGTCATTCTCAACCTTATAAGTAAACACAATTGCTGCTCTCTCTTTTCTTTTTTCTCTTTGGGTTACCTTCGCCTTCCCCTCTTCGATGGGCGTATATCCCAGAGTCTATGGAACCTGGTGGTTGAAAAAATGGAATCCCGTTTAGCAACTTGGAAGGGGCGTCTTCTCAGTAAAGCTGGTAGACTCATTCTTCTTAAATTAGTTATTTTAGGAATCCCAAACTATGCTTTGTCCTTTATGCCTTGCCCCTCATCGGTATGTAAAGCCATGGATAAGATGAAAAGAAGGTTTTTGTGGAGGGGATCAAGTAACACCTTTAAATATCACTTGGTCAGAGTCTATGGAACCTGGTGGTTGAAAAAATGGAATCCCGTTTAGCAACTTGGAAGGGACGTCTTCTCAGTAAAGCTGGTAGGCTCATTATTCTTAAATTAGTTATTTTAGGAATCCCAAACTATGCTTTGTCCTTTATGCCTTGCCCCTCATTGGTATGTAAAGCCATGGATAAGATGAAAAGAAGGTTTTTGTGGAGGGGATCAAGTAACACCTTTAAATATCACTTGGTCAGATTGGATGAAGTTTGTCTTCCAAAGAGATTGGGCGGTTTGGGGATTCGGAAAACAAAAGAAATAAATCAAGCCATGCTCTTGAAATGGTTATGGAAACTCAACACGAATTCTTCCAATCTCAGGAAGGACATGGTCCAAGCCAAGTTGGGTTGGAGCTCCCAATGGTGGATGTCTGGTGGAAATCGGAGAGGATTGTCCTCAATATGGAGATCATTATTCACATTGCTCCCGAAATTCTCTGTAGCAATAAGATTCAATGTCGAAAACGGTCGGTCGCTTAAATTTTGGGATGATTTATGGACAAGGCAAGAGCCTTTGAGGAGCTCCTTCAAGAATCTTCTCCTCCTCTCTACACAGAGGGAGATGTCAGTTGCTGATGCGTTTGAGGGGGGAAGGGGGAGTCTGAACCTACACCCGCGAAAGGGTCTGTCAGACTCAGAAGCTTTGGAAGCAATTTGTTTACTGGACTCATTGAAATTTGTCAGAATGAGACCTTCTGATGAGGACAAGCTTATCTGGTGGCCTGACAAAAGTGAAAAATTTTCAGTTTTATCTGCGTACAGTTTTATTAATGGCTGGGATTAGATGCTAAGGGAGCATGAAATTCACTTTGTATGGCGTCTCTGTGCACCTCCAAAGATAAAATTCTTCGTGTGGAGCGCTTGCCAAAGTAAGATTCTCACGAGTGATGCGCTTAGTAGAAGGGGCCACCCAGCTATTGACCCCTCTGTCCTCTATGCAACATTGAAGCGGAAACTTTTAGTCATATTCTCCTACATTACCCCTTTGCATGGTATGTGTGGACCTCTGTTCTAGGCAAATTGGGGCTGCAATTCTGCATATCAACTGATCTGATCTCTTTCAGCAAGTCGATAGTTGACCTACCTCTCCCGGGTCTTGGAAAAATGTTGTTATCTGCCAGTGCCAGTTTCGTACCATGGGGGCTATGGAATGAAGGCAACCGAAGGAGGTTCGAGGCTAAAAGTGAATCGGATGTAAGAGTAGCGGTAAGGGTGTCGGGGCAAATATCTTCTTGGCTCATAACTAAGAAGGCCTTTTCCTCCTTCAAAGGAGCCTCTATTCGAGATAATTGGAATATCGTGGCTAGGATGCACTTTGGGATCAAGGCTCTAGTAATGCAGGAATGGACCCCCCCGGATGAACTTTGATGACTTGTCTCTTGGCAACCCGGGGAATTATTTCGGATTCATCTAGCAATCAATGTTTTTCTTATGCTGGTCCGTTAGGCATTTCTGACTCTACAACGGCTGAGCTTAATGGCCTTCTCAATGGGCTCCGCATTTTTAGAGACAATTGCAGTGGTCCAATTCACATTGAAGGAGACTCAAAGGTGGTCATTGGATGGTGTGAACGTGCTTCCCCCCTCCATGGCGCCATTGGGATATCTTTTGGGAAATTTTAGATATTACCTTACTGTAAACTTATATTTGGTCTCACATTTCGAGATCTGCAAATTCGGCTGCAGATGTGCTAGCCAAGCAGGGAGTGTCCCTACAATCTCTGGTTGTGAGGGAGCTGTTCCCTCTTCCTGTGTAATTTTCTTGTTTATATATAAATACATTTTTATCAAAAAAAAAAAAAAACTCTCATACTAATATGCTAATATTCTCTTGCCTCAAATTTATGTCCTTTTACATTATTATAGCAAATATCTCCAAATAACATTTATAATCGAGATTCTTACTTAAAAGTAAATAACGGTGGTGTGACTAGGTTTACTTGCAACTTAAGTTTACTTTCATTTTACACCCTTAAAGGATAAATAAACATACTTATTTGAGATTCTTAAGCACAAATTTAATGGTTATTGTTACTATTGTCATAATTTGGTTATTTGATGTGAGTTATTTTTTTTATAATATGAATAATATTTATTTTTACTATTTTTTTATGTATGATAGCTTCTTGTAAGGTGCCTTCAATAGAACTAAAGAGTTTGCTTCTAAAGCATCCAAATTCTAGAGATTGTTAACTTGTTGTGATCCTTATTTATGGTACTTTTCATTTTTTTGTTATTGTTAATTTTGATTTATATGTTCTTTATAAGTAGAGTGCAACCCATCTGGTTTGCATGCGATGAGGAGCTTTGGGTTCAATGATAATCCATCGCATACTATTTTCTTTTTGTGATGTAGTTTCTATTGTGCTGGAGAATGTTGGTTTTTTATGTTTCATCTTTTATTTATTTATTTATATATTATTTCTATTTCTTTCTTTCTTTCTTCTTTTTGCCTTCTTTCTTAATTATTTATTTATTTGTTTTTTTCCATCCTTTCTTTATTCTTTTCCAATTCTTTCTTTCTTATTTCTCTTTAATTTCTCTTTTTTTATTTTTTTATTTTTTCTTTCTTTCTTTCTTCTTTTTCCATTCTTTCTTTCTCATGTCCCTTTCTCCCTTTTGCTTTTTCTTGTTTTTTTTTCTTCTTCGTCTTTCTTTGTTGTTTTCATTATTTCATTTTTTTCTTTCTCTCTTTTTCTATCTTTCCTTCTCCTTCATTTTCTTTCTTATTTCTTTCTTTCTGTCTTCTTTATCCTTTCTTTCTTTTTATTTCCCTTTTTCCCTTTGGTTTTTTTGTTAGACCATTAGTAAAATCATGGTGGTTTCCATTATTGTGATGATAACAAAGTAGGTAGTTTAAAAGTGTGCTACTAATAGAGCTATCAATGTATTTTAGACACATGCTTTACAACACAAATTTACGTTGTTTATGGCTAAAACTCAATACTAGATTATGATCAATTAAGTTGTCAAGTCAAGACTTGGAACAAAAATTCATTGAAGATTGTTGTGGATAAAAACTTCCACAAATGAGACGAACGGAGATTTGAAGAATAAAATCTAAGCATCATTAGAAAAATCTAAATAACTCTAGTCATGTAAGAGAATAGCCAGCCAAACTCCTAATTTTAAGTACAAATATATTTTGGAGCTTTAGGACATTCATATTTTCAAACCATATTCAAATTCATCATATACAGGCTATAAAAAGGTTTGAAATTATAGCATAGAAAAGTTTTCACCATATATAAACTTCGCTTAAAACTTCAATCTCATGTTTTTGTATTATACCGATCTTTGAATTTAAGAAAACAATTAGGGCATAAAATGTTTTTAATTACATATAAATATTTTAAAATTTTCAAGACCCTCAGTCATGGCCTATATTATGCTTATAAATCATTGTTGCACATTGGCAATAGGCATGATCAATTGTTGAAAGTTATTGACAAGCTTAGGTGGCATTAGTGTAAATATCTTAGTGGGTGACTTTCAAAGACTCCAAATGATGGCCTTGCAATTATCATGATTTCTCGTTTTTAAGAAGAATCTGATTTTCTTCCAATCAGTTATTTTGAAAAAAACTTCAATCAATTTAAAATATTGTACTTGATTCAAATATTTCTTGACCAGTTAAGCTATTGATACAAACTGGATAGTCCTGGTGTAAGAGCTCACTGCCTCTCATGTTTCCTGTAAATGTAGATAGTACTATCTCTTAACATTAATTTGGATATTGGAGTTAATTAATCATTTAAAGTTTTATTCAGCAGCTAAAACTTTGTTCTGTTGCAGCCAGGAATCAGTTGAGACTACGACTACTTGTTCTGATAGACAACAAGGCATTGTAATCATCTCTTTTATTGCTGAAAATGGGGAAGAAGACCAAAGGTGGCACACGCTCCCCATCTGACCGTGCCATCCTCCTTCGTCGCATTAAGTCATGCAATCTTGACATTGATAATCTCTCAGTTGATCAGATTGTTGAACACCTTCGGTCCCATTTCCCAGACTACTGCCGCATCAAACAACAGCCGTTCACCAGGCATGTCCTTCAAACCCTGCAACATCAGAAGTTAAAAAGCCCTTACCCCAAGATGAGAGGCAGAGAAGATGACGAAGATTGTGAACATGATAGACCTGGAATTAGATCATTTCAGAGTCCTGCTCGCAAGAAGATTCGGAAATCAGACCTCGATGAGGAGCGACTGGCCAAAACTGAGAGCAAGTACCTTAGGAGGAGGTTAAATAAACAGTGCATCTCATCCCAGTCAAACTCTTCCTCAGATGAAGGTGGGGTTTCAACATCAGAAGATGCAATATTTGAAGAGCCATTTGAGCCTGAGGTTGATTTGATGAAATCCCTGTTGCGAACTAATTACAGTGTTTCAAAACCTGTTTCAAGGGGAAAAGCTGATGGTGAGAAGATTCTTGAAGTGGAGATGGTGGAGAAGGCACGGAAAATTGATTCTATGGAGGTTGTCAGAGATGAGAAGAATCAAAAGGATTTGAAGGGTATTTCTGGTGGTAAATTTATGGAGGAGGGCCCAATGTTTAGGGATCTTGCTGGAATGGAGGCTATCTTGGATGAGTTATTGATGCAATTGATTTTGCCACTCATGTATCCAGAGTTGCCATCGTGGTTAGGAGTTGAACCAATGACTGGTATCTTATTGCATGGACCTCCAGGGTGCGGGAAGACAAAACTTGCACATGCTATAGCGAATGAGACAGGACTGCCATTTTATAAAATTTCATCCACAGAAGTGGTCTCTGGTGTCTCAGGTTTCTATACGTTTAGTAGTCATATTTTTATTCTTTTTGAAGGAATTTACATTAATTTTGTTTCATTTCATAGATAGGATTAGTTGCTGTCCTGTTCTTTCTTTAAGTTGTGGCTATTAGCTAAGGCTAAAAGAAAACATACTTTGTTTGACTATCAAATGTTACTAGTTTTCAAGTTAAATTAATTCACTAAAAGTCCTATTCTCTAGCGAACTTATCAAAATAGGTTAATAGATGTAATTGAATTGTGCAGTAGTAGAAGTGATAATTATGTACCGAATGATTGGTTTTTTTATAGCCTTGGCACATGGTAGCCTTTAAAATTTTGAAACCATTCTTTGTGGACTTCTCTTTGTTGCAAGCACTAGTATCAAATGTCATGTAGTAGCTTTCAGTTTATTGGTTTTATGCAGTAGTTCAGTGCACATGGACATCGCTAAGGATGAGTATTAGCATCTTTTTATTTTTTTATAGGATGAGTATTTCATCTTGCTTTTGATTGTTTGTATTTGGTATCATATATTGGGATCGGTTAATTGTCTTGCCCATTCCCTTGCTAAAGTGGGATTTTGTCTCCAATCTCACATTGTAAGTGATCCCCCTCTCTAGTTTTGTAGCTTACTGTTTTGGCCTCTTGGCCTAATATTAGCATGGATATAAAAGTTGCTATTTGTGATTAAATTTGGTTCAATTCATATAGAGGTAGTGGTATGCTTGTACCTGCAATAACCTTTGATTCTGAACCTGAAAACTTTTTTTTTTTCTAGTTGATAGATTTACTTTAGATGTAAGTGTGATCATCTTTTCAGGTGCTTCTGAAGAAAATATTCGGGATCTTTTTTCAAAAGCTTATCGAACTGCTCCATCAATTATCTTCATTGATGAGATTGATGCCATTGCATCAAAGAGAGAAAATTTACAGAGAGAGATGGAGCGACGAATTGTGACAGAATTGATGACATGCATGGATGAATCAAATAGAAAATTTAGTCAGGCTGTCCACACACAGACAAATTCAGAACAATCTGATAGAAAACCTGGTTATGTTCTTGTGATTGGAGCTACAAACAGACCTGATGCAGTTGATCCTGCTCTTCGAAGACCTGGAAGATTTGATCGAGAAATTGTACTTGGTGTTCCAGATGAGAATGCTCGTATGGAGATTTTGTCAGTTATCACAAGGAAGCTTAGACTTGAAGGTGCATTTGATTTGAGGAAAATAGCTAGGTTGACACCCGGCTTTGTTGGAGCTGATTTGGTTGCTTTAGCAAAAAATGCAGGATATCTTTGTATGGAGAGAATCTTTAAAGGAAGGAAAACTGACTTTACTGCAGTTTTGAAAAGTGAGGAAAATAACAAAGAGCGGAGGAAGCACCCATTGATCCCTGAAGAGATGGAGAGGCTTAGTATAATAATGGCTGATTTTGAAGAAGCAGCAAAGCTGGTTCAACCGTCTTTAAGAAGAGAAGGGTTTACCAGTATTCCTAATGTCAAATGGGATGATGTTGGAGGACTCAGTTTGTTGAGGCAAGATTTTGATTATTACATTGTCAGTCGTATAAAGCACCCTGAAGACTATGCGGTGAGATATGGTTTTTTTTTTCATATATGTAGACAAATCGAAAAGTGGTTTGAAAATGTTACAAGTGTTACTGTTTTTGGTTTTTTTTTTTTTTCAGGCATTTCCCGTGGAATTAGAGACCAGCTTTTTACTATATGGACCTCCAGGATGTGGCAAAACCTTGATTGCCAAGGCTGTTGCAAATGAGGCAGGTGCAAATTTTATACATATTAAGGTATAGTTTTCAGTGCCCCCTCTATCTGATCATTTGTAATTAACTGGTTTCTTATTTACATATTTTTTATGTATATATACTTTTTTACATTCGAATAAGATAATTGTTCATCTATTTAACCTTGTTATAGGGCCCTGAAATTTTGAACAAATATGTTGGTGAAAGCGAATTGGCAATTCGGACTATGTTTGCTCGGGCACGTTCATGTGCACCTTGTATTGTTTTCTTTGATGAGGTAGGGTCAAAACTCCACCTTATCTTTGGATTTGAAGCTCTATTTTCAATGTTTTCAACAAATAAACTATGTATGATCCCATTTTTTTAATGTCACTTAGGGATATTTTTCTAAGAAATAACCTTTTACTGTGCACATGATGATCATGCATGAATTCTTACGCTTGTGTGGATAGCTATGTAGCCATTTGGACATTGAAGCCTGTTATGTTGCTTCTGCCTATAGACTTGTTGTTGTCTCCTGAAATCTACTGCTTCACAAATAATGGATTAGCAATAGCTTAACCTTTGACATTAAAGTATCGTCTTAATCTTGAGATAGTACCTATCATTTCAAGCCAATGTGAAATACTTTTCCATCACTTCCAAGCCAATGCAACATACTTTTCCATCACTACAACTACTGAAAGAGAGAGAAAAGGTGTCATTGCTAGAGTTTAGACGTTTTATATTCAACATTACGTGTTAGATCTAGCTTCTCACGGAAGCTTAATGTTTGACATGACAAACACTATTGAACTTTTTCATTTTTTAGATTGATGCTTTAACCACAGAGCGTGGAAAAGATGGAGGATGGGTTACAGAGCGGGTTTTAAACCAGGTCAAGAGCTAATCTTTCTGTTTTTTGGAGCACGTGCATGTGCTTGCAAATACACATAGTTGTGTTTGTTTTACTGTGGGAATCAGAGTTTGTAAGGACATGTTACTTACCAAGTCTCAAATTGAACTATCATTTCAGCTGCTCATAGAGTTGGATGGTGGTGAACGTAGGAAAGGTGTTTTTGTCATTGGCGCTACAAACAGGTTAAGAAGAATTTTCAAAATCTTTAATATCCGGCATTTATTTACTACATCTATCTCTTGTGAAATAATGTTTTACATATCAATTGGCAGACTAGAGGTGATTGATCGAGCTATATTACGTCCGGGCAGACTAGGGAAGCTTCTGTATGTTCCTCTGCCTAGTCCTGATGAGCGTGGATTAATTCTCAAAGCCAAATGTAGGAAAATGCCTGTAGCCGCAGATGTAGATTTGGATGGCATTGGTCGGAGTGATTCATGCAACAACCTAAGTGGAGCTGATCTTGCTGTTGTGGTACTTCCTGATCTCATTTCCAGTCAGATGTTTTAAATCTATTTACTGGATCCACGAATCATTTCTTGTTCCATTTGGCAGGTTAATGAAGCTGCTATGGCTGCCATGAAAGAGAGAAAGACGGCCATTTCTGAGGGCATTATTTCAGCTGCAGAATCATTGACTATTAGAAGAACACATTTTGAGAATGCACTGAAGAAAATAACTCCATCTGTCACGGATGAGGTATGTGTGAGTGAATGATATTTGGAAATTAAACATTGAAGTTTTTTTTTTTATTCTAGGTAACTTTCTATCTGGTCATAATCCATATATTTGACTTTTTCATGTCTTTTCTTTTATTAAAAAACAGCAAAAGAGACACTACGAGTTCAAATTTCAAAGTTTCATGATGGGATGATAAGTTTCATTTCATGTGGGGGTACCACAAACGCTTTTCTTCATGCAAGTTGACAACCTGTCCACTGCAGTCTCCAGGATCTGCCATTTTTGGGAGCAAATTCTCTGGTATGATTGATAAGGTTCTATTCGCTTGATGAGTTTTTTGTTTTATTTCCCATTTTGTTTATAAGTTTTGGTAAACGGGCAAGTTTAATTTCTGCTCAGATGGGTTCAAGATAGTTGAAAGCAGTATTTTGCCTTCTTCTATTTATTCATTGTTATCGACGTTTTTCGTTTTGGAAAGGGTGAGTTACCTTTGTTTTGTAATAATAATACGTTTGAGCAAAACATCTGGGTTCAACTATATTTGTCTCGTTCAACAGTATATCTATACAACCAGAGCAAAAGATAAACATTTCACTCAAGTAGAAAGTGACAAATCCGAATTGTCCCACTCGGGTGATATGATCCTTAAAACAACTTTGGTGGCATGTTTTTCGTTAGAAGATCAATAATCCTTCCATTAGTGGGAATGTGTTCAGTGAGTTCTTCACTAGACCTAACATGCTGCTTTTTAATGCCCAAGTACTTTTATGTCAATATTAAGCTTACTTCAATTGCCACTTTTATTATTTTTAGCCAAGAAACAATTATTGAATTGTCTCAGTAAATCCTCAATGACCTCAAAACACATTGAAGTTGCCTTTAAACAAAAAATAATTTTGGCTTTTACTATGGATGTAACAATTAAGGATTCCTTTGTACTTTTACAGCTCTTCCAGAAAACATGAAGATGTATCTTGATGCTGACTTACAAGAGTTAACAAACCAACAACCTCTAAACTGTTGAACCTTCAATCTGTCGGCATGAAATCCTTAGTCCCTTCAAGGTAACTCATAACCTTTTTTGTAGCTCTCTTATGATCCAACCCTAAGTGCTTTGATATTTTTCCAACATTCTTATTGCAAATGCAATATCTTATTTGGTACAAACATGACATACATTAAACTTCCAATTCCTAAAGTATAATTAAGGATTTTTTTTGTGTTCCATTTTAAGGGCATTGGTTCAAATTGAACCTACCACCTTTCACAATATGACATCCTTAATCTCTAGTTCATTATTGATATAGACTTCCTAAGACAATCCCAAGACACCTTATAATTTGTCTCTATGAATCTTAATACAAATGCTATATGAAGTCTCACCTATATATCTCATAACAAAATGATGAGAGAGGAATAAATTTATATGGTAGCAATCTCATATTAGTCGTTGCAAACAAAATATCATCGTTATGTATAAGATTTCCCCTAGCGAATGTAGGGTCTTTTAATCGATGCATGCCAATAGAGGTGAACATGTTAGCTAATACAGTTGATATGTATCAGAATTTTAAGGTGTCTAATATGCATAAGAAAAAAATATGCCCATTCCTACTCTTGGAGATTTTTTTTAGTATTTTATAGATAAGATAGACCAAAACATGCAAAATAATATTAATATTTTGCTCACTAGATTCATTACATTATAACAATATTGTTTCTTGCTCCTTTTAATTTGAATTAAATTAACTTCTTATGAAGAATTCTAAGTTTTAGTTCTACTTTAGGGCCTTTTAGTGTGCTTCTGGGTCAAGTGAAAGTGAATTAGATTATACTGCCACTTGCTCAAATGCATCTGTGCATGCTTCAGGCACCAGTTCAAGTGGATGAATGGATTCATCCACTTGAACTCACCTATGAAGTAGGTGAATCAGGATTGCCACCGAAATCTTGGTTTATCTACTTGAACTCACGTTTGGGCTTGCAAAAGTGGATCTCTCTCTCGCTCTCGCTCATTATTCATTCAGTTAATTATTAAGTATTTTTGTTTAATTTGTTTATAATCAATTCAAGTAATACTTTTTAAATTTGTGAAAAATATATTATTTATTTATACTATGTAAAAAATCTATCTTATGTTATTAATAAAATAATATATTTATTTATGATATTCATTATTTTTATTACTATATTAAATATGTGATTTAAAAGTGGTAATTAAAATATTGTTAAATTAAACAACTGATCAAGTATTTTTGTTTAATCATCTATTTTTATCATTAATTAAACAAATGATTTTTAATTTTGTGGAAATATATTATTAATTTATACTACATAAAATATATCTTATGCTATTAATAAAATATTATATTTATTTATTTATTATATTCATTACTGTTATTTTTTAATTTTTATTTATCTATTTTTCATAATTAATTAGTGCGTCAATTAATTGTCACACATAATAATATTAATTTAGACTAAACTACGATCTATCTTAATTTATTAATAAAATATATTATTTAATTAATTATTATATTACTATATTTTAATACTACATTAAATTACTTATTAGGTATTGACCATGTTTGTTTTAGTTAATTATTTGCTTAGGTATATGATTTATTTAGATATATTATAAAAAATAACTTGTTCTCTTGTTTACGCTACATTTTTCATTTTAGGCAATAACACAAGAAAGTGTTTTCCGGTGCACTTTACATCTACCACACTAATACCAACAAGTGATTTACTTTCACATACACATACACTAGGTAAAATACACTAACCCCTCCGAACTTTGAAAATAATTATTCTAAAAGATTTACTATCTCATAAATTTTTAGAAAATAAATCTTATATGTTAAGTATCCAAAATTGTTCTAGGGCAAGACCTCTTTTTGTTGTCTCCAATTATTTGTAGCCCCTCTCTCTATTTCAATATTATATATTTTCCCATAGGTAAGCTTGGTTATGTGTTAGTTGGATTGATGGCTTCATTTTTTTTTTAAAAGGACAAGAACTCTAAAAATAGGTGATTTGAAGGATAACTAATTTTATATAATCATTTAAAAATAAAGGATAAATTTTGCATTAGTAGCTAATAATAAAGAATAAAATGTCTAATCTAGTTTAAATATATTGAGTAAGACCATTTCAATAAACCCGACCCCCATACCTGACCATGTACAAAGTCGGCTTCGTATAGTGTTACTAAGTTGGATCGAAATTTGCTACCCCTACTAACAATGCTATAGTAATGGGTTTGAGCCTGAGCCCACAAAGAGAGAGCACTTCGGTACCGAGCCTCTCTCCGTACTTGGGCATTCCTTGAAGAAAAGAGGAGAAAGAACAGGGTAATGTGTGAAGAGCAATGAGTCTGGATCAACTACCCGTAAGGCAAGTCTAGTTATAGTACAATCCAGCTAAGAGAGTGGGGGCCAGGAGCACACGGCATTCGGACATGTGGGCCTCTTGCACGGCAACCGTATATCTTTTTAGTACTAACAATTCGGCCCACAAGTCATTGATTGACGAAACTTAGCCTTTCTCCAGCTTTTACCCACTTAGGCTAATTAAGGCCCCTTGTCCTCTTCTCTTATCAAAACTGAAAGAGACCCTCCTCTTTTGTCACAGAAAACACTAAAACCCCAAATTATGATCTTCTCTTTTGTTTAGTACTCATCACTGTCCATGAAAACGACTCTCTCTCTCTCTCTCCTGTGACATAGATGGATTCCTAGTAATCTACAAGTGCATGCAAAAACTATAAATTCTTACTATTGAGAAAACAAGAAGATGAGGAGAAAGGAAAACTTCCAAGCTACCACTCAAGCGTTGAAGATGAATCCAGTTGGATGCCATGTTTTTTTTATCTGCAAAGGAAGAATATGCCAAATTCACAATTTCAATTGCAACAAGACAAATTTTTCTATAAAGTAGCCTATCTTGAGGGTATAGATATAAGCATAATCCTTTCAGTTATCGGGTAAAATCCATTGGATTTATCCCATATTGTATTTATCTTCTAATGTAAAACTTATCTTTTATATTCTAAATTGTATAAATACCACCCTTAATCAATTGTAAAGGAGTGGTTCAGTTCACCCTTTAATACAAAGTATACTTGATGTGAAGTTCATGATTCTCTATATCACCAATACATTTGAGATCAGAGATTGGAGATTGAAACTCTCAAAGTTGAATTAGATTTAAAAAAGGGGCAGTTTTGTTCGATAATAAAACAAAATTGATCGGAGTTGTATGAAGGTTAAGAGGAAGAAAGATTTGGGTAGAAGGAGTAGTTGGAAAGCTTAAACAACCGAATCAGGAAGATAACCCAAGGGGAAGCAGCATATTAGCACAGAAGGCTCCATTTAAGTCTATTCAACTTTACACTTAGAGTGTGATTGATACTTTATATTCCATAAACCAAAATATGTATGGCTCCTAAATTTTTCGCCCAGAAATTATTTATTTCTGGTTGTTTTGGGTCCATTGCCAGCAAGTAATTGTCCAGTATCCAATTTTTGAAATTCACCTTTATTTCAATCACTATAACAGTGCTTAAAAAGCTTCTTTGATCTGTTCTGGTAGCTCACTAACACAAATAAGCCACTATAATTGCCGATATTGGCTAAGGGTCTGTTTGGAATCCAATGGAAAGGAAAAGAAAAAATAAGAAAATAAGAATTTGGCATCTACTTTAATAAAAAGAACAGCATTAAGTGCCAAAAACCAAGTGATTATCACATTAAAGAAAGAGAAAGGTGGGAGTGCCCTCCTTTCTTTTCTTTTTTGTTTTTTTGCTATGAACAATTCCCAATTTTTATCAATCTACTTCTTAATGAGTCACCAAACATAAAATACAATTCTAAACTCACTCTTTTATTCACATGATGATAATAATAATAAAAAAAAAGTATTAGCAGATTTTTGTGAGAAAAACCAACAGCATTAACAAACACCAATCAAGCATAAAATTCAAAGCTCAACATGTTATTGACTAAACATTAAAAAGCCATTTCAGATTTTTTTTAGGTGAAGGCCAAGAAACCCACATGGAGAAGAATTGAATGTTCCACATCTTCTATTGTTGTGGGGTAAGCTTCACATGCCTCTTCTCCTCCCCACCATAGCTGATAAAGATGACCACTGCTAGGGTCAAAAAACAGTTAAAAAACCCTTCTTAACTAAAACAACTTCCAAGACAGGTGGACCCCCACAAACCCCCAGATCTCATCAGCTAATAAGGAGGACATGGCCCACCCACATGCATACATGCAAGACAAAAGCTCCCAAAATTATTTGGATTCCATAAGAAAGCTCCTCCCTCCTCTCCTCCTTCATTTTCACTGTGGCCAGCACCCTGTGATGCCATCCTTTTCCAGTGCCTCCCCCTCCCACTTGTACAGATTTGTACCTAGGAGTGGGCTCCATCTGAGGCACCTCTCCCAACCCAAGAAAGGTAGAAAGATTTTGGGGGAGATCCTCGCATTGAAGGGGGAGGCTACTCTCCTTTTTTGGCGCTCTTGGAAGCACAAAAGCTTGTCCCTCCAAGGACAAGAAGGACCTCTTTGATACTTGCACTGTACTAGCAAATTTTTTTTGCTTTGGGTTTAGACTTCAAAGAGATTGAGAGGACAATAACTACCTCCCCTCCAGTGGGTTGCTTCCATAATTACCAGACAGCTTTCTTGGTAGCTTCAATTCTCAATCCATTTGATCCACCCTCATTGGGAGATGCATTTTTGTGTGTATATGTGAGATGTCCCATGGAGAAGGCAGACCTCTTCTTTTGAAGTTGTAGGGTACTAGCCCTCTCCTTCTCCTTTCACAATTTTAATTTGTTAAGGGAGAGAACCAAACCAAGTTCAATCCTTCTCTCCTAGTTGGGAATCCTAATTCTTTGCTCTGTTCAATGAATGGTATGCGTATAATAACTCTTCTGGTTAGTGGACAAGGATCATCATACTCCAATCCTCTTTTTCCAACCTGGTTTGAAGCTATAAATAATCAAGCTAATTTGTCTCAGCTATAATTTTGATTATCTTAATAGTAGTATACTGCCACATTTTGAGCTGTCTTGGGTATTGAAATTTGGGTGTCCAATAAGTCGGAACTCCAACCACAGGGGCTGATCTATATTGGATTCCTGGTCTTTTTAGAATTGCCAAATAGTTAACTTTACAGGGAAGAATACGGACACTTCTGAGATATATGGTACAAGTGAAATCTCTGAGAAAATAGGGGTCAGTTGGTGGCATTTCTCATCATCCTTGAAACCTGGAAAGCTGTTCTGCAAAGAAATAACAAGAAACAGCTCCAGCTTTTTCTTTTGTTCAACACGGAATGTCCTCCCCTACGAATCTCCGACTCTGTACTTGTTCAATTATCTGGAAAAGAAAAGAAGGAACTCACCGAATTCTCTTGGCGTCTCATTGAAGCATATGAGCTGTTATTATGCTAGTCCTTGGCTTTGTTATACCGGACTCTTGCATTTTGATACCTTTCCGCCCATTAGAGGTCCTCGCCGTCTCGCAACTTGATCTTTTTTCAGAGTTTTTCTTTTTCCTTCTTGTGACATTAAAACAAATCTGAAACGCGAAACAGTAGCCGACACCGAGTAAGACATAGGCTGCTCATCCATTCCATTCCGAACAGCTCTGCCCTACACCACACCCCACCTTCCAGCACTCGCCTTTCCGTGTCCAATCGCAACCTAAAAATCAAGTTTATCTCTAGCTTATATTTTGTGGGATTAGTACAGCCAGTCTAGCTTCACCAATTGTTCCATTATTGTTAATTTTTTTTTCAGTTATACTGTTTGAAGGGTCCAAATCTCTATCGCCTTCTTTCACAGATGTTATTTAAATCAAAACTTCATGTTTGTCTAGATTGATTTTTGAAAACGACTTCTTTTAATCAATGATAGGAAATCTTTATTGAGTTTTTACAAAAAAAATTACTCTTTTGCTAATTATTGTATCCAATGGTTCAAGGAAACGCTGAACCAATTTGGATCTACCAGAGCTAAAGAAGGGAAAATCTCTGGAAGGGAGTCAGGGGATCAGGACCACAGTTGTTATGGATCTCACCACTAGAGGAAAAGAGGTTGAACCAATGCCACCAATTTCGTAAAATGGGTTACATTTGTGGCTTGTTCATTACCAAAGCTAAGAAGCAGGAATCCCCTTCGTGGAGAGATTTTTTTCCAATGTCCAATCCATGGTGGACCATCCTCTAGCCATTAAAACTCGGCAGAGCAAATGGTACAAGCACTGTACTCGGTAGTCTGTACTCTGTATCCTATACGCTCACTCATCTGAATATAAATATCTACACCTCCACCATTTCCCACCTTCATTCCACTCGCGTCAGGTGCAGAAAGGTACCCATGAAGGAGATATTCCGGAGCATCCAAGTTGTTTCTTCACCCAAGAAGGGCAGATATGGATCTTTCAGATACAAGAAACAGAATGAAGAGGAGTTTGAATTGCCTGTAGATGTGCCCAAGGGCCATTTCCCTGTCTACGTTGGCGAGCAGAGACGTCGTTACATTGTGCCCTTGTCTTTCCTCGAAGACCCCAAGTTTCAAATGCTGTTGCAGAGAGCAGAGGAGGAGTACGGCTTCGAACACAAGATGGGTCTCACGATTCCGTGCGAAGAAACCGTTTTTCGATCTCTGACTGATCTGCTCGATCATAACTCGAGGAAGCAGAGATGGCACTGATACACGGTTCCGCAATCGTTCTTGGAGACGAAGATCTCTGTTCCCTTTTTTCTCCTTTTGGAGTTTGAGTAAAAGATGTTTTTTGACTCGCCTTCTGTACAGAGATATTGAACTTTGAAAATTTTATCTGCTTCAAATTAATTGTTCCTTCCACATCTAAGTAACTTGCGAAAGTTTGTCTGTTCTACCGGACTCGTTTTTTTTTTCTAAACTACTCCTACTCAATTTGACCTGTAAATGTATTTTCTTTTCTGTAATTTGAGCTCTGGAATCCAGCGAGCTGACTACTCCCAGGAACACACTAGATGTGTGTCTTCCTCATAATCCTTTTCACAATTTCACACCGTCTAATTGATGAATCTGGTTTAGGACTGGTTAAATCCAACTCCGACACAACTAATAATAGAGTCAAGTAGCCTGGGACCCAAAACAAAAACCCAGTTGATTAACCGGTTCCAATCTGTTCAAATCGACCATCAACTCTTTGGATAATCAATAATCAAAGAGCAGCAGAAATTGAGCAAGGGTATGGTCAACAATAAGCTGCGTGGCACATGTTTTTCAGCTTCCATCCGCCATTGAAGGGGCCTACAGCGATGAGAGGAATTGTTCTTAATAAACAGATCAATCAAGGCAGTTATCCATCTCTTCTTCCATTCATGAAAGTCTTAATTGGAGTGGGGGGTCTGAGGTCCCACCCACATGAGAACTGTCCTTTGGGTTACTTGAGTGTACTCCTTTCGGAGTACAGTGACCAGTGCTCTCACAGGCCCCATTAAGTACAGAGGAAGATGGCCACCTTACATTGTTGATCTAATCATGAAGCGTGTAATTTTGACGTGAAGGTGAGTTTTCATTGGAGACATCTGAACTGGTTTTCTTTGATTTGAATAGATGCATAAAAGCACCAGCCAGGTTGTATTTGGTTTTCTCTTGCAGACATTGATGTGAAGTTTGAAAATAATGGAGGCCAAACTCAGAGAAAGTATGAATCTACAATAAGTTGTTGTCTAAGTGCTTATGATCGGGTCTTTCTTTTCTAAGCAGATTTGTGAAAGATCGGGTCCTCATCCATGGCGTAGCAACTGTCTTGCTTGAGACTCGGCCAGTCTGTGAGTCTTCATCTGATCATCTCCATTGCGCTCTTTGAAAAACTTTAGTTCACCTTGTTTCTGTCGCTGAATCCTTCTGGGTCAGCAGAGACAGAGGAACAGTCGAGAGTTGCAGCAGAAGTGGAGGCGAAATTACCCAGCAGATCCACTGGAACAAGAGTTAATTTCCCGGGACAAAAGAAACAGTAGAGCTTAAGACACACTAGGCAAACTCTGAGCTGCCAGATGTGTTGTTTTTGTGTTGGAAACACTTGGGGAATATTTCGTAAAAATATATATTATTATATCCGGAAGGGGATGAGATCTAGGTGAAGAATAGTTTCAGGTATGGATCTCTCCTATAATATGCAGATCTCAGTTTCAGGTTTTCATCTTTTCCTAACAATGGACACATTAAACTAATGTCTTCCTGATTCCTAGTAAAATCAATACCTGGTTTTCTTCTTTAAGTTTTTTTCTATTCTGAGGCGCAACCATGTCTGCCATCTTTGTTTAAAAGAGAGAGAATATTGGGCGCCACCCTATCTTTAAGCAGCACAGGTGTCACACAGAAGAGACCGAGCTCAGACATGGATAAGACTCGGAACAAATTAATCCAGGACGAGACAATCTAACCTCTGGATTAGTGACATATAAAACGATTAAGCTTTGCTTGTTAAGTCTTAAATGTGCATTTCCACAGCATCTAAAGTGTAACCAATCTCGTGGGAGAATACTCATGTCTAGGTTCCCTTTATCACCTTAAAATAGGACGCAGGTGTGATGGCGATGGAAAAGAACGGGCTTGTGACTGGTTCTCATGAATTACCCAGGAGCCAAACCAGCTCCTTCGTGAAAAAAAGTTAAAAAAAGAATTCTCCTAAGAGGTGAATGGAAAGACAGAGTCAGGTGGAGTAGACATGATCTGCATGGCTTCGAAGACTTGCATTTACACTTTACAGATTGCCCATCAGCAGGATTGGAGACCAAGGGAGAGGAAGAAGCAATGATGGGTAGATTTTTTTTTTCTCTTATTATGAGAGATCCTGGTTGGATTTTGCAGAAGAAGTAACATAAGTTATTCTTCTGGGGGTTATAGGGAGTTGGAGGAGTGGGCAAAAGCAAGTCAAAGTATACGAAAGAGCTGTAGTTGTCAGAGTGCTGTGGTTGAGAGCTAAAGCAGCAAATACTTTAAAAAAGTGGGCAAGCTAGTAATCCTACTGAGGAAAGGTGAGGCATGTGGAGGACACGAGCCATAAATAAATGACACAAGACGACTGGCTTTCAGTCTTCTGGAACTTTAGATTTCAAAAATGTCGGTTCATGGGGCCTCTTTCCACTATTATTTGGAGAAAATATGAGGGGGGGAAAGAACAGTTTTGAGGAGAGCCACCCTTACAGGGCCTTTTCATGGAGGACAAAGGGCACCCATGATTTGGTTTTACTGGCTCAAAGCTGATCAGCTTTTCCCACTTAAAAAAAGGAGATTAAGGTTTGTTTTTGTTAGGTCGAATGCTCTCTTTTCTCTTTCGGAAGGAATTGGAATTTTATTGCAAGCTAGGAGAAACAAAAAGAAGAAAGCTATGGATATGTTTAAACCTTTTCAAGTCTTAGACTGATACTGATGTTGAAAGAACAAGCAATTGACAGAGAAAGAAACAATAATTTTAATGAGAATTGGCACGGGGAATTTGTTCTTATTTCCATCAGTTCTCTTCTCTGAAAGAAATGATCAAGGATTATTCCTCGTAGTCTCATGAGAGGACCATGGGACTACTTGTACTTTTCTATTTACATAAAGAGATCAAGCTATCATTCTATAAGTCTTAAGGGTGGGATCTTACTGCAACTGTTATAAACTGGAGTTGGAGAGAGATAAAATGGTAAAGTTATTTTGAATGATTTCCGGTGAAATTTTATGATCAATTTTTTTTGAAAGGAGTCAAAATCCAAAGGGTGATGAAAATATAAAAATAAAAAATGAAACAAGCATTCAGACATATCAATTCGAAACAGCTGTTATTTGTTTATCCTTTTAATTTCTTGCAATTTGATCTTTTGGATGGTTTTCTATCTTGTCGCTGGATCTACCAAATCAACTCTCTGTAAAAAGTACAAAACGTCCTCATTCTTGATTTCAACTTGCAACTGAAGCTGCATGCTATTGTTACAGAAGGATTTGCGTATGGAGAAGTGTAATGGTGATCGGGATACTCAAATGTAAACAAGGAGTTCTATGCCGAAGCAAAAGAAACCATGAAGCGTCCGGAAAAGATTCTTTCGAAACAAAACTCTGGGATGTTTTTTCTCTACATTTTCTGACATTTACCGTTGGATAGATTCCTCTGAAACTGTTGCGAAGTCCACACATGTTCTTAATGGTTTGTTGATAGAAGAGATTCTGGTTTTCATGTCGATGGGTAGAATAAATATAGGAGGCTACCAGTTTGTACGCTCACGACTCTTGATTGCAACTGAGAGTTGAAGAATTGAAAAGGAAAAAAGACGAAAATCAGTTGTGCAAAAAAGGGAATCACCCTTCATCGATCAGCACTCAGAGGGCTGTAAGTAATTCGAGATCACAATATACAAATCCAACCCAGAAAAAAAAAATCATGGGTCTTGGGTCAGAATCATTGAACAATATCAGGATAAACCAATGAAAGAGAACAAGCAAAAACAGCCGAGGGAACAACTTCTTCTCCTACTCCAATCGTCTTTCCCGGCTTCATCTGAGCATGTTAGTTAGAGATCTAAACACGACTTCCTCGCAAGGGATGGTGAGACCCATATCATGATCGAACCCGAACTCTTCTTCAGCTCGTTGCAGAAGGATTTGGAACTCCGGATGAGTTAAGTAAGAGATGGGGACTATGAATCTGCTCCTCTTCTCTCCAACATACACGGCGAAGTGTCCTTTGGGTACGTCCACCGGGAGACCATCCGAGTCGTAGCCTTGCTTTTTCCCGAGGCTGGAGCATCTTTTAAGAATTTGCTTGATAACAGCAGTTTGAGGAATTTTGTTTACTTTCCGGATCGCCATTGAAGCAAATGCAAGAGAAGAAGACGAAGAAAATCCTCAGAGAGAGATATAGAGAGAGAGAGAGAGAGAAGCTGTGGAGAGGAGAAGAAAGGTGGTGAGGGGTGAGTGATGACTGAAGAGAGGAAAGGCTGAGAGGCGTATTTATGGAGAGGTGAGAGAGAACAAAGTCATGTGGGCTGTGGGGGCAAAGGACAGACCACGGGTGTTTTGGGGAGTGTGTGAGTAGCAAGGACATGTTGATGGCCAAACCAATTGGTCTTAATCCCTCTGCTGCCCCTCCAAAAGACAACATGGGTCCTCCCTTTCTCTCTCATAGGCCGTTTCTTTCACCAGCAACTTTCATGGGGCCATCACTCCTTCAAGAAAAAAGAAAACAAAAAAAAACCTCCTCTCTTCCATCAACCATGTCATTTTCTCTGCGTTTTGGGTTTGAAGATTAAGTGGCAACCGACTCTTGGTTTCCCATATTGTGTCTGCTTGTTTTGGGAACAGATTCAATTCTCAAGTCACCTGTTTTTTTTTTCACTGCTCCCTGCTTTTGGCTTCTTTAAGCAGTAGTTCTCATAATCTCTCTCGTTTTCACATCAAACCGGCTCCATTTCCCATAATATTAGTACTCCTGTCTCATAATTGCGGAAATAAAAGCATCCAGATCTCCTTTATCGATCCAGCCTGCTAATGTGAACTCTTTAAAGTTTAAATTTTATTCAGTCTTTTTCGTCTTGCTGTTCTTGAGTTTTTAACTTTTCTTTTCCTATCTCCAATGAAGAAGTCAACAATGAGAAAAGTGATTGTACAGGGGAGTACGGTAGTGTGGGGGTCTGGATGTTTTTGCTTTGCAAGGTGTGTGATTCTGCGGATCGATTTGCTCAGAAAGGGAACTATCTTTCAGTTCTAAATGCCCAGAAACTGCAGAACCCATGTGTTTTTCCTACTGAATTGCAGGTCTTGACCCTGTACCCAATCAATGACTGCTTAAAGCAGCTTTAATGTCTTCAAGAACTATACTATAAATCTACTCTTTCTGTTGTCTCTTTTATAGCTCGTATTTCGAAACTTTCCAAATCCAAAGATACTTATGTACTTACGAAAGCAGTTTTTTTTTTTTTTTTCATTTCTGTAGCTCCTTTTTCTGCATGATTTTACTTCTCTGTGTACTGAATGGTGATGTATGAAACTAGTTTACTGTAGACCTTTCCCCTCCTTTATCTTCATCCCTTACAGTCTTCTTCTGTGTACTTAATAGATGGAGGATACATCTTATGTATAACCTGAAAATCTGAATCCCACACAAACTACAGCAGCAGAGAGGGTATTGGTTGAGAAGAGCAGGTTTGAGCAATAAAGATTTGGAGGGCATGTGATCCTCCAACTGAGAGCATCACCACATATATAGATGGGTTTCAATCAAAGTTAAGGCCCCAGAAGATACGATCCACTGATTCTTCTCTAGCCTGGCCATGGGGGCCATGTTCTAAGGTTCAGACTTCAGAGAGCCATCTCAATAGTAAATACCTCACCTACACCTTCCCCTCTGTCTTTCTCTCTCTCCCTCTCCCTCTCCCTCTCATCTTCCCCCTTCACAACAGTATTCACATAATCTTTCAGATTTGGTTCACTGGCCACAACACAACTAGCTCAAAGATTGGGAAGGACCATTGGAATGATTGTCTTCCTTCATGAAAATAGGGTCCAAATGTCTTTCATTGCTCTATTTAATGGTGCTGCAACATCAAGAGGTACCCACCCTTTCCAAGGATCCTAATTCCAAATGCAGCAGCTTAGTGGATAGAAGTGATCATCTCTTGTAGGATTCATAAGACAAATTACACTGAACTCCCTCTCTTTTTTTCTCATCAATTCCTCCAGTAAATACATGAAGTAGGTGGTGGGGCAGAGAGAGAAAAGGGGTCAGCGTTTCTGAGGTGATTGGGTCGGCCATGAGTCACATTCAGGGAGTAGAGAAAACGAACAGAAGCCATGTTCTGTGAATGACGTTCGTTGGGGAAAGAAAGATTGAGATCAGATACAAGAGAGGAAACCCAGTGCCTAAAGATTCCATCCAAATTGAAAAACGGCCAAGAGGGACTAGTGGCTACTTCCAAAGGTATTTCTGTTGGGGCATGAAAAGGACTCTCTTCTCTGTGTTTCGCACATGAAGGCCATGTTACCTTGCCTCTTATTTCTCTCCACACATAAAGACAACACTGTAAGGCTTCCATATGAGATCAACTCTACAGTCTCACCCGTTTCATTCCTCTAATAAAACCCAGAACAGACACTCCTACCAACTCTTCCTAAGCACAGCAAAGGGTTTTTTCATAACCAACAGGCAAAGTCGAGACAGGGACGAAGACCATGAGATAAGATGATGATATCAGAAGAAAAAAAGAACAGTTGCAGGAGCAACCAACCATCAACAAACTGAAAGGGCAAGAAGCATCCTCATGTAACCGAAGAATGGGTGGTTAATATATTAATTTGGAAATTATAAACCTGTATTCGGTGTTTCCGTTCAATGGTCCAAAGTAGGACCCTTGTTTGGGGTGAGGCTTCCCTAACTGCGTGATCGGTTGGCTGAAGATGCCAATAAGAAAGAAAACAAAGGGATTCTAAAAGTCCAAATTCAGTGAAGAAATTTTGACTATTTGTCTGATGATTTGGGTTTTCAAAGGGAGCAGCTTAAAAACACAGGGACCCATACCTATAATACCTATAATATCATATACTAATCCAGGATTTAACATGGAGGGAGGGAAGGCCCTTCCAAAGAGACAGGGAGGAATGGGGTTGCCCTCCCGTAGGGTAGTCCAGTGGGGCAGAATGGAAATAATTATAGGTATCATCCAATTGGTAGGAGATAATTATCGTATTCTTTGCTTCTATAAATGGATCGAGTCATTAAGGATCTCTTTGGAACCCCTAGAAAAGAAAAAAAAATGAGAATTTAACCAACAGTAAGTGAAAATGAGATAATGATCAGATTTTTGTTTTTATTAACTATTTTTAGGAATAATAATTATCAAAATTTTATTTTCTTTTCCTTGGAGTTCCAAACAAACCCCGAAGAGTTTGACATCTCTGATTTGGAAAGGAACCGATACCTTTCCACTTCAAGTCTAACAATTTTTGCGTGTAAACCACCGATGAAACATTTTTGAAGCTGTTTTCTCGTGTTATATTAATTATTTTTGAGAATAATAATGGTCAATTAATGTTTGATATCTTCTCCTGTTTGCATACAATGATGCATGAATGTTTGATAATGACTATATTTGGGTCTAATAGGTTTTCACTTCAAGAGAGATAAAAATACCTGCCATTTCATCAAATTTTGTACTTAAAAATGAATATTGTTAAAAAAAAATGGGTGTTTAAATAGTCTCTTCCTTCTCTCCTAGTCAAATCAAGGATAAAAATAATTAATTTTATTTTCTTTTCCATGGAGTTCCAAACAAACCCTGAAGAGTTTGACATCTTTGATTTGGAAAGGAACCGATACCTTTCCACTTCAAGTCTAACAATCTTTGCGTGTAAACTGATGAAACATTTCTGAAGCTGTTTTCTCGTGTTATATTAACTATTTTTGAGAATAATAATGGTCAATTAATGTTTGATATATTCTCCTGTTTGCTATGTTACAATGATGCATGAATATTTTATAATGACTCTATGTGGGTCTAACAGGTTTTCACTTCAAGAGAGATATGCCATTTCATCAAATTTTGTACTTAAAAATGAATATTGTTAAAAAAAAAAAAAGGGTGTTTAAATAGTCTCTTCCTTCACCCCTAGTCAAATCAAGGATGAAAATAATTAACTAAGGCGCTAGAGGAAGGGGTTGAACCTTCGACCTTGTGGTTAACAGCCACACGCTCTAACCAACTGAGCAACTCCAGCTGTCTTTTATCCATAAATACATTTATAAAAATAATAGCATGATATACACATATATACGTATTTCCAATTCAACAACTACGTTTTGTTTAATTGCTGTACTTATCATGTACTCCAAATGGCATTCTATTACACCGTAGCATATGTGATATTTCAGCACAATCTGAAAATAATGTTTCAACTTCGTTTCAGTATTCCTTTTACTGCTCTTGTTTGTTGTTTCCCACTTTCCCTGTCACCAAACAAAGTCCGTATGCCCTCTTTCCTGGTTCAATAATCGACTGCGACTAGACTGAGCATTGAACACTAGTACCATCTGAAAATACCACACAGAACACTAATGGGTCTCCTAATCTCTACTCAACAACCAAATCCTGCAGGCTCCCTCTGCTCATGACCATGGGGACACTTCCCTCTGAAACGTTACTTCAAACAACTGTCTTCACTTTCCGCAAAGGCGACAACATTTGTAGCACCGATGCACAAATAAACGACCCTTGAGCGTGAAATGAAGAGTAGTGCTGTCCATTCATGGGTCTGTTTGGAACCCATGGAAAAGAACAGACAAGAAAAGAAAATGAGAATTTGCTCAAACAGAACCAAATAGCATACACTAATTTTTTTTGCTCTGTCATGATACAGGAAAGACATATACTCGTTCGAAGAGATTCTCACACATGTTTTCCATCTTCGTACTTGCATCTTTTTCGATCTAGTTGCACTCAGTGGTTTTACTGACCAGAAACTGAAGCTGGTCTCGAGAGTTGAGATGGTCCATCAATCATACTCAACTGCCTCTTGACCTTAACAATATGAGCCTGAACCTGCAATAAAGCACCAACATTGAAGATCTAATGTCATCGGCTGTCTATGGTTAAACTATTCACTGATATAGACGAGCTTTTATTCTACAATAACACTTGAAAAAGTCAAGTGCAATATAAGAGAACTTCAGAGTAAAATTTCTTCCAAGGGAGAGCTGCATGAATTATTTTGAATGCAATATGCTGCTTGTCACCTATTTGACAAGCTCTATTATTTGGCTCATGGGCAAACAGGTATCTATATAATTGTTAGAAAATAGAAGTGTAATTGGGTGAAATGATTTGTGTTAAAAACTTAGAAATTTTTACAGATTATACAGCTAATTTGGTTGAATACCTAATTGTATACTAATTTATAACAACAATATATAACTTTAACAACAGAAACATGCTCCCATTTAACATGGTACTATTGATTGCAATAATATATTATTATCAATGGCACTAACCCAGCATGCAGTACTTGGTATGATTATTATGGATTACACCAACCTAAAGTTACATAAGGTGATCAAAGTGAGTTTGACTTCAACACAGCATTGTGCACTGAACACAGATTTCAACACAGTATCAGAATGGGACCATTTTACCTGCGTTTTGTCATTTAGTTATGAGGAGACGTGGAATTGATAATTAGCCTGCACTCAACAGAATTAGACATAATTGGCCAAAGTTTCAAAAGGTTGTACAATACGATAGAGTAAATGGTTTGGTGGACTTCTTTTTTTTCTAGAATGTGGCGGACTGGTTGGTTATGCGCTAATTAGTTGTAGCTCTACAAAAGCTCTGCAAAAGCTCTTCAAAAAATATGGAAGCGCTTCCCACAATGTTATGTAACTTTGAGGAGGGTTAAAACCCCATTCACTGTTCCAGTTTCCCTACTCAGCTACAAAGAAGTATATAATTGTTTGAGAGACATTCAGAGTGAATATATGAGATATTCCAACAAAATAATAGATCGTCGTGCATTTTGATAAACAAATATGCGCATACAAACATGCCCGGGAAGCAAAAATCATGAGAATTCATGTGATTGAGACATGACCATGGGACTAAGAAAAGTGCTAAAAATAGAGTCATTAAATAATTTTTTTAGCAGAGACATTAAAGGATAATCCATGCTCCATTCCTCTATTCATTGACCACTTGAAAAGCTCTATTTCAAAGAGTACCAAAAAGCATGATACTTATCATTTCAAAATTAGTCAGTTTCCAAGATTAAATTTGCCCTTCAAAGTAAGATGCAGTAGAATATCATCAAGTAATTTTTGCTGGGCTCTAATTCATTGTCATGCTGGCAAGTGTATATATTTTTATTTTATTTCTATAAATTTTGATTACATGTGCACACTAAGCCTCCCTAAGAGACTTAGGCGCATAACTTCAGAAACCAAGCTACCCACATGTAACCATCGAGCTGAAATTGACGAGCCAAAGAGGGTTAAAGACATGTTCTGAAGATCAACCCCATTGACAATGGTTTTTATTGATATCATCAGATTTTCTGTTCCATCTCTTGTGCCCAATGTGCAGGTGTGCCTCGAAAATCAACATTAGGCAGAAATACACCTACTGACGAATACCCTGACACATGGAAATGAGGCTTAGCAATAACTCGAGAAAGCCTTGACGACTCTGGCATGAGTAGGATATTGTAAGAGGTTATATGCCCGTGTCTGATATACTGAAAATTCTAACTTCCTGCCAATTCATGCAAACTAGCAATTTAGTATACTAATTTATTTCTTCTGTTTTCTCCTTTTCAGTTTTTCATAAGAAGAGAACAAAGTCTAATGGTTCATTCCTTTTTGTAACGTCTCTCCCCTAGAAAGTGTAGATAAGAAAAAATGGTTCCTAAAAATTAGTCATAGTCATGAAATATTCTATTGTTCATTTTTTTGAAGTGATTCAAGTTCCAATCATTTTCTATCTTTGCTTGATGGGGAACTTCTCAGTTTCTAGATTTTCTTATTTACTTGAATTGGTTTTTTGGAAAGTGTTTGCTTACTTGTATTTGGACAGGAAAGTCATGCAATGTTGATTTAAGAAACTCAAGCAGCCATAACTAGTTCCACAGTTTGACTTTGCAAGTATAGATCAGATGAGTAGTATTGGGTCAGTATGGCATCTAAAATGTCTGTAAAGTTAACGGTCATTACAACGTTGATAAGGTCAAGCAGCTTCCCTTCTACATACCTGTAATTAGAGTGGCCAACTGATTCTGCTTCTAATTTCAACAAAAAAAATGAGGTGATAAATAGTTGAGTAACGAAAAAGTCCTACTATGGGCTTTTGATCTAGTCCGTAGTACCTTATTTCTCATACTCAAATCCTCTTTTTCAAAAAAATAACCTTATCCCTAGCCTCACTAGGGGCTCCAAAAACAACCTTTTAATCGAAGAAACAGAAATTAGACCAAACTTAAATTACACATGGCAGCCACATTCTGATTCTTGGTAACTCAATTGATCAAATCTTTCAAGCACTTTTTTTGGGGGAAATAGCCTTTCAAGCACTTGATCATCTAAGGATTCACCCAGGTCCATGCTCTCTACAGTTCTAGCCTTTAGATATGTTAGAAAACAGTATTGAGAGGTAATTTTGTCATTTGACATGGTCCGTATTTTCTAGTAAGGACACTATCTTACTCAGTCTCTAAAGGTGTGTCTATAATCCAATTTTTTATGTAATTTGGAGGTGTGTGTGAGGAGTTATATGCTTGTAAGTGTATAGAATGTATTTGTGACTTTTTACCCTCTTTTCACTCAAGTTAATAAAGGGAGATGCAAGACTTTTTGCCCTGATCCAGAACTGTATGCTCTTCTCCTTAATACTTCTTTCTTTGTTTCCTTATCTCTTCTCTCTTTGAACTCTCTTTCCTTCATTATTTTACAAGGTATCAGAGTAGGAGGTCTTGGTTACAAGCATGTGAAGTATCTTCTCCTCCTTGATTGAAACCAGTATCTCATAAAAAGGACGGATTTAAAGGTTTGGTTTGACTGGTTGTCAAAAATTCTACTGCCTTTAGAGCAGTTTAAAGCTTGGTTAGTGCCCTAAGTGGGTCATTTGGCTTGGTTGATTTCTAGGAAGTGTTGAAGTGGAAGTTTTTGTTCTTTGTGCACATTCTGAATTATTGCTTATGTGTGCAATTGCACAAACGCAAGGCCCATAGAGTCTAAGCAGGTGGTTGTTTTGTACAAAGTTGTAGTTGCTTGAGAAATAATCACCCCCTCAAGGGATTCTGGAAGCTCAAATGGAAACAATTTGATCTTTATTACTTTTGAGAGGTTAAATGGGTAAAATTATCTCAGCTTGTCAAAATCATTAGTTTATACCTCAAAGCCAAGAGGAAATCTAAATTCATTAGGTAAGATCCACTAGGTCCCTTGAATGATGATTAGGACGCAGAAGATAGCTAGGTTATGACCTGGCTAATCAACAACATTTGTTCCAAGTTAAGGAATTAAATTATAAATTGCGAGACTGCAAATGAGTTGTGGATGTCTCTAAAAGCCCTATATACTCATGAGAGCAATTTGTCCCATGTTTATAAATTTTATACAAAATTATTTAGCCTCAAGTATGGTGAGAGATAAGTTTACTATAGCGAGATGTTAGGAGTTCTATAGAAGAAGTATTTTTTACCCCTTCACTACTGATGAGAGAGAACTGAGGAAACAATAAGAACAACTTCATATAGCTAAAATTTCTGGATGGCATAGACCGACTTTGATGTAGTTAGGGCACAAATGTTGGCCTCAAATGACATTTCGTGCTTATCCATTGCATTTAACAGAATTATGTATGTAGAGACTGCCATTACATCCAGGGGGAGTAAAGAAGCTAAGCATGTTGATGTGTCTGCCCTTCACATTACAGGTAACTTAGAATCAATTAGAGGTCGTGGTTGAAACAATAGAGGTAGAGGCCAAGGTGATACTAGACCTGAAAGGAAATGTATTCATTATGGCCGCTCCAACCATTTCTCTGATAAGTCATAGAGTAAATTTGGTAAGCTTGCATGGGCAAATTTCCTTGTTCATAAGAACACTGAGACATCCACTAGGTTCATAGAAAGTATTGTACCAAGAGCACCTGATGAGATGCAGGTACTTGCCCAATGCATGGCACAATTGGCAGCTATATGCACTACCTTAGCATTTGTAGCTCAACCTTACCTTCCCACTACCACAATAGCTAGTTCAAGTATGTCAGCCCTACATGTGCGTCTTATCTCTATTTGGGTTCTTGACTCAAGAACTACTATTCATATGTCAGGTATGCCGTCCCTATTTTCTGATTTAAAGGAGTCATCTATCATTAAGCATGTCACTTAGCTGATGGGTTGGTGTCATCAATTCAAGGAATGGGTATACTTATCCCATCTTTGTTTATGTCACCTCAATCAGTGTTAATTGTTCTAAAATTTCTACTTAATCTGTTGTTAGTACCATCTCATTGAGTTTTTTAGGATCTCACGACGAGGAGGACAACTAGTTCCAAGTGTGAGAGATGTGGACTATATCATCAAGAAAGTCACTCACAATCTCCTTCCCATCATCTTCATGCTACAGTATTGCCCTTCAATGGAATCAATAGTTAGGACATTTGTCTCCAACAAAGTTGATTCAGCTATTTCCTGATTTTCCTTCCAGTTTATCTTTTTAGTGTGAATTGTAAGGAACAACTGTTCAAGCATCATGGGACTTCGTTCCCCTTAAACCACACAAGTAGTAGTTTATTTGAAATTGTTTACTCAGATGTATGGAGATCGTGTTACGTGTCGAGTGTCTTTAGTTACAAGTATTTTCTTTCGATGACTTTAGTTGATGTACTTGGGTATATCTCCCACAAGAGAAATCTGAAGTGTTTTTGTATTTCAAAATTTTTATAATGAGATAAAGACCCACTTTGATGCTTCTCTTCCTGTTCGTCGCATTGATAATGAATTGGAGGTTATGAATAAAAAATTTGATAAGTCCTACCAGAGTCATGGCACTATTCACCAATCTTCATGTGTGTTTACTCCTCAACAAAATTGGGTAGCTGAAGGCAAGAATCGTCACCTATTGGAAGTTGCACGTGCTTCTTCATATGAGTGTTCCCAAATCATATTGGGTTGATGCAGTTCTCACTGCTTGCTTCTTTATCAACATAATGCTTTCTTCTATTCTTGGGGGAAAAGTTTTTAGTCAGGTGTTAATGTGGGGTATTCTTATACACAGAAGGGGTACAAATGTTTCTCTCCCTCCACTAGAGAGACATTGTATCTGCTGACGTGATATTTTTTTAAGATGTCCCCTTCTTTTCTTCAGCTACCATGGATATTATTCCACCTTTTACGGGTCCGAAAATTGTTGTTCCCGCTCCTATGGAGAATGCTCCTTATTTCTCACTAGCTATTACCATAAATAAACCATTAAAGGTGTACTACAAAAGATGTGTCACCTAGCACCCAGCACCAAGCACCAATTCCCTCTCTCTCGCTAGTTCTAGTATCCTTTTCGTCTGTTGATCTTGTGGTAGTGATTTGAACCTTCCTATTGCCATTCAGAAAGGTGTACGTAAGTCTAGTAGATATGCGTTGTTCAATTATGTGTCCTTTGATTCCTTATTTCACCAATACAAAAAGTTTGCTTTGTCCTCGTCTTCCTACAAAGTTTTTTCATTTGTGCAGGATGCTCTCTTATCCCTCAATAGAAGCAAGCTATTGATATTGAGATGGAGGCACATGGGTTTTGTGTGATTTGCATCATGGTGCTATTGTAGTTGGATGTCACTAGGTATACTCTATAAAATACAGGACAAATGGTTCCTTTGAGCGCTATAAGGTTCGGATGGTAGCAAAGAGATACACTCAACATATAACATTGATGTGTTTGAAACCTTCTCTCCAGTAACCCAACTAACTTTGGTACATATTTTAGTATTTGTTGCTATGAACCAAGGTTGGCCATTATTTCAATCGGATATAAAAAAGCACCTTCTTGTATGGTTTTTTTTTTTTTTTGAAGATGTATTAATAAAGCAGAAGAAAATTCACCTTCTTGTATGGTGACCTAGAAGAAGAGGTGTATATGGAATAACCACCTGGGTATGTTACTCATGGGAATATTGGAAAGGTTTTTAGACTCAAGAAGGTAATATATGATCTCAAACAGAGCCCCTAGGGCATGGTTTGAAAATTTTAGCCAGGTTGTTATGTCCTTTGGGTTCTTTCAGAGCCACTATGATCACTCCCTATTTGTCATGAAGAGGCCATCTGGTATTGTAGTTCTACTAGTATATATAGATGATATCATTTTATCTGGGAATGATATAAAGGGTATTAAGGAGGTAAAGATACGTCTTTCTAAGTATTTCCAAAATAAAAATCTCAGTTCCTTGAAGTATTTTCTTGGAATTGAGGTGGCTAGAAGCAAGGCAAGACTCGTATTGACACCAGAAATATATCATAGATATGTTATAAAAGTATGGCTTGTCAGAGGTGAAACCAGTGGAGACTCCTATGAAAGTTGGTCATGACCATCATGATGAGCATAGCGATGAACTCAAGGACAAGACAATATCATAGATTAATTGGAAAACTGATCTATGCCATAGTTACTTGTCCCGATATATCTTTTCTGTCAACGTGGTCAGTCAGTTCATGGATCGTCCATGCAAATTACATCTCGAAGCTACTCAGAGAATATTGAGATATTTGAAGGGTTCACCTAGACAGGAGTTATTCTTTAAACGTCATGGTTCCTTAAAGATAGAAGCCTTCTCAGATGCAAATTATGTTAGATCTAAACTTGACAGAAAGTCTATTGTGCGTCCTTAGGATGAAACTTGATACATTGGAGGAGTAAGAAACAAAATATTGTGGCCCGATCTAGGGCTGAAGTTAAGTATAGAGTTTGACTCATATTGTTAGTAAGTTGATGTGGGTGAGATCACTTGTCCAAGAATTGAATCTACAGAGTGATGAACCTATAAACATGTATTGTAATAATCAAGCCACTATATTCATTGCAAAAAATCCAGTTTTTCACGAGAGAACAAAACATCTAGATGTTGATTATTAGTTTTTTCGAGATGCAGTTGTGAAGAAGGAGGTTGTTACTCCCAATGTTTGGCCAGGAGATCAAGTTGGTGACATGTTTACAAAAGCATTGGGCAAACATGAATTTGGGATTCTATAATAAGCTGGAACTTATGGGCATCTATGCTCTAGCTTGAGGGAGAGTGTTAGAAAATAGTAAGAGGGGTAATTTTGTCATTTGTCATGGTTTATATTTTCTAGTGAGGACATTATCTTACTCAATATCTATAGGTATGTCTATAGTCCATTTTTTATGTTATTTGGAGGTGTGTGAGGAGTTATATGCTTGTGAGTGTATAGAGGGTATTTGTGACTTTTTACCCTACTTTGACTTAAGTTAATAAAGGGAGATAAGGCTCGCCTTTTTTCCCTGATCCAGAGCTGTACGCTCTTCTACAAAACCCTTCTTTCTTCTTTTCTTTACCTCTTCTCTATCTCAACTCTCTTTCCTTCATATTTTACAAGAAATACACCTTGAAAATTTTAAAAGCCTAACTTCATCTATGGAATTCACATCCAAGTTCAAAGTGGCACTCTAATCAATTTTGTCACTTGCATTGGTCAAGGAAACTGAATTAACTCAAGGTGTTCTCCTATATTTTCAGAATTTAAAGAGACTTTCTTTTTTAAAAAAATTGCTATAAGCTTTGAATTAAATAATAGAGAATACAATAACGAAGGAAAAGGACATCTCATGCCTCAGGACAGGACAAGGGAAAGAACAATTCATGCCTAATGGTACAAGGAAGAATTGGACACAACAAAATGGAAGACACGAAACACCCCTCCTTTGCCAAATAATAGAACTTCATAGACTAAACAGAGGACATGCTGACAAGAGATGGTCATCAACGAACAAAGATCCATAGTGTCAGACCAATCACCAAAGGGTGCTGCTTTATTGGTCATCTAAGAGCACAATGGCAGAATCACCTTTAAAAAGAACTGGCTAGAAAACTCTTGAGAGTAGCTTCCATATAAGAAAGAAAGATCAGATCTCCGCATCAGCCAAGTCACAGATCAGAACCAGGCTGAAGTAGACTAGGATGATAGAGCTTTCATGATCTCAAATTGCACCCCACATGGTGGTGGTGACGGGGTGGGGGTGGGGGTGGAGGAAGATATAGGGAAAAGTATGGTATCAGAAATGTGCATGGGGAGATAAAGCTTGAGAAGGCATGAATGGACAATGGAGCAGGATGTCGTTGCTGATTCCTCTACCCCAACACTTTGTAAAGTTTATTAACTACTTGAAGCTTCTCCTTTTTTCCAGTTCATCCCCTGGGATGCTATCATTATGGAATGAATCGCATTGGAAGGGCTTAGAGCCTCCATGAGAGACCTGCATTCAAGACATACTTCTGGATTGATAGGTCATTTGTAGTTCATAGTAGGAGGCCACAGAGAGTTGTCTGGGTGGGGCTGGATACCGAATTGGCATATCTGAACTGCTTCCAGCTATGAAATGTCCATCAAGGAAGCAACAAGTGCAACCACTTATTGTGCTTCAATATCATGTAAAGCAGTTCTAAAGTTGGCCGTAGCCAAGGGGAGATTCATGACTATATCAAGAATTATGAACTGAGACAGGCTGAACACAAGCTAATTGATAGAGCCTAGAAAGGCTTTGCCCATTGTAGTTATGAATCTCTCTATAATACTCTCTTTTCAGAGGCTAATCTCCTCAACCTGTCAGCAAGTAAAGTAGAATTCATCACCTTGAACATTCTAAAACCCAACCCACCGTCCTACTTTCTACAAACAATGTTACATTTGACATAAGGTCAACAAAGGAACTAAAGGAACTCAATAAAGGGATTTTTTTTGTTCTTCTCTTTGACAGACTTCTCTTCTTAAATCTAGCAGATTGGTGTGCTCTGATCAAATTTATGTACAATATCAACATACTTATATCCTAGGTTTTATCACTAAACAAGGGACTTGTAGAAGTCTATTTTTCAGACTAGCTGTCCACTGACCTTTCTGACATCCTGTTCTTTGATATCATTTGGCATCTACATACTTAAGATGGCTGGATTTGAAATTGTATAAACAGGCTGACACCCTAGAATAGTGAAGAAATAAACTCTAAGAGGTGGTCATCAATGACAATTAGTTCCATCACCATTTTCCATTTCCCTGATATGCAGCAACTCACCTGTTGATACTGATCAGGTGTAGCTTTGCATAGGACATGATAGTGTATTTCTCGGCCTCATGCATGTACAGCAAATATCTACAACTAACTATTGTATGTTCATGTAGCTTTTTCTATAACAATAAGTTTATGTGCTTTCACCACCTACCATTATCAAAGTGCTTCTCAAGATCTCACATAATTCATCTTCTATTTTTAACAAAGAGACAATGAATGGAGCAGCAATGGAAAGGAGGAAGAGTAGCAAGTGGAGATAAAAGGTGAAGCTAAAGTAGCACTGGTAATATTGATGGAAGAAAAGTCCACAGAGGCAGACTTGAGAACCCTCCTACAAGACCTCAAGTTGTATTAGGGAGTGCTTCTCTTGCACTCTCCTTGTGGAAGGTGATCCGTCCATTGTTATCATGTGAACTTGGGAAAGAAAGTTCCGGCAGAGAGACTTTTTTATGTAATTTGATGAGATAGAGCTAAACATGGGACCTCCCTTCCCGCAATGGCTGTAACGGGAGGCCCCCTTAGTTTGTTTTTTTCTCTGTTAAATATTATCACTTTTATCAAAAAAAAAAAAAATTTAGTCACTTGGCTGCATACTCCTAGGTTGGCCAATAGTGTAGCCGGCTCACTACCTAGAGAGGAGCTGCTCGACAGCACCTCTCACCTCTCTATTGGCAGCTCATTCCCATTATGATTATTTTCTTTGCAGTATTGTTGTCCTTTGTTTTCTTTGGGGTTCATCTTGGCCTTCTTTGTATCTGTGCTCTTTTGGACCCCTCTAATGAATGCTTTTTTCTCATCCTCAAAATGAATGTTGATGGAAAAAAAAGGAAGCAATTTTAGAAGGGAGGACATTGCAAAGAACAATTGAAAGATAGATCCAGAGATCTAGAAAAATTCTAAATTGACATATAGCAATACCAAGTTTCTTCTGTGAATTAATTATTGTTTCTTTTTACGTAAATATGAAGCATAGAAAAATTCAACCTCTAAAAAAATCATAAAAACCACTTATTGAAAAAAAAACACTAGCAGTAGAAGAAGCCTAAAACAAGAGCCAGGTTCTCCTAGGACTTAGGAGAGAAGCCTAAAACATGAACCCTCTAGCTGAAGGATCTTCTCCTCGATTTCATCCTCATGGAACTCAGCTTATGCTCCAGCAATTGAAAGATCTAAAATAAAACCAGAAAAAAACCAGCCAATAATTATAACATCCTTTCATACCAAAGTGACTGTCAAATGCTAACATAAACATAGAGTTTTTCTATCCTCTATTACTCTACTTTATAATGAAGGATTTCAGCAAAAAGGAACAATGCAAATGCCTGAATTTAATCCTTTGATTATTGTCATTCCTCTCAACTGCTCTAACGTATGTAAAACAATTAACAGCTAAAACGTGTCTTAATAACTTAAACGATCACAAGGCAGATCTGGTTTTCTCTCTCACTTTCACCAAACACTGACTCACTAACAACCCAACAAAAACTTGAAGCTTTAGATTTGGCAGCATCACAACATACTCTCTGACAGTTCCAAAATAAAAAGGCACATGAGTACCAGTTAAACCGAAAGTACCTAGCAAAACAAGATCTCCTAAAACATTGTTGTTGTTGTTGTTGATAATTTTTTTTTTAACGCATTATCTCCAAAACTTGTTCAACAAGTCATACAACAAACATCCCTCAAGAATTGTCAAAGGATAACCGTTTTGTCTAAGACCACTCAAAGAAATCAGGTGACCCAAGTTCCCACTTGAATGAGAATGGGCTTCATGAAGCCCAACATATGCCCTAGAATGCATTCTGTCCACCTTTATCACCATAGAAGTTACTTATTAGGTAGTCTCATTATCAAATGACTATAGATGCAGTAAGAATCCAATTCCTTCACAAAGAAATATTTTCTAAGCAATCTAATCATTTCCTTTTCTATGCAATTGCAACAAACATATCTTTCATTTTCTGTCCAATTTCAACACAAAAAAGATATATCTGCCATAATTTATTTCGAACTTACCATCAGATTGCAATCATAATCCACAGCAAGCATAAACCAAAACGAGTTTGATAATCTTACTTGCTGACGAGCAGCTGCAAGTTTTGACACCTCGTCTGCCTCTGAAAAATTCTGGAACCACTGACTTAGAGGATGATCTTTGCTGTCTCCCCTTTTCTTTTTGTATTTTCAATAGGTACTGTTACAGAAACTTGTCTTTTTTTATAATCCACAGCAACAAAGCAAGAAAAATTGCATTAGATGGAGACTAACCTGGAGCAGGTAAACTTGTTCCAGCAGGTAGCCTCGGTACTATTGCCACTGGATGATTTTGGATTTTACCATAGAAGCTCTCCGTGGGATTTGGGGAAACAATCTCATCATAAGATTCCACGATAACAGGCTTTTTCGTTGATTGAGGTCCAGAATCTTCATCATGGTACAATTAGAGACCATGATACCTGTAAGATTAGTTAAGATTAACTAAAAAATAAGTTTGTTGACACATATCCCAGTAGATGACAAAGAGGTTTAAGAGTTTGAAAGTGGCAAATTAGACAAACTTACAAGTCCAACTGCTTATCACAAATATCACTGTGAAAAAAGAGGGTGATGGCTATTTCAAACTCTCCCCACCCATACTCCGACACTTCAAAGGGAGCCGATTCCACGATCCTTGTGGGATTACTAAAAGTGGGATGCAGTTGAAACACTGCTCGCTTGACTACCGCACTAAGATCTTCGTTTGTCGCCCCCCGAACATAAACAGTCCACTTATGCGAGTGACCTCTACAGGGTGAAACATGTAAATGCATTCAAAATTCAGCACAACTTCATCACATCACAGAACATGCAGCTCGAAACACTCACTCACTGGCTTTTTTACCGAGCCAAAACGAGATTGTTCCATATACTATAGGAATGCTAATCTCCACATCCTTCAGTCTTTTGGTTTGAACCTAATTGTTACCATTTGAGAAGTCTTAGTTGAATGATTCTCACTTTAGCACGAAGACGACAGCACAGTGACCGTTATTGTTGAGCTCTTCATAGTATAACCAATGCCAGTAAAATTACAAGTACCTTTTTCTCGGCCTCTTCTGCAACTCCCACCCTCTTTACCCGTGGTGTCTTTTGAGCAGTGCCACAGTCGGACTGGTCTCCCCCGTGTTTTCTCCCCGACGAAGTATGGGGCATTTGGTGGCACTTTTTCTCCTCGCAACACAAGCAAAAGGAAACTACAAAGCATGGACGAACACGAGTTAGAGAGGGAAAAATCGAAGAAGAGTGGAAGAAAGTATGATTCACCATGAAGAAGACAGACCGGGCAGAGAGGAAAAGCCTTAAAGGCTTAAAAGCAATGCAACAAATTTGAAAGATAGGAATGCATCCAATACAGAGGAAATGCAGAAAGGAAGGGCAGGGTCCTGTGTATGCGAACCGACTTTGCCTTCTCCGACTAAAAGACGAGGCATGGTTTTAATAATCTCAGTGCTACCTCGTTCATGGACCAAACATACTGTAATTTATTAAAATTTTGGTCGTAGAGCACTCCAATGAGGGTGATATTCAAATTAAGTGCAATTACTAGTTCTCAAAAAATATATTGTGATAAAATTGGATCAATTGAATGTTATTTTATGTGAGAAAGGTTATAAAATGAAGTGTAATTTTTATTTCCATTGGTGATCAAATATAGATATGTTCATGGGTGATATTCAAATTAAGTGCAATTACTAGTTCTCAAAAAATATATTGTGATAAAATTGGATCAATTGATTGTTATTTTATGTGAGAAAGGTTATAAAATGAAGTGTAATTTTTATTTCCATTGGTGATCAAATATAGATATGTTCATAAAAGCATTTGGCTCCGATAGACCATCACTTGAAATCAAACTCTATTTTCTCTTCAACATGAATTTGAAGGGGAGTATTAGTGCTCGTGAACAAACCAAATGCTGATCCATAGTTACATCTACAAGAGCCGAGGTCGGATGTTATTGTATGGTGAAACTTGATGAAGCTATATGTAGCCCCACCATGCCAACAAGAGCATTATTGTAGATATAATGTTAAGATAGGAGAATTAAAAACCCTAACTTTACAATATTGAGTCGTATAAAGATTTTCTCTCATATGTATTATTTATTTATTTTTGGTTAATTAGATTTCATTATGTACAACCCCTAGAAAATTTTTCGATATAATTTTTTAAAGAAATATGTATGAAAATCTCTAGAAAAACTCGTAGTACCTAACCAATATGATTGCTACCAATGGTGCAAACTCAAATGCATGCAAATAATCTTCCCTCTAAGTGCTTTGTTAATATTGGTTTGAGTGATTTCATTGGCCTTCTTTTTTTTTTCTTCTTATAGATGTCAAAGTTCATTGGCCTTCTATCTTTTTTTTTCCTCTTAGAGATGTCAAAGTTCGTTGGCCTTCTATCTTTTTCTTCTTCTTCTTAGAGATGTCAAAGTTCATTGGCCTGCGAACTACCTGTTATGATAGCATATATACCACGCAACACATTTAACAAGGTCACTGAAAAAAACTTGCATGAAGTAAGTAGACTAAACTCAGAAAGCAATTGGTTTAGCTTCTCATCATCTATGTTGTCATCCAGGTTCGTCAAGTACAGGTGCAGCCCTTGGTACTTGTCTCCAATCACCTTATAAATCTTCTCAAACCGTCCCTTTAATGTTCGTATCACCTTTGACCTAGCTCCAACAGCTTCAGAAATAAGTTTTTCATCACCATTTCGGTTGGTCAAGCTATCAACATTTGCAAACACACTGGCAGCAGTACTGTCAGATTCCACCTTCACATAGGCAACAAGTGCAAGAGGCTTATACGCACTGCTGTCCACACTAACTTTTTTAAATTTGGCCGCTGAACCAAACCCATCAGCATAGACAACACACCCATTTTAATCCTATCGTCTCTGAAGTCGATTTCACGCTTCACATCGGCAAAAAGTGCAAGAGGTTATATGCACTACTATCCACACTGACTTTTTTAAATTTGGCTGCTGAAACAAACCCATCAGCATAGACAGCACGCCCATTTTAATCATGTCGTCTCTGAAGTCGATTTTGCACGTGTGAAAGTCACACATGCGAGATCATAAAACCGATTTCACACGTGCGAGATCATAAACAAGTAAAAAAAAGAACTCTTTGTCCCTTCCTCACAGGTCTTGAAGAAATTGAAATGATATTTTAGTAAAAATAAGTTTTTAGAGACTATTAGTGGTTTTTTCAATAAATATTAAAAAAATATATTTAGTAGAAATATAGGGACCATTAGTGCCTCATGTTTTTTGAAAATATTTTTCTAATTTTAGTATAAATAAGTTTCTAGAGACTATTAGTGGTTTTTTCAATAAATATTAAAAAAATATATTTAGTAGAAATATAGGGACCATTAGTGCCTCATGTTTTTTGAAAATATTTTTCTAATTAGAAATTCTTGTTAAAAAATCATATAATTTTCTAAGTAAGATTTTCTTGCCAAGATGGGGTAGAAAGCCGTATAGAAAAATTTTGAATAAGTGTTTGACAGTTGATGATATAATACTATTAGTATGAAGCAATTTTGTGTTTGATATTTTATTTGATTAAAAATTTATCGATAAGTATAGTAATATATTAGATTAATTATTAATTTTTATTTATTTATTTAGAAGAGGCAATAAGAGGTCCATTTAACTTTCTTAAGAAAAATTTAAAATATTTCTTGTAATTTTCTAGTAATTCTCTAATAGTAATAGGATTTTATTTAAAGGTTTTTTTGGAAATGTGTATCCTAGGAACATTTCTAGTGTTTCCTAGAATATAAATTTTCAATGAGGGGCACTAAGGAGGTCATAGTAAATTTATGGCCAGATTCAAAAATTACAAAATAAGTTCGACAATATTTAGGGTAAAAAATATTAATATTGGTGGATTTTAATCCATTATCGAGATTCAATCCCGAACCTCCCCTATCATTCTTTTTTTTAAAATGTATGCATAATTTAATAGATAATTTATTTGACATATATTTTTTGTAGAGTATTAAATGTAGGTTAACTTTGAACTCGGCTAGAGCTCAAGCTCGAACTCGGTTAAAATTATTAGGCTCGAGCTTGATTACAATTTTAGGCTTGAGGCTAGGTGGGCTCGAGCTCGAGTTCGAAATCATTAAATCAAACTCGGCTCGAACATAGGAAGGTTTAGACTCAGCTGGATTCAATGCCACCCTTATGCTTAATTTTAAGTAGAGGTAAGGCCCAATTTTATGTAAAATGTATGTATAACTTTATATACTATTTATTTGACATGTATTTTTTGAAAAATTTTAAATGTATGTTGAAGCTCGAACTCACATGTAATTTTTGAAAAGTTTTAAATGAATGTTGAAGTTCGAGTTCGGCTCAAACTCGGTTAAAATTATTGGGCTCGAGTTCGATAACAATTTTAGGTTCGAGGCTAGGCTCGGCTCGAGCTCAAGTTCGAAATATTTAAGTCCAGCAGGTTCTGGCTCAGCTCAGCTCGATGCCACCCCTAGTTGTAGCTCCCCTTGTTCCTCTAATCTCATAAACAAGCACTATCCAGTTCAGAAGCAAGAGCCATGAAGACATCTTCATTACAAGGAATTGTGAGACCACCCATTTGATGATAAAAACCAAACTCTTTCTCGGCTTTCTCCAGTAAGCACTGGAAGAAAGGCTTCTTCAAGACGGATATGGGCACTACAAAACGATTCTGGGTCTCCCCAACATAGACTGCAAAATGGCCTATTGGGACGTCTGCAGCCGGAGCTGATCGATTCCTCGTAAGAGGCTGCCACAATATCTGCTTGGCATGAATCACTCGCAGTAACCGGAAACCCATCGTTCCCTCGTTGAAGTCCCACTGGATGAAAATAAGAGCAGGGTACAAGAAAAACTCAAGACTCTGGAGAGTAGATTTCCGAATCAAGAGAATGAATGGAAATATTTCCTTGTTGTCACGCACTTGCACTAGCGAGGGCTCCATAGAATTCGGCCTAGCCTTCAAACATGAGGCTTTGGACGTGTTTAAAGATGAGAGATTGAAGAAGTCAAGTTGTGCCGTGTTTGTAAAGCTTTGGATTACAGTCATGGTGGGGTAGTCTGAGTTTTATGAAAGAGAAATTATTAGAATGTTATTATTTTATTATTTTGTAATATTTGTGTTTTTACCATTTTACCCTTCTTCATTGTATAAAACCCTAAGTTGTAATTTTTAAAGCTACGAATGAGAAATCAATTTATTTTATTGTTTGTTTTCTCGACTTCGCCTCCCTGACGACAGAGCTCAACGGCTCTTTTCCGTTTGAGGTTTTAATATGGTATCAGAGCAATCAATCCTCATTCTCTGATTATCTCCGGACAACGGACCTCTCCTCGTCTCTTTCCCCAAAATTTTCGGCGACTGGTTTCGGCCATCGGTGGTTCTCACTCCGTTGATTAATTTTTCGTCTGGTTCGGCCATCGGCGTACCGACAAAGAGGTTAGTCCTCGTCCCTCCTCTATTTTTATTTTGTCTGGTTCAGTTACCAAGAGGACGGATTTCAGCGAAGCTTTTCGGCCTTCAACGACCTATTTTCGGCCATCGGTGTTTTGCAGCGGCTGGTTTCTTCCTCCGTTGGCTCCGTTGGTTATTTCCTGGCAAAGAGGTTAGCTTTCGTACCTCTTCTAATTTTTTTTTCTCTTCGTCTGGTTCCGCTGCAGATTAGATTTTCTGTTTGGGCGTTTCCGTTCTTGAGGAGATACGAATTTGTTGGCAGTGGTATTGGCAATGGTCGATTGAATTTTTTTTTTTAGGTAATACAAAATTGTTGGCAGTGGTCGATTGAATTTTTTTTTTAGGCAATACAAAATTGTTGACAGTGGGAAAAATATTTGTGTTGGATCTGTTTGGTTGGCATAGCGTTCACTGTTGGCTTCAGGTGGAGAATTTTTATTGGATTATGTGGTTGTGTACACGGCTTTAATTTCTCGGTGAATTTTTTTTGGCGTTGCATTGGTGGTCTGCTTTGGTCAGTGCTCCATGGAGACTTACTCATCGACGACTGCTTCCGATTCTGGTCTTCGTACCAGTTCGTCTCATTCCGTTTTTGAAGAACCATCGAACCCATATTATATTCACCACTCGGACAGCCCCGAGCAAGTTCTTGTCTTGCAGCTGCTCACCGGTGAAAATTACATCAGTTGGAATTGTGCGATGTTGATCACCTTATCCGTGAAGAACATAGTGGGTTTTGTCGATGGTTCCATACCTGAACCTCAAAGTGCTGATCGTATTTTGCTTAACTCTTGAACCCGAAATAATAACATGGTCCTCTCTTGGATCCTAAATTCGGTTTCCAAGGAAATCTCTATGAGTGTTATTTTTGCTGCTTCTGCCCGAGAAATTTGGCTAGACCTTCGGGATCGTTTTCAACAGCACAATGGTCCGCATATTTTTCAGCTTAAACGAGAATTGATAAACTTGCGTCAAGACAAGGATTTCGTTAGCACTTATTTCACCAAGCTGAAAACCATTTGGGAAAAACTAAGCAATTATCGCCCTAATTGCTCTTGTGGGACATGCTCGTGTGGTGGCGTTAAAAATCTTATTGATTTCCACCATATGGAGTATATCATGTCATTCTTAATGGGCCTTGATGACTCTTTCTCCCAAGTTTGTAGTCAGCTACTCCTCATGGATCCGATGCCCCCTATTAATCGTGTTTTTTCTCTAGTTGTCCAAGAGGAACAACAAAGGAAGACTACTCAAGCCTCGGGTTCGCATACTCCCACTGACACGATGGCCTTTACGATTAAATCTGGGAAGACAGAAATTCATAAACCTGGTTCACAGTCCTCTCAGAGATTTCAATCCAATTACAGTGCCCCCCGGAATCCGAATTATAATGCTCATCGGAATCAGAATTACAGTGCTCCCCAGAATCAGAACAAGGATAAATATTTTTGTACTCATTGCAAGATTGCTGGTTATACTATCGCTCGTTGTTTCAAGCTCCATGGCTATCTGCCTGGCCTCGCATCCAAACCCAACCAAAATCCTCATGCCGCTGCTCATCAAATTTCTATTGCTGATGATAGCCAAGGTTCTCCTTCTGTTGGAAGTTTTGTTCAAAATTTAGACCCTACTCAATATTAGCAACTCATGTCAATGCTTTCTACACACCTGCATTGCTCAGCAACAATCACTACTGCTCCGATATCTTCTACATCCAACTACTTGGTAGGTATTTATTTTTCTGTAACTTTAAATCCTCTAATTTCTTCACCTCAATCATGGATTGTAGACTCAGAAGCCACTAGACATATCTGCTCTCACGCTCATGTTTTTGTTTCCTTGCATGTTATCCCACACACTACTGTTACTTTGCCCAATAATTCTTAGCTTTTGGTCCACTTTGCTAGTAATATTAAATTGCATTCTCACCTTATGCTTAAAGACGTACTGTTTCTTCCTGATTGTTTTGTTATCCAGGATCTCTCCACCCAGAGGACGATTGGCAAGGGTGACAAAATCCAAGATCTCTATGTCTTTAGTGCTCAAAATTTGAATTATGTTTCTCATATTTTTGTTAACAATATTTCTGCCCATGTTTGGCATAATAGGCTAGGACACATTTCTTTCAAGAGACTTTATTTTTTGAAGGATCAGTTAAATTGTGATGTAACTAGATTACATAAATCCGATCCTTGTTATATTTGTCTTCTCGCTAAACAACATAGAGTTTTTTTGAATCTAATAATCATTTGTCAGCATGTCCTTTTGATCTTGTGCACTGTGATATTTGGGACCATATCAAATTGTTTCTTAGACTGGTCATCGTTTTTTCTTAACTCTTCTTGATGATTGTACTAGATTTACTTGGATTTATCTATTGAAGACTAAATCTGATGTTGTCTCTGTGATACCGCATTTTTTTAACATGGTTTTTACGCAGTTTAATGCCAAAATCAAGGTTTTTCGATCTGATAATGCACCTGAGTTATCCTTTGTTGATTTTTTTCAAGCTCAAGGAGTTTTGCACCAGTTATCCTGTGTTGAAAGGCCTCAGCAAAACTCGATTGTTGAACGAAAACATCAACACCTTTTGAATGTGGCTCGATCATTGTTTTTTCAATCCCGCATCTCCGTCCCTTTTTGGACCGAATGTATTCTTACTGCAGCTTTATTAATTAATTGAACTCCTTCACCTCTCTTACGCCATAACACCCCCTTCCATTTGCTCTATAACACTTCTCCTGATTATTCCATCTTCCACGTCTTTGGCTGTTTAGCCTTTGTTTCCACCTTAGCTGCGCATCGCACCAAGTTTCACCCTCGTGCTCGGGTTTGTGTGTTTCTTGGTTATCCAGTTGGTGTGAAAGGTTATAAATTCTATGATGTGGAAACCAAACAGGTTTTCCTTTCCAGAGATGTCGTGTTCCATGAGGAAGTTTTCCCTTCCCATACTATCACACGTTCAGATCAACTTACTGATCCCTTTCCTGATTTAGTTCTGCCTCACTCCTCCCTCCAAGCTCATCCTTTTTCCGACCTCAATTCTTCCCCTATACCTGATTCCCTCGTTATTTCTAATATTCCAGTTGATGGTCATCCACCTCATGATCTTCCCACACTTGTTCCTTCCTCATCCACTGGTGCTCTTCTTCACACATCTACTAGGAAGACTCATCCACCTCATTACTTGCAGGATTATCACTGTAATTTACTTGTTGGTTCTCCTCCATCTGTTCCACTCTCTCAGCCTTATCCAATCTCTAACTCCATCTCTTACCATGCCCTTTCTGATTCCCACAAATACTTTGCTCTCAGTCTCTCTTCTCAGGTTGAACCTCAATACTATCATCAAGCAGTGAAGTGCCTTGAATGGAGGTCAGCTATGCGTGATGAGTTGGCCGCTCTGGAAGCAAACAACACCTGGATCGTCACTCCTTTGCCCCCTGATAAATATACCATTAGATGCAAATGGATTTATAAAATCGAACTTAACTCTGATGGTTCTCTTGAGCGACATAAGGCTCGTTTGGTAGCTAAAGGCTATACCCAACAAGAGGGTTTGGACTTTGTCGATACTTTTTCTCCAGTAGCCAAATTAGTAACTGTGAAGGTTCTTCTTGCTCTTGCTGCCTCCCATGGTTGACATCTAGCTCAACTTGATGTCAATAACGCCTTTTGACTTGGTGATCTTTTTGAAGAAATCCATATGTATCTCCTTCTTGGCTACCTTCGACAGGGGGAGTCCTCTTCCTCTCACAACAAACTAGTATGCAAGCTTCACAAGTCCCTTTATGGTCTCAAACAGGCTTTGCACCAATGGTACTCAAAATTTTCTCACGTTTTAATCACCTTTGGTTTTCTTCAATCGAAATCCGATTACTCTCTTTTCACAAAAGGACATGGCTCCTCCTTTGTCGCCCTCCTGGTTTATGTGGATGATATCATCCTTACTGGCCCTTCATCTAGTGCTATTGCTAAGCTCAAATAATTTCTGCATACTCAGTTCAAGCTCAGGAATCTTGGTTGTCTCAAGCACTTCCTTGGTTTTGAAATTGCTCAGTCCAAGGCCGGTATTGTGTTTTCTCAACGCCATTACACCTTATAATTACTTGAAGACTCAGGTTACCTAGCTTGTAAACCCACTAGTATTCCCATGGATCCCAAGCTTCCTTTAACTGCCACTGACGGTGACCTGCTTCCTGATATAAACCACTATCGACGGCTTGTTGGGAAACATCTGTACCTCACTTTATCGCCTTGACATTACTTTTGCTGTTCACAAGCTCACTCCATTTGTGGCCCAACCCCGCCTTCCTCATCTCTAGGCAGTACATCTCCTGCTTCGTTATCTCAAGACTAGTCCTGATCAGGTACGCACTTACTTTGATGCTGGTTGGGGATCATGCCTTGACTCTCGCCGATTTACTACAGGCTTTTGCATCTTCATTGGTGATTCTTTGGTCTCTTGGAAGGCCAAAAAGCAAACCACCACCTCCCGCTCCTCCGCCGAAGTTGAATATCGAGCTCTTTCTTCCACTGCCAGTGAACTTATTTGGTTGTAGCAACTTCTTCAAGATTTTCAAGTCAAAGTTGACTCTCCTGCGCTACTATACTGCGACAATCAAGCTGCGATACACATTGCTTCTAACCCTACATTTCATGAGCGCACCAAACATATTGAGATTGATTGTCATTTTGTTCGTGAACGTGTTACTTCGGGAGTCCTCAAGTTACTTCCCATTCGTTCTCACTACCAGCTAGCTGACATGTTTACTAAACCTCTCCCTTCTACCCTTCTTTTTTCTTTGTTGTCCAAGATGGCTGTTAAGGACATTTACAAGCCACCTTGAGGGGGAGTATTAGAATGTTATTATTTTATTATTTTGTAATATTTGTATTTTTACCATTTTACCCTTCTTCATTGTATAAAACCCTAAGTTGTAATTTGTAAAGCTACGAATGAGAAATCAATTTATTTTACTGTTTGTCTTCTCAACTTTGCCTCCCCGATGACAAAGCTCAACGACTCTTTTCCGTTTGAGGTTTTAATAGAAATGGCAATGGAAAGCTCAATGAGACTCAAGTAGTGCTAATCTGGTGGATCTTTCTTGGAAAATCTTGGCCTTTTTCCAAGAAATTATATGATAGGGAAGACCTGAGAATACTGTGGGGTCTCACCTTCTTTTGCAAAGACAGGTCAAGAGCTTCCAGCCACTGCTCGAAAAATTATTGTGGTTGTGTGACTGAAATTTTGGTGGTTGACTTGGATTTTTTTGCCATAATTTTCAAATATCCTAATGCCAATTTTTTTTCAAAATCTTACTATTTAATGATATACAAGTTCTCTAAAGCAGAAATTATTTTACATATGAGTAGTGGGACAAACACATAGTTAATTAAATGAAGAACTTTCTATTACTTCTTACAAATTATACCCTATATGATATCCAAACCTGATAGAGGAGAGATAAATTGGAAAGTACCATGAACTCATGTAAAAATGGAAAGGGGCGGGTACGGGTCAAGTTACCCGAAAACTAAATCTGACCCTGAAACTTGAACCCAAAAAGTTAAACTTGACCCTGACCCGATCACCATCCCTGCAATCCCGACCCCTTTCCCCATGTCCTTATAAATCCGACTTAAACTAGATCCGTCCTTGCTTTGTCCTTGCCCAATCTCCAAAAACTTGACCAATTCTTACCTGTTTTATAATCGTGTTTGGTCCCCATGTGTCGGTTTTGGGAAAACCTGTCCCTGACCCAAAACCCAAGTGTTTTTGCCCCGTACCCAACCCATGGGTTGAAATTCAAAACCCGAATTAGAGTTTTCAGGTTGGGTTCCCTGTGAAACCCGACCAGATGCCCACTCCTAAAAATGGGGCAAATAACAAACAATCAAATGGGCTTAGGTCCAAACTTAGCTTTGATACTCAATTATTGTGCTAAATCTATGTATATTCTAATAATCATATTTAGATGTCTTTTCCTAGCTAATAGTTGTAGGAATTTAGTAACATTAATCAATGTGACATTAATCACATGAGCAACTCTCATATATTCTAATATGTAATATAAATGTGGTACAAATTAACAAGGAAAAAACTAGGTCATAAGACATATTCCTTCCTCTTATGTAATGTTAAATTTTTGCCAAGATCCATCCCAAGGTACTAACTGTTAATATCGCCTATTGTCTAACTTTATTAGTCAAGAAAATTCAATATCATTTTTCAAAATGTCTTGTGTTGTCTACAAAGAAAATGAAATTAATTTGAAATTGAGGTCAAAGTGGATTTATTGGTAGCTTTATTAGTTTGTGTTTTACAAGGCTTATCTCCTAGGTAAGACTTATCCACCACATTTAAAAAAATTCTTTTAGTGGCTATCTATCTACCATACAACCTGGTTGAATGAGAAGAATAATCCTCTTGCCATAATGTAACATGTAACATGATCCTCTCCCTATTTTATTTGACTTGCTTCTTTGATTTTATAGTGCGCTTAGGACAGCTACAAACATGAATAGTCTCTTGCTTTTTTGGATGCTTGATTGGGTTGGCTCCCAAGTCAAAATAATTTTTAATGGTCAATATCATAATATCATTCTCTTGATAACTTGAGTTTCACTAGTTCTCTCTTGAACTTTCAAAAGAAATAATTGAACCCTCTAGTTGTCTACAAAGGGTTCCTCCATATGGGCTAGGAACTCAATGGCAACACTTTGAATTTATTGGATGATTCCGAAGAACGGATAATTTATGCTCTTTAGTTAATAAACAAATAACTAAATTTTCCTTTGAAAATTTTCAAATTGAAGAACCATTCATTTTAATTAATATTCTTGAGTTGTCACTACAATGGCAAGAAACATAGAAATTAATTTATATAGCATTGTGCCTACATTAGTTCATAATTTCATGTAATACATTAGTCCATCTTCTTTTGCTCAAACAATTTTAGGTCCAATCAATTGAATTATGATATATTACATTAGATGTGTCAAATTTATGCCACCACTAAATTGACCCCCCAAATAGCTTATTTGATTATAAATTTTATTTTAGTCTTTATTTTGTTGGTCTTAGGATCCCATTGAGATAAATTTGATACTGACAAAGATTCAAGTTACTAATAATATATGTTAAGTATGTTGCATAGCTCATGAGTCCTATATAAAGGGAAGCAAATAACTTATGCCAAAAAATAAAATATTTAAACAACTTCGCAACATTGTTTGATTAAAGAAGAGAACGAAGTAATCATTACTATAAAAATTTGACTTTTCTCGATGAATTTTTTCCCAAAGAAAGGTGCATTTGTTTCTGCCAAAGGAAATTTAGCCAAGAACTTTTACTAGAAACAACCACTAAAAAAAGATATTATCAACGAAAACAAATTTTGTCAACAACAATAAAGCATTTCTCGGTGTAATTATTTCACCAAGAATTAATTTTAATTAATTTACATAAACTAATTCTCAGTGAAATAATTTCATTGAGAAATATTTTTAATTAATTTTAAAAATTAATTCTCGTTGGAATAATTTCATCGAGAATTATTTTAGAAATTAATTCTCTATGAAATTATTTTTTTACACTAGTTTTATTTATTTTTAGAAATATTTATAAAAAAATATTTTATGGAGAATTGTTATATTTATTTTTAAAAATAATTATTGAAATTTTTTTTCATGAGAATTATTTATTTAATTTTAAAAAATAAGTTTTGATAAAATTATTTCACCAACATTTTTTTTTACAATGAACTCCTTCAATACCTACTCACTGATCCACTAATTAGACATTGAGGTAAAAATTAAAGAAATAACATATGAGGCCATATAGTTACAACCGAAATGTCACAAGAAAATACATAGAAATGCCAAAACTGAACAAGAAATAAAAAAAATGGTAGTTACAAAAAAAAAAAAACATTACCTATACCCAATTTTAAAAAAAATAAATATGTGCTCAATATTTATTTTATGAATATGTGTATAAACAAGTTCCATATATTTAGGTTTCAAGTATTTGGTATAAATCATCATCAACTATAATGGAGATCAAAGGAAAATGCGTAAGGATCTTCATAGCAACTCCGCTCCATGCCTCACTTCTATAGAACCTAAAAGCAACTATATTTCATTAGATTCCATCCATAATTCAAATTATATTTAATATCTCTCAGGTGGAAATGTCATTTATTTGTGAAAGAGCCAATGGTGTGTCAACTTGGAATTATCACAAAATAACACCATACAGATTGCCACTCTTTCAATCCTATATATGATTCAATATTATGTTAACCTTGAATACGAGTAATGAAGCATCATTGTGTGCTTCAATATCCTGAAATCAAAATACTCCACTACATTAACAAAATGTTTTTATTTTGACTATACACACTGGTTGCTTAGAACAAGTGAAGGGTTATGGACGTAGGCCAAACCTTTCCCCTGAAGTTCTATTTATAAATGATAAAAGTACCAATATTATAATTATATTATTTACCTTATTAAGAGCGAAGAAGAGACAAAAACATAAACTAATTACATCAATGACACTCCAACTTATTCATATCTTCCAACACTCCCCTCCCTTTCAAGCAGGGAGGTAATGGTAGTGATCCCATTTTGAAACAAATAACATAGAAATAGTAATAATCTCCTCTATCACAGTGTCCCAATGATAAGTATGAAACCAGACACAAACCCTCAAAAGGTCAAAATGGGTGATAAAACACAAGTCAAAACCAACCTCAAAAGATTTCAAATAAAAAATAGTGATAATAATCACTAAAAGTGGGCAATGCCTGTCATTCACAAGATGGCGATAAAAAACTAAATGTACCAAATTAAAAGTCACACTAGAATTAAAACCTCCCATATATAAAAAGACCAACCAAAGAAACACACCAAAAGGGTCGGTGTAAGAGGGTAAACGAGATGCAAATAAAGGACGATAGGAGAAAGGGTTGCCAAATAATAAAAGGATAATGGGTAATGAAAGGAAGACAAGGTGAAGAAGCCAGGGTCATCATATGAACCAACCAACCAATGGTGACAATAATCAACAAATAATGAACCCAAGGCCAGCAACCGAGGAGTTCTTCTTCAATAATAATGTCTCAATCAAAGAGACACAATAGCAACAGCGGTAGTGAGCCAATGCCAAAATAACACATACCAAATATGTTGTTATATAGCAGCGAATAACCAATAAATAGTAAAAATCCTTAAGAGTAATAAGGACACATGTGATCATTTGTAGTAAGTCCATCCTTGAATAAGGAAAATGTGCACCAAATAATAAGTTGGAACCAAGTAATAAGTTGCCAATAAGTTGAATCGAGTGCTACCAATCTGCTCAAAAAGCATAACTGAACTGAGTGTCGCTAGTTCCAAGAGCAGTTGCAAAGTCTTCTCAAAACAAAAAAGAGTGAATAAAATAGTAATGGATGTTGCTTCCATGCTTATGCATCAGTGCTTAATTCTAATACCAAACCAAGAGCTAGTCATATTAAACCAGCTAATTACCAGCCAATGACATAAATATCTTGTTTCTGAATATAGTTCACGCTCAGAGATGTAATTAGAGAATGAAACCAATTCTGAAAGGCGAAATAAAAAATTGAAGGCAAACCTTAAGGCTAGACCAGTTATAGCTTGAAAAGATTTCACCGAGTGGTAGGTTGAGCGAGACTGCTCGCTTCAGAAGGGGATAAGTACACCGAGTGCTACTCCAACATGATGTTAATATGCTGCAAAGATTCTCATAACCAGAGAAGAAATACACAATTTGAATATGATCCTAGATCATAATCTCCTTACATAAATACTTTTGTAATTTACGACATTATATCAAATAACTACTTTTTTTGGAAGTTGCCATAATTCAGAATAGGAGTACTTCTTCTCTTTGACAAATAAAACAAGGAAATTTTTTGAAAATAAGATGATCTTCTAAAGATTCTTTCTAGATATTGTTAGTTAAAAAATAGAAATTTTCCAAGGGTAGTTCATGAGATACTTTCTTGATATTGTTGATCAATAACAATAACTCAAAAAGTGAAGAAAAAATTTGGCTCAAATTTGAATCTTCGCATGCAACAGGATACCAACATGACCTTTGATTCTCCCAATACGAATATCTCCTTAAATATAGATCAGATTGACATAAAAATTTCTCCTTTTGAAACTAGACTTAAATATATTTCATCAAAGTATAACTTCTATTTATAAAATATACTTATTTTGAGATAAATAATCTTATATATTTTGGACTTGGTAATCTGGCCGAATTTAGTACTCTTTTTTCTTTGGCCAATATGATCATTGACTCTTCCAAGATCGATATCTCCATCTAAAAAACTCAGATTGAAAATTGGTTGAATAGGTAAGAAAATAGACTTATATATATTTATTTTTATATCTAATTATCCATATAAAGTCTCGTTCTTGATGGCATAAAAAACTCGAAAGTTGAAGCCTTCTACTGATGAACAAAATTTTTTTGCTATCCTTTGTTGCTTCAGATATCCATTTCTCTTTCTATAAAAATATGATTTGAACGATTCTTTTTTAGTTCAAAAATAGACTCAAGTATATTTCCAACAATATATAATTTGATATATGAAAAATACGGTAAGAGAGTGAAACATCCAATGAAAAACAGGAATTGGGAAAGAAGACTTAAGGAAAAAGGAGAAACTTCTCTTCTTCTTTTTTTCTTGTTCTTCTTCCTCCCTTTCTTCTCCATATTATTCTCCTTTTCCATCTTAGATCTTTGCCCGCTCTAATACCACATTGAAACTTTGGATTCCATGATGTATAATCAAAGTAGAAATAGATTAGAAGAAGGAGAGTTGTGGAGAGAAGGTTTAGGAGGAGAAGAAGAAGAGTGACAAATTTGGAGAAGGAGAAAGGGGCTGGAGAATTAGGATTGTGGATTTATTCTAACCCTTCCCTTTAAGTTTTCTTTATAGATGCTAAAAGTACCAATATTATAAGTATACCCTTCACCCTAGAAAGAGTGAAAAAAGACAAAAATCATAATCTAATTACATCAATGACACTTCAACTTATTCATATCTTCCAACATACAGAATCTAGATAGAAAGGCCTAACTAGAGATAGAATCTAATAGCAATTTCTTGGGGAGATTGGACTTGTAAAAATCATATATTGAGTTATACATGGCCAAAGAGAGCCGGGATTTCTTTATATAATTCCAGCTATTAGAGCTTTTAAAATAGTAGAATTTTCCCAAGAACGGTTTCTTGGGCGGTGATTACCACTAGGGGAATATCGATAACAAAAAATCTTTTTGTTCCTATGGTGTGTGCATGCTTCAATTTACTTTAAATTGCTCTTATGCATAATTTTTAGTTACACACACAACTTGATTTTAACTTGATAATCTCAATTCACCCCCCTCTTGAGAAGCCACCTCGGCCAACACCACAAGGAGGCCAAGACTTTTTATTATCAATATTTTTCTAATGATAATCACTGTCTAAGAACTGTTGCTTGGGAATAAGTTCAATAATATGCTCTATTAGTTGAAATTGCAAAAGATATTCCGGCCTCTTTAAGCCGAGTGTAATACCTAATTAATTATCTTAATCTCTCCCCATGTGATTCACTTACAAACTAGATTCCGGCTCTAGTGGCACTCCATTCTTGATTGGAGGCTCTAGAATGCCAATTCATCTAACTCTCAAGGTACTAGAGAACCTCTAACAAAGAAAGTAAAAATACAAAAGGGAAAAATGAAACTTATATTTTACTTTAGAAGAGATAGTGCTTCTCCTAGTGAGATCTAAACTTTCAATAGTTAAATATGTGAAATGAAATGTGTGGAGTTTGATAGAATTATGCCAAGAAATTAAAGAATTTGGAAGATATGCAATTAATGGGCTTTTCTCATGCAAAAGGTTAAATTTGAATTTAAAACACAAAAATATTTCTTCAAAGGTTTGGGAGACTATTATAAGTTGCCTAGCCAAATAGTTATGTTTTAATTATTTACAAAAAAAACTACACAAAGGGTTGATCGATCAATTAATTGTAACTTATATATATTTGTAGTTACTTAGGTGCTATGATTAACCATGCTATCAATCAACCACTTTAAGAGCCTTTACAAAACAGGTTGATCGATTATCGCTCATACTTTATAATTTTGCCTTGCAACGTTCTGGATGATGGATCAATATTGTAGCATGATCCATAATGCTTTAGAATTTTTCAATGTATGGTCAATCAATATTGTAGCATTGATTGATCTTGTTTTGTGATTTAGTTGACCGATCATGCCTATAAAGGTTGATCAATCATACTGCTTTGTAGTGTATCTTATTAAGTTTTAAGCATGATTTATGCCATTTTCAAGGGATTTAAAATTTCTAAAATATATATGCACCATAAAAACACAATTTTAGAAAACATTGCATATCCTAATACTTTTCAAAGATTGGTATGATACAAAAACATGAGATTTGAGTTTAAGTGAAGTTTATATTTGGTGAAAACTTATGTTATAATTTCAAAACCTTTCTATAATATGTATATGATAACTTTGAGTATAGTTTTGAAAATATGAATGTTCCAATGCTCCATAACATACTTGCACTTTATAATTGGCAATTGGCTAGCTATCTACATATATGACTAAAGTTCTTGAGATTTATTATGACACTTGAGCTCCAGGTCTTGAAATCTTCAAGCTTTTCTTTGTATACTTTCTTCTTCATAGCAAGAATCTTCAATGAGTTTTTTCTTCGGGTGGGTCTTGACTAGGAAACTTGATTGATCATTGTCTTGTCTTGAGCTTTTGTCATAGACCATATAAATTTGTGTTGGAAGCATGTGTGTACACATACTAATAACACCATTATTAACACACTTTCAAGCTACCTCTTTTATCATAAAAATAATGGAGACTAATATGATTTTACCATTACCCTAACACTTCGACCATTGTGCATGAACGTAAATTGTAAAATTGATCTTACACTTTAAATTAATTAAAGAAAAAATACATACACATATTAAGAAAAAAAGGAGTAAATTTAATAATAAAAATTAACAAACTCATTCACCCCCTCTCCCCTCCTCTGGGTTTATTCCTCATTGGACCTAACATATTTTGCCTTTTACGGTGTAAATTTTACCTTGTGGTAACTTAATATATTCTTTATCTTCATCAATTTATTACATTATAAAATTTTCGATTCAAATACTATCTTTCAAATATGTACAAAGGGTATTTTGCATTTAATAGTTCTATATAATTAATCATTTATAAAATTATTTAAGTTATTTTTTTACTTATTAAGTTACTAATTCAATAAATACATAAGGAATCTAGATAAGAATATTATTATTTTTACATATAATATTATTTTGAATATCTTAAAATTTTAAAAGAGATAAACAATTTAGTATGCATAAATACTATTTTGTCATTTAGAACAACACAGGAAGCATTTACTTGCAGTCTATTTCAAACGTAAATTTTTTAAAAATATTTCATCTTTGCTCTTCTTTAAAATAACTTGGAATAGGAAGCTAATGTAAAAAATCAAATTAGAAAAACATCGGAAAAATAAAAGTTCTAGTAAAAAGGAATCGTTTTCCATTTTTTATTTTTCTTAAATTCTCATTCCAATCAAGCCGTCTCGTCGATATAGATAGACTGGGAGGGGGAGGGAGGAGACGGGGGTGCCCCCACCTCTCCCTGGCACCCTGTCTTATGAGCGGGGTGCCCCCTTCTCCCTGTCTTCATGAGTTGTTCTGTGTGGGTAGAGGAAGATTAGTTCTTCCGACTGCATCAGTTTGATATCTGCTTCAATGGTCGAATTCAGAGAAGTGGCCATATAGACCCGTATTTTCCCTTCCTCCAACTCTATAAATTACGCATCTAAAGGAGAGACAAAGGTCCGGTTGAATAGAACTGAGCTGACCAATCTAGGTCGAAGAACACTGATACAGAGCCAGCAACATTTTAAATCCTTTTAAATCCAATGATAGTATGCCTCATGAGCCCACACCTGCCATTGACCTCTCACTCTCAGGTCACTTCTCTTGTCCTGAGGTCCTTCACGAAGAGAGTGGCCCTTCAAGCTTTGGTACCATCCTTTTCCATCTTCGTCCTTCGCCTGCTGAAGCATTAAAGTTTTGGAACATCAGGGTCATCCTCTGATGTCTCATAATAATGCTGTTTGGTTTGGTCTTCAATTCGTTTCCAGGGTTCGATCTTTCACTCTTTCTTACAGACTATTTCTCTTTTTGATTCCTTTTCTTTTCCCTTTTTCTCTTTTTAGGTGTGGAGAACTATATTTGCTGACCCAAAAGGGAAAGCAGGAGATACCACTTCAAGAACAGTGGTTGCGCGGAAAAGGACCTCACAGTGATGTGGGTTACTGCTTCTGCAATCAGATGGTGAAACATACCTTTGCTGCAATCTTCTTTCTTGGATCACCCAACTAAACAAAGCTTAGTGATGCTTAAAAACTCTTAAATCCATATCAATGCCAGGGATGTAGTTTAAGCGACTTTAAAAGAAAAAAAGAAATTCATCTCTTTTGATGTATAGGATCCTGTCTATTTCTTCCCAATATGTATGGACAGAGATTGAATGTTGAGAAAGTGTGATTAGATGCGATCTGTTTATATGCATGAAAAGGTTTTTATAGATGAGTTAATAGCTTTAGTTATTTGAATATTCACACCAACACGGCTGATCCAATACGAGAAGCCATTTGGTGCAAAACATGCGAAACAGTTATTTCTGTTGTCCGATCTGATCATGAGCGAATGGCTAAGATAGCCGTTGATCATGATCGAATGACTGAGACATGTTTCACAACAAATAGCTTTTTGTATTGGATTAGCTCTCTCCACACCAGTTATAATAGGTTTCTATAACACTAACACAAGTTATCCTTATTTTAATAGCTATTGCATTGGAGCACGTTCTTCATAAGGATTCTTAAATGAATTCACCTGATTTAGTCCACAAAAAATCCTTTTATTGGCATGTTTTTCTTTGTTGAATCTTTATCTTGTAACCTCAAATCTGATAATCTGGATTGCCCCTTTTCAGTTCTCTCCGATTTTGAGCTTATGCTCTTAGCAAACTCTTGGTCAAGTGAAAGACAAGTCAGTACTCTAATGGAGATAAACTCAATACAATTGAAGAAATACTCACAAAAAGGAAGAAGAATGACAAGCTCTAGAATAAATTCAAGTAACAAAGATCAAATTTTCAACTGTTAGAAGTTATTTTAAGATGAATAATTCGATTGAGCTCAAGTGAAACAGTAAAGAATACAACAATCGCATTAGGAATTGCAACACAGATGAGAAACAAGAGCAACGAATACATCTTCTTCGCAGGGAATTATCAAACCACCCAGTTGATGATCGAACCCAAACTCCTCTTCCGCCTCCCTCAACAAGCTCTGGAAGGTGGGTTTCTTCAAGAACGAAATAGGAACAACGAACCGCTTCTGCCTCTTGCCAATGTAAATAGCAAAATGACCCTTCGGAACGTCTGAAGCTGGAACCGTTTCATTCCTGGTGAAAGACTCTCTAAAGATGTGCTTGGCGTGAGTGATTGCATGGAGCCGTTTACCCATTGCCTTCTTCTAAATGAAACGAGAGAAAAGAGTGAAGATCGATTGAAAGTTCTGCGTGTATATATAGAGAGAGAAAGAGAGGGAGGAAATGATAAGGTTGACCTTTCTGTGCGTATGGTTTGAACTGGGAAGAGAGACCTGCAATTTCCATGCAAGAAATGACCCGGGCATCTATCTCTCTTCGCGTGATATTAAATTGACAATATGATCCGTAGCAGCTACCATGATTTCGACAACTCCTTTCTCTCTTGTCATTTCTTCTGAGACAGTGCCCGCCCTTGGGAGACTCTGTGGACCCTCGAACAGTCGCGCTCGTGGTTTAATCGCTCTCGGCATTGTGTCGCCTCGTCTTCAGCCATCAAGAGCTCATCCACTTCGTGCCAGTAGCAGAAGTAGGTTTTTGGAGTTTTTCATTTCTTTCTGCTTTGGGGAGACAGGTTTAATGGGAAGAAGACAGGAGCATGTCTGCTCCTCTCTCTCTCTCTCTCTCTTCAACAATTGGATTCTAACTGGAAGGTCATGTGGGGAAATATCTTTCCCAAAAAGTGTAAAGAAGGCGAATGATTCAGTAGCAGCGTTGTAGGATATTTCTTAGAATCAGAAAAGACTTTCACAGGGAATGCAGATGGGAGATGATAAGGGTTCATCCACTTTGGGACCCATTACGTTGCTTTTAATAATTCTTTGCATGGTTAATTGTTGAGGATGGCCACCCCCATGAACATAAGAATCCATTGCTGGACCCAAAAAGTTCACTGGAAGAGTTCACTTTTGCGTTTCTGCTACTATGGGTTCTGCGAGCAAATTCGAAAATTCGTTTTTTACCACCGAATTCTAAAATTCAACGGTGCAAAATATAAATCTCTACTAGTTAATTTCAAATTTCACTGGTATACTATACAAAGTACAACATAGAATTTTGAAATTCACTAATAGAAAATTCAAATCTCTACCGACGAAAAAGGCGCTATTGAAGTTCAAATACACCGACGAATTTTGAAGCTCACTGAGAAAAAAATACAAATCATAAAAAATAGTGAAAAGTATATAATTTTTGGGGGGGAGGATCTGAAGAATGATGACTCTAATGCTGCATCTACTGAGTCGGTTCCCCTCCCCTTCCCTCCCAATTATATGATAAACGATTATCTTCCTTTTGGTTTAAGAGATAAGATTTCTTATTGTAGAATTTGGGACTCCTTCATAATGATCTCGAGCCAAAGGGAGAGAAAAGAAGAAGAAATAAATGAGAGAGAATTTGGAGATCAACTTTCAAGAGAAGAGAAATGAGAGTTTGGACGAATTTGAGCAGAGAGGCGAGAACTTTATACTCTATCTCTTAGTCAAGGACTTAGGGCTACAACATTATAAGAGAAGAGACATAAATAGATAAGTAATTACATATTCATGTAATCTTGAGAAATCTTCTTATTTATCAATATGCCACCTCTTGGATGTGTGGCCTTTCTTCCTTGGACATGTGGGCTTGAACCCACCTTCTAACACTTACCCTCCGTCCCCCTCCTCTCCTCCTTGATTCCCCTACCTCTTTCAAAGACATTGATGCCTTGTGTCGTTCAAGTTTGGGTGATTTGGGTTGTGTAATGGAATTTGATGCATCACAAACAATATTATAAGGGTGAATTGAGAGCAACGCATCAAAATACAATGATATTGGATGAACAAACTTTGAAATATTTCATATGATAAGATAAATATCTCACACTACACTTCCTAGTTTTATATACTCATACCTTATAGAGCAGAAAGTTGACAGCCCAATAGAACCATCTTTAAATTACCTTCTTTATTTCAACCTTTCGAGGTGGTGGTTCATGATAGAAGGTAGGCATTGACGTAGCTCTAAATGCCAAGCTCTTTCTCAGTTGCTTAATCTTAGCCTCGTGGTTTTCCTGTAAAATACCATCAGAAGAGAACCTCAATTTCCATCTCTTGTATTCAAAATCAATAACACTAATACCTTTATTTTGCCTGCAAGTCATTCTTTTAAGCTTCATTTGCTTGAATAGCCTCTTCAAGTTTTAGTAACACTTGCAAAAGCGAAAAAAAATCAGTTTTTTGGTCAATCAAACTGTAAATTGCATGCATTGGAGTAATTCAATCCCACATTACGTCTTCGTGCATGTTCAACCAAGAAAAAAGCAAAGCTTGAACTACTGGATTTCCTGAGAATACAAGAAGTGCCATTCCTCAAATAACTTCTCTATATAATAAGCATTTGAAGAGGATGAACAAGAGGAAATAATAATTTGCCCAAGGAAATAATATTTCAACAAAGGCATATTTGAGAACAAGGGAACATGTAAGATAACACTTGAGGATTTTTCCGGTATACCTGTTACAGTTGACATATCCATTGTACCCAATGCCAAATAACAGGATCGGAGAATGAACTAGAGATGGTACAAAAACTTGTTCAAGAGGGAGATGAAACGAAAGCAAGAAAACCCGTTATTCATATCCAATGAAAACAATTCTGATCATATAAAGATTGGCTTAAAAATTAGTCAAACTCCAATATTCTACATTGTCCTACAAAAGTTGGAGTCTTGGATATCTCAAAGGAGAAGGTTTCACTCCAATTTATAAGGGTGTAAATTCTTACCTTTCTTTTGTATTTTTGTTTTAAGATAGGTTCATCTAAAACTTAGTTAAATCTAGATAGAAAATGTTTTGCTAGAGCTAGAATCTAGCAAATTTCTTGGGGAGATTGAATTGTAAATCGTGTATTTGAACATATACATGGCTCAAAAGAGAGCTAGAATATTTTTTAATTAATTCCAGCTAATAGAGGTTGATTAGCGGATTTCTTCAAGCACGGGTTTTCGGTAGTGAATAACAATGTGGGAACATCGATAATGAAACATTTGGTGTCAATTCTTGTTGTATCTAAATTTTTATGGTTTACTTTGCATGTTTGCATGATTTATTATTCCACTCCTTGAAGTTTTTCAAACATGTAATTCTAAATTCACCCCCCTCTTGAGAAACCACTTGGGCCAAAACAACCGGATTTCCCCTCTTCTCCCTTGGACAACCTTCTTCCACCATCTATCCCCCTTTGCGCTTGTAATTTTTTAATTTCATTTCCTAATTTTAAATTAAGAAATATTAATTATTAATCAAATATAAGTTATTAATAATTAGTAATAATTTTTTAGTATTAATTATTAAGTATAATGATCAACAATATTAAGTATAGTTTTATTTATTAATCAGTTATTTGTAAAATTTATTTAGTGATCTAATATAAATGATGGGGTGTACATGTACTATAGTTTTTTTATAATTTTTAGTTTTTTTAAATATTTTCGGTCTAATTTAAATTAATATTTTATTAGTAGTAATAACAACAAAGTTTAAAAACTAATGATATTGCTAAAAAATATTAAGTCAATAAATAATAGAAATTATTATTAATAAGTAGATTAATACTAATTATTTTAATAGTGCCAACTTCTATTATAATTTATTATTACCAAATAATTTATATATGATTTTTATCTCTTGTCAAATAGGTACTTAGTCCCCAAAACACACTAATTTTATGTCTAAAAATAATGTATATTTATCTAATTATGAATACACTATATATATCAAAATTCAGAAATATTTATGAAATATATTTTTTGTAATATTTTATTTTTTTGAAACATATTTTTATATCAGAGTATATAATGAAGAACAAATTATGTCTATGTTTTAATTTGTCAATTATAAACATGTAATTAGTTTATTTCTAAATAATTGAAAGAATAATGTCAATTTAATTAATTTATATATTAGTATGCTTTACTTAAACATTTATGATGAATAAGGCTCTTAAATTTCTATATAAAAAATAATAATAACCAAAATACAAAATAATAATCAATAAATTTTAGATATAATAATTGATAAACCCTAAAATACTAAATATTATCACATTAATTATGTAATAATAATTCTAGTATAAGAATTATTTTTAAATTATTAATAATAAACAATGCTACTATTAATAATAGCATGTTTTCTAACTCGTCACGATGTATCCGATTTTTTATTAGGCTAGTTGAGTTGTAGGGAACTGCTCAACTCTTTTGTTTTGGTCGAATCCCTTCCTACTCAAAATTAAAATATTTTTAAAAGTTTTTTTGAATGTTTTTGGCAGATTTTCTATGTACTTTAGAAAAGATTACAAGTCTGAGTTGGGATCGAGGAAGTTGTGTATCATAATCATTGGAGGATACAAATGAATCGGGACTCAAAAGGTTATATCTAAAGTTTTCTAACTCTTAAAGTCAATTCACAACTTGTGTGAATCTAAACAAATTGTTGAATGGGTGATTCGAGTCATATTTAGAGACTCAACTCTTCTATTATGGTTAAAACAAGTACTTAGTCATGAGTCATGGCAGACCCATAATACACTAAACTTATGCATTAGAGATTATTACAATATTTAGTTGATTATATATAGCATATTATAAAACATAATGAAGATGTCCCCCTATTTTTAGTTTTTTTTTTTTGTTTGAAATTTTTTCTAGTTGATTCGCTCTATTGAAAGATATGGGCAAATCAGCCAACCAAGTTGGGATCGGCAATGCCGAGTCAGATCACGATCCTGAGTCACAAAACCTTGGTTAAAACTCTTTTATAAATATGAATTAAAAAGAACTATGTCACTTCACCAAATCAATTTTTATAACAGTATAATATTACATATAAATAACCACATTAAGTGACAATGTTTACGTAACTAACCTAATTAACCTAATACCTAAACCATTTAAGTAACTACATTAACCTAATTAATCAACAATGTGTATCTAAGTAATTAATAACCAGGTTACACTTAACTAGTCCTTAATGTTCATATATTTGATTATAATAGCCTAATTATTCTATATCTTATACAATTATTTACATTAACTAATTACTTGATCAATAACTCAACTAATTACTTAAATAAGGTTATATTATTAACACATATAACTCAATTAATATATAATGTGCATCAATATGACCATACAAATTATTATACTTTAGTTAATAATAATTTAATAAGAAACATTTGTAATTACAAAATGTCTATAGCATTGTGATTAATTATTATTTTTCATCTTGATTTTTCAGGCATCTTAATTTTGAAATTCGTTGTTGCAGGCATTCAATTGAAACAATTGGATATCCTATAATAGCAAATTTGAAAATTTGTTGGGTTAGGATCCTTGCACTTAGGGGTGGCTTTGAACTGAGCCGGCTCACGAGCTGCTCAAGTTCGGCTCGGTTCGAATCGTTATCTCTCGAGCTTGAGCCGAGCTCGATCGAAGGCAAGTTCGGTTTGTTGGCTCGCGAGCCTGCTCGAGGTGCGTCGGGATCGGGATCGGGAATAGGGGAGCGCGAGCGAGGGGGGGGGGGGGGGGGGGGGGGGGGGGGGGGATTTTCCTCCCCTCGTCACCACCGAGCCCCTCCCGTTGGCTGTTGTCGCCGTCTACAGTTGCTCGTCGGCCGCCTCTGTGGTTGTCCGTTCAATTTTTTCCTCTCCTTGTCGTCGTCTCTGTTTTCTTCGTCGTCGCAGCCTTCATCCCAAATGACAGTTCCTCCCCGGCGCCATAACCCCCTTCCCTCTGCGTCATCTCGGCAGAAAACCGAAACCAGTAAGTTCAGGGGAGAATTTAGGGGAGAAATAATCTCCCCCCTCCCCCTCGCGAAGATGATTTCACACGAGTGAGTTTGCACATGCGAGATCATAAAGTTAAAAAAAAAATATTATATATTTTTACTTAAACTCTCCTTCTTCATAGGTCCTAAACAAATTAAAAATACATTTTATAGAAATAAGTTTCGATGAACTATTAGTATCTCATGTTTTTTGTAAACATTTTTCTAATTGAAAATTCTTATTAAAAAATCATATAATTTTCTATGTAAGATTTTCCTGCCAAGATGGGGTAGAAAAAACTGTATAGAAAATTTTTGAATAAGTATTTAATAGTTGATGTTGTAATACTTTTAGCATGAAGCAATTTTCATTGCAATTTTGTGTTTGACATTTTATTTGATTAAAAATGTATCGATAAGTAAAATAATATATTAGATTGATTATTAATTTTTATTTATTTCCAAAGAAGAGGCAATAAGAGGTCAAAAAAATTTAAAATATTTCTTGTAATTTTCTAATAAGTCACTAATAGTAATAGGATTTTATTTAAAGGATTTATAGTTTTTACTTGGGTGATTGTAAATTGATATTGATATTTCATTTAATTTTGTTGTGTTTGATTATTGTATGGAGTTTACTCATAATGTTATGCAGTGTATGGAGTGTTTAGACTATTTTATGGAGTGTATAAACAATTTCATGGAGTGTTTATGGAATGTTTAGACAACTTTATGGAGTGTTTATGCAGGTATTAGTATATAGATTATGCCCAATTTTAAGTAGAGGTCATGCCGAATTTTATATCGGTATTATATACATAGATTATGCTCAATTTTAAGTAGAGGTCATGCCCAATCTTATAAATGTATTATATATATATAAGTTATGCCCAATTTTATGTAGAGGTCATGCCCAATTTTATGTAAAATATATACATAATTTTATATACAATTTATTTTATATATAATTTTTGAAAATTTTTAAATGTATGTTGAAGATCGAGCTTGGCTCGAACTCGGTTAAAATTTTTGGGTTTAATCTCGATAAAAATTTTAGGCTCGAGACAAGGTTCGACTCGAAGCTCAGCTCGAACATAGGGAGGTTTGGGCTCAGCTTGGCTCGATGCCACCCCTACTTGCACTAGTGAATTTTGAATTCATTGCTGCAAAATTTGCTATTGCAACAATTTAATGTAAAAAAATTGGAAACCCTACAATAGTGAATTTGAAAATTCGCTAGTGTAGGCTCCTTGCACATGATTTTTTTTTAAAGAATAGGTATGGAAGAGTCTGACATGATTCTAAAAAAAGAGGTCTTATAGAGTTAGAATTAAATGGAGTCTAAGAGGAGTCTCATTGAAGGAGGTCTCACAAAAGAGTCACAGTTAAAGGTATTTTAATTATGTTAGTCTTCTATTTATGTTCAATTTTTTAATTATTCTAGGACTTACCTTTTCGGGTTTGACTGTGGGTGTAACTGAGACGAGCGTAGTTTAACTATAATTGGATTCCACTCAAATTACAACAAGTTAGTAAAGTATTTTTTTTTCCAAAAATTCAATATGGTATCAGTGCGGGTTTTATGAGTGAACTCGATTAACCCACACAGATAATGTGATCTTTTTTCGGCTTCTCATATCTAGTAGTTTAAGTTCGTATTCTACCTTTTTCTTTCTTTCATGTCCTTGTACTTGTTGTTTCTTTGGTACTCACACCTTCATACTGAACTTTTTCATATTATAAATTATATATTGACAAAAAGATCTTTGAGTCCATTTTTCAACGTAAAATGATTTCGGCAATCAAAGTTTTCTACATGGAGAAATTGATATTTGAAGCAGCAAAGGTAAGACAACAAGAGAGGTTCAAGCAGCAACACAAAGCTTCAATTTTTTAGGTATTTTATGGCGTCAAGAGCTAGACTTTATATGGAGAATTATATGTCAAAAGAAATATCTATAAGTATATTTTATAATTTATCAAACCAATTATCAATTTGAGTTTTCTAAAGGGAAATATCAATATCAGAAGAGTTAATGGTCATGTTGGCCAAAGAAGAAAGAGTACTTAGTTCAAACGAATTGAAAATGATGAAAGTCTATGAGATAATTTCTATTAAAAAAAAGTATATTTCATGAAGGATTATTATACTTGAATGAAATATATCAAATTCTAGTTTCAAGAGTAATTTTTATGTCAATCTGATCTATATGTAAGGAGAATGTTACATGTGTAAGGATGGCATGGATAGTAAATAAGGAGAATTTCATAGAGATAGAATATAATTATAATTATGCAAGTTGATGTGTGTCCACTTACGTCTTTTTCCTTTTAAAGAATGTAGCCCTAAGGGCATTGTAATCATTATAAACACTTTTACACAACTATAAATACAACCTCAAGACATGGGGTAAAGCATTCAAGCCTCTTCCTCTTTGCTCAAATTCGTTCATACACCTCTCTTTTTTCCTCTTATTTATCTTCATTGGTTTCTTCTCTCCTCTCTCCCAAGTTCCTCTCTTCTCTCCTTCCCTTGAGTTTAAGTTTTATCTCCCTCTTGAGTCAAACTTGGTCACTCCCTAAAAGTCATACTTGGACAAATTTGTTAAGCTATTTCAATACTACTATTACGGTCTCCTTCTTATTATGGTGGTGGTTATTTTCTCTTTCTTTAATCTCCCATTATCCTTTTACCCGGTTGCCTTTCTTCTACAGTCCTTTTTGTACTCTTGTTTATCCTCCTAGGCCAACTATTTGGTGTGTTACTTTGGTTAGTCCTTTTTTTTATATATGGGTGTCCATCGTGAATTTTTTATTTATACCCTTTGGGTTTTTATCACCATCTTTTGAGTGACAAGCATTGCCCTCTTTAGTGATTATTATCACTATTTTGTTCAAAATCCTTTAAAGTTGGTTTCGACTTCTGTTTTGTCACCCATGTTTTATTTTTTGAGATTTTGTCAGATTGAATACTTATCCTTGGGACACCTTGATGGAGGAGACAATTACTACAACAATTTTTTTTGTTTCAATCTGGTATCATTGCCATTACCTTCCAACTTGAGGGAGAAAATAGAAGGAGAAGTATGAAGGATGAGATTGGAAGTTGAGTCTTGTAGTAGTTGTGCCTCCTTCCGAATTGAAATATGGATGTTGGTATCATTTGGCCTACAATATCATCTTTCTAGGTCTGAACTTCCCTTAACTAATGATAGGAGCTCTTTGTCCCCTACAAGAACATGAATTCCCCGCTGGGGTTGCTGAAATCTTTGTAGCAAAGGTTCTCATTCTTCCAGTCTATTTTCTTTGTCACTCCTCATCTCTGTTTTGACGAAGCTGGACATCAGTATGAAACAGATAAATCTAAAATGTTATAAATCTATAAAGTTTTAAAAAAACCCAAACATATGTGAATACATATTGCAGCTTGGACCATGCCAATACGGTGAGATCTGAAATGGCTTACAGTGTTGATAAGATTTACAACTGACATATCACCAGTAAGGATTCTGTAGATTGTGATATAAATGGTGCAAAATGTACTTGTCCACCCAATGCCTGCACTGAGCAGAGTAAAAAAGGAAATTCAGCAATAGAAGATCACTCAATAAAACAAGAGAATATCCAGCAGACTCCTCATAACAATTGGCATGAAGTAGTAAAGTATGTAAACTAGAAGTGCAAATCAATTGGACATTTAGATGCTAGAATAAAAGAAGGGATAAACCTGCAATATACGACTATAGGGCCAAGATCAAGTGGAACATGATACAACCTCTTAAAGATTTCACCAACAGCTAGTGTGTTTCCTGGAATTTCATGATCAGGCGATTCAAGGTACTAGATATGAATGACACATAATGGAAGGTCCTCTGATGGCAAATTACATGAAAAAAGAATAATTTATTTATTATTTCATAGCCTAAACCTATGAAGTAAACATGCTTCATTAGCAACATTACAATTTACTTCGGTGACAAAAGGATTAAAGTACATATATTGAGTTCATATTTGTGGCTTCCATGGAGTTGTAGAGGGTTTCTAATCATAAAAGAGTTCTATGGGAACCAGTCATGAGGGGAGGCCACTCTCAATCAATAACTCCCCTGATATGGGCAAAGGGCCATCCTCTACCTTCCCACTACCTTCCCATATGTACCCATTGCCTAGATCCCAATTGCCTTACCTATAAAAAAGTTAGAATACGATGTTTGAAAATGATTTGAATTCAAATGTCAACTAGATTGTGTTTTTGTTATAGAAATTAAAACGATGTTTGTGTCAACCAGGTCTTACTCTCACAATCTATAACTAGAGATGACCATGTAATTGCAATCCTCTAAGTATGGAAGAGCCTTCAAATTAATAAATTGCTTATAAATTCAAAAATTAGGTCATAATCGAACAACCAAATGCATACTTAGTCTAGAGCTGTTCTACTTCAATTATTTATGGACTTAATCGTTACTTATAATTATCAATTATTTAATTTTTGAGTTCAAATCTAGACCCATGCAGAAAATAAACATGACCAACCCAAGGAATCCAAAGTAGCCAACCGGACCTCAATGGCCAAGCCAAAGGCATTGTAGCTTTCTCACGTATATGGGGTTTCTTCTTGTTCATTTTCTTTGTGGTTCATTTTTTTCCTTCATGCTAGTGGGTTTCAACCCAAGGATTAGGTGACAGTGATGATGATGTGTGTGCGAACGGGAATGAGATGAATGATGGGTTACTCCGTCATTGATGAAGATCGAACGGCTGGAATTTTTGTTTCATGTTGTTCGCACGAAACTGGGTTTCGTATTAGATCAAGCCTCTATATATTTTATCTATAGACTGTATCCATGGAATCAGTTCAAACATGCATACTTGCATAAAGGTGATTTCAGGTCTTTTTCTTCTTCTCATTTGATCTAATTATTTTCTATAAAAAATAAAAAATTCTCCATGATCTCATAGAAAATTGTAGATTTTACCACAAGGACATAGATCTGTGTAGAAAATATGGATTAGGTGCATCATTTATAGAAAAAAAATGAAGAAATAAGAGAAAGAGGAAGGTTGTCCTTACCTCTTCACCTTCCATACCTTGGTTCATCTCTAGTTGACATAGGTGGGATGTTTTGGAATAAAAAAGATTTACATCCCATGAAGTTTCATTAGAAACTGGTACTTTTTTTGCAAGATATTTACAAGAGAAATAAGGTTGTTCGCAAAGAGGGGATATTTTTGTATATTGAAGATATGACCCCAAGAATTCATATTTGGAAGAAAACATGGATTTGTAGAGAATGTGAAGAAAACGAGGAGAGCTTCCTCACCACTTCATTTTTCTGACCTGCATTCACTGAATGCATATATCGATCGATGACGGCAAGATCTATCCTTTTGTGTTATGGAACCAAGAGATGTACATTGCTTTGAAGTTTTTTCTAGGAAGTGGGGGTGCTTTTACACCTTTTCTATTTGTATAACACCATACATGGCCTTCTCATGAGTCTTGCGGTTCAAGGATATGTAATGTATTGTCTTCCTCCTAAAAAAGTACCTAGATGACAATAGTTAGACTCTTTGGAACACAAAAAGTGGAGAGAGAAAAAAAGGATGAGAAAAGAAAGAGAAAGAGAAAAGAAAATAAAAGAGGTTTATTTTCTCTTGTTTGGATGCCCATGAAAAATGAAACATAAAATGGAAGAGAAATATACTTTCTTTTGTTTGGACACACATGGAAAATGAAAAAGAAAGAAAATTTTAGAATTTTAGAATTTTGATGATTGAAATTTTCTCTCAAGTTTCCATTTCTTTTCTTTTTTCCCCAAATTCCATCATTTTGTGAGAGAAAATTTATTAACTGAAAGAGAAAGTGATTTTCTCTGTTTTCTCTCATTGATTATTTACTGTCAAACAACAAAAAATAACTTTCTCTCCCATTTTATTTTCTTTTCTTTTCTTTTTTGTGGGTTGCAATTTGCAAACAAGCCCTTAGAGACGGCCAAAAGAAAGTGGTTTTTCCTTTATGCCACTCCTGACTTTTCCACAACTTGTAACTAATGACTTCTCACTCTATGTAAGACGAATTTGCTATAAGTCATTATATTTCTTTATTCCCCTACCAGCAAAATTTCACTAAAATGTATCAAGAATTTTTTTCTAATGGCTATTAATTGATACAAATATTATTAATAATGAAAATCATATTTTATGTATCACCTTAGGTTGACACATATTTGAAATTAGGTAATATAAGGAGTGCAGCCAATTCAATTAGACCCCATACCATGCAAATACTCAGTTTAATCAATCTAACTCAAACAATTCAAGCCAAACTCGGATCTCACTCAGTCAGACCTAATCTTGTTTTGACTGAGTTGGGTCAATTGATTTGGCCCAGACAAAATGTTTTGATGGAGTCTACTCGGAGAATCTCAGTCTGCCATCAGGATCCTTCGTACAGGACCACATGACGTCATCTACAGGTAAATGATAACCCTAACTTCAGTCCTAAAGAAAATCGAGCAGATTCTTTAAAACGATAAACAAAAAGAAAACTAACAAGCAGATGAATACAATGAATGTTGAATTTGTGAAAAGAACGTTACAAAGATCTGAATTCGGAAACCAAGTGGTGGGAGAGTCTCAAATGGTTCCACGAGAGTTGCCGGGACTTCGAGATATAACCAGTGAGCCATTTCCGTTTTGGCCGAGCATATTACTCTTTCCCCGCTGCTACTTCGATTACTGTTTCTTGGGCTTCTGTAGAAAACAAGAGGATTCGTTGAAGACATTGCGAAGCCCACAAGTTGACGATCCACATTGGCTTCTTCGTCTGTCATGATGACTGTGTAAACTACTTGTCAATAGTATTCCGCAGTTGCTGCTAAAAAATTGTAATCTGACTCGTTCGGCTGAGCAGTTCAAAAAGCTGAACCCAGTTCTGCTACTGAGAAGACCCACATTGCCAGATCAGAATTCCGGGACTCTTCTTTAGCAAACTCAGGCTGTTTTTGTTTATAATCTTCTACGTAATTGAGAAATAAGAGCAATAAAGGCGTCTTCTGCGCAAGGAATTAGAAGACGGCCAATTTGGTGGTCGAAGCCAAACTCTTCTTCAGCCTTATTCAATAAACGCTGGAACGATGCGGTCTTCAAGAAGGAGACGGGGACGAGGAAACGTTTCTGGGTCTTTCCAACATAAACGGCAAAATGCCCCTTTCGAACGTCTGAAGCCAGAACTGATCGAATTCGTTTCTGGGTCTCTCCAACGTAAACGGCAAAATGCCCCTTTGGAACGTCTGAAGCCAGAACTGATCGAATTCTCGTAAGACACCGCCAGTAAAGCTTCTTGACAATACCCAGAACTACAACACCCATTACTATAATTAGCAGGAGAAGATGAAGCACTAAGTTTCAGAAAGTTTATGGGCGAGAGAAGGCTGGCATGAAGACTGGTATGAAGTATCTAGGTATATATAGAGTGGCAAATCCTTCCACGTCTTTGTTGTAAAAAAACATCTTCCGTGGCTCTTGAATACTTTTTTCTGGAACGAAGGGTGTTCCCTAATCATCCTTCTTTTATCTTTTCATATACGGAAGAGTGATCGAAACCCAATTGACCAGGTACCAGAATACTAGTTTTAAACTTTACAAATAAACTATCCAAAATAAAAAAAAATTACTGGCACTCGATTCCTATCGTCTGCTTCATGCTTTTCCATTTTAATGGCGTGGGACCTTTGAGCCGCTGCTTTGTCTATGTTCAAATGCTCAAGACGCGCCATCAACACGGCATTAGTACTGCATCGTACCAGGTATGCTGCCTAACACAACCATGACTACGGATTTCCCCCACGGCTGCTTGCAATTAAATTGGCCAGCAATTATTGCTGACAACAGACGAAACAGCAAGAAGCTCTACTTTGTCATGACAGCTTCAACTTCGTCTGTCTTTTTTCATAAATAAATTGCTTATGAATCATGAAAGCGATACCCCAGGGATGGGCATATGAGGCGACACACACCACATATTGGTCAAAACATATTGAATTTTGCCTTGTTAATATATCTCATATCAACTACTACACCTAATACATAGCGGATTTTTTAGGTCCTTAATATATATATCAAGAGTCACATAGGCCATTACGCTATTACATATATAACCATATCTAAAGTGTAAGGTCACATGATGATAAACCTAGACGAGGGTCAATAGGTTTATCAAATTTTTATTTTAAATTAACTCACAATTAAAGTAATGATAAACAATCACCACTACATTTTAAATTTTAGTAGTGCTTCATAATCACTATTTCAAATTGCTACTTCACTCTCAAGGAGCCTTTGAGATAAAACTAAAATACCCGCTAAAATTAAGTCAAATGATATCTACATCCAATAACCCAAAACGGGTTTACAACACCCGTCTAACCTTGGGATTTAGGTCAGTAACTACTAGGTACAGGCACCAAGACTCAGTTAAGTCAACTTAAATTATTTATGTTAGACTCTAGGATTTGTTACCTTGAGGTGTGCTTTGTGGTGAAAAGGAAAAGAGTAGAGAGAGAGAGAGAGAAGATGAAGGAAGAGAGAGGAGGGGAACTCATGGGGAGAGCTTGTGTTAAGGTTAGCTCTCCCATTCTTATTATTTATAATAAAAATCTTACAAATTACAAATTAACCCTTAGGTACAACCGAGATTATAACTTGAAGACTTTACAAATTAGCCCATAAGTACAACCAAAGATTATAACTAGAAGACTAAGTAAGAACATATTACATCATAATCTTTAACAGTTGTAAAAATGCAAGGATACTTGCTTAGCTAGTTAAAACAATAGAGACTGTTGATAGGAAAATATTAATATAATAAAAAAACAAGATTATACCTAAACCCGAGGTGAATCTACTAGCAATTCATCAGGTTTAATGTATTAGATCTTAAAGTAATTGCAATCCAAAACTTTACCTAAGCTGATAATATGGGGAAGATTTCAAATCAAACAATCAATGTAAAACTCAGTGCCTAATATGATATGAAAATTAGCTAACAAATTTGCACCAATCAAAAACCAAGTATTTCAATAAGATAATATTAGAATCAATGCATAGAAATACTTAGCTTTCACTAAAAACCTCCATCAAAATAACTTATTCTTGAGCTTTTAATGGTACTAGAACTTGCAAATCATTATTGGAGCACTTGGGAGCTTTGGAATTTGTGTAGGCAAGAATATCTTAAAGTATGGGATAAGTTTAGTATGAGTTTAGTATATATAGCACAATTCTCAAAGCTAAACAACTAGCTTCTATGTATGGATAAGGTTATTTTTTCATTTAACAAAAATAGGAGAAAGCAAGATCCAAAAATTATGAAAAAATAATCAATAAGTCCTATTTTTGTTGCTCAATGTATTGGTAAGTCACTTACAAAACTTAAAGATCTACAACATTAAAATCTAGGGCTAGCATTCATGAACTTTGAATTTCTATAGCATGGGGTCGAATATTGTGCATAGGTTCGACTCAATTTTCTTCCAGTGTCATGATTATGTAGTCAAATTCTCCACTAGGTTTGACTCATCTGACTTATGCACCCTTTAGAGGTCAACTTCCTTTTCTATTCCAATACTTTTTGTTAGGTGCAGTCACATCCTTTTTGCTATTTTTCAACCAAATGGAGTCGAACCCTCCCATGTTTTTGACTCCTCTAGCTTCTTCACCACATAGGAGCAACTCCCTCTTTAATTCCAAAACTTTATATAATTAGTGAGACTCTTTTTTCCTTTCTACTTGCCATAAGGGTTCTACTTCTATGCATGGGGTCGATTCTATTCTTCTTTTTAGTGTTCTCTTGTTCATGTGATCCGAATCATGTTACCTAATGGCTCGGATCCTATGGAGGATTCAACACCTTTTTTAATTCTAAAACTTATTGTAAACGGGGTTCAATTCATTTTTTTCCTTCATGCTAGTGGGTTTCAACCCATGTATAGATTCAACTCCTTTTTTTTTCAAAATCATCAGAGTGTCTTTCTTTTCTATAAACTTCTCAATCAAAGATCAATTTAAAATGACTGAATTTGTAATCATCAAAATTATAGTACTTAGAGGAGTCTTGAGCCTCATTTTCAACATCCCCCCCTCTCCCTTTTTTTATGGTGATAAACATAATTCAAGTGATAATGGCAAATCCAGTGCAACTGACTAGTGCAACATATAATGTGAATTGAAACTAACTCTTCTTGAGTTTATACTCTATCTTTCAATGCGCTTTAGCTCCCTTTATTTTTTGTTTTATGTTTCAATACATTTGAGCTCCATTCAAAATTTCAATGAGTTTGTTGTCCCTCACTGAGAAAACTCCTTTCTTCATAGTCTTAAGGCTACTAAATTCTCTCCCCCTTTTGACATCATCAAAATTCAAGTATAGTTGTATCTTGAGGAAAATAAGAATGACAAATCAGAAGAAATTGTCGCATTCATTAACAAAAATGATGTTTCAAAATGTAATTGAGATACAGCTAAGAGGCGCATAAACTCCCAATGATAAAAAAATGATCATAGCTAAGAGAGGCAACTACTTATAGGTACTAGTAGGGGAAGTAAAATCAGATGGTGGCTTCCCTATAAAAAATCCAAGCTCATGGAAGATGGTCGTGAAGGTGTGGTTGTCTTCATCCATGAAATAGGCTCCTTGTGCTAGTTCGACTCTTGTTGAGGATGATGTGTGGTGTCACCCAATTGATCTTCTACATGCAAGTAAGTTAACACAACAAAGAAAAATCTTGGGAGTTAAGTGAAAATATGTTAGTGTAATTTTTTATAGGGAATTATTTTGATTATCCAAAAACATTAATTGAGCATAATAAATAAATTTAACAATGATCATGTTGGGCCTATTAGCCCAAAAGTTCAATTCATGTTGGTCTCTCTAGTTTGATAATAACAAAATGTATAGCTTAAAAGTATTCTATTGACGGTTCAATAAAGTTTTTAGACATAGACCTTCGAGCACATCTTTAATAGATCTACAACATGAGTTCAAGCCAAAAAAGTGAAAACTCAAGTTATTGAGTCAAGGCATTAGAGCTAAAGTTTCAAGATAATTAGTGCGAAGAAGATTGGACAAGTAGAAGACCTTGAACATTGTGATAAGGCAATTTCTATAAAAGGTAAGTTTTTTCACTTAAAAACTCTATTTAGGTAACTTCTCCAAGTTCGGATGGACAATCCTTTAAAGTGAACTAGCATAGAAAACGAACATGTGCCACGAGTAAGAATTTCAAAATCACGAATTTGTCATTGAATCTACTCATTCTGATCCAAAAATTGTGGTTTGATAGGGCATTGAGCTGACTAAGCTTTTTCAACTAGTTTTGTACACATTGATTGATTAGTTGTTGGATAGAGTTGGCAAGATCCTCTAACAATACAAAAACAAGTAGTTATGTATAAAGTTCTACAAATATCCCCTTGGTATAATTTTAGAGTAAGAATAAAGATAAATGACCACCCAACCTTCTAAGAGCCAACAACCTATGAATCTTTAAGAAATGTTTGCTCTAAAACTTACTGAACTCATTCCCAAAGTGCTCCAAACATTGAAATTCATAGTGTTTAAGACATTTTCCTTGCCCAAACAAAAAGAAGAGAGAGGAGGGGGGTCGATACCCATCTCCTTCCTCACTTTCTATGGATCTCCTCCCTCATTTCTAAGCTTGACATTCCTGCCCCTTCCTTCATCTTTTCTAGCATTTTCTGGTTAGAAACTTTTATCTAAAATATAATCTTATTTTTCAGAGGAAGGTTTTCAGTCCTGCTCGAATGCTCGCAGGAAACTAATCTCTAGCTAAAAATAAAATTTCACAGTATTGCATAAGGCAATTAATGCGGGCCTATATAGTACCGCTGCACATGACGATATCTACAGGAAGGTGATAACGCAATCTCTATCTTCTTTAAATACGATCAAGCAGATTCTTACAGAAAAGGAATAAATAAATTACAATCGAGTAAATGAATCCAATGAATTTTGAGTTTGTGCGAAGAACGTTACAAAGATCTGAATTCGGAAAACAGATACGGACGTTGCATGCAAGCAGTTCGACAGAGTAGGTAGTTCCTCGTCCTCCTTATCTCGTGATTTCGAAGTTTTATATCTATGAACCATTTCAATTTCGACCATTAACATTTCTTTCATCGGGAGGCTGCTTCTTCGCTTAACTGTTTCTCGCGCATCTGAAGCAATTACTAGGCTCCGTTGAAGAAATTGTAAGAGAACCCAGTTGAGGATCTTCATCGGCCTGCTCTTCTTCCAAGACTATATAATCTACTCCTACACAACATTCGTCAAATGCTCCTCTAAACTTCTAATCTAACTTGTCGGCTGAGATCACAGTAAGCTACTGAGAAAGCAAACTTGCAAGATCACAGTTCGATCTCACCTTCATAAAACTCAGCCGGTCTTTGTTCATAATCTTCGACGTAATTGAGAAACAAGAGCAATAAAGGCGTCTTCTGAGCAAGGAATCAGAAGACCGCCCATTTGATGGTCGAAGCCAAACTCTTCCTCGGCCTTACTTAGTAAGCACTGGAATGATGCGTTCTTCAGGAAGGAGACAGGGACCAAGAATCGCTTCTGCGTCTCTCCAACATAAACGGCAAAATGGCCCTTTGGAACTTTCGAAGCCAGAGCTGATCGAATCCTCGTAAGGGACGGCAGCCAGTAAAGCTTCTCGGCAATACCCATTGCTGCAACACCCATTACCGAATAAGCAAAAGATGAGCTAAAATGTTTGAGGAAGAGTATGAACGAGAGATAGGGATGAAGATTATGGTGAAGTATCGAGTGTACATATAGAGGCTATCCCCCGTTGGTCTAAGAAAGATTTTTAGGGACTCCTGTAGTGATTACTTTCCAAGAAAATGGATGGTGGAATACACTATTGTATCCACAGTATGAAAATGCGTCTTCATATTCCTTCCACTTTTGCTGCACTAACATAGTAAATGCCCCCGCCACAATCTCCCATTGAAGACTCATTTTAGTGAGGAATTTTGGGTCTCCGTGTCAGTAATTACTCCCTCTTTTGACGGTAAAAGAGAGCATCGAACATGGATCTCTTCTGAATACTATGAGAAGATTTTTAATCTTTGTAATCAATGTATACAATTTCAGATTACAAATATTGCAACAGAAATTATAGCGTGATTTCTTCAATTTGCTGGCCTTCTGCCTCTGTCGCAGGTAACTGGTCTTTGGGCGTCTGTGACGGCTTTTGTTACACCTTTTGATGGAGTCGGGATATCCTTCATGCCGTGTTTTGGACAACTCAAAAGCCATGTACCTTCTTTCATACTTTTCCAGTTTAACGTCGATCATGTAAACCTATCACACGTTTCAGACAAGGCTTTAGTAAAACCAGACAGCAAGTAGATTTCAATCTTTGCCATGACAGCTTTGAGATGTTCGTCCTTTTCATGAATAAATCGAACATGATTTTGGATCTTGAAAGCTATCAACAGTAAACATCAATCTCAGAAGTAAAAGCCGAGTGCCCACACTGAAGGAAAAGCCAAAGGACGTACCAACTCAACCGTGCTTCATTCTGTATAGCGCGTTCTTCGCTTTCGATGATTGTGCATCTCAGTAGCAAGTGGTACTGAAGGGGAAATATCTTGGAAATGATGGAAGGAGCTTGAACTCCAATGGTCCAAATATGGATTAGATGACCTATTAGATCCATAAATACCCTTCAAGTTCATATTTTGCAAATCTTAATCAAAAAAAAATTTCACTAATGATGAACAATCTTCAAGCTCTTGTGAAAGTTGGGTCAAGGTTGATTCCAAAATCACTAACCAAGTAAGAATATTCGTAAATAACAAGCACAAGATATTTTTTATGATGGGTCCATGTGGGGATTCTTTGTTAGCCAAAGGGTTCAAATCAAAAAAATTCTGTCTATGCCAAAACTTGAACATCATTAATACATAGTCTAATGGTGAATAATCTTCAAGCTCTTGTGAAAATTAGGTCAAGGTTGATTCCAAAATCACTAACCGAATAAGAATATCTATTCGTAAATAATAAACACAAGATATTTTTTTATGATGGGTTCATATGGGATTCTATGTTCGCCACAAGATTCAAATCATGTCGAATTCCATAGTTTTGGTGATAACAAAACAAATAGTTTAAATAAATTACTTTCTTTTGTGTTATTTGAAACATGTCTTCTAACGTATAATCTAACCGTCTATGGAATGAGTTCGATAAGTTAAGATTAACCCAATCCAAAAATTGGAAGAAAGATCGACAAAACCAAGTTCAACCGTGAAAAACCCGGGTTAAAATGGTTATGAACACCTAATCATCAGACTTATATACAATATATTTATAAAGTAGCTTATTATAAAAAAATTAATAAAATATTATATAGAAAATAATGTATATGTAGCAATCCATATATAATTTATTGTAAAGTGTAAATATTTATTATATATAATAGAGATTAGCTCTATAAATAAATAAATGGAAAGAGGAGGGACTTTCACCCTCTTGGAGTACAACTGGAAGGGCAGGGCCCTCTTCCCTACATGAACAAAAACGAAATAGAAGCAGGTGGTCAGCTCTCCCTTTCTCCTCTTCTGTTCCCATGGTCCCTGGAAAGGAATATGTCCCCTCTCTTCTTCTTCCTCCTTTCTCCGCCTCCCCATGACTTTTCAAAAAAGAGATTTTTAAGGAAGATATCCCTTCCAGTCTCATAGTAAAGGTAAGGCCCCAAATTCATTGATGTTGCCCATATACTGCAGCTCATGACGCTATCTACAGGTAAGAGATAACCCAAGCCTCGGGTTCTTACAAAAAAGTAAATAAATAGAAATTACAATCAAGCAGATGAATGCAATGAAAGATAACCCCAGCTTCGTCTTGAAATATAATCGATCAGATTCTTAAAAAAATTAAATATAAAAAAATTACAATCAAGCAAATGAACGGAATGAAAGTTGAGTTTGTTTAAAAATGCGACAAATAATTTAATTTGGAAAACCTATAAAACAAATATGATTATACGAGGGTGGTTCAGGGTTGCATGCAAGCAGTGGGAAAGGCTCAAATGGTTCCCAACTCCTCATCGTCCAGATTTCCTTCCAGAGAGTTGCCGTGATTTCAAGATATTATCTGTGAGCCATTTCTGGTTCCGCCGGGCATTGATTTTTCTTTCAGTGGAAGGTTAGAGGAGAAGAGCCTCATCTGCAAGATTAGAAATCAGGGTGTCACCTTCATCAAACTCAGCCAGTCTTTGTTCATAATCTTCGACGTAATTGAGAAACAAGAGCAATGAAGTCGTCTTCTGCGCAAGGAATTAGAAGAATGCCCATTCGGTGGTCGAAGCCAAACTCTTCTTCTGCCTTACTCAATAAACGCTGGAATGATGCGTTCTTCAAGAAGGAGACAGGGACCAGAAAACGTTTCTGGGTCTCTCCAACATAAACGGCAAAATGCCCTTTTGGAACGTCTAAACCCAGTGCTGATCGAATTCTCGGAAGTGATTGCCAAGAAATCTTCTTGGTAATACCCATTACTACAACACAAGATGAACAACAAAGTTTGAGAAAGCAGATGGGAGAAAGAGCGAGATAAGATTGAAGGGAAGCATCAAGTCTATATATAGGGGCTTTGTACGCTGTAAAGAGATAAGAAAGGGGACAAATGCTGGTACTAAAAAGCATCCTCCGTGCTCCAATGGTGACTACTTTCCAGGAAGAGTAGATGGTGGAATCAACTGTAGTATCCCCAATATGCAAGGGTGCATTGTCTTGGCTGATTCTAATTGAACGGTGATATCGGATAGGACCATTTCTTACATTATATTTCAGTGTAGATCATTCAAGCAATTAGACTAAACCAGCTGGTTGAGTTGGATTAAACAGGATCTACTCCCTTAGTGACTACATTATGGGAAGAATGGGGGACGGAATCCAAAATTTTATAGGCAATATGCATCCAAGTCTAATTGATGGGAGATATCAAATGAGTCAAATTTTACATCATAATTAGTTATTTCACTTCCTTTGGTATTTAACTTACCGTTGAATAGCGGATATGGAAGAATCTTACATGACTCTCATAGTAAGAAGTCTTATAGAACAAAAATTAATATGGTTGAGTCATATAGGACTCTCACATGAAGAGATCTCATAGAAGAGTCTTAGTTAAAGGTGTTTTAGTTATGTTAGTCTTCTATTTATGTTTAGATGTTCAATTGTTTTAGGACTTATCTTTTTAAATTTAGGTGTAACTGGCATAATGGTTGTTTAATTTTAATTATATTCTATTTATTTCCTCTATTATAAATAAAGACTCATTGTACTCAAATTACAACAAGTTAGTGAATTATTTCTCTTTTTCAAAAATTCAACATGGTATCAGAGCGGGTTCTATGAGTTGATTTGATAAACCCACAGATATAATTTGATCATTTTATGATCTGTCATCTCTAATAGTTTAGGCTTGTATTTGTATTTTTTTTTCTATCATGTCCCAGTATCCATCAATTTCTTGGCTTTTGCACCTCCATAATGAACTTTTCATATTACAAATTATAAATTGACGAAAAGATCATCAAGTCTAATTTCTAACACAAAATGAATTTTTGAAATCTAGTTTTCTACAAAGAGCAATTAATATTTGAAGCAACAATGATCAAACTACAAGAGAGGTTCAAGCAGCAGTGGAAAGTTTTAACTTTTGAGGCATTTTATACCATCAAGAATGAGACTTTATATGAAGAATTATATGTCAAAAGATAGATCTATAAGTTTATTTTTTTACCTATTAAACGAATTCTCAATCTGAGTTTTTTTAGAGGGAGATACCAATATCGACAGAGCCAATGGTCATATTAGCCAAAATTGAAAGAGTATTCAGTTCAACTAGATTACAAAGTCCGAAATCTATCAGATTCTTTCTCCCTAAAGAAGCGTATTTTATGAAGAAAAAATATACTTGAATAAAAAATATCGAAATCTAGTTTCAGAATGAGAAAATTTCATGTCAATTTGATTTATATGTAAGGAGATATTTACATTAGAGTCAACAAACGTCAAACTACAAAAGGAATAAATAAAGAGTTTATAACAGATTCAAGAAGGAAAATTTTTATGTCAAATTAGGTATTAAATTAAAGCTTGTTGAGTCTAGTTTTTAAAGCAACAAAATGTTTGTGATTCTGATCTATATTGATGTAGAAGTACTAAAGGTTAGTTTTGCCAAAAAGCTATTTTTTTCTATTTTCTCTCCTATTATCTCTCCATGCATTGGCATGAATTGAGCTTCCTTTTCTCTTAGAATCCAAGTTTTTTAGCAAAATTTCTTTTCTAATGAGAGAGTTTTGGTTAGAATTAATTACTTTGTGATGTGCTCGCTCAAGGAAAGCAAAAATTTGTTGCTTCAATGTTATTTTCAAGGTTTGCTTTTTTCTTATTTGGTTGTGTATCTTAACGCATCGTCAATTCTAAAAATTGCGGTCACCCCCAAAAAAAATTATACTTCTACCATTATACTTCTATCAAAAACTATAATGTCAACTTTATTAAGTACTACCGTTATAGTCTCCCTAGTTTTTAAAAACAAAAAAATGCATCATATTCTAGATTTGTTTGGAAGTATGAGTATTGTATAGTTGCCTCCTTCCAGTTAAAGTTGTTTTCCTTTAGTATTTTTTCAATTTATTTTTTTTTGTTTTCATCACCTCAAAACAATGTCAAGACCCACTACCTAAAAAATATAGGAGTGTGCCCAATTATTATTCACCGAAGAGGTGATTTGTCTTTGAGCTACCCTTAAAAAGTTAGTAGTCTCTTTGTTGAGCTCTAAAGTTGGGTCGTTTTTCCGCCTTTAAAATTGAGTGGAGTGTGTTTCAGGCTATGACCATTTTGACTAGTGTATGGAGCTTTGTCATACAAGTAAGAGTGATTTTCTTCTCCCACATTGTGTTTTGTCCAAGTTGGGCCTTTATGTCCTTTTTATCCCAACTTGAGGGAGAAAAGTAGAAGAAGAAGTGCAAAAAAAAGGTATTTTGTTCCACATGTTGTGGTAATTTTTATGTGACTAAAATATTCAAGAAATGGAAAAAATAAAAAATGATTTTTTTTATCTATGAAGAATTTTTTCAGCAAGTGAAGATTGAAGACTAAGAATCATTTTCATTGCAAGTGGAGGTTATAAACTCCAGTTCAAGGGGGAGTGTTGAAGAGCAAATATGAAAGAATCTTATATGACTCTCAGAGTAAGAAGTCTCACAAAGACAGAATTAATATGTTGGGCTCCTATAGGAGGTCTCATAGAATAGTTTCAATTAAAGATGTTTTAGTTATATTAGTCTTCTATTTATGTTCAGTTGCTAAAAAACTAAGGTAAATCAAACCTAGTCTTCTCTCCAAAACTAAAATTTTTAGGGACCTGAAAAATTGTAGAACCTGGTTGACTGTGTCAGCTACAAGATGGGTAACACATGGGAGAGGTCTTTCAGTCCTCTCCACATGACGCAAGATTAGTCAACCCCTTTACCCTAATCTCTCTCTCTCTCTCTCTCTCTCTCTTTTCATTGACAAAGAGAAGACCCGTTGTTCCAGCTATTGACCGCGGGGAAGGCCAGCAAGGATACTTCTCCAATCGGTGCCAAAAAACTAGGGACGAAGGGGTTGGCTACATTTTACACATATTCTCTTTAGAAAGGTGATTACTTTCGATCACAAGAATACCTTTTAGAAATGTGGGCACTTCAAATTACATCAATCCCTCTCAGCAATATCTATAAAATCATGTATGTCACCTTATGTGAAAACCTTAAATTAAGTAATCAAGTCTTTGGAAATGATAATTAGAATCTATTGAGTTTGTTATCCATGGACTCCCAAAACAGATATGAACGTCTTACCATCATGTTATAGACTAGTATGCACAAGTGTTTAAGTTTATCTAGTGATATCAAATCAAGACCAAACCAACAGATTGAACTGAGTTTTATTCTCTTCGACCTCATGGCTAGGTTTGAGAATGAAGAAAACTATAGGAGGAGAGGAGAGGAGAGGCTAAAGTCTCC